>NW_017264193.1:5725-605725 GCF_001619985.1 Xylona heveae TC161 | reverse complement strand
TTGCGGAAGAAGTTGGAGACTCGATATGCATGCTCAAGACGCATGTGGACATCATCAGCGATTTCGGAGAGAAGACGGTTCGAGGACTTCGAGACATTGCCCGGAGAAAGCGATTCTTAGTCTTTGAGGATCGCAAGTTTGGTGATATTGGAAGTACGTTCCCTTTCCTCAATCTACGACCCTGCAGCCTTCCCATATTGAGTTTGATGACTCTACATGTTTTCCTATCACAGCATTTCACTAACCTAGAAATCTCACAGGCACTGTACAGAAGCAATACACTGCTGGTCCCTTTTCCATTGTTCGCTGGGCAGCAATCACCAATGCGCACATCTTCCCCGGTCCGGCTATTGTGACCGCACTCAAGGCGGCTGCAGCCGACGCCATTGCGGCATTCAACCGCTCGGTCGAGACCGAAATCAGCGTTGGCACACCGCGGCCCTCGTCTGACGAGGATGACGGCAGCTTTGACGGCTCTTCTGAAGGAGTTTCCAACGATGGAGACACCACCAAGCTTCCCCTACGCAAGCGTAGCATTGTCGCGGCCACGACGATCGAATCGTCCACCGAATCAACTACCCTAGAACGCGGCGCACTTGACGAAGCCACCGCCCAAGCAGAAAACGACCGCGAAAAGGCGCTCGAGGCGCTGGGCAGCCCACCACTGGCTCGCGGCCTCTTGCTTCTTGCCGAGATGAGCTCCGAGGGCAACCTTTTGACTGGAGCGTACACCCAGAAATGCATCGATATTGCACGCGACCATAACGACTTTGTTATTGGATTTATTGCCCAGCATGATCTGAACAGCAAGCCCGGCGACAACTTTATCACGTGCACGCCTGGTATTTCACTGCCTCCGCCTGGTCAAGAGGGCCAGAAGGTCAGTGGCGACGGTCTCGGTCAGCAATATAACACCCCTCACAAGGCTATCGTCCAGGAGGGTTGCGACGTAGTTATTGTTGGAAGGGGTATTCTTTCGGCAAAGGACCGTGCTGCAGAGGCTGAACGTTACCGCCGTGAGGCCTGGAAGGCATACGAGGAGAGAGTAGGCGCCAACTAAGTTGACCCTGGGGAAAAAAGTTTTCTACATCGGATGGATTTGTTGGGTTTGGATTTGATTGCGATTTGAGCAGGGTAGATATACCAATAAATTATTTCGCTTCTTTTTTTTTTAAAGCTATAGTGGTATGGATGGACTAGCAATGGCACCGGATGACGGGGAAATAAGCAGATGATGCAGCTGGCTGTATGAAAGCACATGAAATAACGGATCTATAGATGGACTTGGAATAAGGATTAGATGGCTAAAAATTGTAAGATGCTTTTCTGAAATTAAACAGGACATGGTTATTTCGAGTGCCAAGTATTGCAATATGATTTCTCTTGCTACGTAGTCGGTGTAGGACGTATGGCGTCACATTTTGTCTTGTACAGTAGTCTGTTTGGGAACATGTTATAGCTTCGCTCTTCGCCGCACAAGCTTAACGCGCGAACCAAAGTACAATCGCGACTCAACCGAGCAGAAGAACCCCAAACAATAAACAACAAAAAGCAAGACGAGACCACAAAATGTCCACCGCAACGCCAGCTCGGCGTTCCGCCGTTCCACCACCTCCGCGTCCGCCTGTGAAAGTCTACCCTGGCGCAGTGTTTCCCGAGAGCAGTATCTTCATGATCGGCTACTATCCGTTGACAATTGAGCCACACGCCGTCGTACACCCTCGTGTCAGATTTACGACACTTCATGGACCTGTACGAATTGGACCGGGCGCGATCATCTCCGAGAAAAGCATGATCGGAGTACAATATACAGAGCAGAAACAGCAGAAGCAACAACAGCAACAGCCAGAGCAGATTCCTCCCGCCACAAGAACAACGGTACCAGGACAAGGCCAAGGCCAGGCGCAAGAACAAGGGGAAAGCTCAGAAGGAGAGAAATCTCAAGCTCGCAAAGTTGAAAGCGTGACGCTTGAGCGCGGTGTCATCATCGAGCCAGGCGCGTACGTCGAGGCAGAACTTGTTCGAGAAGGGACTGTAATCGAAGCTGGTGCGAAGATCGGCAGAGGTTGTCATATTGGACGGGTATGTTCTACTTCTCCCTCAATTTATTTATGCATTAATTATGCTTGATTTGCCTTCTTGTTGATGCGTATCATGATAACCCAAGCTGATATGAAATTATTTTGTCTAGTTTTGCAAGATATGCCCGTACATAACTATTCCTCCTGGGGAAAACTTGCCAGATTATACGGTCGTTTATGGCAATGGTGAGGGCGAGCGCCGCATCGACCATGCAGGCGCAACGGAGCCAGGTCTTGATGAGCTCAGGCTGCGCATGAGTAGCGTTCATGTTAATTTATTGAAGAAGTTGGTCCAAGTTCCACCGAAGAAGGGTTGATGGAGTATATTTGTATCTGATAGCCCGGGAGAGCGTGCTCTCAGAATGGGAGTTAATGATGCAGAGCAGATATTAATGAACATTATGCGGTGTTACGAGGAGTTGTTATTATGGAATCGAGTTCTTTGGCATTGACAATGGATGGATAGGCATTTTGCAAGGCGCAGGAAGGATTGGGAAAGGGGGCAAAGGCAATACGGTCTGCTTATTAGAAGAATATTCTTTGGAGATTTACTTCATACCCTCTGTTTAGTACATAGAGATTGCAATGGTTTTTAGTTGAATGTACATCCAACAGGGTCGTAGCTAGGTACGATGATCAAAGGAAGGGATTGGGATTTGGACACGATGATGATGATGATGATGATGATGATGATGATGATGATGATGATGTCGGTCTGGAGTGAGACCTCGCCAAAGTTCTAGTTAAAGTCCAAGAGCTTACTTAAAAGTCATTAGAATTGAGTTTCCGTCCCCTAACTGACTTAGCCCGTTATATAATAGCATTGGATGGTAGCGAGCACAACTGTTAAGTGTCAGGGTGTCAGGTTTAGTGTCGTGGTGTTCAGGGTCCAGGAGGAACTTCATCCTCCTTATCTTTGCCCCTTTTTATCGTTTAATTGGTCAACTACACGATAAATCACCCACAAACAACCCCCCGTCAAAGATACCAACGGGGCCGCGAGGAGAAAGGACAAGGCCGTCCTCGTGGGAAACTAAACCCTCACACCAAGCTACTCCGTCGTTTGCACCCAACTTTGTATATACGGTTCTCCGGGAGTTTGAAGCTACAGGGAGCAGATATTGGCAGCCCTGACAGTCGGCCCCATGCTCTCTTGATGCCACGAACCACTGTTACTACTGCCATCAACGGTTAATGTTACATCCAATATTCTAGCAATTGGCTGCCCCTAAACGGCGCAGCTGTGCAGTCCCTGACCTCCTCGCCGAGTCTCAACCTCCGCTCTCGACAACGCTATGCTAGGCTCGGGCTTTTTGTCTAGCAATCCGCAGCATCCAACACGGAGGTCTTCTCTGTCTCCGTCAAACTCGTCCTCGTCCGTTGTCACTATTCAACGAGCACCTTCTTTCCGTCTCCACTCCGACGGACGAAACATTGGTGACCATATACATAATCCAAGGGCTAGTCCGCCAGTTTCGCCTCGTTCAAACAGACGTTCAAGCGGGAGCTACATTCGCTCAAGCAGCATTGGCAAGATCAACGACGGTATAAGGAATCTAAACCGGTGGTCTCAATCAACCGCGTCGAGCGGTTCCCCTGAGACCGGGCCTCACGTTCAACGCTCCCGAAGGCGATCGAGTTTTGCCGGAACAGATCACTTTGCGTCTTTGGGGGAGATTGCAGCTGCAGGGCATTCGCAGGGCCAATATGGATTCGGAGGAGCTCTCATCAGCCCTACCTTGAGCTCATATAGCTCAGCAGCGCCCACATCCCCCCCTGAGTTTCCCGGGTCACCAGAAAGCAGACTCCCGAGGCTGCAGACGACATGGTACTCAGCGCGCAACGATGCAGACTCTTCGGCAACATCAACATACTTTCCTGGTTCGAATATTTCACATCAAGCCCAAATTTCCGCACAGCCGTGGCAAGCACATGGTCAGGATTTTGGGATGAATTACCATGATCGATCCACTCCTTCTATTTCTCCTGCCAAAAGTCGAAATGGCGATCGACCTCGCGCGGCGAAACCGCCTTCACAAAAGTTGATGCTCTCCAAAGCACTTCAAAAGGCAAATACTGCTGTCTTGCTCGACAATGCTCAGAACTTCGAAGGTGCAATCGATGCATATAGGGACGCTTGTGCCCTGCTTGGCCAGGTCATGCTCAAGAGTTCTGGCGAGGAGGATCGGCAAAAATTGGAAGCAATTGTAAGTAGGAAAAAGCGGGTTTATTTTGGAAATCATTTTGGCGAGTTCCTAACCACTAATATTTTTACGTCCGCATAGCAAGAGACATACCACGCGCGAATTGACGAGCTTCAGAGCCTGGATCCCTATTTTCAGGTCGCCGAAGGCAAAGAACTACCTGCTCGGCCACCCAGCGACTATTACGAGGACCAGGTTTCACCATCGGCGGCAAGCGCAGATGAGGAGGATCAAAACGAGCAAATATTGCAAACATCAAGAATGATGCACCTTGTGGATGACCCCAGCCTCGCTGTACCCGACACGCGCAGGTCCATGTCGACAATCCGGTCTCTCCATCCAGGAGACAGCCTCTTGCCCGCTTTTGAAGAAGTGGAACAAATTGTTTCTTCTACTCAAGGCGGGCGGCTCGCTGAAAGGACCCGTTGGTCGAGATCACCTCTGGCACGACGAATGGAAAATCAGCCTCTGAATTTAGCACCACCCATGGAGGAGGGTTATATGCCCCGACCATTGACTCCGCGTCGACCTTACGGAGACCAGCAGAATCCTGATTTCCTCCATCCGGATCATCTGCATCCCGGATCGGCAGACTCAGAAGCGA
Source organism: Xylona heveae TC161 (assembly GCF_001619985.1). Classification (NCBI taxonomy): domain Eukaryota; kingdom Fungi; phylum Ascomycota; class Xylonomycetes; order Xylonales; family Xylonaceae; genus Xylona; species Xylona heveae. The sequence continues at coordinate 600,836 of NW_017264193.1, read as the reverse complement.
TCAGACCCGGCAGTAGCGAATCGGTCTCGTGGTTGAATACGGTTGATGAAGACGGTAGTTCCTCTCCTCCGTCTATTCACTCGAAATCCTCTTTTGAGGATCTCCAACATGATCGCCTCCGCCCAACGAGCACTGCCACGGCAGCTGAATTTGATGCTGCGCTAGATGCTGCCGTTGAGGCAGCTTACGGTGACGCCTACGAGGCTGCTCCTAGACCGCCAACTCTTTCCGAGAATCTCACATCCACGGCTCGCCGCAATGTTGAGCTTGCGAAGGAGCGAGTTCGCGAAGCCGAGAGGGAAGTGGCCATACAGATGGCCCGTGAGAGAGAGAGGGAACGACTACTGCAGAAAGCACTCGGCAGCGATGTACGAGATAGCGTTGAGCTTGAGTATCGACAGGACGAGGCGGAAGAAGAGGAACGCATCCTCGAAGAAATGACCAGGGATTTTGTAATGGATGATGTTGAGTTTGGGGCGCAGTCAAAATCTGCGCTTCCGCGACAATCAGACTCTAGTGGTTTCTCGGGGAGAACATGGGGAAGCTCTACCGGTTCTTTCCCAACGACCTCTGTTGGTTCAACCAGCTTGTCCACCGTTGCTGAAGCCCCTATTCCGCCGTCATTTCACCTGCCGCCCCTTTCACCTCCGCCTCATCCGCCTCCTTCGGGCGCACTTCCAGCCCCGCCGGTGGCACCACAGAACACAAGCAATCATTCCACCAGTCTGGGGCCTGACGGACAGTCTCAAAGGCTAAGTGTAACCAGGGCGCCGGGACAAAGCGTGCGAGACAGAAGACTTTCCGGCAACAATACCAAACAACTTACCATCGAGACCGCCAGCAAGCCGTCTACCGCGTTCCCATCCCCAACAAATGTGTCTCCCGGTTTCCATGATCGGACACATGCACTATCCATTCCCAAATCAGCTTCAGGCATTCCAGACGAACGAGATGTTAGCAATTCTTCTGCCCTGCACCTTCCATTGGCGCCCAATGGAATGCGAATGAGTCGACAAGTTTCAGCACCGTTGCTTGGATCGGATACTTTGGCATCTTCATCTGACAGGCTAGCGGCCTCACCATATGATACCACACCTAAGAGTGACACTGAGGTGCAAGATATTCTCCCCCCGGGGAATCCACCAGAACTGCCAGAGAAACCACCAAGTTATGGAAATCTGAAAAAGAACCATTCATCATCGAGCTTGAAGAACCGAAGCTTCTCTATATCAAGTCCAGAATTTTCAGACACATCCCCGATAACGCCCATGAGCACCTCCTTTCCATCGATTTCACAACACCGCAAAGGTCTCGGGGCGCCCCTGCCCGCTCTACCTACGCCAACATTGGCAAGTCTGAGTTCTTATTCCCAGCCCTGGGGAGGCGTATACCTGTTCGAATCCGACTTTCATTCGACAGACACGCCAGGGTCTCCAAATGAGCTTGCCAAAGACCCACCCGCTCCTCTGGAACCTTGCCCAACTGCATACCTCTTGCGTCCCTTTTGGCTTATGCGATGTCTCTACCAGACCATTGCGCACCCACGAGGCGGCTATCTCTCGAACAAACTCTTTGTCCCAAGAGACATTTGGAACGTGAGGAATGTCAAGATTAAAAACATTGAAGAGAAAATTTCAAACTGCGACTTGCTCACGGCGGCTATGCTCAAACTCGCCAAAGTCGACACCACCGACGCCGATGCCCTCCTTGACGAAATGCAGGCCCTCGAAACCGTCCTTGATCAAACACAAGCCAACCTCACCAAGAAACTCGGAAACGATGTCGGTGTTTCGGGCACTTGGGCCTTTTTTAAAGACGCACCCTCAACCAATAACACCGATTCCACAGCCGGAGATAACCCATCCTCATCTTCCTCCTTGCTCTCTCACTCCTCCTCCAAGGGCGCTTTCGGCTCGAACTCCTCCGGTACCAGCGGCAGCGGCGGCAAATCATACTTGTCATCATGGCGGAAACTCAGCAGGAAACACCCCGCCGCGGGTTTCGCGCACGGCCTCTCGTCGTCCTCGTCTTCGTCCTCCACGTTGTCTAGAGACGTCCCCAAGGAAGCGCTCTCCATGGATACAGTCCCCACCACGTCCAGCCCCAGCGCGCACCCTTTTCCCCCGCGAAATATAAAGGCTTTTCAACCCACGGGGCCTAATGCAACTTATATGAGTTCGCTCGCGAGACTTTTTGACTCTGTTCAGATCTTAGGTATTTTTTCCCCTTGTTCTTTAAAATCCGTCTTTTCATTTCATCAATCCATCTTCTCTCCTCGTGTCTTGTGTCTTTCTCATTTTCTTTTACCTCCATCTCCCCAATTTTCTTTTACCCCCGTCTTTCCAAATTCTACCCTTTTCTTTTTCCACCTTTCTTGACCCTCCATATCCTATTCTATTCTATTTTACACCGTACAATATTGAGGGAGAATCTGGACGAAGATAAGAACAAAGGAAAAGTTTCCATCATGCTAACATAACTTCCAGACGACCTCGCGCGACAAATTGAAGATCCCGGTCTCAAACACAGCTCCCCCACGCACGTCGGGCTGGAACTAAGCACCCGGCACGCCGCAGAATTCTTTGCGTTTTATATATGTAGATTTGTTCTCATTGATATTGGCATGATGCTTGACAAGTTTATCAAGCGCGGTAGCGAATGGGCTTTTGTATAGGGTAAAGGGATATGTCAAAGGGTTATAGCGGTTCACTCTTCTGTCTTTTTTTTTTTTTTTTCGCTAGGAAATTGGGTCAGATTTTTGTTGTACATACCTGGGGTACTTATGTCATTGTCATTGTCATTGTCATTCATTACAGTGCGCTACTGAATTTTAATTGAACTGAACTGGACTGGACTGGTTGAATTGAATTGTAATATAACCTTGTGATATCGAAAAGGTTTTTGATTCAAGAGACTGGACACTTGACTGTTGGTCCACCATGTAAGATGAAATGGCACAGGAATGCATAGGTAAAAAGAAAGTCATGAACCATAAAAAGAAGCAAGGAAGGAAGAGAAGAAAAATAAGTTACAAAATAAAATTACATACTCAAATCGAGGGAATAGATTTAAAAAAAACCAAAGAGACGAGACGGTTACTAAACTTAATCATCCGGGTATTCATCCTTGATATTGCTCACAAAGACCCTGTTCTCCTTGTCCCAGCGCTTAAAGTACCGTCCTGCGAGCGGGAGCAAGGAATACGGCACTTCGGGTGTGATGATTTGCATATTTTCCTCGGCGACGTATCGCACGCTTTTGTCTTCCACTCTGTTGACATGAATTAGCTCGAGTCGTTATAAGATATGACTGAGATATGAAAAAAAAAAAAAAAAAAAAAAAAGGAGAAGAGATAGCCGGAGCGGACGAAAGAAAAAGGACGGGGTACGGGCCAAAGAGACGAGGAGAAAGGACGGGAAGAAACGGACGAGGAAGAACAGGTTGAAAGATAAGATGAGGAGGGAGAAAAAAAAAGTTATGAAGACTTAAGGGGACATACAAAACGTGATAAAAGCTCTGATAGCGACCTCTAGAAAGACGATCGATTTCCATTTCCTGCATCCAGTGTTCTGCTGCACGGCACTCGGCATCCCAGCCGGTAATGACGGCCTCGTAAGCGTAGCGCTTGTGTCTGAATACTTGTCCGACTTTATATCGGGGGAGCTTTAGCCCCTCGAGTCCTGATCGCGCAATGATCTTTTTGGGAATCAAGTCGCCTGCTCGCATGACTCGGGTGGCTTCGAGAAGTTGTTGATATTCGGACAAGTTTTGGAAAAGCGGAATGATGTAGCGCTCAAAGAGGGATACGTCGTGCGGGAAATGCGTGACGAAATGCTCAACAAAGTATGGCAAGTACTGTCGTCGACGGGAGGCTGCAGCGAGCTGTTGGGGACCGTCGGTCATGACGCCTAGTAATAAAGAGGCCCATAACGCGCTGTAGAATGCGCCTTCGAGGTCTGGAAATGGCTTCAAGTCTTCGGGTGGAGGAGGGGGAGTAAGATGATGATGTCGATGTGCGTGTTGTCGTGTGAGCGCCAGATGCTGGTTGTCCTGCACGGATTTCATAATGTTGCGCGCATTTCTTAGAACCATTTCAGAGTTGGTCGAGTCGCCGAGAAGTGATGGATAGGTTGACTGTTCAGCACCAATTGCCACGAGCTGACTCTCGAGTTCGCGGATATGCACCTCGGAGTCACTCCTGTAGGGATCCAGATACATTATTTGCTGATGCTGAGGCGCTGCTGAACTTCCGCCAGCGAGTAATGATGCTCCATCAAGCGTCTGTCCTGCTGATGGAGGGTAGACTCTCCATGGATCCTCGTACGTTGCTTGCTGCGTTGAGCTTGGGCTGGAGGGTATTTGTCTTCCATCAAGCGTCTGGCCGGCTGGAGGGAGAACCATTGCATGAACATGAAATGGAAATGAGCATGGTCGAGCATCCAATCCTATCCGCTGCGCCACGCAGCAGAACACCGCGACCGATATAAGTGGTAAAGAAGGATGGTCGTGTCCGAGTAGTGCTATACCGATAAATCTATTTTGCAGATCGTCGTAGCGGCCCTCTGGTACCTCTATAAATCCTCTAGCTCGTAAGAAAGATGCCAGCTGTGTTGCTTTGGCGCGGGGCGAGAGACTATCGAGGTCCGGTGTTTGTTCACGAAAGCGCTCGGCCAGTGCATCGAGGGCATGGGACACCTTCCTTTGCGTGAGTATGATTCAGCTTCATAGGGTAAAAGTATGCTCACTTACATCCTCAAGATCACCCTCCCTGTCTTCTAGCACGAACATGTCAAATGCGCCGAGGGCTCGGTCGAGAGTGACATGCTGACCCTCCTTGAGTTTACACCACTCCTGGATCGCAATATTCCGATGCAAGCATCCGAGGACCGCACTACTGTAATATCTGCGACGTTTATTTGTCAATATTTTTCATGGGATATAGCTTTTGTCTGATTTACCTTCTTGCGAGCACATCTTCGGCGGATTCGCTGACATGTAAGTGTTGTAACAAAGTGTCTTTGGCACCATATCCTAGGTTGACTATTGCCTGAAATTTATCAATCCGGCCTTTTTGACTGGCAAGGATGCTATCAAGTAGCTTCGTGGCCTTGCGGTCAAGCAAAGCACGCTCGACGAAAAGTTGTCTCCAGTCAACCTGAGCCACTGGACAAGCGCTTTTCTGTTTGATCAAATGCGTTGGGTCCCAGTATCGAAACCGAGTCAAGCAGAGATGTCGCCATAATATGGGTTCGATTGCAAGATAGCGAAATCGTTTGCAGACCGATTGAATTGAAGCAAGTGACTCCGCCGGCACGAACCAGAAAATGCTCTGGATGACCTCGTCAGGAAGGGACAAAAACAATCCATGTTGTTCTGACGACATGGCAAGACAACTATAACAGACTGTGTGCTAGGACACAAGAGGAGGATTGGTCCATTAGGTCAATGAATAGACCATGATTGTGGGGAAGGCTGGAGATTGTGGGTTATTATTTAGGTTGCACCTGGAGTTCATTAATGAGATTAAGGTGTCGAGTGGCGCCATGGCATCACCTCTTATCGATAAGCTAAGCGGGGACTAAACCGTTGGCAGTTGATGAGAGCCAAAGTAAATGATTTATCTAGCATTCGTCAGAACATACAAGAAGCAATAACAAGAATATAAAATGTAATCAAAATAAAGTGAGATCTTCTCTAACAATGATCTATCCAAGTACAATCATATAGCCATATCCTATACTAAGATGGCATTCAATAGTTTCACTTGCAACTTAAAAACAACATCACAATAGCAATACACCGTCCAAGCCCAAGTCATGTATCGACTCTTATTTTCTATTTTTCCCCTTCTCACTTGATTGATTTTGCAAGTGGCATCATACGTGTGAACAAAACTTTTCTTTCATAATCTTTCATGCAAATCGGCGGCTTTCGTCTAGCCGCAGCTAGGATATATCTTCAACGTCATATGGCTGAGCCAAGCAAAAAGAAATGACAGACCAATTACTCCACGCTCAGTTTCCATAGTCCATCACCAAGATAGTGTCCTTCATCCATAACCACTCCCTTCTTCTTCTCCTTCATTTCTTCCGTGCCCATCTTCAGGATACCAATCAGGCAAATCTCGTCTTTTCCTTCGGCGCCAACAGCTACGACCTCCCCAGGCTTCAAAGCCTCTTCAGCTGGCGGTAACCGTCCGCCAGGTGACGTCAAACCAGGAGCCATGAGCGCTGCGCCAGACAGGACAAAACGGATCGCGCCACGGTCAATCTGGACGCGCTTGAAACAGTGCGGAAAAGCATGAACGAGCTTCAGGTGAGGAAGGAAAATGTCGTCGGCGCCCTTTTTCTCAATCTCGACGAAAAGAGGATGTGATTCGAGGGAGTAGAGTGTTGCAAAGTCGGGGCTGCGGTTTCACAAGACGGGACGTGATTAGCTCAAACACGAACGGCGGCAAAGTATGGGTAGTCCAAGGCGCATTTCCATTAAACAACATGAAATATACGTGAGGAGAAAATGTCAAAATTATTGACGTACAGTTTCATCACATCAAGCTGTGACTTTTTCGGAATAATCTCATCGATATATGGCGCAAGAAGAGGATATGAGTCGCATAGTTTTGACCGGAGAGCACGCTGGGCCGAAGACTTGACCTTGGTCTTCTTCGCCGGATTGATACTATTTTGAGAGATTCATTAGATCTCAATACTTGTATGCGAATTGTGTCATATGAGGTGAGGTTTGTAGATCGTATCAGATAGAGCCTTTAGCTGGTGACTGGCAGACAGAACGAGACTTACTCCTTCTTGAACATGGTGAAAGATACAGTTCCCAGATAGCAAGAAAACGAGACAAATGAAAGCGGGTATCAATTCTATGACTTGGTGATTTTGTTATGGTTCGAGTGCTGTATACAATTTCACAAGGTTGCCCCACGATGAACAAAGGAAGAGTTGCGTAGTTGGCCATGTTCGCGCGCCGCGGGAGCTGCGCATAGCGGAAAATGCCGAGACACGACAAGGGTCCAGGAGCTACGACAGTCTGCCTTACGACGCAATTGCAACGGTAGCTTCATAATGAAACCTTCTGACGCCTAATCTGCAATAACATGACAATTTGAATCAGCTTCGCAACTTAGAATTTGATTTTACATAAGACGCCAGATCATTTTTCATTATCAACTATGGACAACCCGGCGCCTGGCACGCTGAGCTGGCGCCTCAGCTCGCATCCCATTACATTGTTATGTTTCCTAGGATTTAGAATAGGTATGTCGATTATGCATCTGCTTTGTATAGGCTTTTCTTCATCTCTTTTTGGTTTCTGGGTGGAGCGGGGGGTTGGATGAAGTGGCGGAATAAATGCGCGATTGAATCGGGATATGTGTACTTTCCCTGAATATCCGCTGACTGACTGTGTACGAATCATAGCAAGTGTATTGATTTACCTACTCGGACTATTATTTACGGATAATTTGTATGGTCACCTTCTGCTATTGCCGTCTTGCGCTTTCTTTGAGAGTTTCCGACTTTGAGATATTCATATATGAATCTCGAGCGACCCGTCTCGTGAAGAAAGATGCTCAAATATTCTAAAATCATCGCCAAATCCGTTGCATTAACTTTTCCTGCCCCCTACGCCATACAATACAAATCTGGAGCTTATACACATCAAATCTGCAACAAACCGAACTCCATTATAACTAACATATCTCCAATCTAGTGTTCTCGTTTTTATCTTATGCATCCTCGCGCTCGCCATGGACTTTTACTACCTCAAAAACATTGCGGGCCGACGGCTCGTGGGACTAAGATGGTGGAATGAAGTAGTTGCGTCGTCGGGCGACTCACATTGGGTCTTTGAAAGCTCTGATCCAAATGAACGACGGACGAATGCGACAGATAGCCGCTTTTTCTGGTGGGCGCTGTACCTCCAGCCCTTGGCGTGGGTAGCGCTGGCCATTGTGGCGATTGTCAAAGTTGAGGTTATCTGGTTGAGCTTAGTCGGTGAGAGCGCCCTTTATTTACTCTTTATTCTGGATTGTTTCTGGTTTCGCACGGCTGTGTTACTACACGATCTGTTTCAGGCTGCTTTCTATTATTTTGCCCTTTGCCAGCCAGTTCAAAACAAAGCAAACGAAAACATGCTAACAGTCTAAAATTAGTTATTGCTCTGGTCCTTACAATCACCAACACAGTTGCGTTCTCCCGCTGTGACAAGTTCAGTCAAGCATCGAATTTGGCCTCGACCGCGTTCAATACCGGCGGTCTGGCACGGAGCATCGCCGGCGGCATGTTCAGTCGGATGTTTAGGTGATAAACTCAAAGAGAGTGAGATTGGCAGAAAAGGGATTAAACTTGTGGAGTTTAACGGAATCTTCTTTTTCGCCTGCAATGTTTTTTGTTTACGTATATCATCTTGTTCGACGACGACAGCCTAGCTAGTACTTCAATGCTGGGACGAGTCCTCTATATCATCAACATTTTCCAAAACAAAAAAATGTCGTGTTGCATAATACATCGTATAACCTTCTAAGACAAGCGCCCTCAAATTCTTTATCAGGAGGCTCTATGACTGTCCCGCACATCTGCCCATCCAGCCCATTTGCCCGAGCTCCAACCTGTGGCCATGACGATGCGCTTAGCCGGGTAACCACACGTACGGAGGTATTAGCTCTAGTTATTCAAACTTAGTCCGTGCGTCCACCGCACCCTGCCGCGGAGCATCGAGCATCAACCACCTTTTCCTCCTCCGTCCTCAAGCTTGTCCTGTAGCTATCTTCTTCCTAACTCCATTGCTCCATACCTGTCCTATTTACCGTGAAGTTCTAACAAAATCCCACTATCGTTTCTTTCTTTTATCTCAACACTCTCAACGCACGACAGTGTTCCATATTTTCAATCGACAATGGCGACTTCCATCCGCTCCTCCATCCACTCCTCCGCCCGATCCGCCGCCGCAGCATCTCGCGGCGCGCCTTTTCTCGACTTTTTGTATCCCTCAACTATACATACCCTTCGCCGCCAACGCACGCGTACCTTTACATCTCTCTCCCACCTCAATGTCTCGTCATCGTTATCGTTCTCCTCTTCCTCCTCTTCCTCACATTCGGCTTCAACTCCACCAGAACCCGGTTCCCTCCCGCGCATCGCCCAGCCCTCAATCTGGACATCCCTGATCCCATCATTCCTGCGCCGTCGTCGTCATGATCAACCAGGAACCTCCACTGTCGGTCGTCACGCAACCGCAGCCTCCCAGAAAAAAGAATGGAATCCAGCGACGTTCTACATTGTGATATTCCTACTGATCGGGTCGCAAGCGATCCAAATGATTGCGTTGCGGAGAGAATATGCGACGATCACGCGCAGGTCGGAAGCGCGGATCGGGTTGCTCAGGGAAGTCATTGAGCGGGTGCAAAAGGGCGAAGAGGTGGATGTGGAAGGATTGTTGGGGACGGGGGATAAAGTCAAGGAGAGGGAGTGGGAGGAGGGTAAGTTTCTACTTTCTTTTCTTCCCCCGTGGGACACATGTCAGCGGAGTGGTGGAAGGGGGTCTGGGAAGGATAGAGAAGAAAAAGATTGCTAATGTTGATAAATAACAGTATTAAAAGAAATTGAACAAGAAGATGCGCTTTGGCGATCGAGGGCGAATAAGGCCGACGCAGAGGAAGAGGTAGAAGGTAAAGAGGCAGCGGCAGAAAAGAGGCAAGCAGCTGTTCGTGGAGATGCGGCGCAGGAGCAGCAGCAGGCCCAGCCGGTCGTCGGTGAGCAAGAGGCGAAAGCAATTGGATCAGCAGCACAGGCAAAGAAAGGCCGGAGGGAATATTTCTAGGTCAAAAACTTTGAAAGGGGAAAAAATGAATTTATTGTCATCGTTTATTTGGAATTAACAATTGCCTATTTGGACGAAATGACAGAAGGAAGTGCATTGCTTTTTGCAAAAGAGGAATATAAGTTACGTGTGATCAATCTTGTGCAAGCTGTAAAGAAAATCCATCGACTGGAAACCAGAAAACCTTGACTATTTGAATAAGCAAAAGGGGAGGAGATGGCCGCCAAATATACTGCTCGAGAGTACATGGTTGTTCAAAGCTGAGTCATGGTAAAGGCAAAGGAACGCTGACATGGATGGACCGGCAGAGAGACAGGAAGGGACAAAAAAATTGAAAGAGAAGAGTGTAGATTACAATTTGACGTGAATTGGCTGGGTATAAAAGTGAGAAAATGAAAACCACATGTCAGAGATGTAGAAAAATAAAAAGGCCAGTGATAAATCAAGCATATATAAATCGCCAATGAGGCTACACAAAAAAGGTTTGTTGCAGCGATTTCACCCTCGTCTCAACCTAAGACCTTGCATTGACAAAGGATTACCTCGCGCCGAGAGCTTTCAACGCCACACGCAGCTCCTTGACGGCAGTCGTTACGTCCTCAAAGTTCAAAGCAGAAATGGCCCATCGCGCATGTTTCTGCGCATTGCTAATGGCTTCTTCATCGGCAATAAATGTTTCCGGGCCAGAGCTTGCGGACGTCTGCGACTGAGCAGGCTGAGCTGCAGCTGCACCAGGTCCAGAACCATACGATCGATAGTAATCGGCAGAAGTCGGCGGAATGTGTTGCGGTGCCAAAGGCTGTGACAGAGAAGGTGCGCCAGGGACGGCATAGCCATGCTTTGGCGCAGGGACAGTGGTCGGGTCAAAGTCTGCAGGTCGCGCTGGAGGGAATGGTGCCGGAGCAGAGGTTGGACCACGACCCGAAGTCGGTGGAGCTGCAGAGAAGCCCGATGGTGGTTCAGGAAAAGGTGGTGCCGCGGAAGCTCCTGGTTTGCTTGCTGGTGCACTGGGCAGGTTTGGAGCAGCCGTCTCAGTGGGGACGGCAGGGAAATATCCATCTTGGCTGGTGTCCATTGTGTCATTTCCACCTTTCGATGGTGATTGCGCATTAGAGGCAGCCTCGGACGGATGAAGAGATTCATCGAGGTATGACTCAGCTGCAAGCTGCGGCTCAATTCGTTCGTTCTCGTCCTGAACTTCTTGAACCGAAGGGCCTGGTCCAGGTACAGGTGTTTGTGGCTTTGATGCATCGCGGGAGGGATGTAGAGATTCGTCTAGATATGATTCGGCCGCAAGTCGTGGCTCGATCCGCTCATTTTCGTCTTGGATTTCTTGGATAGAAGGTTGCCGGCCAGGAACGGGGGTTTGTGGCTTTGAAGCATCACGAGATGGATGAAGCGATTCATCGAGCACTGATTGAGCAGCAAGCTTAGGCTCAATGCGTTCGTTTTCGTCTTGGATTTCAACCACAGACGGTTGCCGCGGCTTGGTGGAGGAGGGTCCATTGATGAGTTGCACCTCTGGATCATTGGGGTCAAGCTCTGGTGCCTCGGCCTCTGGAGCCGGTTCTTGCGCCGGATTTGTTGCGTTAGGGTCCTCGCCAGCCTTGATAGCCTTGGCAATGCGCAGCGCATGATATTTGGCAAATTTGGATTTGGCCGCCATTTCAGGGTCGGCGGGACCCCAAATTTGGAGGAGGTCAAGGAAAGTCGCCGCGGCTTGGAAGGTGTCCGCCGTTTGTCTACAGAGACCAGCGAGTCAGTATATCTTTTCTGTATTATGAAACTGCATGTGTTGCGCACCGAGTGGCTTTGTCAGCTCTCATCGCATTATCCGCTCGGTGGAAGGTCTCGAGACCGAATTGCTCAACGTAGGCCTGGCCAGCGACATCGTCGGTAATTGCGTCATTTCCAGCATTTGCTTGTTTGGTCTGGAGCCCGTTAGTTAATGTTCCATTGCAGCAGCCTTTTTAATAGTGTGAATCGTACTTGTTCGAGCTTATCCATGAGCGTTGTCGTATAGGTTAAGCTCTCACTGTCGGCATTGTGCAGCTTCTTGGAGAGGATCTGATTGACGATCCAGTAATCGCCTTTTCACACTGAATTAGCTCATGTGAGAGATGAAGATATTCGATTGTACATACACCAATAAGAAACGACTGGCTTGACAGCTTCTAGCTGAGCTGCACGGTGGGCAAAGCGAGAAATATCGGCAGCTTTTAAGCTTTGGGGGATGTTGTTTGCCATTTTCTGGCGTGTTGTTGCCTGTACTATTGTACAAGCTGTAGAATAAATTCCTTTAATATACACGAAAAGATAAAAAAAGGAGTATCGTGAATTATTCAAGTAAAATTGTGTATAGAAGAGGGGAAATGAAGTCCGTGTGATAGAGTCCAGGGAAGCTCTTGGTATAGCTCGACGGGTATGACGCGGGGAGTCGGAGGCGCTACGGGGCACCAGCACCCCACTTTTTGCATTTTGGGCTGTCGCTCTCACCTTGGGAGCTTCAGATTGGACAGCCAACAGGAGACATAAACAGTAATAATTCGCCTTCTTCTTCTTGCCACATAAACCTCTTCTCACACGACCAGCACTAGTACATATTTGCACTCTTTACTATATCGAATTTTCTATTTTTGAGCTAGATATCTTTTTTGGTTTATTCTAATTAATTATACATTTTCTTAATTTTGTTCTTGGAGCTTCATTTTGCGCTCCTTCACTAAGCTAGCATAGCTCAGTTCTTGCTTGGTAGAGCGCCAACATGTTTGCAGGCCTCTCATGGACGGCCGCCGCCGCAGCTCTCCTGCTCGCACTGCCTGCTTCTGCTGATTCCTTGTACACAAAATCCTCACCCGTGCTTCGTGTTGATGCGAAAAATTACGATCAACTCATTGCCAGATCTAACCACACCTCTGTGAGCTTTCCCTTCCGGAATACCACTCTGCCTCCCTTGTACAAGTTAATTGCTAACCATTCTAATTGCAGATTATAGAGTAAGCTATTCATTTTTTCTCCGTCTCGATGCGACTACATATCAATGCTCATATGACAGATTCTACGCACCCTGGTGTGGACATTGCCAGAACCTCAAACCCGCATACGAAAAAGCTGCGCGCAACCTCCAAGGTCTCGCAAAGGTAGCAGCAGTGAACTGCGACGATGAATCGAATCAGGCATTTTGCGGAAGCATGGGAATCCAAGGTTTCCCCTCCCTAAAGATTGTGGTGCCATCAAAGAAGGCTGGCCGACCGTCAGTCGAAGACTACATGGGCGCACGAAGCGCCAAGGCCATCGTGGACGCCGTCGTGGATCGGATACCCAACCATGTGAAGAGAATAGGCGACAAGTCATTGGACAGCTGGCTCAAGGAGGGCAACTCATCCGCAAAGGCCATATTATTTACAGAAAAAGGCACCACCAGCGCTCTAATCCGAGCTCTGGCCGTCGACTTCCTGGGCAACATTAATTTTGCGCAGATTCGAAACAAGGGAAAGGGCGCAGTATCCACCTTTGGGGTGTCCTCTTTCCCTACCCTTGTTCTTCTCCCCGGCGGAGAACAAGATGCCATCGTATACAACGGCGAGATGAAAAAGGGCCCTATAACTGAATTCCTGAGCCAGATTGCCCAGCCGAATCCGGACCCTGCTCCAAAGAAAGCCAAGGCTTCGAACAAAGCCAAAGACGAGAGCAAAGCGAAAAAGAAGGCCTCTGAGGACTCCGCCGCGTATTCATCCGCATCGGCATCGCACCTTGCCGATGAAGTCGCAGGAGCCACGTCCATTACCCTGGAAGAGAGCAGTGTGCCAACAGAGTCTCCCGAACCGGGCGCGGCTCCCAGTGATGCTCCCAAGCCAGTAGACGTCCCAGACGCTCCAGAGCCTCTCCCTACACTTGAAACGTCAGAGCAATTGCGAAAGGCTTGTCTGGGGCCCAAGACCGGCACGTGCATCTTGGCTCTGGTGCCTGCTGTCAAGGATTCCGAGACCGTCTTGCCCGAAGCCGCAACAGTCGCTCTCGGAAGCTTGTCCGAAGTAGCGCACAAGCACAAGCAGAGACACGGGCATTTGTTTCCCTTTTATGCGCTGCCCGTTGACAATGCGGACGCAGTGAGAGTCAGGGATGCCCTCTCAGTAAACACCGACAGCGATGTTGAACTTATCGCGCTCAACGGACGACGGTCTTGGTTCCGCCGATATGTCGGCGAGGGCTATGGCCATGAAGAGGTCGAGAAGTGGGTAGACGCCATTCGTCTCGGAGAAGGCAAGAAGGAAAAATTACCCGAGGGACTGGTAGAGACTGAAGAACAGCCCGAGACTCACGACGAGCTGTGAGGAGTGAAAGAGGAGCGGTTATATAGGCTTTGGTTATATTTTTTTAGCATTGATCATTTATTAGGCATTTATTGTTTATTCCGAGCTTGGTTGTCATATTACATCTAGTTCATTCATTGACGCATTGGTTCTGCATGTCTCCTCGAAAAATAACCTCAATCTTCCTCTGTGCTGTAAAAAAGGCAGTAGTGCTATCGAGCTACCAACCATGCTGCATAGAGTAACATAAAATCTACATTGAAATCATACAAATATACATAAGTAACATTTTGACATGAGGGTTGAAACTAGCTGCACCGTTCAAAGATCCGCAACACCTTCATCATCTTCTCAGTTAGAGAATGGTTGTTAAATTTGTAAGAATCTTCAATACAAGAGCAGACTACAATATATTTCCAAAACGCCTAGTAAATGCAAATGGGAACATGAACTGTCAATCTCTCCAACGGGCCTAATTGAAAACGACACGGGAGAAAGAAAGTTGATAACAAGCTTGGCCCCGGGGGATTGCATAACGGAAGTAACCAATTTACATTTCAATGGGGACAAGAAAGAAAAAAAAAAAGTAACGAGAAATAAAAGGCGCAGGGAATTGGGAAAGAAAGAATGAAACACGATAGTTAGAGGCGGAGTGAGGAAGAGAGACTCAAGAAACAACTCAAGCCCAAGCCCCGACCAAAGCCATGAGGATCGCGCCACCGACAACCGATCCACAGGCTTCTAACCTGCGTCTTCCCTGCAAAGTGGTATAACTTTTATCCGAGAGAAAGTCTTCGGCAAGTAATTCAACGAGACCGGCGAAGAGCAAGAGGCCGCTGCTAATGGCATTCATGATGCCGACCATAAGCAGGCCCGTCTGACTGGCGGGGTCGTACAGATTGTGGACAACAAGCCCAATGGCTTGGCCAATGGGGGTCGTGGTACCGTACGCAAGGGCCATGAGCCATGGTTTTGGAGAGCGCAGGCTGAGTGCTTTGACCGCAGCGATTCGCGAACCAAGAGCGAGTCCTTCAAACGTTTCTGCATGAGATTGTCAATAACGTAATCGGCGTCGAAAACGAGAGCATAAGTGGAAAAGAAGGGCCGAAAAAAAATCCACGGGATGAGAGTGAGACATACGATGAAAGCTTATGGCAATTAGGAGAACAATAAATGGTGTGCCGGTAGCAACACTGAGAGCCATGCCGATAAACACACTGTGAAACAAGATCCCGGCTTCAAGCAAAAGGCATTGTAGCAGCATCTTTCGTTCTTCTTGCTCCTCTGCCGAATGCCCATGCCCATGTGCGACTTCGGGGCCAGAGCGGTTGTTATAAAATTGCCCATCGTCTTGGCCGTAATTGGAATAATTTAGCTGACCGCCGTTTCCTCGTCCAAGTCCCTGATGACCAGTATGGCCAGTCTCGCCAGCCAGAGGATCCAGCTCGCGAATGTCCAGGTCCGAGTCTTCTCCATCTTCTCCGTCTTCTTCATCATTTCCATCGTCTTCAGGATCATCGGTGTAGTACTGCCCACCAGAAGAAGAGGATTTCCTGTGCTTGGCGGGTTTGGGCTGCGACCTCGGCGGAGATGAGCTTGACATGTCCTCCAGCACGACAGCCTCACCGGGCTCTCCATTTTCTAAATCCGCCTCGCGATAAACATTTATGTTCGCATGATGATATTCTGTGGGCGTTGAGATACCATTTGAGAGCTTGTAAGCCAACTCTTCCCGGGTCTGGCCGGGAGGTAGAGAATCGTATTCGTCGCCGTGAACATGGCCTGCTCCTCGCGTTGCAAAGAACATTTCAATTCCCACCACAAGTAGCACCGATATCATCGCGATAAATCCAGGCATGGCAGGGTAGCCTTCATTCCAAAATTTTGGAAGGCATGGGTCCGTCATTGACTGGAAAGCAGTGGGCAGGAGGTGTACAAAGGCTGTTGCGATAAGCACGCCGGTGCCAAAGTGTCGTGACAGGAAAAGAAAACGGCGGGGGACATGAAGCTGAGGAAAATGGCGAACAATCAGTGGAAATGAGCATGCTGCCTGCATGTCAGCTTTGGACTCTCGGGTGGCTCAATGATACTGACCTCCAGTGCTGAGAACAAGAATGATGACCAGAGCAACCACATGCATTGGGAGATTGTATGCAGCCCGAGGCTCATTGGAGCCGCAGGACGGTCGATCGTCTGGTCCATCTCTTCTTAGAAGCTCTGCGCGCAATGCTGCGGTCGAGATTTCATTCCATAACAGGCCGTGTTCTGCGCACAAAGCAACACGTCAGCCTAGTGTTCACATGTACCACTCGGGCTGAAGCCACACGACATAAACATTACCTCGACTGACAAGTCCAGCCCCAATCGAGTTCATTGCGAATGGACGGTTTGATGTCTCATGAAGCTAAAGTCAATCCTTTTACTCCATCCTCGTGCCGTCAATTTTCCTTCTGTTGAATGCTGTGGCTTCGTTGATTTCGATTTTGTGTGTGCAGAAAGTGTTACCAATCGTCAAGCTACATCCGGGTGTTTTGAGGGGCGGACCGGAACCGAGGCCTTGGCCCCTTGAGCTTTCAGTTAAGTCACTTAACTGCGAGCAGTTATTCGGAGTACGTAAGGCAAATCAACTACCCAAACCAAAATCGTCATTCCCGCGCCGGGGATTTTCAATGAATGTGCTATTCCCTTTCGGGCGCCCATTAACCACGATACCTATTAGCTTGGCCTTCAAGGATACAGATATTCATCCAGCGAGCAGATCCATTTTAATCCTTATTTAAGTACTGTAACTCAATGGCTCAGTTATCTATGTGATATTTCATTCTCTACTGGTTGCAATCCTTGTTTATAAAGAACTGCGCTACCGTTATTCTTTTCTCATTCTCTAGTTTTTGGTACATGAAGATTTTTGACATTGCTAGCCCAATTATACGCGCCAATAACATGATGCCGTTCTTCTTTCTCTTTGCTTTTTCGTAGTTGCTGTATCGTCTCAAAGATGGAACAGGATGGTGTATGATGAAATAGAGTTAAAATAAACAAAATTACATTTCACCGCATTGAGCAATGGTCACGTCCTGAATGGGCCGGTCATCGCGTCCCGTCCGCGTGTGCTCAATCTTGCGGACAACGTCCATGCCATCAATGACACGGCCAAAGACGACGTGTTTCCCGTTGAGAAAGGGCGTGGGTGTTGTCGTGATGAAGAATTGGGAGCCGTTTGTGTTGGGACCGGAGTTCTATAACCCACTTGTATCAGCCTGAATTTCCTTTCTGCTTTTTTTTTTTCTTTTGGTGTTTGTCTACGGCGAAGGATAGAGGGGTTATAAGTAGTAAAATAAACTGAAGTACTTACCGCCATGCTCAACAATCCAGCAGTGTCATGCCGAAGCACGAAATTTTCATCAGCAAAAGACTTTGTGCCATAGATACATGTCGACCCGGTACCATTGCCATTCAAAAAGTCGCCCCCTTGGATCATAAAGTCTTTGATGACACGGTGAAACCGGGCACCCTTGTAGCCTTGCGGTCGGCCCATGGCGTTCTTGGTTTCGCCGGTGCAAAATTGTCGAAAGTTCTCAGCGGTGCGGGGCACAGTATCCGCGAAGAGTTCCATCTTGACGCGACCAAGAGGCTCGCCTTGCAAAGAAATTGTTGGTAAGTGAAATCATGCTGTTGGATGCCAAACAGGTTTACGCGGTGGGTAATTTTGAGGAAGTGTTTATGTGTAGTATTAAACAAAAAGAAGGGCAAAAAGTAATAAAAGAACCCGAAAGAAAAGGAGAGAGGCAAAATAAAAGGTGAAGGGAAAGGACAACGGATTAAAGGCGATAATGAATGAAAGAACCGGCTTAGAAGAAATGAGTTATATCAAGAGACTTGCGTTGAGTAACCGTAAAGGATATCAAGGGCGTAATAATATGGATCAATGGCATAAAAATAATAGTGCAAAATGCGATACAATTGTACACAGAAAACGTGACATACCACCTAGCGACATGTCGAAAAAGACAACCGGATTCGGAGTACCAGCGTTTGCCATATTTGCTGGCGTGTTTTGCTAATAAAGACCTGTGTGCTCAATAAATGGGTGAGTTTACATGATAATAGATACACATGAAACAATATGCAGAATGGAAGGTCAGTGTAGGATTGCAGAGGTGAGACAAGACGTACAGGCGTTGAGATGGTGGACAAAGTAGATTAGATTGTGTAACGTGTAAACTGGCAGAGAAAGTATTGCTACTGTAGGGATAAATATTTTAAGTTCGAAATGGGTAGGGTTCCTCTAGCGTTCGCAGTCGGAGATTCCGGTGTCTGAGAGCCAGATCCCAAGGTTTTAAGGTTGTAGTATGAAGCCTTGCGTTCGGGGTGCTAAAGTTTAGCTTTGAAGCTGATTCGGGCGAGGTAAATCCACATTCTTTATGCCATTAAGCGAAGGCGGTGTAGTGTATATATACTTTTTTGAGATGATCGATGCGATAATGGATAGGCATTGCTATTTACACGAGGAAATGTTAGTATATACACAAGGAGCGACATTAGCAGTGCATATTTAATACATGGTGAGTGAGGTGCGTTGGCAAACAATTGGGTCGGGGCTGACCTGTATGCAGAGTACAACACAGATCATTGGACCGGGGGGAAAAGAAAATATGATAGGGATACAAATGCAGGAAAAGTTTTACGAGATAAAAAAAATCTGATATGGCCTTGTGTAACGACAGTGTAATCCAACTTAAGCCTTGACCCGGCTCCCCGAGCTTCATCTTGCATGCAGGAGTCTTGGTGTGCAGGATGTGATGCATTACCATATGAATGGCAACGTACTGAAAGAGATATCTACAAGTCGTTCGAAGGCTGCCCTCTCGCGGAAATAGACAAGCAAAACTCAGAGCCCATTGTACTGAGGGATTGCACTCAGAAAAGACTTGGAGAGGATTTCAATGCAAATGCGACTGAGCAAGTTGTTAAGAGTGCACCATTGCCTACCATAGCTTAGCCCCAAGGGCAGCGAGGAGTAACAAGTAGGAAGTTAAGGAGAGTCAACTTTATACCTCTCCAGGTTAGCTCTCCTTTCCATCGTCCCTCGCCTCTGTGCTTCTTGGGCGGCCTCTTTGGGCTTTCTCATTGAGGCTTTTTGGAGCGTCGTCAAGTTGGCGACGCCAACTCTACTACTGCAGGCCCCGGAACATCAACCCGCGCTTGGAGCCCTCCTCAAATACTCGGGGAGATTGTAGTGAACTTTGCATGCAGAATAAGGAAACGATCTGAGAAATCTCACCATCGGTTTCAACCTTTTTTCTCCAGTCTGGAGAAAAGCCAAGCCATCTATTGTGGATTTCCCCACAATTTCCTTGGTCTCTGACGTCGAAGGTGGGAAGTTGAAGAAGCCATGGGTGCAGAATATGGCACTACGTTGTTGCTCCGGCGTGTTTTAGCCCCGAGGTTTCGGTGGAGCGGCTGAGCGAGAGCGAATACAATGCGACCGTAAGGTTGTTAGGGCAGGTGAGGGACGGAAGAGGAGGAGCAATAGCGCAAGGGAAATGGACAAGGTCTGGATCTACCTTCGTTACTAGAAGTGCTGCCACTGAATCATCCACCTTCCTATAGCGTTGGTACCCAATACCTTTGGTCTACGAAGCTTATCATGGACAAGTGAGCAGATATATTGTTGAGTCAAATTTGAACCGCATCATCAAGAGAGTTTCGAGATGACTTTTCCAACTGTGCTTCATAAAGTGCTGTAAGGTTGACGGACCCTCTCTCGGAGTGACTGGACGGACACTAATAAGATCATGTCCCTGATCGTCGTCGCTAGGGAACACGCGTGCGTGAAATGTGTGCCTTTTCATTCTCGACGGGCGCAGGCGAGATTTCGACTGTGACATCCGGTTTCGGTCATTACTTTCATGATGAACGCTCACCATCAGCAGATTAAGATAATTGTCATCATCGATGTGGTCCTTTTAAGGTTGCTGCCTATGTAATTGAATAAATTTCTTGATCAACAGCTCTCAACCGTTGAGGCCTGCCGTGCTTTTTGGAATAGACGGTCTTTATAAGTAACGTAAACCATAACGTCACTGTACTACTGTCCTACTGAGTAAATTGGCGTTACTGCAGTGGAGCGCGTGACCAAGAGACAGTGGAGAGAGATCAACCTCGTCCAAAGTAACTCTACCTTCTCCATTGAATACCACTCATTTTTATCATCATTCAAACGCATCTTCATCAACAGAATAAACAAAGATCAGGAGTCGCATCTTGTTCCCGCTCTTACACCAGGCGGTCCCCGGTTGCTACTGATACGCCTTTCATTGCTCGGCTGAAGGTTTGGTGTGTGTCTTCCCCCTTGAACAGACTGCAGCCATTCCCTTTTCTCACCCTCTGGCCCTAAATTAATGCTTCCTGCCCCCCTCCATCCGGCGCTCTCTTCCTCTATACTCCCTTTGGTAGGATCCTCTAGTCAGGTATCCAATACCTTTTCTCCTCACCTTAGAAATACGATTCTCTCTCCATATCGTCTTTCCATAGCCCTCCGACCGGCACAGACCCCACACCATCTCTTTCAATTCCCCCATTCAGCCACCCTTGGCCCTGACTTCGTCTGCTCCTTGGCGGTCTTACCTTACGCCCCTCGATCACAAATCTCCTTGGTCGGCTTCTGATCTGCTTTTGTTTTGCAGTCATTCATTATCCACGCCGGCATCTTTCACCGTTTCGTCGATTTTGCGTTGGGGAGAGTGGCCGATTGCTCATGGTTCTTCTCATCTAGAGAAGCTCTGCTCTACAGGGATCTGCTCGACTTCCGAGGTCTTGTGAGACTCAGCACTGCGGCGACTTTATCTCTTGCCATCGCCCCAAGTCGTAAGCCCTATCATCGCGGGTTTCCCATTCGACGCTCATGAACTCGACTGCGACGACTCTCAACTTGTCGATACTATACCGAGGGCATTCTTCAACGATTCAGCCATCACCGTTTGCCCCTTAGTCGCGCAATTCCCGGTGAAACAGGATAATCTTACTTATCACCCTTCTCGTTCTCCTACTTGAAGTGACTGTGACAATCACAACCATGTCGACTCCGACTTCGACGAACACACCGAGTCCCACCTCCACTGGTGGTAGTGGTGGTGGCGGCGGCGGAGGAGGTGGAAGCAGCTCTCCTCTGCTCTTCTTTGTCGCGCTGGGTTTCGGAGTCGTCTTTACAAACTTATGGTGAGTGGCAACGGCGGACGTGCTTGATTCGGCCAAGGAAGCATGCATCTGATACTTGGTGGTTTAGGATTATTGTCGGAGTCAAGTATTGCTTCCGATACAATCAGCGTAACCGTCAAGCCCGAGCCGATGAATTCGCCGATCCTATCGATATGGGCCCAGTTCCTCGCCCGCATCGCCGTCGGCGAGAGAAGAAGCTGATGACAATGGATGAAGTGAATGAGCGATTCCCTTTATCCAAATACAAGACTTGGCGTTCCTCTCGTGAGTCCGCTGGCCTGCCGTCTACTGGAGGCATCGACGCACCACCGAGCCGAGCTGGTAGCATCCGCAAAGAAGTCGGCACAGTCGGCGAGGTCCACGAGGACAATTCTCCTGCTCAAGAGCATGCGGCTCAACCAGCAGCACCACCGTCCATTTCCGAGAACCAAACGGCCAGGGGCGTTCCAGAGCCCTCGTCGTCCACGATACCGGTGGCTGATGGCCCATCAAAGACTGCAGACGCCCATTCGACCGAAGTGGCACTTGGTGAGAAGACAAATGCATTGGAGAGACAGGAAACTGTAGATAGCACTGGCGGAGACCTTCCTCGCGCGATTACCACTCAAGGCACTATTGAAGAAGATGATGACGACGACGAAGACGAGCATATCCACACCGCCCTCCCGCCCGACCTTGTAAATACTCCTGGCGACACTTGCGCCATCTGTCTCGATACTCTGAACGACGATGATGAGATTCGTGGTCTGACTTGCGGTCACGCTTTCCATGCGAGCTGCATTGATCCTTGGTTGACCTCGCGTCGGGCATGCTGTCCATTGTGCAAGGCCGATTATTACACTCCGAAACCTCGCCCCGAAGGTGAAGCGGCAGATTCTGATCGGTCTGGCCGGCGGCACCAAGGAACGAGCGGTTCGCGAATGAATATGCCGTTGCCGCCCCAGTCTGCTTGGATAGGTGCACGAGGAGCATTCTTCCGACCAACGTCCATGCCTGCTCGATACCCTGGGCAGCAGCAGCAGCAGCGACGTGGCCGAACCGGCTTCTTTACGCCAGAAGGTGGACCCAGACGAGCCCAACGGGTGCCCGGTACAGAGGCGCCTACCAACACCTCTCCAAATAATGTTGGCAGAGGCTGGATGCCTCGAGTGTCGAATCCTTTCAGAAACATGTCTCGACCGACCATGCCCCAGTTGCGTCTTCCTGGGCGGTCCAACCAGCACCAAAATAATGCCGGCGGCGAGTCAAGTGTTACACCAGGACAGCTTGAGGCCGGCAGTCGATGAAGCGGCCCTCTGAGAGATATCAACGATACCCTTGAGAATTTGCCATATTGACGATACTCGATTATGTGAATATGGGATTCATCGTTTATCGGAGTCCATTTATTCTCCTTTTTCTCCAGGCGGTGCATCGTTATCATTTGGGACTCTATCCAAGCTTCTGCATCTACCTATTTCTGAGCTGATTGTACCACGGGCTGATTTAGGGTGGCTTTTTCGCTGCTTGTTGAAGAGTTTCTTCTACCCTACGTTTCTCCATGCGATACGTACCGATCCTTAACTTTGTGGCACTCATACCATCTACTCTCCTTTCATTTACTGCTTTACATTGATATCGCGACTACCCCCTTACTCTATCTTTTGCTTCATCATTCGCTCATTTCTTCCCTTTCTTTGCTTTATATTCTATGTTATATTTTCGAATATCTGGTCCTTGTGTCTTACTGGCCAAAAGACCTTGCACACTCGGCGCATGCGCGTTTCTCTAGCTTTTACCAAGGCTTTCCTGTTTTTACGCATAAGGGTTTTTCTTTCAGCTTTTCCGTCTGCGTACGATGCAGATATAGGTGTCGGGTCGCCACAGTCATCGGGTTCTCAGAATCATACCATCTCACATTATTCCACTCTATCTCGGGAAGGCGGCGGTCAATGGTCAAGGTATCAATCGGACGAGAGTACAAAAGGTCAAGCTTGTACTTGGGGTTTACTTTCAGCACAGCACATGAGTGCGAAATGTCGCAGCGGTCACATGAGCTGCATGATATGGGGAAATCAGCGTGTTTCTTAGCTTTTGCTTTTGATATTTGTGGCTTGCGAGCTGGAGCTGGAAAGACTGTGTGTCCGGGATTTCTATATTGGAGTTTGGTGCTCTTTTACTTCTTCTTCTTCTTCATATCCTATATTTTATCTCACACAATTTTTTATCTTTTATTGAACCCCAGCTTCTCTGCTCTTGATATCTTTACTCCGTATCTATAACTTGCTTGTCGAGGTTTTTTTCTTTGGCCGCAGATGATATTGTAAACTCCTCTGGGGTAGCAATGGAGATCTCTTTGCTCTCTTCTCATTATTTTAGATCGTCTTGACAGCCAAGCACATTTGACCTTGATTCGCCCATCTGTGCCATATTAGATTTCTGACAATACTGCAACGAGCTAATATGCAACTGCAGCACACCTAATCCTGCTCTCGAGATATCCAGTGACATATCCATGCACATAACCCGCCACGTATGGTGCACCAAACGTTATGCCAACATTGATAAACGGATCCAGCCCCTTTGCTTCTGAGATATACAAGTATGCCTTGAGCCAGATGAAATGCACAGCAAGGCTCGCCAGAATAATGGGCATCCAGTCAGATCCGCTTGAAGTGGTTTGCGCAAAAGGGTTGGGAAATATCCATAGGATCAAGATGTGCAGATTGATGGCGAGGACAGCGCACAGGAGAAGAAGGACTGCGTGCTGGATCTTGCTCTGCAACATTTTTTTTATTATATTTATTTTCTTTTCTTTTTCTTTTCTTTTTCTTCCTTTTCTTCCTTTTCTTCTTTTTGTGTGTGTTTGGTTGTTGTTGTCGTTGTATCGACCTGGATTGTCTCGATTTTTTTGGTTGTCTCGACTGAGTAGAATGTTAATAGAAAGTTCGTTTGATGCTGAAGCAGGAAGCAGGAAAGTTCAATTGTTTACCTGTACCTGGACCCGAGGCTATATCACAAAAGCTCTTATGCGCTGTGAACTCGCGAACCTACTGCCGAAGAAGATATCTACGTAGTACATCAAGTCGCAAATCGCAAGTCGTAAGTCGCCTCCTTTCGATATACAGAGTAGAAGAAGTCAACCCCCTTTTCATACAAATGCAAGAAGCAGTTGCCCCCGATGACCTCAAGGTCCTCGGTCACCCCGCTTTTTCTTGCAACGGCACGCATCCCTGGCATTGTGCCCGGGACTTTGGTCGAGGTGTGGTGTTGTGGTGGGTCTCGCTGAGTAAATTGCTCCTGTATACGACCGTTGTCCTGACTGAGGGGACGTTCTATGCCAGGACCCCCTGCATGAACAGACATTGACGGGTCGGACTGTCGTGCTGGCTTTTACGGAGTATGTCTTCAATGAAGTTAACAATTGCAAAATGGACGAAAAAAAAATCAATTCTCGAGGCAGATGCTGCATTGCTGGTTGCCTAGATATCCATTTCCAATCGTGTATGGGTTGATCTCCCCGGTATCAACGCAATAGCTATCCTGGCTATCCTACAGGACTGGCTTGAGTAAATGATTCCTGACAATGTCAATGGCGACGACATGGACATATTTCCATGCTTTGATGGGTGTACTGGAGGCAGTAGATGGGTAGGAATACTGAGCAACAATAGAGATTGTATAACTATAATTTCTGTTGCAATGCGCTGGACATGGGGTCATGCATCTGTGCGGCTGCCTAAAGATTCTCGAATCTATATTTTCATCCTGACAAAACCACTTGTCAATGGGTTACTACGGGTTGATTCAAACAAGTTCGAGTTGTTTTGGGAGCAAGGGAAGGTGGGGTGTTTCGCTAGGGAGTCGGCCTGTCGGGGACCATTCCCTTCCACAATGAAAGTAAACCTCTTTTACACTCCACACTTCTAAAGAGCTATCTCAACTTAAATTTTTTTTAATTTTACAGGGACCAACACAGCGCTCTCTTACTCTCTATTCCCGACAACATTGAGCTAGATCAACATTTTAGACGTCGACACATCTCACTCTCGAATCACCTCCAAGATTTCTTTCTGCATACGGGAAAACCTTTCAACCTCAAGAAACACATACAAGCCTACCAACCATGTCAACACAATCTCTTGCAATTCCCGGCCAACCTCTTGGTCCGCTGTCCAAACACAAGCCTGGACCAGGAACCTACGTCTCGTCGTCCCAGCTTTTCGCCTCCATTGCCGGAATCCAAAGCGTGACGAGCTCCGATTCTGGCGACGCTTCAACCGTGACCATCTCCAGCGCACCCATTGCCGCAACGAATGTCCTTCCGTGCGTGGACGCAGAAGTCCTCGCCCGCGTCACGCGCATCACGCCGCGCCAGGCCACCGTTGCGATTCTCGTCATTGGTGAATCCGTCTGCGCGGATGAGTTCCAGGGCTTGATCCGCGTGCAGGATGTGCGGGCCACGGAAAAAGACCGCGTCAAGATTTTCGAGTCGTTCCGGCCGGGAGATATTGTCAGGGCTCAAGTGGTACGTTATTTGCATCATTACGCCTTTTATTATTCCATTGTTTTCAGATACCTTTGGTGTCTAGACGGAGCAGACCAGAAGTGGAACATAGAAAAGGTAGACGTGCTAACGAGTACCTCGATGAAACTATAGATTTCTCTCGGAGACCAATCAAACTACTACCTCTCCACAGCAAGCAACAAGCTCGGCGTCATAATGGCTACTTCAGAGGCAGGAAATGCCATGTATCCGACCAGCTGGAAGGAATTCAAGGATCCAGTAACGGGCCAGGCAGAGCCCAGGAAAGTTGCCAAGCCGTTTTAAGCGCACGTCCAAAGTTTTTATCGAAAGCAGGAATCGGCCCTGATGCAACCTTGGGACGTTTGTTGATTCAGCAGCGACAGCATTGGAGTACTCGCCTCCTTTGTTTGTGCAAGCCAGATCCTCTGCGGCGTGCTGCTCAAGGATCTCCTCCGCGGGTGTCGAGTCTATATGTACTGGGCGGGACTACATATCGGATCATGCCCAGCACTGCGGCCCCTATTCCCCTGATTTGCCTGAACGCAACTCGCACGGCCTGCGTGCCCGCCTGGGCATCAGCGAAAACAAACCAAACAGCCGAGTCTGTCTCAAGACGCTGTATGCAAAATCTGCCGGAAGGGAGATCATGCACCTTTTCCACCCGCGCCGTATGCGCATTGACGATGCTTGTGGAAGGGAAGGGAAGAAAGAGCACCACACCAACACATCCTTGATCCTTCTTGACACCTCTTCTCCTCTCTTATCTTCTCTATTCTTCTATTGCTCTCTGGACTTGGGCTCTGCTTCTTCCACCGACTTGGAGGCAGCAATGCAGCATCATTATCCATCCCTAATTCTTTACAATCAACCCCGGACGCGGCTCGGCTTCGATGAGGAAAATGTTTCTCAGGGCTAGGGTTTCTTTGTGTCCCAGTTATTTCACTTAACCCGGGCCCGCGCTTTGATTAGGGAAGATGACATATGACTATTAATAGACTTTACAATGATACCCGCAGCATTTACAATCAATAGTAGAAACAAATGTCGAGAATTAATTAGACTTTATACGCAATATCACGCGTGCATATATACCCTAACCCTTGGTGACTAGGGAATGCAGAAAAGAGTTAACGTGAGTTTAATTTTATCAAAATCATGTTGTTATTACGAAATCCAGAATGCAGAATGTAAAATGCAGAATGCGAGGCGTAAATCGTGAAGCGTGAAGCGTGAAGCAAGGGGTCCATGGCGGCGACGGCCAGGCTCATGCGGCCGAATCAAGGCGATGAGGAACAAGGATGAATACCGAAATGAAGAGGAATGTGTATAATACATCAAAAGATCAAAGCCCGTTTTGATTGCGATTTCTACTCGAATGATTTAATGCACTGGAACGGCTTGGACAGCTTGGACAGCTTGGACAGCCGCGGGGTCTGGATAGACAAAAGAAAAAGTGAGAAGTAAGAACTAGCGTCCGAACACAATTCAATAGACAATGCGGAAATTGTAATAAAACTATATGATATGAAATTCAATTTCCCAATGTAATATTATTTTTCTCTTCCGCCTTTTCGTACATGATGAGGGACAGGGGGAGGGGAAACTGTAACATAGTCGCGTCACATACGGAGAATATAATACTGTAACATAAAGCCTCACATACATAATACATCATCATAACTCAAAATGGATTTGGAAAAGTTGGAGAAAGATTTTTTTCAATAATGACTTTGATATTGTTTTTTAAGAAGAAAAAGAAAAGAAAAGAACCTTTCTGGTGGTAAAGTAAATCCGAAGTAAGTCATCTTACCAATTGGACAAAAGGGGGTAAAAAAAGATAAAAGGGGGAAAGGAAATATGAATAAAAAGTTGAAGAGAAATGGAGAAAATGAAAAAGATGAGAAAAAAAAAAGGGTAATTTAAATTGACAGCTTAGAAAGATATTCCTCCGCCTTGGAAAGAGCTTCGTCGACCTTGTCTGCCTGAGTGCCGTTGCCGATGCAGGTGGCGCCCTTGCCGCCAGCCTTGCCGCCGATAACGCCAGATACGGCAGAGGCCCACTCGTTGGCGGAAGCGCCCTTGGATGAGGCGTCCTAGGTGGTGAGAAAATGATTAGTATGTGATTTATGCATGGGGTGCTGGAGCGTGGGTAGAGCTTTGTAGTGAGGTGAATAGGACAAGATTTGAAGAGTGGGAGTATAAGGAGAGAGGATAGGGAGATAAGGAATGAAAATGAGAAAAAACGAGCGAAGCGAGCAAACTCAAAAAACTTACAGAAGAGACGTGGCATCCATGCACGACCTTGGACTCAGTTGAGTCAGCAGCAAAAAGGTAGACAGTCTTGTCGCTATTCTTTGACTTGACAAAGTTCAGAGCTTCACCGAGGGCCTTTGAGTTGGCGGAGATAGGAAGCTTGATGACAAGGTGTTTCTT
The DNA here is from genome assembly GCF_001619985.1 of Xylona heveae TC161. Taxonomy (NCBI): domain Eukaryota; kingdom Fungi; phylum Ascomycota; class Xylonomycetes; order Xylonales; family Xylonaceae; genus Xylona; species Xylona heveae. The sequence continues at coordinate 572,531 of NW_017264193.1, read as the reverse complement.
GTCCTTGTTCTTCTCATCGGCAAAGTACTTGGTGATGGTGTCGACGGCCTCCTTGGCCTCGGCCTTTTGCTTGGCCTTTTGTTCATCGAGAACCTGCTTGGAAATCTTGGCGAAGCGGTCACGGAAAGAAGCCTTGGTAATGGCGGAAATGGACAACTGGTTGAGTTCCGTCTGGGTCTGCTTGACGGCCTGCTCCTTTTCGGAGCTGTGAGGCATCTTGGTAAGGTGGTCAAGACGGTCAGAGAACTCGTTGGCGATCCGTTGCACCTCATAGGCCTCCTCGCCGGTAACGGCAATAATTCGCCGAATGCCCTTGGCGATACCGCTCTCTTCGAGGATGACGAGACGCTTGATATCACCCGTCTTTTGGACGTGTGTACCACCGCAGAACTCAACACTGACATGCTCCCAGTCAGGGTTCTTGATGTTGTGGAGCAGAGTTTCAATGTCAACACCAACGGAGACGACGCGGACGGGGTCGGGGTATGTCTCGCCAAAGACGGCGCGCACGCCTTGAATCTCGCGGGCAGTGGCGAGCGGCACGTCCTTTGCATAGACTGTGTCGTTCCTCTCAATGTAGTCGGAGCAAATGTCCTCGATTCTGGCAAGCTCGGCGTCCGAGATGCTCGACTTGTGCGAAAAGTCGAACCGGAGCTTTTCTGCGGCGACGAGGGAGCCCTTCTGGTCAATGGCATCGCCGAGTACTTCACGGAGGGCGTAGTTGAGAATGTGCGTTCCAGTGTGGTTGTTCCGGATGGGCCACCGACGGAGCTTTACAGCAGCAAATGTTAGAAAAAAAGTCGAGAAGGGAAAAGAGCTTGATTAGACGTACCTCATCATACTCACAAATGACCTCGTTGCCAACAGTGAGGTTACCGTATTTCAAGTAACCAGTGTGCAAAACGTAGCCAGCATACGACTGGACATTCTGGACCTCAAGCTCAGCGTGGCCATCAATCAAAATCTTCCCGGTATCATATTCCTGGCCACCCTGTTCGGCGTAAAAGTTGGTTCGGTCCAGCAACACACCAAGTTGCTCGCCCTCGGGAATCTCTGAGGTGCTGTTCAAGAATTTCTTTGAGTGGAAAATAGCCTTGATCTGAGAGGTGATGTTGCCCTTGGCTGAATTGGTGAGTTAGCAGACACATCGCAACACTATATGAACAAATAAAAGGGAAACGTACCAAACTTGGCGCTATCGTCAGTCTTGGGAACCTCGTGCATCTTGTCCAAGTTGCCAAGGTCATGAACATCGAACTTGACCAAATCAGCAACGGCCTTCTTCTCACCCTTGCTGGCTTCCTTGGCTTTTGCCTGCGCTTCCTGGAACTCCTTCTCATCAATGTCGAGGCCGCGCTCCTCGGCCATCAATCTGGTAAGGTCAACAGGGAATCCGAATGTGTCGTAAAGACGCCACACGTCCGCACCGTGCAGCTTCTTGGAGTCATGGATCTTGCACTGCTGGGCATAGTGCTCGAACATGCGCTCGCCCCGGTCGAGGGTCTTGGAGAAGGACTCTTCTTCCTCATCCAAGATTTCCTTGACATCCTTCTCCTTCTTGGCGATTTCAGGGAACATGCCACCCATCTGCTCAACAAGCGTAGGGACGATCCTTGAGAAGAAGTTTCCAATATCCGTCTCGAAATACTTGCGAGCATAACGAGCGCCTCGGCGGAGAACTCTTCGCACTACGTAGCCACGGCCTTCATTGTTGGGAATGCCGCCATCGCTGATGGCAAAAGTCAATGTCCGCACATGGTCCGCACAGACACGGTAGGCAGTGTCAATGCCATCCGGATCCTCGCTTCCGAATTTGCCACGGTATTCCCGAGCGCCGGTGATCTCTTGGATCTTCTTGAAGAGGGGCGAGAAGACGTCGGTGTCGTAGTTCGACTCCTTGTTTTGAAGAACAGAGACGAGACGCTCAAAGCCCATACCCGTATCGACGTGCTTGTTGGGCAACGGTCGGAGAGACTTGTCGGCCTCACGGTTGTATTGAATGAAAACGTTGTTCCAAATCTCGAGGACGTTGGGGTCATCCTCGTTAACTAGGTGAGCGGCATTCCGACCGCCTATCCGGTCGTAATGAACTTCACTGCAAGGACCGCAAGGGCCTTGGTCACCCATTTCCCAGAAGTTGTCCTTCATGTTTCCAGGAAGGATATGGTCTTCCGGGACACCCACCGACTTCCAGAACTCCTTGGCCTCGAGATCCGGCTCGAGACCACCAGCCTCATATCCTTCAAAGTACGTAACGTATAATCGATCGGGGGCGATGCCAAAGACCTTGGTGAGAAGGTCCCATGAGTATTCAATTGCCTCTTTCTTGAAGTAATCGCCAAAACTCCAGTTGCCCAACATTTCGAAGAATGTCTTGAATCAATATTAGCACTCAACGCCACTTTGACATGTCTGCGCCGACTTACGTGGTGGTAGCTGTCCTTGCCAACATCGTCAAGATCCTAGAAATCGTGAGCATAGTGACTGAGAATTATCGTCCATGGATCCGTTACATTATGCTTTCCTCCCGCGCGAATACACTGTTAGATGTTAGCAAGTCATCTAGGTCTGAGTAGTTGATTTGGATGTTCACCTTTTGCGAATTTACTGCACGCTTGAGCTGGGCAAAGTCCGATTGAGGATCGACGGTACCCAAAAAGATTGACTTGTACTGGTTCATACCAGCATTGGTAAAGAGGAGTGTAGGGTCAGAAAGAGGGACGACAGAGGATGAGGGGACTATAGTAAACCCTTTGTCAGTATTCTTCACAAAAAAGTCGACTCTGTGGACAATGCCCCACCAAAGGTGTGTCCCTTCTTCTTAAAAAATTCCAAAAAGGCAGCGCGAACGCGCACCGCGCTCCATTCTGGCTCAGCCTCAATGATTGAAGGCATGGTGTAGGCCTTTGATGGGTTTGTTTGGAAGAAGCGGGTGTTCAGGCTTGGAGGGGCAAGAAATGGAAATTTTGGCGCGCCCCCAAAGGAGTTGAGATTCGAGAAGTTGCCGTGACTCAGACCACGTCCGCAATAGTTGAAGAACTTCAGACCCCGCATCAACGAGGCAGAGGTGATGTCTTTAATAGAGCTTCCACGGTCACGGCCGGCTCAAATATCCTAATTGACACGTTTCGCTTCTCTTTCTGGTCGATCGACAACCCTGCAGCAGAGCGAAAAGCTGAGAAATTGAGGGTCTGGATGACGAAACCGTAGCTGGGGGCCGAGATGGAGCCAAGACCACATGGAGTCAAACGACAGGCCGATTCAACCCCGGACAACGATCAGCGGCTGGCAAAGAGGTTTGAATTATTAGATATTGGTAAGACGAAAATCTCTTGTTCCCTGGTGAGCAAGGATCCGCTATTAACAATCTGTTCTCTTCCCGCAGAGCAAAATGGAAAGAAGAAACTCTACGTTCCCGTTCAGTCGCCATCCTCGGCTTACACTCCCAAACACTCGTCACCATCTAGTGATTCCATGCAATTAGATGACACCAAAGACAGAATTTATATTCACAATCTCGACGAAGAGCTTGCAGAAGTCGACTCGGATGATGACAAGGTCATTTTTCTTCCAGACATTGAGAGACGTTTGACCAAGATTCCCAAGTCAGTCTTAAGGTCTCAGAACCCTCCACCGATTGGAAACAATGAGCTTGTGCTCTACTCTGTACCCGAATCTTTATCAGTACCTGCGGAGCATGACAGTGTCCGCCGTGCAATTATTGAGGCACGACAACGCATCCGCGAGAAGCAGGTGCAGGAGCAAAATGAGACAGCAAGAGGAGGAATGCCAATTGGCCACGATGACCAAGAGCGCAGCAAAGCCGAGACTTATATGCAAACGTCTCAGCATACTCCAGAAACCATACCGTTAGACAATGACGGTGATGCCATGGAGTTGGAATAGACACCGCATAATGCATTAGAAGGAGTTCAGGATATTCAACGTCGTCAGCAACTTGGAAGCATATATCAGGCCACTTACACCTAAATAGCATAACGTTATCATCAATTTTGTGAGCGATCAATGAACTATTTGTATTTCATTACTTGAATAAGTACCAGTTGCCTCATATGTACCCGCGCCTCGAGTTCTATCTCGAACTCTGGTGATCTCAATTACGCATACTTCAGACAAAAGATGACGGTGAGCACCCAACCAATCGATGCGAAGGCGGAAATTGGAAAATCATATATAAAAGGCGAATCCTGCCGCATATAAGTCTGTTTGCTATGCAATCTCGGATCAGGGGCCCATCAGGGAAATAAAAATGCACAGTCAACTAGCTACGTGTATCCTCAATATATAAGTGTAGAGAACAAGATATTAATTTGCCCCACCTCGCTCGGAAGGTTGCCTCGATGGCTCAGGTCGCGCTGGTGACGAGTCACCAGCGCGAGATGACTCTCCAACATATACGGAAGGGACTTGGCGCTGCTGTGAAGGATCCACTTTTGATGCACCTAGTGGAGGCTGATATTGAGGTGGAGGGTCGAAATCCTGTCCATAAGCTGTCAAAGGTTAGCAGCGGAGATATAACAGGCTTGAAAGTATCATAAATCTTACCTGGTGGCGGGGGTGCTGGATACATAGGATACTCGTTGGACGCGCCATTACCCGATGGATGGTAATAATATGGTAGAGGCGGGGCATGGTCGATTGTCTGCCTCGGTGGCATGCGGTATGAGCGAGGTACCAGAAACTTGATGCCACTGTTAGCTTTTTGTTTATGCTTCTCTCTGGCTTGGATAATTACTCGGTGATATGCTAGCGGAGGGAGGCCTCTCCTCCGACGACGCTGAGCGTGGAGGGAACCACCAACCACCCAGGTTAAAAGCAGGACAACTATGGAAAGAAAAACAACCCATTTGACAACTTCGGCGGTCTGGTCACTTGATTAGAAAAGGCAAAAAATACTATGATGAAACAATGCTGACCGAAGAATACCACCAATCGGTATCGTCACCACCGCCGGACTGACCATCGCCGGACTGACCACCTTCATCTTGCCGTTTTTGTAGATCGAGATGCATCGTAGAGCGATTCTCGCGGTATGAGAGCTGAAGAACGGACTAGGTACAGAAAAACAGAGGGGGTATTTATCAATTCAATCAAGAGTATCCCCCGACCTGTCAACCGAGCCTGATCTGCAAGGGATCGATAACTAGCTGCGGCGATCGCACACTCGTACTGGATGACGAGTGTGCGTACTGCCAGTACGTGGCCTGATGAGTCGTGCCGGAAGATATGAGGGTGATCAGATATAATAATCAATGGGCCCTTTGCTTCAAAATTGATATGATGTATTTCGTGCTCGTTCGCAATTGAGAACAGAGCGGGTTACCCGATAGTCGGTCGAACACCTTGACGACCAAATAAAGGTAGTTGAAACTGTTCGTATAGTTGAAATAATCAAGCAAGGAAGCTGAACGCAATCAAACAAAAGGAGACTTGGAGAGCGCTCACAATTGCCCCGAACATTTAAACAACTCTTTAAAATCCAGAGAACAGGGCAGCTTTCCTTGCAGAGTTGTCAAAGAAAGTGAAAAATTAAGGAGGGTGACAAATAAAATGACATTGTTATTGGATCGGAATCTTTATTTTTTGGATCCTGCTACATCCCTTGTTCGCAGGCGGTAAGTGACGAGATGATAAACAACATCATCAGTCTCTCATCTTATAAAGTTGGACGGTTGCAGGCAACAGACCCCAGCCACACCAAACAGTTGTTCAGCCACCGCCAGACCTGCGCGTCTTTGACGGTAAACATGTGGCCAGAGGTACCGGATACCTTTCGATGTGTGCTAGGTACGACCATTCAGAAGTACCGGCACTTATTCCCTTGACAACTGTGTCCGCGCTCATTTCCCGCAGAATCTCACATGCTTTATTGTGCGATTAGCAACCTGATGAAGATGGATTCTTCTGGTCATCAACCACATAAATGGATGTTTTTTTTTTTCACCGTCAACACGATGCCTATCATAAATAACGCCCACCAGAGAATCTCGAGCCAAAATCCTTTGCTCGGTTCAACATTTCTCTTTTTTGTGTGAATCCTATCTTTTGCCCTCCCGCAATATCCTTTTCCCGATCGAACGCTCTCTTGCTTGGGTCATCCTCTTCTTCCTTGGTCGTTGATTTGCTGTGTTCATCGTACAACGACTTGTTGCGATATTTTTCCTGTATTACATGAGTCAATTGCTTGTGCGCCTAGGGAGATTTTAGGCAGAGACTCACATTATATTCCTGTATCCTCTTCGCTGCTTCCTTATCCTCGGTGCTGAGGATATTCTCACTGCTCCTACTGCCACCCTGGCTTGCTGGTTTGGAAACGCCCATGACTTCATTCTCCAGTCGCTTTCTTTTCTGCTCCGGTGTTTCGGTCCAAACACTACCAATCCCGCCAGACTTTTCTTGCGGAGCTCGTGCCCCCTTACCAGTATTGAATTTTCTATTTCGTAGTTTTGTAGGGTCGACTCTCGAGGACCAATCGTCGCCTGATGGCAGTAGCATCATCCACTCGTCCCGCTGTGGCTTTTCAGGTTCGGCAGCTTCCTGATAGGCGGCATTATCGAATACAGATGTTTGAGCGGTTGGACTGCCTTCATCTGTCTGCAGCGCCCAGTTAGTCCAAGTCGCATGAAATCCAGGAAGGGGCACGAGATAGTACATCGTAGAGTGGGCCTGAGGGAAGAGCAGGTCCAACTTCATCTTCACTGCTGTCTGTGTCATCGTCCGCATCTCCTGGCGGTCTTTCATCGAGAGGCGCGGGGGGAGGAGCAGGCCCCATTACCCGCCGAGGGCGGCTTTCCTCATGGCTGTTTGACCGTGAACGCGGCCTTTTCAAATCTCTAGCCGCATTGTCCTCTCCAGCTTGCGCTTCGGCTTCGGCTTCGCGTTTCCGCTTCGCCAATAAATGTGGCGGTAGCTCTGGACCTACTGAAGCCATTCTTTCTGCAGATTAGGGAAGAGTAGATACAGTTATGAGATAACGCCCTGAGAGACTTGGCGTCTTCCCCAGAAAGTGGCTCTCCGGGGGTAGCGGCATATTCCGTCATGGACGGGTTTCCTATCGTGGAAGCTCAGTTGAACTCCGCCGTAAGTTGTACCAACACAGTCAGGCTCAAAGGCTCTCGCGCCGTAGCAGGCAATATATAATTTATAATTGTAATCCAGTATTGCCAGAGAAACGAATCTTCACTGGACTTAAGTTTCAAACGGGATCCCGAACTTCAAGGTGCAGTATCGACCGGCACTCGGCAGTTCCAACATCGCAGCGTTGCATTCGAAGCTATAGATTCTGGTTCACAAGCTCCTCTCTGGGAGGGAATATTCTTACATCGTTATCATTTTGCGCGACAGAAGCTCAAAATTTACGAAAGCCTTTCGGGCCGAGAAACAACTGCATGGATGGTATGAGGCCTATCGCGTCACTCCGATGAGTTCGACGCCAACGGAAGAGGAGGCAAGTGCTGAGGACCATGTCCAAGCCGCCTTTGAATCTCCAGAGAATGTGGATGGCAGCAGCAATCAGGAAGTAGATTTGTCACAGGCGGAAGAAGACACAAGAATAGTAGACTGGCTTGAGGAAGAGAGGGAGAGGGACCTTGATAACGTTCCGAAATCTCGTCCAGACGCATTCCATGGCTATCCAAATGTTCAAGGGTCCCAAGCGGAAAACGACGATGGACTGACTCTGCCTTTAAGAGATACGGTTTCCAGATCACCCAGCCCAGCTGAAACGCTCTCGACACCAGACGATACGCCGTCTCCACATGTATGACAGTAATCTACCATAGACTTGCTCGTAGCCTTCTGTGCTAATTGCTTAGGGTTCCTTCACCTCCTCTCACGGCGGCAGTACCCTTACATTTGGGAGAAGCCCGACGCCATCTCTCCGACCTTTTGATCGCCGATTTCAATCAAGAATTGCGTCGTCTCCTCTAAGCACGCCACGTTCAATATCTCCTGCTTTTCTGAACTCACACTCGCGACAATCCTCATCATCTGGCCAGTTATTTCGTGATCAAGAAGATGTTGAAACTCCAACTTCACCATGGGAGGTTGTTCGTTGGACTCGGTTGAAGAGAATATCTGGACAGGCTTTGTCCGAAATTGGAAAACGGAGCTTTGGGCGCCCGACATGCATATCAGTCTTCTCCTCTATCGCAATAGGGACCTCGAAAGGCATTATATTGGTATTCGATTATCACCAAAATCTCAAGTCCATCATAGGACAAGGTTCCAAAGGTATTGTTCCTCACTAACTTCAGGTCTTGTCACATTACTAACTTGAGCAGCCATTGAATCTGGAGCGGTAACATCTCTGGCGATATCAGCGGATCAAACAACCATAGCCAGCGGGCACAAAAATGGCAACATTTTTACTTGGGAGCTTGCAAGGTCAGGAAAGCCATTTCTATACATTCCAGCTCTTGATGCTCTTCATTTGAGTCGTCAAGGTCACGGTCACGTATCCGGAGTGGCCGTAATCCATCTCGGATTCCTTGGAACAAGGCATACTGCACTCGTATCTGCAGACGACCGGGGCATGGCATTTTCGCACCTTGCCACAAGAGGATTCGGGGCTGTGTCTCGGACCGTAAAGACAACAAGAATTCTAGGAAGGTATCCTAATGATAGCGTCAACTTAGACCGGCCGCGTAAACCGAGTACTGTTCTGGCGTTTTCACCTCTACCACTGGGAAATGCCGAGCAGCCCACTGACTCTATGGGATTGGTGGCAATGCTTACGCCATACCTACTTGTTATTGTTTCGACAACGCCTGTGGCACACACTCAGCATAAGGCTGCTCGCCCTAAGGAAGTTACTCCCCACGGTGCTTTGAGTGGCTGTCTTGCATGGTTCCCGGCCGTGAAGCTGAAGTCAAAGGGAGACGGTTCGCCTGCAGCCGTGTCCCGAGCGAAATTGGTATACTGTTGGTCAAATGTCCTCACAGTCTTGGATATTTCTGAAGGGTCGACCTCAGACTCAACTGAGAAGGATGGGCCCCCGAATCTAGAATTTCGAGCTCGTAATCGATGGAAGCATGATGAATCGATTGTTGCGGTCCAATGGCTCAGCAGATCAGTAATTGGCGTACTTACCGTGACCCAAAGGCTTTTGATCATTGAGGACGGTTCACTTCGGGTAACCGAGTCATTTGATTTGATACACAGGCATATTCTTCACCAAGACCTCTTTTCGCAACAACTGCACGACCTAGTGGAGCGTTTGGAGGACGATGACGATAATGACAATGAAAACGACGCAAGCATGCATGGGGTGATCGCGGATGCCTTCTACATGAGCTTCAAGGCATATAAAGGCCGGATCTTCCTACTAGGCTTCGATGATGTCTCCGTCGGAACACTCTCAAATTGGGCAGATCGACTATTATCATTGATGGAGAATGGAGATTTCATCGGGGCAATTGAGCTTGCGACATCCTACTATACTGGCGAGACTGATAAGTTGACCGTCGGTTTACCTGAAGATGATTCACTACGACACTCCGTCGTGAAGGACAAGATGCTCGAAATGGTGTCTGCCTCTCTCAAATATGCCTTTGGCAGAAATCAAGAGGCCGGTTCAGAGAAAATTGAGCGAGATCAGCTCGAGAGACTAGCAAGTGCGTGTTTTAGTGCATGCATCTTCATGATGGATACCGAGTTCCTGTTCGATTCTGTGTACGATTGGTATGCGGATGGCTCTGCCGAAGATATTTTTCTAGAAACCCTTGAACCATACGTACTGGAAAGGGCGATAAGTTATGTTCCGCCAACGGTTGTCAAGGGTTTGGTGTCTCACTATACGTCGAGGGGCCTCGGGACACGGTTGGAAGAGATGATCTGCCATCTGGACACGGCCACAATTGACATTGACCAGATCACTACCTTATGCAAAAGACATGGCCTCTACGATGCATTGACTTACGTTTGGAATCAAGCGCTCGATGACTATATAACTCCACTTGTCGAGCTCCTGTCTCTGCTGAAGCCTGCAACTTCGGAGAGTAAAGAGGCCAATGGCATTCAAGAACGCACCATGGACGAGGTTAATGCCATAAAACTTTTCCCCTATCTCTCTTATACTCTCACCGGTAGAATATATCCGACTGCAGATCCCATTCCCGAAGACAAATCGACTTCAGCTAAGGCGCAGATATATTATTTTCTCTTTTCTGGCAAAAGCATATCATGGCCAAGAAATTCTGGTCATGTCATTCTAGCGACATCTGAGGCCCGGTCAGGATTGTCATTTCCATATTTGCGGGCAATTCTGTCATTCGACGCTCCCAGCTTGTTGAGCGTCCTAAACGAAGCCTTTGAGGATAATTTTTTGAATGGAACCACTTCTGGCTTAGACGATGGCGATGAGCCCACTCGAAATTCTGAAGAAGATCAAGCCCTGGGTAAATCGGTAAATCGTCAATATATTGTAAGCATGCTCCTCGAGGTCATGTCTCCTCCTTCATTTCCGCCGGAGGATACCATTTATCTCGACATGTTTCTCGCTAGAAATCTGCCAAAATTTCCTCAATTTATACTTTTGCCTGGCTCAGCCCTGACCAGGGTCTTGGTTGGTCTTTGCAACTATCCTAGTCCTGAAGTACGGGAGGATTGCCAGCTCAGCGTCGAGTATCTACTTTCGATCTACCGTCCTCCCGACGTTGATTCGTTGATACCACAATTTATCCGAGCTGGGTTCCATCGCGTGCTCAAATCCTTATACAAGGCAGAAAAGAAATATTCGGAGTTGCTGGAAACATGCTTTGATGATCCCGAAGATCGCGACAACATTTACGAATGTATCGAAGATTGCCTACGACCTCGCGCCGGTCTTACTGAAAAACAGATTCGTCAGGTGCGCTCAGTTATCACAAAACGGGCTCGTGAGCTTGGAGAGCTGGACGTGATTCGCACCGCAAAAACTATTGACACTTATGCACCGGATCTGCATGGGACATTGTTGGATGGGCTTGTTGACGATACCCAATCTCAATTTTTATATTTGCGAACAATTCTTGAGCCAAGTTATGGAGGCGCGGAAGTTCCAATAGGGCCGGCACGGCTACCTCAGTCAGAATTTATCGAGCTTTATGTTCGACTCATGTGTGAATACGATGCTTTTCACGTCGCCGACTATATTGGGTTGGTCAAAGCTGGCGAGCTCCGCCTGGAACAGGTTCTGCCTGCCATGGAGGATTACGGCGTTGTAGATGCCGCCGTTGTTCTCCTGGCTCGCGAAGGTCAAGTTCAGGCGGCTATGGAACGCCTCAGTTCTCATTTCACCACGCTTGAAGCGGCTCTACTGGGCTTGTGTAACGCCTTCAATGGTAACGGAGATTCTGCCAACAAATCGGATGCCGCCTCGGAAGTTGTGGATGCTGTGCAAAAGTATGCTCTTGTCGGGATTTGGCTCTGTCAAGGTCAGATGAAAACATCTCAGCAGATAAACGGAACACAATCGACGGCCACAAATCAGAGCAAGTCCGACTCCCGTGAACTGACTACTGAGGAGACTCTTTGGCTTGAACTTGTTGATGCGGTCGTGCGTGTGACCAAAAACGTATCGGCAGCACTACCTGAAGAGACAGTGGAGTCGGACTACTCAATCGACGGCAGATCCAACCACGAGCTTAGGCCGGCTGATATTCTCAATTCTCTCCGGAGCACAGTTCAGCAAACATTTACCGCTCTTCTGCGGAGCACGGCTACCAGAGGCTCTAAAGAGAGGGGCCGGCCCGACCATTCTTTCCTTCGTATCCTTCAGGCCTTTTTGGCTCGGGCATCTCTTGCATCGCCTTCATTATCAGATCTTCGCACCGTTTTGTCGACCATCTTTTCCGCTTACGCCTACGAAGAGTCACTTTTGTCGCTTGCCAATCGCCTCCTTGACCGAGATCTATTTGTTCAAGTAGCTGAGGCGAATCAGCTTCGACAGCGGGGTTGGAAGCCCCGCGGACCTACCTGCGAAGGGTGTGGACGGCGTGTCTGGGGTCCAGGTGTTGGGGGAGGTATCTGGAAGGCATGGCAGGAAAAGAGGGCGGAAGAAGAGCGGAGGAAGCAGGCCAGCCGTGCGGAGAGGAGCGATTCCAGTATCAGCCAGTCTCGAGATCGCGGGAAAGGGCGGGCAACGGTGGATAGGGAGGGCAGCCCTTTGCGAAGTGCTGCTCAGGAACCACATCCAGCCGAGGAAGGCGAAAAGGGAAATGGGATTGGCCATGGTGAAGCTGGCATCGCGGAGGATCTTGGACCCCTTATTGTGCAGTCGTGTGGGCATGTCATGCATCGTGTGTGTTTTCAGCGATTAACCAATCGTGCGGATGAAGAGGACGATCAAGCAGGAGGTGGAGAGCATGCTAGCAGATTTGATGATGGGCACTCGGACTTTGGCTGTCCAGCATGTAGATAGCGATTTGAGCGGAACCACCATAGCAAGGCGTTTCTTTTTCTTGTGAATTTTGAACTACGGCTTATTCAAATGGATACGCTTTGCTCCTCTTTACCTCATTTTGAGAATTCTTTGTCTTTTCTCTTTCTTTTCTTTATTTACTGGCATCTCGCGTGAGAGGGGGGATGTGCCAGGCTGCGTGGGTAACGTTATACCGCGACGTTCAGCAGGCCTGCCCAAAGCAAAAGTAAAAAACCACATGGGTGATGCATAGGGCTTAGGATGGGAAGGCTTCATGGAACGGAGAGTTTTAGGGACAATTCTGTTCATCAGCCAGATGGTCCTCCCAGCCAGTGAAACGATGAGAAGCAAGAAGGCGAATGACCTTGAGAAGGTTTCATGGATCTTGCATTTATCAGAATGATCGTTTGAATCCTGTGTTAACTTTATCGGAAAGGGTGCTGTATGAGTGGCTCCGGGGATGAAGATGTAGACGCAGGCGGAAAATCCCGCAAGGTATGATTTGAGGAGATGAAGAGCAAGGTGTGCGTTTGAGGCGCATGCAGAGCAGGTGCATGTTGCAGCCTCTGCCGCCGTGCAGGTCAGGCATCCCTAGTCACGCATGCAGCCTCACCGTTTGGGCTTTTCGGCGTGACTGTATGCCGCTGCACCACTACAGGAGAGTACGTACAGTACCATTGTATGCTCTGGATAAGCAGGGAAAATGTCTTATCGGTTGCGAAGTTGTCGCTCTTGGGGCTGGGCAGCAAGGGAACACTTACGATCTTCGTAAGTACTCAGGAAATGTATTATATGAGAAAAGGTAAGATATACCGATTAACCATTACGTGCGATTGGTATACCCGCATTATTAGCAGAGATTGCCCAAGGTTTAGTTAGGGGTCTACTTGGAAAGTACTCGAGTTCAGGTAGAGTACATGCCCTCATATGCTGATTTGTACCGTGGTCATCGTAGTAAAAAGTAGCATTCGCCACGAACCCCCCCCCCTTCCCTTTCAAGTTCCTTTATCTGCAGGTCAAGCTCTAAGTTGATTTCCTCCAGGTATGAAATATGTATGTAATAAAATTCGATCATGCCTGGGCCAAGGAACCAATGACCTTATTTTTTTTTTGTTCTTCGGGTTAATTCTTCCCAGTAGGCGAAGAAAAGAATCTAGATTTGATCTTGTGTTCATATCCTTCCTTCCTCGCCCGATGGCGGGACTCAGGAGTGTTTCGAATGACTTTACTGCATGTCTCCATGCTTTAGGTCTGGGTGGGGGAAGACTTAACTGAACAAGAGGGGTCGAGTATAACTAACTGGAACTGAGGTTTAGGCAACGGCTAAGGCGAGGCGGTGAGGCGGTTTCGGCTGGCAGAATAGAACCACAGTGGGATGGAGGGAGAACAGACCCCCCTCTTTTCTGCTCCACTGAGCTCGGTCACACGCGGGCCCCGATGGATAGCTGATGGCCGAAGAGAAAAGAGAAAGAGAAAGAGAGAGAGCGAGAGATTAGATGGATGAGTATCAAGGTGACACATTGGCACGATTGAGGCGTCGGCCCCTTGAAAGCCTCTCAAGCCTCTTCTCCCTTGGAACACTCGCGCTTTTCCTTCCTTTTCATCCGAGATGACGACAATTGTTGTCAGCCACCGGAATGGGGCCAATATCCCTCTCTTGATCACACAGACGCGTCGCCGTTTCGCGTTCTGATGAATGTTTGTGCTTTGGATTCGTCGACCTTCTGCCAATGTGATTGATATGGCTGCGTAAGACGATGCGCTCAATCACGTTGGTAGGAGGCACGGGGGTGTGCATAGGAGAGAGGGATAGAATAGAGGGGCACGAGTGGGTAAGAAAATAATTCAGACTAAAGGCGAGGAGAAAGGAAACTGAAACGAACATGAAAATAATGAGAGAGCAGATGCAAATCAGATAGCGGTGCGGCTTCAAAGAAGGCTCGATTACTCTAGTCTTAGCAGGCCACGAGACGTGTCTTAGTACATTATCTCTGACTAGAGTTGAATATGCGTTTGTCAGAGCACCACTGATTGAGGGTGCGAATCGTGCGCTATTTGCTGCATCACACCCCTACGGCCCCAAAATCCCCTCGTTTGGGGACATCTGGCATCTTTTTTGATCTTGATCCAACTCTTTCACTTTTTGATCGAAAATGATATTCTGTACCATCCAGGTGCGGCAGTTTTCCGCTTCACTTCGGAGCAACCGATTATCGAGATGAGACATCACTCGCCCTACCTTAATCTGCTTCATCAAAGTCATCAAAGCCTTGGAACAGGTGTCACTTTACACTGCTAAACTGTCGGCCTAGAGCCTGTTCGATTGTGGTCTTTCGGCGGACTCACTTTTCACCATGAACACACACACACAATTACCATTGTCCACTTGCAGCACCTCAATCAGGCCCGGGGTGTAGAACCCACGCCTGAGCCCATGACTAACGCGATGTTCATTCCTCGCCTCTTATTTTTTTCTGGGCGTGGCTTTGTCACTGCTTGGTGTTGAGGCTCTCACGGCCCCCCATTTTGGGGAGGACTGGCATGAAGCTGGCACTTGCGGGCACAATGACTACCTCTTGCCCCGATTCAGATGACAACCCTATTCGGACCATAACATGAGGTTCCAAGGGAGCATGTTTCATGCCGGGTCTTGATTGGGTCTCTTTGGCCGCGTCGGCCACACGGGACCCGTGCCCTCATTTTTTTTCTGGCTCCCCCTTTCTTCATATATCTGCCCGCTCGTGGCCGTTCCGACGCGCCCTTCTGTTGTGAAAGTTCTCGTCGTTGTTGCCGTCCGTGTCCGTCCCTTGTGTGTTGTTGCTGTGTGTATGTGTGTGTGCTCTGTTCGTCGGCATCCTGTCTTTTCAGGTGTTTCCCTCTGATATTGGAACATTGCGTGGTTCACTCTCATTGTCATAATGCTTTGGCAAACTGTCCTTCTCGCCTTGGGCCTCGCCCGCTTCACTCTTGCCGAGTTTGTTCTGGCCGACAACTATCCAATTGCTTCATTTTTTGACAAGTTTGATTTCTTCAATGTAAGCTTCGAATGCACACTTGGAGCCATACATGACGCGGTTAATTGTTCTAACGTGGGTAGGAATCGGATCCAACTCATGGAACTGTCGAGTAAGCAGATTTTTGATTTTTTTTTTTAACCTTCAACATTTTCCTCCCCCCAATCCTATCAGTCTCATTGATCAGAGCTGAACGCGTCAACAGATATGTAGAGGCGCAGACGGCCGTCTCAGAGGGTCTCGTCCGCACGGCAGGCAACTCCGTGTATATGGGTGTTGACTACTCCAACGTGATTCCCTCCGGTGGTGGACGCCCGAGTGTTCGTTTAGTGAGCAAGAATGTTTACAACCACGGTCTTTTTATCCTCGACCTTGCCCATATGCCGGGTGGCATCTGCGGTACATGGCCTGCATTGTAAGTGCACTCGTTTGGCAGCCAATTATGTCATTGATTACACTTTTCTTTTATTCTGGCTTGCTGACGCGCCACAAGTTGGATGGTTGGTCCAAACTGGCCATACAATGGTGAAATCGACATTATCGAGGGCGCCAACACGCAAAACCAAAACGACATGACCCTTCATACTGGGCCAAATTGCTCCATTACGGACAATGGAGAATTCACCGGAACTATGCCAAGCTGGTTAACCGATTGCAATGCTGCATATGGCGACTACAATGGCTGCCAGATCCAAGCCACGGCGACAAACTCGTATGGAGCGGGATTCAACCAAGCCGGCGGAGGTGTATATGCGACACTGTGGGACTCTGATGCCATTAGCATTTGGTTCTGGTCTCACTCTGGAACTGTTCCTGCAGACATCGTCAGCGGGGAACCTGACCCAACGAGCTGGGGAGAGCCATTGGCAATGTTCCAGGGAGGTTGCAATATCGACAATTCCTTTAAAGATATGCAAATTGTCAGTAAAGATGCTCGTTCACTAAATGAAAAGTCTTTCCCGATTAACAAATGCCAATAGGTTTTCGACACGACCTTTTGCGGAGACTGGGCAGGCAATACCTGGAGCGGCACATGGTATGTTTTCCATTCAAACCACTATCTTACTTTTCCTTCAATTCTGTAACCACCCTCTGTCTGCCAAAGAGACATTGATTTTCGCATTAACATTTCTCCCTTCTCCTCGCAAGAGCCAAAAGCCATTATTGCCCTGCATTATCATCATTTTACAAAGCTGACAAACTGTCTTCTATAGCTCTAACCTCGCCCCTACATGCACCGATTATGTCCTTAACAACCCCTCTGCCTTTACTGATGCCTACTGGATCATCAATTCCCTCAAAGTCTACGAAGACTATGGTACCAATTCATCTTCTCCTCATCACCCCCATCATCCCCTTCCACCCGTTGGGCCTGCATCTGACGAAATTTCACACAGCGTGCACGTAACCCTCCCTCCTCTCCAATCCTTTACCTTGACCACTACCACCACCATTGACCTCGACCCTTGCCTCTACTACGATTCCTATCCTTTCGATGATGATAATGATCACTACCCATCCGACGACTACCCCGAATCCTATACCCTCCCCGCATCTGCCACCCTCTCCGCCGCTTCCAATCTCCCGCTCGCAGACGAACCCGCAGCTAGTGGCAACTTTCCATTTTCACTCTCCTCTTCATTCTCCTATTCTTCTTCTTCGTCTTCGTCTTCTTCATATCCTTCCAGCTCAGCATCCATTACTTCTTCTCCTCCATCTTCCTCTCCCACCACTCATCGCACGCGCCCGACCCGCCCCTTGTCCTGTTCGTCATTTACTCGCACTAGTGGCCCTAGCCGTGGCCCACATCATTCTTCCGCGCTTCCTACCAGTGAGCTGTCCAATCCTTCCCATCACCATCATCAACATCCGCCTCCACTTTTCCCTGGTGTTCCGCATGGTGGCTTCCCCAAGGGTCTTCCTGGAGACCATCCTCCTTTTGAGTTTGGAAATCCTGGCACCCAAGGTCCCCAGAACCCTCAAGACCCTCAGGATACTCAAGATGATCCGCGAAACCCGCTCCAGCAAGAACACGATGGTCCCAATAACAGCGGTGGTGATGGAGGACGTGCTCCCGGACGCTCCTTTTACGACATGTTGCGCCAGTACGGACAGTCCAATGGACATGGCCCTGGCCACGAACAAGAAGGCGGACAAGATGAACATGGTGGATGGAAACCACGCATCAAGTCGCGCAAGCATAGGCGGCATCATGGCGAGAAGGTGCACAAGTCATGATCTTTCCTCCCTTTATCGGTTTCTTTTTTCTCCCACTTATCGTTCCGTTTTCCACTTTAACAGTTCCATTTTTTCATTTTCTTTTTCCCACCTTTCAACTTTTTCCATGTTCCTTTTTCCGCACTCTCTTTTCCACCACTTCCCTTCCTTCTTCCTGCGCTGACCATTATTCATCCCCGGTTGATTTTTTTATTTTCTTCGGCATGAGTGGGCATTGGACAGGTTTTAGACTTTTCTTTTCAATCCCCTTCCCCGTCCGCTTTTTGCTACCTTTTTTTTTTTTTATGTTTTTGGTGTCGATGTTTTCTTTTTCTCGGATCCCTTTATCACCGTCAGATATAAATCATAAATTACATACACCGTACACCGTACACCATACACACAAGCTTTGTTATGAGCCACACAAATTGAAATAAACTCCAATTGTTTTACTCTTGTGTTCTATTGTATCCCACCCTTGCTTTCTAGAATTCAACTACAAGTCTTATATAAAATTAATTCTACCCAATGTCTTTTTACTTCAATTAGGTTTTTTTTATTCATTTGTTTATTTTTTTCTTTGTTCACCCGTGAGTCGTCACTCTTTGCTGAAAAAAGTGGAATATGAATAAGAATACGAATATGAAACCATAAATCTTGTATTCCCATAGGCTAAAAAAAAATCTAAAAAATCCAGGAAGTCCATCGCACGTATGATGTATCCATTTCGCGTATGAAGAAAAATTCTTACTCCGTATCACAATAGCGTTGTAGGATTGTAGAAATGTAGAATTGTAAGAATTGTAAGATTGTAGGGAATTGCAGGGACGCCCGGAATTCCGAATGATATGCTAAAATGCACCATGCTAAATAATGAACACGGGAAAAATACTTGACGAGCAGAAAATGCTCCGAGAGAAGTGAAATGAGCTCAGCTTCGAGTCCGACTGAAACGCTAATGGCGCATATCCTGATACAACATGATGGAAATAGGGAAGTAGGAAGGAGGAAGGATGAAGAGGGATCTGGTGTGATGAGGAGATACGAGTCTACTGGAAATAATGACCCGAGATAAGATTTAAAAAGGGGAGAGAAAAAAAAAAAAAAAAAAAAAAAAAAAAAAAAAACAACAAAAAGATTCAGCATAATGTAACTTACTATCGTGGAATAGTAGACCAAATAAAATGAAAATGATAAACTAATTTAAAGTGGGGGGAAAAAAGAAAAAAGAAGAGGAAAAAAAGGGTAAAGTGGAAAATAAAGAAATGCTATATTCCCCCTAAGCTAAAATGAAAGAGAAAAGACCAAGTATAAGGAAAGGAAAAGAGAAAAGAAAAGAAGAATAAAGAAAAGGACAAGAAGACTCGCTGACCCTCCCGAATGCAAGATAAAAGGAGAAAAAGGACAAGGATAAGGAAAAGGGAAAAGAAAAGAAGAAGAAAGAAAAGGAAAAGAAACTATAATCCGCCGCGGGGCATCTGTTTCCGACGCGCCATTCTGCGCAGCTTCATATGCACGCTCGTATAGTTATTCTGCATGACGTTATACACGCCAAACACGTCCAGCACGACGGTCGCATGCTCGCCGTGGACTTCGACGAGGCCGGTGACGTGCACGGAGCCCGGGGTCGGCCATGTCTGCACGGGCCGCCATGTGCGTGCCAGTGTACGCTTGAATGCGGCAATGGACATGCTTGCTATGTGCCAGGAGTCTGGCCACTCTTCGCCGTCTGGGGGAGCAGGGGCGGCGTTATTGTTTGGAGATGAGTTGGAGTGGGAGGAGGAAGAGGAAGAAGGGGAAGGGTATGAGGAAGAAGAAGAAGAAGGAGGGAACCAGGGCGGACGGTCGTCGTCTTGGTCGTCTTGTTGAGATGATGATGTTGAGGGAGGTTTGGGAAAGGGGTTGAGAGGGGAAGAAGAAGGTGAAGAGGGATTTAGAGGAGGTAGTGATGGAGAGAGAAGGGGGTTTGTACTTGCGTCTGTTGAAGGAGGAGATGAGGATGAGGATGAGGGTGAAGATGAAGGAGAAGGAGATGGAGATGGAGAAGAAGTTGAAGATCCATGCTCGCTGAAAGGACTGGTATCGTTCGGGTGATGCTGCCGTATTCGTTGTTGGAGTTTGACAAGTTCTTGCTCGAACTCGTCCTGCGTGGGCTGATATGGACGGAAGAGATCCATGAAACGGTCATAGTGCATGGTGATGAGAGTGAAGCTGCTTGCGTAAAAAGACGCAAAGAGGGAAAAGGGAACGAGTGCTTGTTTTAGACGCATGTAGTTGTGCGGAGCCACGGGGCGGGTCGTCCATGATATGTTGTTGGGACTTATTTCTAGTCTGTGATTGTGTTAGATTGAAGACAAATAAACTGAGTAGGACAGTGAAGAGATTGGAAAAATAAGGAAAAGTAGAGAGAAAAAGGAGGAAATAATAGGCTGAATGGGTGGGAGACCAGATACATACCCACTGCGCTCAAATTCTGGCGGCGGACCATCCGGAAAGTCTACGTCTATCCAGAATCTGCCAAGTCTCGGAGGAGATTCTGTACCCATGAATGGTGCCAGGGTTTGATTCTGGCCAGCTGCTTTGAAAGCAAGGAGTGCTAGGTCGCCTGATCACGTAGACTTGGTCAGGAACATAGTTCCATAAAAAAAGGAATTCGGAGCGGAAGACTCACGTCGAAGCTTGTTCACTTTGGTAGGATCCCGGGACAACTTGGCAAATGCTTTCCACTCGGGATCGCTCGCCTTATAGAACCTTGGAGGCTTCTCCCGCGTCCATCCCAGGGGTATGAATATGGATCCATTCGCCCCAGCGCCATCATGACCTCCATCTTTTGACTTGTCCTTTTCTGCTGCTCCTATCGTGTGGGCCGATTTCTGCAGGGCTTCTTTATTCCGGGCCGAGTCGTTGTCGGACGGATTGGCGTCTAGAAAGTTGAGGACATCCGGAAGAAATACAAAAGTGCCGTAAATGACTCCAAAGTAGAAGAATATTGAGCGCCTCCGCCTATCATTTATGTGAGTATATCGCGGGCCAAGAGAGTCCCTCAAGTTTGTCAGTCAGACGTACCCTCTGCTAAGGACCGGCTCTATTATTCGCACACGCTTCACCTCATACTGGCCATTGTTGAGAAATTGATCGACGTGCGTGCGAATCGGTAGCCGACCGCGAGATAAGAAGCCACGAAAAGTTCCGAACATGAGCTGGTTGTGGGCAGCGCCTGTCTATCTGGTTTCAATGACTGCGCTATAAGGCTTTCGGTGAAAGAATGCCCGCCTCCGCAGAGGTTCTCGGGGTTAGATATTGGTGATAGCTGTGATCGAAATGCGTTGTCGTTGACTTGAAATGTCGATTATCTCTTCTCTAGTCTTAGATTGTCCTTTTTGCGTTCGGTGAAAGAGGTTCGCTCCGGGGATTTGTCAAGGATATTTCTTTGAGAAATGCGGCAGGACTGTAATCTTTGGGTGAAGTCGGTGATGAATGGCGGGCTATCGTTAATTAGTTAAAGCGGCACTAGAAGTCCGATGGCTCCGATGAGAGGGAAGACACTCCAACTCCAACCTTAAACTCAACTCGCCTGAATACCTAGCTTATCGATCCTCTCTACCTCGTCCCGAACACCTTCAAGCCACTTCAACACTGGGATTACCTCCACAATCCTAGTGATATCCATCATCCCAACAAGATGAAGCTGCGCTCCAGCTGGCTTCTCGCCAGCTCGCTGTGTGTCGCAGGTGCCGCGGCCACGTCTGCCCCAGTTTACACTTTCAATGTCGATTCGACCGAAGCTCCTGCTCACAAGAAACTGAGTCCTGAGACGGCAAGACTAGTACTGGCGCAAAGATTGGGACTCTCCGAATACCACAGTCTATCAGGGCTCACCGACGAGTCTGTACGCGATGTAAACGACTTTGGCGGCAAGCAGGCGTCGCTGTTCGATGACGTCGCCAAGGGTTCTCGGAAATCTCGATTACTGGTCATGGTGGAGGGCGTCAAGGACGTCAAAGGTAAGCTTGGACGGTGGCGTCAATTTTATTGTCTCCATGCTATAGGTGGAAATGACTTGTGTCTGACTAGAGCTTGCAGACCTCGTCCCCAGCGATACAGCTCCCGCATTCAGCATCAAACACGCGCAATGCTCAGATGTCAACGAGAGACTCATGTCAGATCTCTCCGCCCAGAACGTGGACAGTGGAAATGGAGAATACTGCAATCTGGAGAAGAAGGACTCTTTCTGGGGCCTTGAAGCTGTACGCCATCGCCCACTTGACTCTCAAAGCCATCTACTTTACCGCTAACCTCGTATATAGTCTTTTGCCAGATGTTCCGCTATTCCAGAGCGTCACCAAGATTTGGTGCTCGATGACACCACTACCGGAATCGAGGGCTTTCAGACATTAGTATCCGCTGATGTCTTTGGCATTGGCAACGGCGCCAAAACAAACACCATCATCCACCTCCGAAGTCTCGAGGTATGCATCACGAACAGCTCCCCGCCCACATTTCTTCAATTGCCCGCGTTTGCGCCAAATCTAACAAGCATCTGTAGACAATTGCCAAGAAGCACGGTGTCACTAGTCGCGCCTACAAGGACGCCGTTAAGCTCCTTTCGAAGGCCATCGCTTCCCTCCAGACGCAAGCCGAAGGCGGTCTGCTCGAGAGCACCATTGTCCTCAACCCTGAGACATCCGCCTGCAAAAAGACCTCGTCCAAGCCCTACGGCAGCTACGATGTTCCTACTCCCCAGAAGAAATCTGTAGCACATCACCAACGTCGGCAAAACCCCGAGGTCATTCTCTCCGAGGCCGCCGCCGCTCTCGCTGCCGCCGAAGCTCCCGCTTCCACCGCCCCTGCTACCTCTAAGAAAACTCGCCCAAGCCAGGCTCAGACTTTGAGATCGTCCGGTGCTGCCCCCAAAGGCATCCTGCCCGTCTGCCACAACTCCCTCGACTCCTGCATCTCCGCGACAAACAATTGCTCCGGCCACGGCAGCTGTTTTGCCAAGGGCGGCTCAAGCGACAAAACCGGCCCCGCATGCTACACCTGCGGCTGCGTTCCCACTGTGCGCAAAAACTCCGACGGCACCGTCAAGACGACTCACTGGGGCGGACCCGCTTGCCAGAAGAAGGACGTCAGCATGCCGTTTTTCCTCCTCGCCGGCTTCACTGTTACCATTATCGGCGTCATCTCATGGGGCATTGGCCTATTGTTTAGCATTGGCAACGAGGAATTACCGAGCGTTATTGGTGCAGGCGTCGTTGGTCCTCGTGCCAAGTAGACATGGGATTACCCTGTCCCTGTAATATTTCTCGCCCTCACTACCGTCCTAATACAATGAAATGACCATGGCGGGACGTGTTGTTCTTAGATGGCTGTATGGTTGTACGTTGCATGTTGTCGTATGCACTGGGCCCCTTTGTCAGCCCAAAATTCACGAAAGCTATAATCCGAAGGCGACAGAATTTCTTTTCTTAATCTCCAAGATGAACTCTTTTTTCCCTTTTCTTTCCGAGTCAAGGTTCATTTCCAGCCTCAAGATTCCGCCGAATTTGGCGTTTATCAGCTACTTTCTATTTCCTCTCTTGTCCCTTTTTTCTCCTTTTGTCTTTTCCCCAACTTATTTAAGACGTATATACCTTTTTTACGTACTGTACGTAGTCTTTATTACCGCAAAATTTATCATTTATCATTTCTCAATTCTCTTTTGTCGCATTTCAATAAAATCTTAGCTATGACCATTCGAGACCCGAGAGTTACGCTATAACATGAATGTATCCAAATGTACACTTGGAACAACAGAGAAATAGAGACCCAAAAAAAAGTCCTCAAGAAGAATAGGAAAAGGAAATGGGGAAAAGGGACAGGAGGGAAAAAAAACATCATCGCATAGAAGACCTTCGTTTCCCACCTCCATCTCTATTATTAGCCCCACCGCCAGCGCCAGCGCTACGCTGCTCATCAATCCCCAGCCCTGTCCCTAATCCGCTCGTCGTTCGCAAAGGCTGAGGCTGACTTGCTCTGCGTCTCCACGAGTCTGTCGCGTTTGTTGCGAGAGGGACGATTCGTCTCCGCCCGAGCTGTCCACCGATCAGAAACTCGTCGCGGTCTAGTTCGCGCAAACTGAGAGACATGACGCTGGGCCGGTGGCGGCGATCATCATGTTCGCTGGTGGAATCGGCGAAGGATACTGCTGGACCTGACCCTGTGGCCGTGGCTGTCCCTGTGGCTGTAGCTATAGCCGTGCCAGAAACGCTGCCAGGGTGAAGACCAGGACCAGGACCATGACCAGGAATGCTTCCTCTTCGTGTATCATCGTGGTCCTGTGAAAGATGGTCCTGTCCGACGACCTTCTCGACATGCTCAATGGCATCATTGTCATCCATTTCTCTGGATGAAGCTGAACCGGAACCTGAGCCACCGCCGGATGCGTCCTGGCGTACGGCCACGGGGCGCGTGACAGGTTCGCTGAACCAGCCAGACTTGGTTTCAGGCGAAAAGGGCGTCTCGGGTACACTGCCATCGCCATCGCCATCACGGCCGCGGCCGCGGCCAACGTTGAAAGCGCCGTCGTCGTCGTCGCGTGCAATAGTCATGGTGGGTGTGCGGATTGTGGTGTTTGCGTGCCGTGGACAATGTGCATTGACGCGAGTAAGATTTAATTCGGCGGCCGGGATGCTGTAATTGCGGCCTTTGCGGCGGATGGATACCCAGTCGAGGATCCAATCTGCCAGGACGACTGTGAAGTGGTGGTTGTCAGCTAAAATTTTACAAAGCATTGGATTGCACGAAATGCCATGATATTAAAACGGTGGAGGACATATAAAGTGAAGACGAGAGAGGGAATTAAAAAAGGGGATTGGGTTTGAAGGGGAAAGAATATAATAAAGAGGGAGAATGAGAAGCAAAGAGGAAATGGGAACAACTTACTGGCGAATAAAACCAGCATAAAAGTCGGCAGAATCATTAAACTTCCTACAAAATTCTCCATGGCCTGGTCATTGAAGCCCAACGCGGCAAGACCCAACATGAGAAATCCCATAACACCTCGTACCACTATCGCAATGTAGTCCAGAATATCCCGATTCGGGCGTCGGACGATAAACAAAAAAGCCATAAACGCAAAAAGGACAATGGCGGCTGCGATGAAAAAGTATGCATAACTCAAGAAGAAGACATGAAACACGGCGTCTACATCATCGATGTGTGTTCCTCCTTTGCCTGGAGGCTCGATGCCGTCTCGCTTGAAAAGCGCAACGACGGTGACGTCGGCAAACTTTTGCAACAGTGGCGTCAAATGCTGTGCTGCTTGCGGTGTGTCGGCGGAGCATCCGGAAGTCGTGTTTTGGATTTCGATGAGGATATCGTTGATGGCTTCCAGACCCTCTGGGTGAGGGTTGTCCTTGGTAGCAAAGTGGAAACTGGTTATGGTTTTATTGAGCGCATTGGCGAGCTGAACTCCGTTTTCGCCCCGCTCGAAACATGAGGATACTAGTACGTTGCTGAGCTTCTCGATTTGGTAGCTGATGTTAATGACAATGGAGAAATTTTGGATCCCTTCAAAGACGAGGGCAAGTGCTATGTGGAAAGGGAAATGTAAAAGTGCCCAGACTTGTTCCCCCAGAATACCTGATGTGACGATTGCGTGGCGGTCAAAGTAGAGTTGCCAGAGCAAATACTTGAGTAAGGCAAATGTTAGTGGAACATTACATCATGTTGGAGAGATGGGGACGCAGAGTTGTGCCCAAAGGAACGTGAAGTGTTTTTCAACGTACAATAGTCCCTGCAAACACAAGCACTTCCCAGAATACGTTCCAGTTCCACGCATTCTGTCCTGCCATCTTGGTCATGGTCTTTGTGACAGTAATAACGCCCTCGCCGAGCAGAATCAGTGTAAGTAGTGCCATCCGTTTCACCAGATGCGTTCCCTCGAAACTGAGTAAAGGGTATTTGATGGACACGAGGAAAACAGCTAGCGCTTCCGGTACAATGGCAATGTACCATAGATTGTAAATCTTCTGAGCCGAGTCATGTTCGAGAAATGGAGCAAGGAGCTATTATGGTATTGTCAGTATCACTCAAAGGGGGTCCAAAATGCTCTTTGGCAAGGCTGGAAGGGGCATACAGCAAGATAAAGGACTGCAGTCAATGCAAAGACGCAGACAGTGAAGATTAGTGGTTTGATAGAGGCCAGGTGTCTCCTTTTGACAAAATACATGAGTACAGAATATTGAAGGATGAACAATACTCTGCTGACAGCCAGCAATACTGTGATAACTGCAAAGGCTTTGTAGTTTTCATTTGTTATCGAAGTACTGAAATTCGAGCCCACAGCTGCAAAGCCAAGCATGATTGCCATTTGGACGAGTTTGTAAGCACGCTCAAGGTAGCAATCGAACGCGAAACGGACATCGTACAGAGCTATCTGGAGCCATGTTGCCCAGATAATAGCGATAAAGCCCATAAAGGAGAAGAGACCTTTGTGTCATATTAGTGAAGGTAGCGAAATCGTTTGCAAGCACTATCAAACGTAGAAAGGGTCTGGAGCAAGTGGATATTGGAAAACTCGCAAAATAGACTGGAATGTTCGCTATTGAGTTGTGTGTTGTTAAATGACAGAGTCTGGATGGATTCGCATACTTTCACGATCATTGATTTCATGGACACTTGAAAATGTTGTCAGGTTGGCGACGAAGAAGAGGTCAAAGAACAGCTCAATGTTTGTCGCATCTTCATGGCGCCGGAAAGCATAGTCATCGCCGCTGGTAAATTGCAACGGATCTACATAGAAGGGCACCCATTCCTTCCGCCGGCGATGTATTATCGCTCTGCGGAGTATTAGCATTATTGTCATAAAATCGATCCTCGAGCGGGCAACTTCACGGATACGGTATTTGGCTCACCTTTCAGACCCTGCGCGCTCCTCGGAAGAATCCCGTTCGAGGAATCGAAACCCCATGATGGGCTTTGCAATGCGCACCAGATATTGGGAACAATCAAGGCATTCGATGGTAACCACATCACCAGGTAGAACATCTTGGGGAGTTTTCTATTGAAATATGGCTTGTGATTGTGTCTTGGCCCAGACGGGGTCTGGACGCTCGACATTGCTAGCAAAAGGTTCTAGCTAGATTTTCATAGCTATCGAATGTGGTCGTTTCAGTCGAAAGTTACACCTTAGGTTCTCGAGCCAAGGATGAATTTGGTTTCGACCAGATGAACTTGTTGCTTAGAGTGGTCATAACATGCGCACTATTGCCACGAGAGGGAAGCTGGAAACCCCAGGTGCAATCCTCATCTGAACTGGCTAGGAAAGGATGGGATGAGCTATTCCCCGCGAGCTTCTTCGCTCCAAGAGCCAGATATAGTAGGCGGAGAGTCAGCCAGCCTTACTGAGAATAGACCCATTGGTAGCGGGGTCCGTGGTTAATATGGTTTGCCTTACGGCAAGTAAAATTCCCCGGTACCATTAGGCGGGAGAAACCCGCAAAGAGTCGATTGCATTCCCAGACGAGAAGATAATAGACTACCGAGGAGGAGGCGGCATTGGTGTAGAAGAGCGCCTATCCGCATCCGGCCAGCCCTGAGGTTATTAGAACCCCTTGAATGACTAAGCACTATCCACGAATTGAAGCAAATTGTGCTCGTCGTCGAAACTTCGCTCATGAATCATCAACAGGTTTTACAGGTGTTGTTCCCATACTCTCCAGACCTCGATGAATGATGACTTGCTCTGGCGGCATACCGTTTTGCCCGTCAGCGAGCAATCCGACTTCTGGACCCTTGCCAAGACCAGCCTCGATCCGTAATTTTTCGTATTTCTCTCCTGCCTCTTTGAGTAATTGTTGAATTTCCACTTCACGCGCGGCTATCTCGGCTTTTTGATGTTGCAGATCTTCCATCCGCTTAATCTTTTGCGTGTTTGAGGCCTCCATAGCTTGCAGCGTCGACTGTAGTCTTCCGAGCGCACCCTCCAAAGACGGTAGCGGGGTAATCTTAGGCGGTGTCTTCGGCCGCCGTGTTCGCCTTTCCAAATCTTTGTGGTCTGCATATGTGCCAGCACGAGTTTGCGCCGCATCGTATGCAGCTCTGCGATCGGCTTCTGAGTCATCAGAATCAGCATCGGAGCTGCCCTCTGCCTCATTGATGAGCTCTTGCATCTCTGTTCGCCTTCTTTCCTTCTGTTCACGTTCGGCTTTTTTCCCAAGAGAAATTCTGCCATCCTCCACAAACTCGTCAAACCCTTCTCCCAAGTCTTCATCCTCTCTCTGCAGCCTTGTATCCTTCTTGGATTTTCTGGGCAATAGCAGTATATCACCTGATTCTTGTTCCCCGTCTAATGAGACAAAATCTTTTTGGTGTGCCAGTCGTGCTCTGCGTTCCTTTTTCTCTCGGATTTCGGCTTCGGTTGGAATTATCGAATTGGTCGACTCCATAGCACTAGATCCAAATTTCGCAGCAATGTCAATCGCATTTTCCACCTCTTCTTGCTCCTTAGACAATGGCGTCAAATCTTTCGGCGTCGTTGGGGTAGAGCTTTTTAACTCATTCAAGTGTTCAGCACTGTAGCTCGGGCGCTCTTCCGACATTCCTGATCTAACTGGCAATCGTTCGGAAGGGACCGATCTTCCCAGTGCTTTCCGAGCGGCGTTCTTTTCGATTGCCTGTCGGCTCAATGTCGATTTCTTTGGCGTAAATATTTCCTCGTCCTCCTCCTGTGCATGACTTGATTCTCCAGGTCCGAACGATAGACGCATAGCTGACTTTTTCTTCTTGGGCCCTGTCGCATTGGACTTCTTTGTCCGACTGGATACATCTGTAGTAGTAATTAGCTTGTATTCAACCATGATATATAAGTCACGGATAAATGAAGCTCAATAAAGAACATATCTGACCTTGTTCAGAGCCGGACTCGGTGCTGGTTGGTGCTGGGCCGGTGTCCTCCTCATCATTTTGCCCGATCTTTTTGGGCTTGCGCCTGGCGGCAAATGAAGACTTCATGATCGCTATAGGGCTATCAATCCAAAACAACCAGCTTGTATGACTCAACTATGGGTCCGAAAATGCAGGTTTGATCATCGAGTCTCGAGAAATAGTAATTCTTTTGAAAAAGTTGCTAGGTCTGGGGTAAGCTCTCAGGAAATATTATGATACTGCTTTTACGATATTTGTAATCCGGGTAACCACTTGTGTCATGTCCGCTGCAACGCTCCAGTATACCGAGCGATTCAAACATCTCTGTCGCAGGAGCTAATCGACGTCAAAAGATACTCAACAGCTTCGCCATGCCTCCCGCACAGCCTGAACTCAAGAAGGTATGTGCGATTCTTATGGCATATTGCCGCAAATCCTCATCTGAGACACTTTTCAACTGTGCTCTGACAAACCCTCACAGTACTTGGATAAGCGGCTCTTCGTCCAACTAAACGGCAGCCGAAAGGTTCTCGGCGTCCTTAGAGGCTACGATGTATGTGCTTTCGAATCGCATTACGTGTACATAGATGTGCGACCGTAGATTTGTCGACTGATGGTTGGATTGTATGCAGGTCTTTCTAAACATCGTTCTCGATGACGCCGTAGAAGAGAAGGCTGGTGGAGAGAAAGTTAGATTGGGCATGGTGGTATGTTTCCTATCTTTTGGTTGGTTTTGATATAAGATGGCTAACGTTTCAATGATTTAGGTTATTCGAGGAAACTCTGTTGTCATGTTAGAGGTATGGATTCTCGTCCTGTCCAATTTCGTGAGTGGAAATGGCCCTCCTAACACATTTTCAGGCTCTCGAGCGTATCGACCGATAGACTTGTTGCAAATCATTTCCCGGCAGAGGAACAAACGATGGTTCGAGAAGCTCTGTCAAATTGATAATTTCTCAGTACGGGGAAGTTTTGGGTGCCCAAAAGTTTTGAGCAGTCATCATGGCGCATATGGTTCCATAAACAGATGATTAGGATTCTACACAATAATGAAATTTCTTTTCTCCGATTAAGAGCGCGAAGTGATGCAATCTTTTACTATATTACAATGGCCCTATTGGCGCAGGAGAGAATTATTGTATAAAAGTAAAATGTCCAGGTTTGTTGGTGCCGCAGGCGACAAATGCAGGACGCGGGGCTGCCCTGTTCTATGTAACAAAGTGCGCAACAAAGGCGATGATTAAACTGCTTTTAAAACTGTATGCTTACAGCAGAGACTCGACAATCATAGCAGAAGCACCGCCGCCACCGTTGCAGATACCGACGCAGCCAATCTTGCCGCCCTTCTCCTTGAGAACACCGAGCAGGGTAGCGACAATGCGAGCACCGCTGGCACCGAGCGGGTGACCAAGAGCGACCGCACCACCGTGTAGGTTGACCTTCTCCGCATCGAGGTTGAGGAGTTTCAAGTTTGCCAGAGCGACAACGCTGAAGGCCTCGTTGATCTCAAAGACGTCGACGGCGCTCTGCTCGACCTTGGCGTGCTTCAGAGCCTTGGGGATAGCAAGAGAGGGAGCGGTGGTGAAATCGGAGGGCGCGTGGGCAGCGTCACCCCAGCCCAGGATCTTGGCAATGGGCTTGAGGTTGAGCTCCTTCAGCTTGGCCTCAGAAACAAGGATGACGGCGCTGGCGCCGTCGGACATAGGAGAAGCATTGGGAGCGGTAACGGTTCCCTTGCCGGGGATGAAAGCGGGGCGGATAGCACGGAGCTTCTCAATGTTGAGCTAATCAAAAAGTTTGTCAGCGTCTTGTCCTACGCAGGCTGGTGCGTTTGAAATACGAACGTTCTTGCACTCGTCGTCCTTGTCAATGACGACGTTGGGCTTGCCACGGCCACCGCTGACCTCAATGGGAACAATCTCATTCTTGAACCAGCCATTCGCCTGGGCGGCCTGCGCCTTCTGATAAGAGCGGATGGCGTAGTCGTCCTGGCTCTCACGAGAGATTCCATGATCCTCAGCGCATTTCTCGGCATAGATACCCATGGAGCTCTTCTCGCCGTAAGCATCAGAGAGACCATCCCGCGACACACCGTCCACAAGTGTCTGGTTTCCAAACTTGGCACCAGTGCGCATGGTGGCGAGGTAGTGGGGGGCGTTGGACATGGACTCAGTGCCACCAGCCACGATAATATCGGCGTTACCGGTCATGATGGTCTGAGCACCGAGGGTGATGGCCTTGAGACCAGAAGCGCAGACCTTGTTAAGAGTTGTGGCAACGGTACTCTCGCCCAAGCCAGCACCAATGGCGCACTGGCGGGCAGGGTTCTGACCAAGGCTACAAGGAAGTCATTAGTTTCCCGGAATTTTAAGTGAAGGCGGGGTGTGGCGTACTTTGCAGACACGACGTTACCAAAGAAGACTTCCTCGACATCCTCAGGCTTGATCTCCGGGACCCGCGCAAGAGCACCTAGTAGAGGTTGGTGTTAGATTCGGGGCCTGACAATTAGGGATGCGGCGGCTGAGTCGGAATACCTTTGATGGCGTGCGTGCCCAACTCGACAGCGTTCACACTCGAGAGAGAACTAATACCCGCAAATTGGTTAACAAAACTGATTCAAACACCCGTCAGGTTAAAGTTGTCCTTACCCCAAGAAGGAGCCAAGAGGCGTCCGCACGGCGGAGACAATATAGACGGGGGGCAAGGAAGACATGATGAAGAAGATGTGATATTATTAAATCTCAAGGAAAGGCTGTAGAGATTAAATTATTAGAAGAAGAGGGGAGAAGAAGAATTAAAAGGATGGATGATGTGGAGTAGTAGAAGGGGAGAGAGATCGTGTCGGAGGTTATCTCTCGGAAGGAAATTTATCTTGTTGAGTGGTGGCAGCAGCAGGAGTAACAAATATTCCAGGGACAAGTTGAGGGGCGGGAACTAAAAGTGATCGGGGGGGGGGCTGTGGAATTATAGTAGACAGTTCAGGTACACGTACGCACGTCAAAATCAGGCCAGAAATACTGGAATAATTTGACAAAGGGACTCTACCAACAACGTTAATTGGTAGCTGAGAAAGATAATATTCAATGATTACTCGTTATCTCCCGCTTTTCCTCTCTCTGTGCGTCTGTGTCGTAATTAACTAATCTTCTCCGATTCTGCTCATTGTGGTAAAAGGTACTTGTACCTTTTTGCTGTGATTGCTGCAAAATGGTACCTTGCTTTACCGTGTCTGATGAAAGAGCTTGGACCACACCTTAACTCGCATTTTGAGCCTCAACACCAGTGTCCCGTAGTTAATTCCTTCCATCAAATTATACCGGATTCCATTCCGCTGGATTGCTCTGAACCCCGCCCTACACTTTGAGGAGGCGGTTTCTTGGGAGGACTTGTTTTCCTTCTTCTCAAGTGCAAACGCCCACCGGACATCATGGATGACCTATACGATGAGTATGCAGATTACCAGGTGGACCGTATCCATCAGCGAACCGAAACTAATACAATTGTGACTGCAGGTTCGGAAACTACATTGGGGAGGTGGAAGAGTCAGAAGGGGAATCGCAGCATGAGGCTGCCGGCACGGATGCGTACGTGTACGATGAAGAACCTGAGGAGGAAGCGCCCGCCAACGACCAACAGTTGATGGAGCTGGACGGTGAGGAAACCCTTAGCATTGGGAGATGGAGCCGCACCAAAAGCTGATGTTGTATATAGAGGAGGGTCCTTCAAATGCGGTGATTCTACACGAAGACAAGCAGTACTATCCGACGGCAGAGCAAGTGTACGGGCCTGATGTAGAGACCATGGTGCAGGAGGAGGATACGCAGCCGCTGACCCAGCCTATCGTTGCGCCGATCAAAGAGAAGAAATTTGCTGTCCAAGAAGCTGACCTTCCGCCAACCTATTTCTCGCGCGAGTTCATGACGGATTTGATGAACAACCCGGAACAGATTCGCAATGTCGCGTTTGCAGGTCATCTTCACCACGGCAAGACTGCGCTTATGGACATGCTGGTGTTGGAAACACATAATCTCAGCAAGCAGTTGGACAAGTTGACAGGAAAGAGACGGGATCAACAACTTCGGTATACTGATATTCACGTTATTGAACGAGAACGAGGTCTATCTACCAAATCGGCTCCGATGAGTCTCGTTTTGCAGAGCTCAAAGGGCAAATCCCATCTCGTCAACATCCTCGATACCCCCGGCCACGTCAACTTTGTCGATGAAGTGGCATCGTCCCTGCGATTGGCAGACGGTCTTGTTCTTGTCGTTGATATCGTCGAGGGCGTCCAGGTCAACACCGAGCAGATCATCAAACACGCGGTCCGGGAAGACATTCCTCTGACTTTGCTCATTAGCAAGATGGACCGTCTTATTCTGGAACTCAAACTCCCTCCCATGGATGCTTACTTCAAGCTTAAGCACGTCATCGAAGAAGTCAATACCGTCATCGAGAACACAATTCCTGGCCAGGGCGAGAAACGACGAGTAAGCCCTGAGAAGGGCAATGTCGCGTTTGCTTGTAGTACCATGGGCTGGTGCTTTACCCTCCAGTCATTCGCAAAGATGTACTCCGACTCATACCCTGGTGTCAATGCCGACGATTTTGCTGCCCGTCTCTGGGGCGATATCTTCTTCAACCCCAAGAAACGGAACTTTAGTCGCAAAGGTGTCGAGGAAGCGGCTAAACGATCGTTTGTGCACTTTGTGCTCGAGCCAATCTACAAGCTCTATTCCCATACGATCAGTGAAAGTCCAGAGGATCTCAAGGAAACTCTGGCCACCCTCGGTATCACCCTGAAGCCATCTCAATACAAGGCCGATGCCAAGGTGCTGCTCAAGCTGGTCTGTGAGCAATTTTTCGGACCGCCTACTGGACTTGTTGATATGGTGACCAAACACATTCCTTCGCCGGTTGAAGGGGCTAGAAGAAAGCTGGAGCGCTACTACACTGGCCCTCTCGATACGAAAATTGTCTCGTCAATGGAAAGGTGCGACCCGGACGGCCCGCTGGTCGTCCACGTCACGAAGCTTTTCAACACTGCCGACGCGGCGGCTTTCCACTCGTTCGGTCGCGTTATGAGCGGTACCGCTCGACCTGGACAGCAGGTGCGCGTTCTCGGTGAAGGTTATACAATTGATGACGAGGAGGACATGGTCAACGCAACTATCACGGATACCTTCATCGCAGAGACACGTTACAATGTCCCAACGAGCGGTGTGCCAGCCGGTAATTGGGTGCTTCTTGGAGGTGTTGACAATTCAATCGTTAAGACGGCAACGATTGTCGCACCTAAGCTGGAGGATGATGAAGATGCGTATATTTTCCGACCAATCAAACACTTTACCGAATCTGTCTTCAAAGTTGCCGTCGAGCCCATCAACCCATCAGAACTGCCGAAAATGTTGGACGGTCTGCGAAAGATTAACAAGACGTACCCATTGATCACGACCAAAGTTGAGGAGTCAGGAGAGCACGTCATTCTCGGTACCGGCGAGCTTTACATGGACTGCGTGCTTCACGACCTCAGACGGCAATACGCTGAAATGGAGCTCAAGGTTTCTGACCCAGTCACTCGTTTCTGCGAGACTGTCGTGGAGACCTCGGCGATCAAATGCTATGCTCTTACACCGAACAAGAAGAACAAGATTACCATGATCGCCGAGCCACTTGACACCGGCATTGCCGAGGACATTGAAGCCGGCAGAGTCAGCATCAAGGATCCAATCCGAAAAGTTGGCAAATTCTTTGAAGAGAACTACGGCTGGGACCTCTTAGCATCGAGAAGTATCTGGGCGTTTGGACCGGATGAGATGGGTCCCAACATTCTTCAAGACGACACACTTCCTTCTGAAGTAAGTACAAGGCTGAAGCATTTCATCTACCCTTTAACACTCCGCTCTGTGTTCCGCAATTCGAGACTAACCCATGCTCTGCAGGTTGACAAAAAGCTTCTCGGCACGGTCAGGGACACAATCCGGCAAGGATTCAACTGGGGTACTCGTGAAGGACCCCTGTGCGAAGAGCGTAAGTCACAACCTGCACCGGAAACGCAATCATAGAAGCTAACACATTCCCCCCCCTTTTCAGCTATTCGCAATGCTCGATTTAAGCTCACCGACGTGACTCTCGCGCCAGAGGCCATCTTCCGCGGTGGCGGCCAGATCATCCCCACTGCCCGCCGCGCATGTTATTCGTCTTTCCTCATGGCTTCGCCGCGTCTCATGGAACCCGTCTATTCTTGCTCCATGACAGGCCCTGCCGACAGTGTTTCCAGTCTCTATACCCTCCTTGCTCGCCGAAGAGGCCACGTCCTTGCCGATGGTCCCGTGGCCGGTACTCCGCTCTACCAACTCAAGGGACTGATTCCAGTCATTGACAGCTTTGGTTTCGAGACCGATGTTCGGGTACGTTTTGTCCCCCCTCGCCCTTCTTCTTTAATTGGTTCCTTGTTCCCTTTCTTTAATTAGTCCGTTGGCCACGAAATTCCTCCTCTTCTCTCGTTTTTTTTTTTTTCTCTTTTATTTCTTCTATTATTGCATGTCTTCTTCTTATTTTGCAGCTTAACACTTCCTACCGCCGCATCATACCAATTTCTAACTAATTGAAAAACAGATCCACACGCAAGGCCAAGCAGCCGTATCCCTCGTCTTCGACCGCTGGTCCATTGTCCCCGGCGATCCTCTCGATCGCGACATCAAGCTTCGACCCCTCGAGCCCGCCTCCGCACAGGCCACGGCCAGAGACTTTGTCCTCAAGACTCGTCGCCGCAAGGGTCTCAGCGAGGACGTCACCGTCAGCAAGTTCCTCGAGCCCGAGCTCTTCCGAGGTCTCAAGGAAGGCGGCTTGCTGGATGGATAATCTGTCCTTGTTATATCCATCTGTCATTCTTGCTTTTCAATTTTTGTCATTCTAACTTTCCCTTTTCTCTTTCGACATGCTTCCCTTTCTTTCTCCGCGTCGTATCTTCCAAACCCAATTTCTCCAATTTTTTCTTCTTCCCATGTCTCCCTTTTTTTGTCCCTCACACAATTCCTCTATCATCCCTCTTGGTTTCATTTTTTCGTACTTTGTTTCATCATCCTCTTTCCTTGATTTCATTCTCGTACTTTGTTTCATCATCCCCATCCCTTGGTTTCATATTTTCTTACTTTCATAATTTCAACTTTTCAGTTGGTTTAGTTGTGTGGCACATGTACATGTATATCCCTGGAATAACTGGGACCAATCAAACGGCGGGAAAATCCTGTTCTTCTTCTCCTTTTATTTATTTTTTTTTTCTTTGTTTTTTTCTTTTCAACTTTTCTGCTTTAAAAAAACAAAAGTATTTTTTCCAAACGTTCCATTATTTACCTTAGGATGGGGGCCGGAGTATGCGAATCTTTGCCGGTTTTTTTTTTTTTTTTTCCGTGGAGAAAGAGAAGCCGTTCTATATTTTTTGTCATTTAATGCATCAGGATACATATATAAGGACAATTGTACATTTCCCATGTCCCCATTCCAAGGCTCCCAAATTCTACAGTGCATTGGATAAAAAAGAAGAGATAAAGAGAAAAAAAAAAACAAAGGAATTGTATCCATTTCTATTGTGACGACTTGAATGTAAAAATAGAAAACCAAAAATGCAGACCATATTTTACATTCTGTCCCGCATTGCATCATAGAATACACAGTAGTATAGAGTACAGAGTAAACTTATACTAAATCCATCTAGCATCCAAATTCCCTCAAGGAAAAAACAAAAAAAGTCTTTTATATTTTCTTTTGCCACCAGAAAAACGCCAGGTATAGTGAGAATCTAAACCCTTGTCCTGAAATGTCAATACTGTTCCAGCTCCAGCTCCTGCTCCGACCCCAGTTCCTGCTCCAACCCTGATCCAGATTCATAAATCTAATCCTTGAAAGAAATGACGGCAAGTATAGTCCAACGCAAGAGAAAAAAAAGGAAAAAGAAAAAATAAGAATATAAGAATGAAATAAAAATGAAAGGCTTTTTAGACAAAAGAAGGAGCAATGTGAACGAGGGACGAGAGGGAAGAAGACCATGCTTTGCGTGAAAATGCTGATATCCCGGGGTGTAACTCCCAAAATGAGCAATGCTGCAATACTAATCCGGATAGCAGGCGCAATGGAATATGC
The DNA here is from genome assembly GCF_001619985.1 of Xylona heveae TC161. NCBI lineage: Eukaryota > Fungi > Ascomycota > Xylonomycetes > Xylonales > Xylonaceae > Xylona > Xylona heveae. The sequence goes on along the minus strand of NW_017264193.1, from coordinate 535,832 downwards.
TGCAAGTCCCTTCTCAAGCATTCCCGAAAGAAAAGGATATGAAAATTTAAAAGGGAAACCCCCCCCCCCCCCCAGTCTATAAAATGATGTTAAAGTGAGCAAATGAGCAAATGAGAAAATACACCAAAGACAAGAAAGAGCGGGAAAAAATGTGCACCAAGTATTTAACACGTAAAACACCACTTTTCCTTTGAAACTGTAAAGAGAGGAGCACCAAACTTAAATGACTCTGACTCCAGGCGAATGAGGGCGAGTACAAGCGCAAATGAGGTGTAACAAATTTGATGTGTGTGTCATCTGAGTTTCCTTTGGTCTTAGTGTAGATGGCTTTTGAAGTCGAGAGCGTTCTGCGCAGTCGTAATTGTTTCTTGGTGACGGATATTAAGTGTAAAATTTTGAGAAGTAGAAAAGTAATAAAACACAAGAGGCCCGTCCCAGCAGTTGTTATTCTTTGACCATTTGAATGACAGCCGTCGTTGAAAAGTGGAAAAATCTGAATGACGCTGACTTCAACCCTCTTGAGGCCCATTCCTCATCGTCTTCAAAGCTTATCGGCTTCTTTTAGAGGCCTGCTCGATTCCATCTACGCTGGCATCCCAACGCCTCTTTGTAGCATAGCCAGCTTCGTAAAGACTAGCAATGCTATCCTGCCACTGGCTGGGGCTGATAAATGCAGGACCAGCAGCTGCGTAGTTGACGGGAGGCACCATAGCTGTCTGATCCTGGCGAGTGGGACTCATTCCAGATGGACCCATTGCCTGCGGTATCACACTTGGAATGGTGGGGTATTCGATGCCTGAAGTGGAAGAGACACTTAGAGAGGGCGAGGAGTGGGAAGGGGCAGCAGCGTTGGGAGAAGTCGTACCAAAAGCGGTATTCCATTGACTACAACATTCAAGGTCAGCAAAAGTCCAACGTAGAATCATAAACATGGGCGACGAAAGGGGTAGATGGAAAAGCGGGAAAGCTTACTCAAAGACACGCGACGGATTCCAGCCCACTGGTTCCACCATTTGCATAGGCGCGTTAGTGATTGGAGTCTGTTGACTTGGATGCCGTTGGCCAGATGCCATCATCACCAGGGATTGGACAGCGGGTGATTCTCCTTCTCCCGCATGGCCGACATCCGCGGTAGAGATCGGTGGCGTTATTGGATGAGAAATGTATGATTGTCCTGATGGGGCCATCGTGGTGTGGACATTGGCGGTGGGATGACCGCTATAAGGAACACCGGCAGGTAGGGGATTTGTCGCTACCGGACCCGTTGGGCTGCCATAAGGGAAGCTGGGTTTCAGACTGAAAGGTTTTGTAACATCCGCTGAGAAGGCCACACGAAGTGCATCAATCTGAGTACGCATGTCGGGCATAGGCCAGGAGGTTGTGCATTGCTCGAGTATTCGCATGTGCCGAGTGAAAAAGTCTTTTGCATCACAATATATCTCAGGGTCAGGCGAGGTGAGCGCGACCTGAATATGAAATGTCAGCACAACAGGCTTAAGGAAACAGACTCGGAAATTTTGGCTGACCAGATGCAACATTGTGCACGTTAGAACGGCATATATCGTAAAGTTGATCCCTCGAAGCATAAATAGTAAGCCGTGCATACCATAATCCCTCAGTATCGCTTCTTGGAGCTTGCACAGGTTCTTAGCTGCGGAGTAGCACAGCAACATCTCATCCTTCCATGACTGGTCCGTAGGTCGGGCGCCCGGGGAGGCTAGCTGAGGTCGATGAAGCATGATGACGCTCAAGTTGTAATAGGAATGAAGGTTTCCAACGAAATGCGAGCGCAGCCACGGCGGAGAGCCATCGGCTGGGTAAACGACTTGAAGATCTTGTGGAAGTTCATCTATCCAGGCTGCAAATATCGGGTTCATTTGAACAAGCTCCGGATCATGGCCCCAGTCCTTCCTTTTTCGAATTCGCCCGTAAATGCTGATGATCCGGCGGACATTGTGAATGGCACGAACCAGGTATGTGAATTGGCGGGAAGTTTGTACTTCTGGATCTGCTATACCTCGTGCAGGGATCGTCACGCTCATATCAACGGTTTCGGGATCAATGGCAAAATCAAAGCGCCCTTGCAAAATTAGCATCAAAATTCATATGTTTTCGAAAGCCAATGCCTACCTTGTGGACCTCCTATCATGGTTTCCAGTCCAAACAAGGTCTGCCAAACGCGCGTGCCTGTGACGCAATCGCTGTAGCTGGAGGAACACGGTTCTCCAGCCTGATGGAGTTCGTAATGCTGATCAAGGCCAAGGTCCTTAGCCATCGCTATCAAGTTTACAATCGTCATCCAAGATCGATAGTAATATCCTCGTTTCGGAGTGGACTCCCGAGCTTTGAGAAGCAAGAGCAAAGCCTGCAAAGTGCTGAGCCGAGGAACATCCATAAAAGAATCGGCGTGTTCTGAAGAAAATTAGCCATAAGCCATTAGTGTGCACGTTAGGCTGTACAGACTTCCTGCAAGCGCAAGCCACTTGATGCCTTCGGATGCGTCCGCTGACATTCGTCCAGTGCATGCAAAAATTGCTTCTAATAAAAGGGGGGAGATCGTGTCCTTTCTAGTACGCCATTGCTGGTAAAAAAGAGGCCGATTAATGACAGGAATGTACGGGTGAATATTCTCGAAGAAAAATTCAAAATATTCCGATGCCTGCTCATCGGTAGGCATAAACTCGGACGGTATCTTGACAGTATCACCAGGGCTTGAGGGAAGCGTAGGTAAGTTCATTTCGTATTCTTCCAGCGCTGGCGCCTCAGCCAGACTCCGCTTTTGATGCGAGATGTATGGAGCTAAAGACACGTCAGCAATGACCTTATAGAAAGGTTTGGGTGTTTTAAGGGCAATCCCTACCAAGTCCGCTCTCATCAATCTTTAATTCCCCTAAAGCCTCGCTGAGATCACCAGAGCCATATCGCTCACCCGACCACGCGTCTGAGGCTTGACTAGATGGCAATGTCGGACCTGGCGGGGTCGGGAACATTGCTTGCGGCTGGTATGGTACTTCTTGAAAGCCCATACGAGAGACATCCACCCCAGCATATGGTATTCCTGGGGGCAAATCTGCTTGCTCAAGATACTGGGCGGTTTGATAGAGCCTTGGATCATCACCATAAGGAAGCTGGTCTGGATAACCGGGGTGTTCACTCCCACTGCTGAGTTGCTGGCTAATCGATGGCCGATGTTGACTGTCGTCATCTCCACTTCCACTAGAAGTTTCGAGATCTACGACTCTTTCAATGTCACTGGTTGGTGGGTGTGCAGTGTAGTCCTTTTCATAGACTACTGTAGGTGGAACGCATTGGAGTTTCAAACGAATGCATGCGGAACAAGGCCAGCTGTTCGTGGTCGCGGCATCACATTTGATTTTCCGTCGTCTGCAGCCCTCACACGCCCGCATTACTTTTGGTAATGGTTAGAATGCATGATCCGGTATTTAATGGGAAGGAACACACTTGCCTTTTAACCTCTTGTGACGATTATGCTCGTCAACAAAGACATAGTCTAATGATAACATAGTTGTCAGCTTTCCGACTTGTGGACACCTAAGTAATGTCAAGGATGGATGTATGGAACGGGAAAGAAACACTGCTTGCGACATACTCTTTTGGTTCTCTCGAGGCCCAAAATTTGGCGGGGCAAATGAAAACGTTCGCATTTGCGTGGTTTGAGGCAATAGCGGACGACCTCCAGGATCCCCCGCCATCAAGTTGACGTTAGAGAGATAAAAACAGACAAAGCTTCCGCTTGAATGCAAACAAAAGTAGGTGGTGGCGCAGAGACCAAGGAGCTCTGCGGCGCAACTTCCCGTCTGCCAGCAGACAACTACCGTCTTTCCAAAGCCTCGAGCCTCAGCAGACGCTCGTCTTAGCAGCTAGCAAGTTGATGAGGAAGAAAAGTGTATAGAGTTAATGGATCAGGTGTGACGAAGATGCCCCGCACCGCGTTCGTCTCAGTCGACCAATTTGGCAAAACCTCTGGGTCCCAAACAGATAAGTTTGGCCTTTTTCCTTGATACTCGAATAGTCAATTTACTTTTTCTTTCTTTCTTCCTTTCTCTCTTTCTCTCCCTGGGTAGCTTGGTGGCGATATTATACCGGACGCGTTCCGATTCTGCCGCGTCAATGGGGGTCGCTGTCCAATACCAAGTAACGATGATGCTACGATCAGGCAAAACCACAAGAACAATAACAACAACGAAGAAATCGGCCGCCCCTGTCGCAATCGCTTGGATTTGCCAATAAGGCAGTTGGCTCTCTAAGAATGAAGTCACGCGACCCGCTGATTGGAAATTCTCGTCGTGGAGAACGGAAATTCGGCGCAAAGAGCCCAGACTGAAAATGAAAAGGCGAAGGGCTTGGAAATAACAAACGGTCGGGAGGGTTAGCTCGGATGGTCGGGAGATCCGCGAAGCGGTAGGTTTAATGGATGGTTAAGTTAAGCGCAGACGAGAGAAAGTCAAGTGGAGCAGAGAGTTGACCCCGATAGTACGTCAGACGATGATGAAGAGCAGAGAGACGCTATGATTCGGAAGGGTCGCGCAGCAATCCTGTCCCGAGCGGATCTGGTGGGGGAGGGGAGGGGGGGCAAAATAGAGAAGGAGATGGAATTGTGGAAAGGTAGAAGGTCCAGTATTTCTGGATAGGTCTCGACTTTTTTTCAGTACGAATTGGGCTACGACTATGAATCGCAAAAAGCGTCCCACGCCGGCCCGGAAGGTTTCGTGGCATGTCATAGCACGGGCAGGGTCATGGAGAAGCATGCTTCAGTTTCAAAGTTGACCCAGCTAGTCTAGCAAGCAACGCCACACTGGAAAGCCGAGGCGGTAGGTGGGTTGTGGTAGCAATGGATAGTGGCACTGACAGTGGAGTTCAGCGATGACAGTTCAAGGGGCAAGATGGACGGCCGCCTTCCGCACCAAAAAGGGTGATGGAGGGATCTAGCATCTTTTCGTGCTCAACCACACCAGCTCGAATCAGCTGGGTCCTTCGGGCGAACCAGGAGAAAGTGCTCACAGCTTAATTCGCAAGATGGCAATTCCAAGCGCTCGCAACAGGAGGGAACAGGATGGGGCGTCATCTCTACCAAACTTTACCATGCATGATAACCAGAGCTCGGGGTTAAGAACAACAACGCCGTCAGCACACAAAAAGGCAAGGGAAAAAACCCGCTCAGCAACATCTCCAACCCATGGCTCAGCCCTTCTGGCCGCGCCCTTGGCGATGCATTGCGCTCTCTTTACTATATAAATTTAGGTAATGCGCGTGGTTGATACGGTACATACCTAGGTCACACAACTGTCCGAATCAGCGCTGTTACGTCAACTAAGGTGCTGAAAGATGCGTTGGGTGACGGTGCATTTTGGGTTCATCCAGTACCATTCAGGCACCCGTTGTTCAAAGGGTCTTGTCGATAAAGCACAAGATTCTCGTCTGTAGACGGGTGGGATCGAAAGGCCACCAGTGGCACAGGACTGTCAACGGAGTACTTCGGCATGTGCAAGTGGCAGTTGGACAACGACTAGCGATCCTAGGTGCTTTGCTGGGAGGGGCGTTAGTGCTCGGTGCAGATCGATGGATGTAGTGGAGAGGTATCCCACTACTTTTTGAACCAGGCGAACTTTTTTCGTCGCCCGGTATGACACGAAGAGACACTTGCGTGGGCGCCGATCGAAGATGAGCGCGCCATTGCGATCCCTGAGAACCGGTCTTTGGTTACTCTTTGGTTACTGCTAAGCTAGCCTGGGACGACCAAGTCTGTGCTTCCCATTGAGCGTGAGAACGTTTTCGTTCCCCTAAAGTCGACTGATACGATCTCCCACTGCTAGGAGGGTTTTGCTTTTCAGAGCGCCATCGATTCATTGCAATCGGACGTCTAAAATTCTTCTGGATCTTACGCACAGAGTGATGAACTTAACTTCGTTGCAAAGGAGAATTGCGCATAGCAGCCGCAAAGACTATCACACCTCTGTCTCCATTGTCTTTGATTGCAACGACATCGAAAAGACATTGGACTAGACATGACGCCAAACCATGGCCATTACATGAGGCACCAATGACGATGTTAGCTTTGTGTGTCAATCCTCCGCAACTTTTTGAGTTTTACTTCCAACTTTCCTTTTCCTCCTTCCTCCTGACAGATCCCTGAGCATAAATTTTTAGTTGGAAAATCGATCCAATGGGACTTCTTGTTTTCGAAACAGCGTGCATGGTTATACTGCACGTTATACATAACCAGCACGCAGCAAAGCCCAGCTCTTGTGATGAGTGCGTTTCCATGCAGGGCTGATCCCGCAGGACACAGTCAATGCAGGCCAGTTGAGTTTCAGTCTAAAGTTGCATTACTTGGAAGATTTTGGCTCTGGTCACATACCCGACTCGCGCTGTAGGGAGATACTCTCTAGGAAATTCCTGCATGTTTACGTGGGCCATCCGTGCCAAAACGTCCCGTACCTGCAGGGGCCAAAGTTTGGGAACGCAAGCTCGGCAGAAACAGTGTAAGATATGCAGCAAATTGAATGTTGAATCCATTCAACCTGTCATAGTGGCGAGGTTACGAGATAGGAGAACATGCTCAAGTGCGAGTCGTTCAATTCAGGAAAACGAGACAATTCTCGCGGGTTATAGGGTCCACTTAGGCATGGGGCCGCTGAATTTGAACCCCGTTCGCAATGGCCATTACGAGCGAGGGATCGTTGCTTTGCTTAGGTCGCGCGTTATCCCACGACGAACTCGAAGCCAAGCCTTTTCCCGACTTCCTAATGATGCGGGTCATCCATCAGTCCCCTCTTTTACCTTCCTCCCTCCCCCTTCCCCCCCGGCCATTCCGACTCCTCGCAGGCACCCATTCAGCAACACTTTCTGAACTCAGAGAAGTCATGGTGAAGGGCGCGCCCCAGGCCCTCTCTTCAGAAAGTGCTTTAATAGTGAGTTAGATGACCCTTCCCCTGCACCCATTTTCCAAGGATCGTGTCTACCAGGATACGGCGTGCGGGAGTTGCCGCGACATTGTGAAGGCTGAGAAAAGTCCTTGGATCACCACGTTTGTGGCGTGGGCGAATCAAAAAGCGTCATTGCATTTCATCTTCTTGGCCAGCTTGCATGTTGAACTTTGATTCCAATCGTTGAATGACTGGTGCTTACCATCTGTAATTTGCACAGAGGGTCTCGAATACTATAGGCAAAACCTGTGAGCGCATCATGCTGCTGTCGCTTTTGACTGATCCAACCAAGTGACCATTTACATTTGATTGCTATCACTGAATGCATAGGAAATGGAATGATTCTCGTCATCTCGTCAGGTCCCGTCTTAGGTTTCTTGAAACATCGAATTCGAGAATTCGATTTCGTTTGATTCTCGGTAAGGCCGGCAATAGCACCGTGAGACTCACAATGATATCCCATTATAGCTGACGTTGAGCGAGGCTTCATTCGCGTATTTGGCTGTGCCAGATGGCTTGGCTAATTTGGGTAGCTGCTTGGAACGTTCCATGGCCCTCCCATGATCCCCAACTTAAGCCGACGACCCGACGCTCATTTCATTTTTTACGACACTTGCACCACAAAGATCACATAAGCTTCATCTTTCATCAAAGATACACTTTCCATCAAAAATTGACTTCAGCTCTCGAAATTTCAAGTGAAACATTCCCACTGGTCTCATGTCAATCCACAGTCAATGAAACATGAATATGATGAATGTTCGGGGCCAATTGTCGTTGAAAACCCAGGGCGGTATATTCCGCTCATTCGCCCATTTCAGGGGAAGAAATGCCATCGTCTGGAGTTGCTGGTCAACTAAACGTTCCAATTACGACGATCTCGCGTCGAACCGGCTGGTGGACCTAGCTGTCATGATCGGCTGTATCCCCGCTCCGTAGAGCGTGATTACGATTGCTCTTGTCGCGGCCAGACGGCTCGGCCTCGCTCGGGATACATTTGCTAAGCGTCGGGTTTTGCTCTCTCAGACACGAAGCGCTAAAGTTTCGGAATTGATAGTTTTTCCATCAAATCGCGAACCATCGATCCCATCATACTCAGTCTTGGGAAGGAACATGGTTCTATCATAAAGGGTTCAAATTGACAGTGACAGCATCATGGATGATCTTGTTACAATATGATATTGAGGAAACAGGCAATATTTTAATTGTTGGCCTAGGCATGGAATATCAAAAGCAGTTGTCGATTTTCCTCGGGGCATCGAGAAGAGGTTTGGGGCTGCACTGAATGCCATCCCTCGCAATCTCAGATGATAATTTCTCAGTTTCGGGAATTTTTTCTTCAAAGTCACTCAGCTGCTGTCTCTAAAGCTACCGGGGATGTTGCCAATTGCCCCTGAATGATTTCCTCGGTACGAGTATCAGTGAATCACGACCGTGGAACTGGCTCAGTATCGAACGGCTTTACGTAGATGAAAGGGCAGGCTGTTTACGTTTTCCTTGTCAAGATGCAAGGGAATGAGGGTCGACCTAACCAGAACCGAGTTGTAGTCGGCAAATCATATGGCGGAACGACATCATGAAGGTGAAGAAGGATGATGCCTTGCACGGCTCGGACGTTCATCGTCAAATGACCATTTGTCCAGGTCAGGTAGGTGCGTCCTCGAGGCACTCCACTGGTTGACCGCTGGCGAATCCCGAGCCGAAAGCGAGTCTGGGTCTGGCGCGATGTGGGGAATCATCCAGCGCAGGGCACTACTCACTACAATACAGGGATGGTATTAGTCGTCGATTATTCATGATTACTATTCATTTAATTCTCAGTGTTGCTGAACCTCGGCCAAACGACAAGCAATCCAACAGGTGCAAAGGGCAATATTGACCAGATGAAACACAAGGATGATAATATCGCGCTCAGCATTTGGACATTAGACCAACCATTGCTCGTTTCCCAACAAAATTGATAAACGTCCATTGCTCATATTTCCTGTTCGACCAAGGTCTATGACCATCTTCCAATGCCAAACATGGGAAACAGATAGAGGACGAAGAAGAAGTGTTGTCTAAGGGCGCCGGGATGATATACGGGGTAACAATGACCCGGGACTGCGAGCATACATGAGTCGGTCCAAATTGTGACATTACTTTGCGGCCTGGTCGAGCAAAAAAAGCTTGATTCTCCACCCTCTACAGCTGCGATGGGTCAGGCCACACGCGGCCCCTTACACGGCCTTCTCTTGCGGTTTCGCCCTTCTTCGGCCAGCCGTTCGGTAATCCGCTCCATATTCCGGAGGGAGGATGGAGACGGAAAGCCGGGGATGAAGGATGAGTCCATTTAGCTAAGGTAGGTCATAAGGCTGGGCAAATAATTCGACACAAAGACACAGTTATCCCAGGTGGGATTTAGATGGAAACCCGGCAGAGTGGTATGCAACGGTTCTGTTTACTATCGTCGGGCCTGGACGCTACTCAAACCGCAGCAGATACTTTGATCATTCTGTGACTGACTTGAAAAAACTGGCTTTGAACAGATGCAACGTCACCCTTCAACCACGTGTGAAGAAGTATACATTACTGATGCAGCAATACCGACATTTTTGTCATTAAGGATTTTAGCATGGGAGTTGTCATTTGCCGGGTGCATCACAATTGTTCTCCGATGAGCTGAACGTAGCGAAACTTCTGGTATCTGGTCGATACCATTGGTTCTTGATTAGATGGAATTGCTTCATCGTGCATGCCGAAAACCTATTTTTCGACAATTTTAATCATTTAATGGATGATTCTCGGGGAATCCATGCATTCAAGGGGGGACCAAAAAAGGGTCAAGTCGGATCGGCCATGCCGACGGGCACGACCCAAGACATTAGCCGCAAGCTCAGCCTCAGCCACCGCCACTCAAGTCATTCTCACTAGCCGCAGAGCCCCACGTTCATTTTTCCTTGACTTTTCTCCGCGGCACTCCCAAAGTCCGACTAAAACACCCAAGCTTGCCCCTCCACCAACTTCCCACACCATCTTCAAAGTCCTCTTAGGCCCAAATTTGTCATTGCCCTTGACATTGCAAGCATCCAGTCTAGAGACGTTCCAGCCATTGGTCCTGATTACATATTTTAATTTTTCATCAATTTCTTGGCGCAAAGGGTAACGTCGGATATTCTTCACGCCGAAGTCCTGCACACACTGTCTCTTGATCTTTGACGTAACGTCAAGTCATCATACGACTCCAGAAAACATCGAAAGCAAGGGGACTTGACGAATTTCAGCTTCACTAGACACAAATTGTTCATAGCGACATGGCTGACAACGCGAATCCGACTATCCTGAACGCGGCAGACCTGCCTACGCGTCGCCGGCTTTCGTCGCATTCCGCCACTGGCAAGCCGCGTTCATTCCTCTTCGACGACATTGTCCCTGCCGATTACAATGATCCTTTTGCCACCGCTGCGACAGACAGCGGACTTTCACGCTCATTCAGCTCGTCTTCGTCGGACCTGAACTCGGACAGCGACGAGCTCGCAGAGCCCATTGATGAACAAGAGGTTTATGGTGAGTCATGCACTGAGCTGGTCTTAGCTAGCGTTGCGATGGACATGGTTCACGTTGCGTTGCTTCGCATATACTTTTTCTCCCCAAAATCTTTGCCAAATAGCACAGTCAGTTGACAGTTTTCCCTTTGGAACCAACAGATTTGATATCCACAATCTCGGATCCCGAACACCCACTTAGTCTGGGTTCCCTTGCCGTGGTCAACTTGCCCGACATCCACATTGTGCCAGCTGCTGGTTCCTCAGCTTCATCGCGCATGCGCACCGTCCTTGTCGAAATCACACCGACTATTACTCACTGCTCCTTGGCAACGGTGATTGGCCTGGGTGTCCGCGTCCGACTTGAACAAGCTTTACCACCTCGATTCCGAGTCGACGTTCGCATCAAGGAGGGCACGCACAGTACCGGCGACCAAGTCAACAAGCAGCTTGGCGACAAGGAACGTGTGGCCGCCGCTCTAGAAAATGGCACGTTGCTTGGCGTGCTGCGCAAGATGCTCGAAACCTGCCAATAAGCCAAGCTGAACTCTTTCATTCGAGAAATTTTTTTCTCCCCCAATGACTGATGCAGGGGTGGATAATTTTCCCTCCCAAAAAGTTCTGTCGTACCTCGGCACACCAGAATCAAATGCCGACTAAAAGCGAATTTGAGTCTCAAATGTCGTCCTTGAGAGCCCTGGTCCATGGTCACCGAATGGTCGATTCTGTTGATCAGGCATCAAGGAAATACGCAAATACGTAATGCTTTGACGCTCACGATACCGATCAGAGGATCCCTTGCAGCCACGTTGGCCTCGCCACAAAGGCCCGTCACCATTTCCTGCCACAGGGAAGTCCCGGAGCGCTTTTGAATAAAGATTATTTCGAAGCTTCGAGGCTCTTCAGGCACCATCCCCGAAAACTCGCGCGAGACGACAAAAACATTACTCCATGGGAAACAGGGTTCCCCTTGGGCTCTTGCAGATATGACTGCCCGGGACATGTGATATCGTTGACACATGTGTATTTCATCATTTGACAGCCCCCGCCGCCAGGGCCTGCTTCAGGAAAATTTGAGCATCCTTGATCCCTGCCAATTCCTGCCTTGGGCCACGCCTCGGAACTATCCGACGGCTCTACTTTTTTTTCTAATTCCCTTTTCTTTTCTCTTATTCTTACCTTGTCCGCTTTCTCTTTCTCGTTTACCCCCTCTGTGTTCTTCCCGCGGCCGTCAATACCCGCGATCCTTGTCCTAGATGCAGGTAGTTTACCATATATTTGGATGACATATGCCATGCTATCCTTGGCGACAATACAATTAAATTAATTTATTTCATTTTATTTCATAATTTTTTTTTTTTTCGTTTTTTCATCTTTTCATCTTTGAGTAGTCGCGAGATTGAGACTCGGAGATGGGTCCCATGCTGTAGTTAACTCCCGTGCCATGTCATTGTCCGCGCCAAGATACCGTGGTCCGTGGGTTTAGATAACTCTTTTAATTTACAATGTCGTATGATTTTGTACAGCAGACTCCGGATGACGTTTATTTTGTTTTCTTTTGTTTTCGCTTTTGCTTCGGATTTATATTTTTTTATTTTTTTATTTTTTTTTATTCTTATTTTATTATAAGCCCATTACAACACTATCAAAATACCGTATGTAATATGGTATATCTAATACTTCGTAGCATCTCCATCTCCATCTCCATCGTCTCTCCTTTCTCCTTTCTCCTTTAGACTCTTGAGTTTTTTAATTTTTAAGCCTCGCCGAGTCCGTCCCAATATCCCGCGAATGGAGAATGAATGTCTCTGTATTCTGTGACTCTGTAAGTCTGTGACTCTGTGACTCTGTGACTCTGTACACTTTTATTTATCATATTCTAATAATATTATTTGACATCTTGATTTGATTTGATTTGATATTTTTATCGAACGTATTATCCGTTCATTCATCCGTCCCTCGGACCCTCCTTTATTTTTGTATTCTATGGTTATTTGGCCGTTTGGTTCATAGTTTATAGGTCAGGCACCTATATACTGGACATTGTACGTTTTCTCTTTCACTTTTCACTTTTCTCTTTTTCTCTTCTTAGGGAGTAAATGTATATCTAGAACGCAGTAGTGCAGTACGAACCAACGAGACATCAAACAATTGATTCATTGAGGAAGGCAAACATCACGAAAGGCATACAACTTTACAAGGTTAAAGGTTGTGATTGAAGTCTAGTCGTATCATTTTCTAATGAATAATAAACATTGACTAATGAATCATGATATATAGAGAAGTTTATATGATTGTATCAACTATCTAGCATGCAACATGCCAAAAGAAAAGACATTCGAGAGGGGACAAAAGATAAAGGAGTCAGGACCCTCGACAGACGTCGGTACTAGGGACTAAAGAACTTGCCCAACAGTTCAAACGTAGATTGAAACGCCAGATAAATGACAAAATGACAAATTGAAAAACTGACAAAATAATCAAATAATCAAATAATAAAACAATACGATGATAATGAGTCGATGAATAGCACCAGCAGCAAAGCGGTAGTGCTTAATATGTGTCGATAAGCACAATACAATGCAAATAAAATTGTAAAACGCCCTCATTGAAGAAAAGTAAAAAGGAGAAAGAAAAAACGCCTTTTATTCTCAAACTTTTAAGGAGTCCCTTCCTCACTCCTATGCAGGCTTCTTTTTAGCTAATCATGACCAATGACCAATTTACCTCGACTTCTTCTTGCTCTTCTTCGAAGCATGCGTGTCTGCTTCCTGCGCGACTTGCGCAACGACATCGCCGGCCTTGCGCTTCGCAGCAGAGGAAGAGGCAGACGGTTTGCTAGACTTGACGCTGATAGTGGTGCTAGCGCCGTTGGCACCGCTGGCGCCGGTGCGACGGATCTGACGCTCGGCTTCGGCCCATGCAGGGTCGTCGTTGTTGGAGATTTCATACCTGGAGTTGGGGAAGGTAGATGTTAGAACGGGACTGGTATTATAACAAGAGAGGAGAGATGACCAGGGGAAGGGAGGAGAGATGAAGAATTAAATGAAGAGGCGAGACGACCAAGGGAAGAAAATGAACAGACAACTTACCGATCCAAAGGCAGAGAGTCAATCAGAGCACGTTGCTTCTCTCTCAATTCCCGGTTCACGGCATCGCCCTCGTCCTTGAGTTCTTGATCCAAGGACATTGCAAGAGGAGCGAAGCGCTCGTCGCCATCAATGGCCTGCTCGTCGTCATGCGCAGCGGACAAGCCGTCGCGAGTCTTGCCGGCTTCGGCATCTGGCAGGGTCTCTGCGACGGCGCCCTCGACGAGGGCACGGAAGTGAGAGGATATCTTGCGGACAATCTTGATGAACATGGCAAGTAGCTGAGATGAAGGGAGGTTCAGCTCCTTTTCGACATCCTCGAGGACTTTGCGCTGCAGACCGATAGCCAAGAGGATCGAAGTCTGCACGCCAGACAGCTTGAGGGATTGCTTGAGGCGGCCGGAGAAGTATAAGCCTGCAATGATGGGAACCATGTCGAGAATGACGTGGTAGTCGAGCATGTTGTTGGCGTAGCTGTCGAGACGTTTGAGGTCGAACGGAGAGAAGACGGCATCGAGCTCGGCCTTGGTGAGCGGCTGCACGAGGGTGGACTCGTCGAGTTTCTCGCCCGCAGAGGCGGACTCGTCGATGCTGAGCGCGAGAATCGAGGGGAAGTGTCGGAATTGGTAGGACAAAAGAGAGAGGAAACGCTTGTGGTAGTCCCGTGCAAAGGCACCCAGCCATGTCGGGTCTGCGCCATTCTCGAGAGTGCGCAGCATGACGCACGTGTGCTCGCCAGTCAGCTCGTTGGCGGTCTGGCGGAGATACACGGGCACAAAGGATGCGCGCTTCCAGAACCGGTGCAGCGAGCTGGTCAGGCCGTAGCTGACGCCAAGGTAGTCGAGGCCTTCGGGTTTGCGCTCTGAGAGCTTGGCAAAGAGAGGCGGCATCGTGTGAATGTCTCGGACCTTGACATTGTCGTCGAGCAGACTTGCGTTGGCCAATTCGTCGTCGGTGACACGCGGCATTTCTTCGTTGACGGGGGCGTCGTCTTCGGAAAGACTGGCAAATTTGCCGTCATAAAAGTCAATGAGAAGTTCCAGGGCGCGAGAGCCGTAACCCATGCCAATGTACTCGGGGTTGGTCGCGATGCGCACAACTCGAGCACCAGACAGACCGGCAAAATCCTCGTCCTGGAATTGCTGGCTGACAAGCCAGGGAATGAGATCACCGCCGGCGCGCTGTCCCCTGCTCAGGCTGCTGAGTACGCTCTCCTTGCTGATGCGGCCTTCCAGAGCGAGTTGGACAACGCAGAGAGGCTCGGGAAGACGAGGGCTGTTTTCTTCGACGGGGGGAACGAGGACGAACAGCTGGTGGGCTGGAGCGTCGGACATGAGCTGGAGGTCGTTGGGGGAGTTCTTGTAGTGACTAGCCACATAGAGTGCCATCATCTGTTGGAGGAACTTCTCAGAGACGGGGTGGAAGGAGAAGAGGGTGTCGCGGTTGACGTGGAGAAGCTGGCACTGCGATGGATGAGGGCAGCCTTGTGTATTTCTCTTGGCCTTGGGGAGAGTTGCATCCAGGCAGAGCAGTTTGTTGAGCCATCCTTCAACAGAATCGCCAGGCGCATATCGGATAGGCTCCGAAAGCGTAATCTCACGAAGGGATCGACCACCCGTAATGTTTTGGCTTCCATCCTTTGCAGGCTTTCCGGTCGATCTGTCGGCAACATCGCCGTCGTCGGCATTGCTGAGCTTCGCGCCGCCCCGAGCCTGCTCTCGGAGTTGCTGGATCAGCTTCAAGGATAGCGAACGACCGGTACCTTCATAACCGTTGATGGTAGAAGCCATGAAGACAAGGTAAGGACCCATCAGCTTTTTCACCAATGGAAGAGGGATTGCAGCTGCCTCATCGATAACAAGCAGCTCAGCTTGGCCCAATGTGTAAGCATCCTCAGGCTGGATGTATTGAATCGTCTGACGGTGCTGTCGGTGGACGTTGACGCGAACGATCGCCTTGTTGAAAGCGGGATTGGTGGATTGGATGATGGTATAGTCAACGTGGTCGAGGTAGCCCAGGGCGTCGAAACCCTTGAACACAAACTCGAACAGAGTCTTCAAATTTTCTGGGCTCGGAGATGTGATGAAAATGTTGCTGTAACCGTGCGCAATGGCAGCTGCAATTGAAACACCGAGGGCCGCAGACTTTCCTCGACCACGGGCTGCAGTCAATGTGACGGTGCTCCGCAACGTCTTCTCAGCGATGGCGTCCACAAATGTAAGCAACGCCTTTGCCTGGTCTGTCGTTTTCGCAAGCGTGAGCAGAGAGCCAACTGGCTGGGTATCGGCAAGACTCTCTTTGATGCTCTCAAGCTCCTTTTTCGAGGATGATGCTTTCTCTTCTTCAGGATCCGGAGGCGGAAGAGCCTTTACATTCTTGCCTCCGGAGATGGGCAGAACGTTCAACTCATCGTCCACCACAAGACAAGAGTCGCAGCTACCGAGCGAGAGAATAAACCGTTCATTGAATCGACCAACCACATCGTCGTGGGCCTCTGTCCGGTATCTTGAGTGAACATCCATCGACAGCGTGTAGAGTTGCTTCAAGCTGTTCATGCCCTTCAAGAGGAGGATGACTAGACCACCACCCTCTACAGTCTCCACTGTCCTCGCGAGCAGGTTGGGCGTCAGAGCCTCAAAGTCCTGCAGCACGCACATGCCGTACGTGTTACCGAGAATCTTGTCCGTCTCCTTGTAGTATACATAACGAATGTTGTGTAGCGAAACGAAAAGCTCGAATGGATCGTCGGTGTCGGCGTCACGGATACCTCGTTTGATCTCCTTCTTAATCTTCGCCTCCCGCTTCTTTCGGTGACTAGAATAATCGTCAGCGGGTGCTCATCAACCGCACGTTCTCCGAATGAAGGTTTAAAGTTGCGTACCTCGTGAACCCGAGAAGCTTGTTTTTGTAGGCCCACAGAACCGACTTGTTCTGCTTGACGTCCACGCTGGACATTATATAGTGCAAGTGAACAATGACATCCTTGGCACGATCTCCGACGACGACGAAGAAACTTCGCTTCTTCTCCTATGACACCAAAGCGCATTAACAAATGAATTCCTTCCGACGTCCTTAGAATTAACCGCTTACCTGTACGCCATTGCGGATCAGTGCCGGAATGCGAGAATCACTGGACAAAATCCATCAGTATCAACTCTCTCATATGCTAGTAGATGTAGATCGATAATAACATACATGGCCTTGCGCGGCATCTTCAAAGATTGATCCCACCACGAAGCGTCTTAGCGGGCGATAGAGGTTTATTCTTCTGGTAAAATGCGAATTGTCAAATAGAAGAGCAGCATACACAGGTAGTGCACAATGATTCGAAAGTTGTTTCGGCGTCACTCTCTCGTGGACAATGCGACAACTAGAGGCTGAAAAAGTTCTTATCGATTATCGAGAGTTGCAGCCGGTACAATCCTCGAATCAAGAACTTTTCGACCGTATTTTCGTGATAGGAAAACCGACACAGCGAAGTGTTGGCTTGTCTTTTCCGCGCTCTACCCAATAGACCGGCCGATCAGGCAGTGGAGCAAGATTACCGTCGAATGGGATGGAGATGCGGCGGATGAAGCAATTGAGAAGCAAAATAATCTGGAGACGCTAAACCCAAATCTGGTCGGCATCGGTGAATTGGTTTATCCGATCACCGGCGCATGTCCGCCTTCAACCCAAAACATTCTAGAAGCAGTCACGTCCCTATCGCCCGGTCCGGCTGCAGCTCGACGACGTTCTCGACGCCCCCAAAGTGTTGTCTTTCTCAATGGAGTCGATTTTAAGCAAGCGATAGTATATAATTGCATATTTCGTGTTCATTAAAAAGGTAAGCTTGTGCAATTGTCAAAGTGATCAACCAACTCTATTGTCCATCATCTGACTTCTCGTATTCGCAGCCCCGCCTGCCCGCCAATTGCTGCGCTCGCCTGGCGGCAGCTCCGATGCCATGGACACAACAACGCAGCTCTCCCTTGCGTTCGTCAAATCGTCTACATACTCAGTTTCTGCGGAAATGCTAATCGATTCTTCTCAAAAGGGGCCTCCTTTTTCTGACCTTGGCACTGTCTTTAACATTTGATCATCCGTTCTCGTTTGGTACCGCATGCGCCTCCAAACATTACCTCGGCGCAAAGCTAATATCGAGCAGATCGACCAGTGCATTCGTCCGCGATCCAGCTGGCAGTATGCTCTGCTGCAATATTTGGCATCAGCAAGTGTCGGCCCCGCTTCTTTGCCGCCGCTTCAGACGAGCAACACTACGATGCTATTCCCCTCGAAGATAGACGACCATCGTATGCCTCGAGAGAAATCTCGCCGGACTCGATCGACGGAGGACCTCACAATGAACATGGGAAGCGCCGCATACGACTATTGTTCCTCACAGCCGTCCTCGCAATCTGTCTACGAGTAGAGAGTTTACGGCGAACAGTCAGAGACTTCCAATGCTCTAAGCCGGGAATGGAGGTACGAATGAACCAGATCGCTCGTTTCTTTGTTCTTGGCTGAACATAATAGGCTTTGGTTCCGATATTATTGTCGTTCATACCGCACTGGAAACCGCCACGACCGCAGACGAGAAGAAGAACTCCCCTTAATGGACGGGCGGGCAATTTCCTCCTCACTGTCATAAATTTATGCGCCAGCAGTCGACTCGGAACGATACTTGCAGCGCTACTCGTCAGTGTTGGCAGTTATATAGGCGCAAGCATAAGCGCAGGGCCACGGTCCACTTATATCTGTTCGATCGAATCTGGCAACCGAAATTTTATACCCTTTTTGCAGATACTCTCTTGCATTCTAGACTGCTATATACTCTGGGCTTTTCACATCCTGATCCGGAGTCGAGGCAGGGAATCCTATGGCAGCTCTACGAGGGCTCCCTTAATTACTAGCTCAGCATTCTTGGTACGGCTTCCCTCAAACCCCTAATTTCACTTGCAATCCAAAGGCTAACCTTCGAATGGTAGATATCATCGATTCTTCTTTTCGTCAGCGGAGCAATTTGTTATATAATCAAACCGCCTCTTCGAGACTGGATCATCTCGCCTCCGCAAGAACCGGTCTGGAAATCCTTGTATAATCTTCTTTTGACTGCGTTGTTAGCGGTGTTTAGCGTTCAACTTGTAAGTTCCTCACTGTAAACGGCCTTACCTGACCTTCCTACTGATTTTTTTTCAACAGTTGCCGTATCTTGGTCCACTTGGAATTGCAGTTGCTCACACTTCAGCGTATGCATACGGAAAGGGCATGGAAACAGCGTTGATCAATATCCATCCCTTCCCGCCAGTTTCAACTCGAAAAGTCGTCTTCTCAGTCTTTCTTCTCTTCCTAGGCGTCGCACTTTTCTTTTACCGACTCTCGCGCGAGCATGGCGCAGAGATCTCTTCAGTAACCAGGAAATTCAAAATCATCAAAGTCCCTCGGCCCTCATGGCTCTATTACGTTCTCTTAGGATCCTGCTTTATTGGAATCCTGCTTGATTGCTTCAAGCGGACGCATATCAATTATCATCCTGTCGACTTACTCATGTATACGGCCAATCGAAGATACGACCACTGGCGCAATCAAAGCAGAACCAGCCGCACATTTCCTGAAGCGATCGACACCTACTTTAATCGATATGGCCGTCATCCTCCACCGTAAGTCTGCTTCTGCTCCTATTCATGCTAGATGATGTCTTAACCGCCTATCCTTCTTTTAGGAAATTTGATCACTGGTACCGCTTCGCCGCTGAACGCTCATCTCTCATCTATGACGACTTTGACAATATCGACCGAGACCTATCCCCCTTCTGGGCTGTTAGCCCCGCCGAGATCCGCTCACGGACATGGGAAATGATTTCCAACCCGTGGAACGAAATCTCAGGAATCAGCATTCGCAACGGCCACGCGGAACTTCCTCCCAACGTCCTGCCTACCCATCGCTGGATGCTCGAAGGTGTCGCCACCATGATCAACAAATTCGCCGAATTCCTTCCAGACATGGACCTCGCTTTCAACCTCAACGACGAATGCCGCGTTGCCGTTCCTTACACCGAAATTGAGACCATGCGCCATCAAGCCAGCCTCGTCGGTACCACCGGCCGTCAGCGGGCGCCCGAATGGAGCCCCAACCGCGTTAAACAATGGGAGCCCGTCACCCCAAACCCTCTTGGCAGGACGCGCTTCCACGACCGCTCCTTCACCAACACATTTACCGACTACTCTGCCATCACCTGCCCTGCTGGCTCCCCGGCCTTGTCCCACCATGTTGACAACACCCGGGATCTATGCGTCTGGTGCGCCGCGCCTCACTCGCTCGGGCTCTTCCTCGACAACTGGCTTCTCGCCGCAGACGTTTGTCACCAACCAGACATGGCGCATCTCCAGGGGATCTATCTCAGCCCTGCCGCCTTCAAAACCACTCACGAGCTCATGCCCGTATTCAGCCAGAGCAAACTCTCCGGGTACAACGACATTCTGTACCCCAGCGCATGGAACTACATGGACAAAGTCAAATACGATCCTACACCCGAGCACCCGGACGTCGCCTTTTTCGAGAAATCCAACACGCTCTTCTGGCGCGGCGCTACTTCTGAAGGCGTCTCTACGGGCACCAACTACGCCTTACCTCACGATTTCGACGTCAATCCCGAACTAGAGTCGCCCCACGTCAATCCCGAGCGCATCATCCCTTCTGGCGCAGGGACCTGGCAGGGCATGACACGCCAGCGCCTCGTGCATCTGGCCAACAACCTCACCGACTCAGAACCCCAGCTCGTGCTACTCCCCTCTTCTACCCAGCGTGGGAAATACATTTACGAATCCGTCTCCCCCTCGGACCTACGCCGCTTGTTAAACCTAGATGTCGCAGTCGTCGATAAGATCTCCCGCTGCGGCGGGGTCGACTGCGCCGTTGAGAAAGCCGAGTTCGGGCTCGTTGGCCCCTCGGACTTTCAACATCATTGGAGCCATAGATATCTGTTCGATCTCGACGGGGCAGGTTTCAGCGGCCGCTTCCTGCCCTTTTTGCAGAGCCATTCCCTGCCGTTCAAGACTGCGATGTTTAGAGAGTGGTACGATGATCGCATTTTCGCGTGGAGACATTTTGTCCCGATAGATCCAAGACTGCATGGTGTCTTTAGTACCCTTGCTTATTTTGCTGGCTTTGAGGGTCAGATTGGAAAAGGATCCGCCCGGAGAGACGTCTCTTGGTTTCCGCATGCAAAGGAGGGCGAACTCATTGCTGAGCAAGGGCGTGACTGGGCGGGCCAGGTCCTCAGGAAGGAGGACATGGAGATTTACTTTTTCAGGTTGTTGTTGGAGTGGGGACGCTTGACGGATGATAGGAGGGACGAGTTGGGGTTTGTCCTGTGATTCTTATCTGCAGTTATATATTGTCCCGTGATTACTTCGTCCCCTCATACTTTCATTTCGTTGGTGTGGTGGGATGAAAGGCGGAGAAGGGTCCGACGGTATATAGCACGGCAGCAGGGATTGGGGAAAGTGGGACAGTGGTTTGAATCTCGATTTTGAAGAGTGTTTACAGAGTATAGTATCTGGGATATCACTTCGTTGGCGTCGTATCATGCATATTGATTTGTAAATTATATCCAGCTATCATTATACCAATATCGATCCGTTTGACTTACAAATTGGGAACCCAAAAAAACAGACACGAGTTTCAAAAAGAGCAGGACGTGTTGTCAGATAGATCCTGTAAACAAACACAAGTGGAAAATGGTATATTATCTACCAAATTCTAGAGGTAAAATATTACTCCACATATGCAGAACCTTTTACTAATATGAATGAAACATCCCAACGTAGAAACTAACAGAGACAACTTTTATAGACCGTTGAAATCAAACCCCCGTTTTGGCTAGCGATAAACTAATCCTCATCCATGGACTCCCATCCATCGGGATTGCCCTCGCCATCTTCGTCCGAGTCCTCGTCATCATCATCATCGCTGCTTTCCTGATCTTCTGTCACGCCAACAGTTCGCTCCTTGACCTCAGCACCTTCCGTCGCAGCAGGGACACGCTCGGCAAAGACTCTTCTCACTGCCGCATTAGTAGAAGTATCCCAGATTTGCACGACGCCTTTGCTGCCAGCCACGGCGAGACGGAAACCGACTTCGGTATCGGGAGCAAACTTGGTCGAGAAGACCTTGCCGACACCGAGCTCCCGCGATACGACCATGCTGGGGCCGCCGCCGGATGATTGAACATTCCAGAGCTTGACAGTCTTGTCGGTCGAGCCAGTCACAAGGTAGCCGGGGATAATGGGGTTGACGTCGAATGAGGACACAGACTCATCGTGGGCCTGAAGTGTCCAGACAGGCTTGGAAGCGGCGGGACTAGAGGGAAGGTTTCGGGCGTCGTGGTAGTGGATGATGCCGGCTTCGGTAGAGATCTAACAATCTATGTTAGTAGGAAAGTAAAGGAGTGATGAAATTTGAACATACGTAGAAATAGTTGGGGTCGTGGGGGTCCCACTGCACGCTCTCGACGTCACTCTCGACACCCCAGCGGGGAGCCTTGGCGTCGGGCGCGCGCATGTCTGCCGCGACCACAGTACGGTCGTAGCTACCGCTCAACAGCACTGTGCTCTCGCGCGGGTGCCATGCCAGCGAGCAGACCTTGTCCGTATGGTAGGAGTATGACTTAGCGCACTTGGCGGTGTTGAGGTCCCAGAGCTTAACAGTCTTGTCGGCAGATCCAGAGGCCAGAAGGTTTCGGTGTTGTCGGTTTCCGGCTAGTGCAAGAACCGAGTCGACGTGATAGTTGTCGTTTGCAACCTTCTTGCCCTTCTTCTTCTTTTTCTTGTCCTTCTTTGAGCCGGCTGTGGCGGCTTCTGGGTTGGCCTCCTCGGCGCCTTGACCCAGGATGGCATTTGGGTACATCTGATCGACCGTGTCAAGGTCCCAGACTTCAATGTCCGGGTCAAATGTGCCGATTGCGACGGTGTTTCCTCGTGCGTCTGATCCATCACCTTCCTTGCCAACGGGCATATCGAGCCATTCGACGCAGAGAGGAATAGCTGGAAGCATTATGTCGTGGTGTACGTAAAGGTTGTCGGCTTCGTCCTCGTAGACGTACACTTCCAAGTGGGCAATTTCATCCTCAACCTTGGCAGCCAGCACCAGGTTGTCGTTTCCAAGAATCTGGAGGTCCTCGCGCTCCTCATTCTCCTCTTCATTCTCCTTGAGAGTAATGTACGGGTCTTCTTCATTCGAGTCGTGATATGCGAGTGACCGAACGTTACCGAATTGGGACATTGGATCGCCAGCGTCTTCATCCTCGGAATCGTCATCGTCGTAATGCTCCAAGTCAAATTCTTTGAGGACATCGTCATTGACATCACTAGAAAAAAAAGTATTCAATGTAAGTAACTTTTGCAGTCCTAGACGCACGTGAAGATCAAGGACGTAACTAACATCTTGTCTGACGAGGCGGCGTTTCCAGATTTTGACTTGCCCTCAGCAGGCACATCGTCCTTCATCTCATTCTCGCTTTCTTCATCCTCATCTTCATCTTTGGACGGCTTCTGCGCCTCCTTTAGATCATCTTTGGCGTCATCGAGTTGCAACTTTGCGAGCTTAGATATCCGTTCGAATTCTTCTTCGTTAAAATCGTATTTTGTGGGGAAAGGTGCCGCAAAGCCCCGCGGCACCCAAGTGGTTGCAGTAATCATGGACATGACGGGCTAAATTTATTACCGTCAAACAGCGTCCAGCGTTGAGACTTTTGTTGCTGGAACCGACAATTATTTTGCAACTTCAACACAGAAATTATTATCAGAAGAGACGAGCAACGGAGATCTCCGTTGGTAATCTTTTATCAGACCGCGCTAAGCCCACATACAGACTAGCGGCGAGAGATGTCCCTGGGACTTTATTGTTGTCGACTCTTCCGCTGTGACGTCTCGACATCTCTTTCCTGCAAATAAGTCTTCATCCATCTATTGCGCCTAGGGTGCTCTGTGTGTATTAGTCCAAACAGCAGCTGAAAGACAGAGCTTGCTGACAATTGAATACAAGAGGACGACTGCGACAATGGACAGCCCGAAGCGCAGAAAGCTCGATTCAGACCGGTTCGCGGTCCCACCGCGGCCATCGACAAGCAGACCGTTCCGCGGTTCCCAAACACCTATTCGGCCGCGGACAAATGCCACATCTTCTTCGAGGGCTTCTACGCCACGTACTTCTCGCTTTCCACCTCCGCACCAGCAAGAGTTTGACGGCCCCGAACCTCAAGTTGATATTGAGGACTCGAATGCTCTCGACCGCGACTGGTATGCCGGAGATGAATTTGGCTATACGTTTGGCGATGAGATGCACAACCCGTTTGGTGGAGCAGACAACAGCTGGGCTGATCAGAAGCGGGAGGCTGATTTGAGTGAGAAAAAGAATATGAAGCGCGTGAACTCGCGGGCCGTGCAGAGGCAGAAGGACAATGACGCATGGGAGACGAACCGAATGCTGACCTCGGGCGTGGCTCAGCGACGAGATTATGAGGGGGATTTTGAGGATGATGAAGAGGCTACACGAGTTCATCTTCTTGTCCATGACCTTAAGCCGCCGTTTTTGGATGGCCGGACCGTCTTCACGAAACAGTTGGAACCCGTACCGGCGGTCAGGGATCCACAGAGTGACATGGCCGTGTTTTCTCGGAAAGGAAGCAGGGTTGTGCGAGAAAAGCGCCAGCAAAGGGAGCGACAAAAGCAGGCGCAGGAAGCGACCAACGTTGCCGGAACGGCGCTTGGAAACCTCATGGGCGTGAAAGAAGACGAAGGAGACAGCGCGGCGCCGGCGCCGGGAGAAGAGGAGCAACAAAAGGGTGGCAGTAAATTTGCCGAACATTTGAAGAAGAGCGAGGGACAGAGCGCGTTTAGCAAGAGCAAGTCATTGAAAGAGCAGCGAGAGTATCTTCCTGCCTTTGCGGTGAGAGAAGAACTCTTGCGAGTGATCCGAGACAATCAAGTGATTATTGTCGTTGGACAGACTGGCTCCGGAAAGACGACACAGTTGACACAATTTCTCCACGAAGACGGCTATGCAAAGACGGGACTGATCGGGTGCACCCAGCCGCGACGTGTTGCTGCCATGAGTGTTGCCAAACGTGTTGCTGAAGAAATGGAAGTAAAACTGGGAGGTCTTGTCGGCTACGCCATTCGTTTTGAGGACTGTACTAGCGACGAGACCTCTATTAAGTACATGACGGACGGTGTCCTACTGCGAGAATCTCTCGTAGAACCGGACCTGGACAAGTACTCATGTATCATCATGGATGAAGCTCACGAGCGGGCGCTCAACACCGATGTTCTCATGGGCCTTATCAAAAAGGTTCTCACGCGAAGACGAGACCTCAAATTAATTGTCACGTCGGCTACGATGAATGCAGATCGCTTCTCTCGATTCTACGGTGGAGCACCTGAGTTTATCATTCCAGGACGGACATTCCCAGTCGACATCCAATTTTCTCGCTCGCCGTGCGAGGATTATGTCGACAGCGCCGTCAAGCAAGTTCTCGCGATCCACGTTTCTCAAGGTCCCGGTGACATTCTCGTGTTTATGACGGGCCAAGAAGACATTGAAGTCACCTGCGAACTGGTCGAGGAACGTCTGAGATTGCTCAATGATCCGCCAAAACTCAGCATCCTCCCAATCTACAGTCAAATGCCTGCGGACCTGCAAGCCAAAATCTTTGAACGAGCCGAGCCGGGCGTCAGAAAAGTCATTGTGGCGACAAACATTGCCGAGACCAGTCTTACCGTCGACGGCATCATGTACGTCGTTGATGCAGGGTACTCGAAACTCAAAGTGTACAATCCCAAAATGGGCATGGACACTCTACAAATCACGCCCATCTCACAAGCCAACGCGTCACAGCGGGCTGGACGTGCTGGCCGCACCGGACCAGGCAAAGCCTATCACCTGTTCACCGAAATGGCATTCAAAAACGAAATGTACATACAGACGATTCCCGAAATCCAGCGGACAAACTTGGCCAATACAATTCTCTTGATCAAATCACTTGGAGTCAAGGATCTGCTCGACTTTGATTTCATGGACCCGCCCCCTCAAGACACCATTACTACCTCTCTTTTCGATCTGTGGTCACTCGGCGCATTGGACAATCTCGGCGATCTCACACCCATGGGTCGCACCATGACCAGTTTCCCCATGGACCCGTCTCTGGCCAAGCTCATCATCACGTCCGAGGAGTATGGCTGCAGCGAAGAGATGCTGACAATTGTGTCCATGCTGTCCGTTCCCAACGTCTTTTACCGACCCAAGGAGCGCCAGGAAGAATCCGATGCCGCACGGGAAAAGTTTTTTGTCCCAGAATCAGACCATCTCACCCTGCTGCATGTGTACACGCAGTGGAGAGCCAACGGGTACTCGGACGGCTGGTGCATCCGGCATTTCCTGCATCCAAAATCCCTTCGACGCGCAAAGGAGATTCGCGACCAGCTTTTTGATATCATGAAGTTGCAAAAGATGACCATGACCAGCTGCGGCACCGACTGGGACGTTATTCGCAAATGCATCTGCTCGGGGTACTACCACCAGGCGGCCAAGGTCAAGGGTATTGGGGAGTATGTCAATTTGCGGACCAGCGTGACTGTGCAGTTGCATCCCACCAGTGCGTTGTACGGGTTGGGCTATCTTCCTGACTATGTCGGTATGTCACCTGTTGTGTTTTCCCCATTGGCAATTGCTCCTCTTTTGCTACTTTTCAAACGTTGTTCCTTTTTGCGCATTACCCTTTTACTTATTACATTGACTAACCAATGCCATTCGCATAGTCTACCACGAACTCATCCTTACCTCCAAGGAATACATGTCCACTGTCACTTCTGTTGATCCACACGTAAGTCCCCCTTTCTCTTTTCTTTCTCCTTTCTTTCTCCTTTCTTTCTATCTATACCATCCTAAACAACCAAACGTCTCCTCCCCTTCCTGCCCCCCACTTCTTTTATCAAAATCAAAAGCACAACCAACACCTCCCACACACAACCCCCGCCTTAATCCTCCCGAAACTAAACCACATAATCCCCGATACCACGACTAACATCATTCACCAATCCAGTGGCTCGCAGAACTCGGCGGCGTCTTCTACTCCGTCAAAGAAAAAGGCTACTCCGCGCGGGACAAACGCGTCACCGAATCCGAATTCAACCGCCGCATGGAAATCGAGACGCAAATGGCGCTCGACCGCGAACGTGACGCCCGCCGCCGCGCCGCAGAGGACGAACGCGCCCAGGTTGCTCGCGCCAAACGCCTCGGCGGCGCTGCTACTACTGTCGGGGCTTCATCCGCGGTTAGACGACCCACGACGTCCCTGACGAAGAATAATAGTGGTAGTGGTACTACTAGTAGTAATAGTAATAATCCGGCGCTGAGAAGGGTGGCTACGTCGGCGAGTGGAGCGGTTAAGAGGCCTATGACGCCTAGAGCGGGGCGGGGGTTTTAAAGTCTGTCTGTCTTACAGTAACTTGGAGCACCGATCTCACAGTAGAGAGAGCACTTTGTTCAAGTGGGTGGAGGATAATTGTACATATCACTGGAGAAGTTGAGACGAAAGTATAAAAAAGCAAATATCTTCCTCACTCGTGTTTATCACAGGAGTAAGATTAGAAGGAAGTTGAGAGAAATAACGTGAATTTAAAAAAATATATCCCATTAAAAGATTTCTCTCATTCTCTCTCTCTCTCTCTCTCTCTCGCAAATGTTTCCTAAGCCCGTATTCCCTTTTTATTGCACCCGATGAAATGAACCACGAAAATAGATAATGAACGAAGAAAAGGCCCCATGAACAAAGTAAAGTATAAAGAAGAAATAAAGCAGGAAAAAATGTGTGATAGACGAAAAAGACAGACAAGAAGATAGAGGCGTAAACAGCATGACGATTCGTTAAAGGAGTGGACGGGAGTTAAGCCACTTGTATAGAACAGTGGTGTGGGTATCGTGTCGCATTTTCTCAACTCCCAGAGTTGGTTTGGTAAGGAACGTGGGGCTTCTTTTTGGTCGTCGAGCAGCTTTTTCTGGCACCAGCCTAGAAAAGTGTCGGACAGACAAAAAAATGCGGACATGAAACAGCGGCGTACCGGGAAAAAAAAAAAAAGAGAACATAAAAACAAGAGATGAAAGGAAAAAAAGGGAAGAAAAGACCATCTATCCATTCGTCGTAGACCAAAGGTTGGAAATGGACGAGATGAAAGGAAATACCAAATACACAAGAAGAGAGACGGCAAGACGAAAACGAGGCGATTCAAAGCGCTGTTGCTTCTTCAGTTGAGCAAGAAGGAAACACTTGTTTGAAAACGAAAGCGTCGTCGTCGTAGCTGTCCTCATCGTCCACGAAGGGAAAAGAAAAATATGGACAGTTGTCGAAACAAAAGGAAGAAAAGACTCTCCAAAGTAAAAGTGGAAGGAAGAAGAAAAAGGGCAGCGAGATGATCGACGCGAGTGGTGTCTTTAGCAATGAAACAGGAACCGGTCCCGTTGTTCATTGCATGTTGAGAACTAAATCCAGGCAGGAGCCATGGCTTTATCGTCAAAGACACCGCCATACAGGCCGCCAATTTCAAACATGTATTCCTCGGCCGCGTACTTGCAGAGACCCTTTTGCTGGAAGATCCGGGCGTCTTCGTCGACGACGCTGTCGCGCACGCCAAATTCTTCAGCGACTTCATTCACCTGCTCGAGCTCACGGCTAAAAGGGTTGTTGTCGTACGACGCCGTGGAGAACATGTCGAGCGAGTCACGGGCCGCGGCCTGGTCGAGGCTGCTGTGCGAGCGGTGCTGGGAGATGGACCGGTGACGGGCAATAGCCGTGTGAGTTGCCTTGGTGTGGGACATGGCGCGGCGTGGAATGGCAGGGATGCCGTCTAGGTCAGAAGACGTAGAGATCTTGCTGCGGTGGATGGACTTGGCCTTCTTGGGAGAGCTCGTGGGCGACGCAAAGTAGCAGGACAGATGGTTTGGCTCGGGCCCCACGGGAGAGGCATCGTGCGAAGACGGCTCCGGGGACGAAATGGGCGTGGTATATCCGGGACGAGAGCTATTGTCCGAGTAGCTGTCCTCGTCATTGACCGACGCTGCAGAAGAAGAAGAGCCAGATGGAGTGGTCGGGCTGCCGCTGGCAATGTCGGGTGCGTTGAACGAGAGCATGTTGGTCGTCGAGATGAGCTGGACGGGGAGAGAAATCTTGTGTCGCAGAGTCTGCTGGTTGCCAGCTGAGCCCGGTCGACGAGTCGTGGCCGAACGCATGGGAAGATGGACTTCTTCAGTGGTACGCTTGACGCGCTTGGTGAAGGCTCGAGCAAGAGACATTTTGGACGTTTATGTAGTTGGTTTCGATTTCGATATTGAAAGGATCGTAGCTATGGTCGTTTTATTCGAATTGGTCTCAACAGTTGTGGTAGTTGATCGTTGCGTCAGACTGTCTAGCAGTCTAGTTGTAGTGTAGAGAAGGCGGCTGCAAGAGTTGCTGCAGCAAACGACGACGGAAGCAGTTCAAGAGACAAAAACACACAGACACAGCCCGTGTTTGTAGACCGAATGATCTCAGATCAAAAACGGACAAGGACAGTAGGGTAGTGGCCGTAAGAGCACGCGAAAGTATGGAAACAAACCCCGTTTGAAAAGAGTGAAACGGGGAGGAATCCAACGAGATAGCACGGTACGTAGGTGGCTATGCCTGGGGGTCCTTGCAAAAGGCGATTTGCAGGGTCAAAGGGAAAGGAAGTGATTCATTCAAGGGCAGGGAAATCAAAGGAAGGTAAAGCAAGGGAACGAAAGGCAGGGCAAAAAGGATGGAAAGTGTGGAGAGAAGAGAGTGGTGAGAGAGAGAAGGGGGAAGGGGACGGGGACGGGGACGGGGGACGGGGGACGAGGGAGTAGAAAAGCCCGGCGTCTCTCTTTACTGTAGTATAGAGAAGTACAACAGAGTAGTCACACACGCACAACGGGAGAGTTGCCGCACCATTGGGCCGTGCGGGAGGAGAAGGGAAAGAAAATGGCAAGATGATTGGCGATTGACTTACTACAGTACCATAGGATTCATCTAGTCTCCCCAGAAACAGTAAGGTTTCCGCTCGGAAGATATTCTCCACTCACCTAGTTCACAGTCTCTTCTGCTCTGTACGATTCTCTTCTCCTCAATTATAACAATAGCTCAATCGGACAATAACTTCAGATGCTGTATGATAGAGTCATGCCAAGGTCAATGCTCCGTCAGGTCAGACATGTTTCCACCTGACAGCGGTCATTGCAAGACACATGGGATAGCATCACGATGGTTAAAGTGGTGCCTGGTACCTGCTTCGATAACGTGACTTGGTCTGTGTGCTAAGCGAACTCATCAACCCCAAAAGGGAAAACAAGATTTTCATCTTTTCCCGGACTAAACTACTTTTACTCTAGTCAGTCGGTCCTATACACGTTGTGACTGCCAGAGATCTGGTAGACCATCCAATATACTATCCACCATTTCTTCATTTTTCTAGGTTCATTCTGATCATGTCCGGAGGCTGTCGGCAATCATGTCGGACATTGACAGAAGAACGTGGCTGATGAAATGCCGGCTCAATTTTGAATACAATCGTCTTACTCTACACGTTTAACACAATGACAGTATACGCGTGTCTTTTGTTGAGAGGGTAACAAGGAATCCTAAGCGCCACGCGGATCCTATCACATGTCGCCTCATCTATTATACCACAGGAGTACACCAAGTCTACTGTTAACATCTTGTGCACCCACAACCAATCACTTGCAATTCTGGGGAGTTATTCGACTAAGCCACACTGCTACAAATATTAATGTTTGTCAAACTCTGCCGTAGTATGCTTGGCAATTGTCTCGCCGAAATCCCCACAACAGTCTATTTGTTTCTCTTGTCCCTAGGCGAGGTACCCTCCACTGTATCTTTATATAGACCAAGACAAGAGACATGCGGTACAGTACATATCAACCTAAGACATAATGACGAAAGAGGTGATGGGAATGACTGCAACCGGGAAACCATAAGTATTTTATCCATGAGTTCATCAAAACAAAATAAATAAATAAAAATAATGAAGAAAGTTTGACAATGTTGGACATGAGTAAATTGATAGACTTGCAGCGTCATGTCCAAATGCTGCCCGTCTATCTGTTTGACGACCTGGTACGACTATATACCTTGAACAGCAGTGTACTCAAGTCTTGGGATGAGAAATGGTGTGGCACTACGTGCCCCTGTTGTTAACAAGACAGTGTCATGCTACCGAACCCAAGCACAACAGACCTGAATGATAACCCGGCATTTCCCTAGCAATAGGACGGTAACGGGAGCGTGCATAATGTACAGAGGCTTCTATCCAGCAGAGTGTGCACGAGTTGCTTGCCAGACGGGATCCCCGTTATGATCATCAGAACGTCTCAAAGCAGCGGGCGCCAGTGTGTGCTTCCATCAAGAGCTCTGCTAGGACTGTCGTGAAAAGATTTAATCTCGCTGGTACCGGGAGTATCTGGGCGGCTGTCGCGCTTGCGCTTGTTGTCGGGATCCAGAGCGGGTGGGGATGACTGAGGCCTGAAAAAAAGGCTCGAGAGCACTTTTTGGCAGCATTGCCGCTGTCATCGAACGAGGTGCGCCCGCTGTTTAGGCACGATTGCAGCAGGCGAAGCAGGAATGCAAGCGAAAGCTCCAACGCGGGGTTGGCTGGTGATCGACATCTTATTAGCACGATTGGATCTAGCTTTGCGACCATCTACGGAGTACTCCAATACACCGAAATCTTCCTCTACATATAAAGTATACCGCCCCATGTCTACAATCACTTCATGAGACTTTTGACGGTGACAAATATTGGCAGCATTTGTCCAAATGGGCTCAAGAGCCACGTATAAAGATGAGGATCTTTACCGCTACGACTACTTCATGCATCTCGCACTAGTGTCTATCAACCGGAATGATTCAGTACCAGGACAAGGGGCGGGAAATATGGGGTCCAATTTTCGATATCGGCCATTCAAATGTCCTGCTAAGGCATTTTGTACCCCTGTTAGGGTGTTGATCTACCCGTCAGACGTGGGCGGAGTGTGAAGCTCAAGAAGGCACATGTGGTGAAGATCATGTCAGCTGCATGCAATGTATTGGTGGATACTGAGCCATGCGTAGTCGCATACATGCAGTGAGTTGCACAAAATGAGCATACAGCTTCTTTTCAATTATAACTCTTACTAGATGCTATCCAAACTTCAGCACAAGGACGGGAAATATGGCAAACCTCCCAGTTCAGGCCAATCAAAGAACACTGTCAAACGCCTGAGGCCCTTGTAGATGCTCCAAACTGCTCACTAGCTGCATTTTCTACGACATCATCTTCTCTAGAATGAGAGCGAAGGAGGCACCTCAGCTGCACGAGAGCAGCTTAGGAAATATCCAGCTCTTGGCAGCTTGGCATTAAAATGCTTCTATTTACTTATACATTGCCAACCCGTTCACCCTCATGGACTGACAGCAGCAACTCCTGATATCACTGGCCCTGAATACAACTTTGGCCCTACCAAATTCCGCATGCACCAAAAATGAGTGTCGTGCAAAATCCACCAAAAAGGCTCATCTACTGCGTCGATGGCACTTGGTGCGGTCCGGATGGAGCTAGTCATGCCGGCAGCACCCTTACCAATGTCTATCAAATCTATGTGAGCATTCATGACAGTTCCAAGTCTGGCACATGTTCCCAGGACGGCTTTTTTCAGCAGCCAATGTACGAGCCTGGTATTGGCTCAGCTGATGATACACATTCCATGGAAAGGATAATGTCAGGGGTATTCGGCGAAGGATACTTGCAGCAGATTAAAAAGATATACGAAACATGCTGCAGGCTAAGCTCTGAAGATGAGGTTTGGCTCTTCGGCTTCAGTCGTGGTGCCTTTGTTGTGCGAGCAGTGGCAGGATTACTGCATTACCTGCGAGCAATCTCTTCGGCCGGCACCCCGCAATTCGCAGAAGACTACAAAACAGCCCTAAAAGTGTACGCCACATTTCAGAAGCAGAGCAAGCTTGGACCTGGTCAGGTACTTTTCGCTCGATGCTTGATTCGGCATCTCATGTCCTGGTGCTGACAGAACAGATACATTCGTATTTCTCTGCTACTACTCGAAAACCACCAAAGATCAAGTTCATTGGCGCCTTCGATACTGTCAAAGCAGTAAATGATCGATTCCTTTTCGACATTTCCTTTAACGACTCCATCTTGCATCTACGCCATGCTTTGGCGCTCCATGAGGATAGAAAGGCGATGACACCGGAATACATCTATCCAGATCTTAGAAATAGACTTGGTGAGCGAAGCATTGTGCAAGCCTGGTTCGCCGGTGCTCATATCGACATGGGTGGGTCTGCCGCGAAGGCTGGCCTATCTCTGTACCCGCTGCAATGGATGTTGCTCGAGAGCCAATCCCTTGGTTTAGCCTTGTCATTTCATGGCACATTTGGAGGAAGAGCCAGTATCGACAATCCACTACGACTCGTGTTTCCAGTCACGGAGGAGCAGGGCAAAGGAGCGGACATGTGGACCTGCAGGATGGAGAATGGCTTGGAGATCAAGATGCAGGACATTCGTCGGGTCCATGGCCTCGAGCGATACGAGGGTCGCTACAGTATAAAGCTCAACAGACATCACGCCACATTGTGGCCGAAGGAGAGACGCAAAGTGGTCAACAGTGAAGGCAGCTTGAATGGATGGAGCTTTTGTAAGTATACCAGATTCCAGTCATTGTATCTAATAATTGCTGAAACATACGGCAGTTCCCCAGGGTACCGTTATTCATCCCTCGGTGTTCCTCCTTATGGATGAGTCAATAAATATCAGCCTTGATACCAAGGACTTGAAGCTGCATAACAGTATCGAGCACTGCAGGAAACAGGTGATGGGTACAAAGAGTAATATTCTCAACACTGGTTTTTGGAATGATCAGCCGACTCCGGAATTTGATCACCTTGGAGCAATCCGCGTCCTGGTATGTGGTAATACTGGAGTCGGCAAGTCAACGTTGATCAACAAGGTCTTTGGAGTTCCGCTTGTAAGCCTACTGACGCACTCCAAGGTCATTGAACAAAGCTAATTGCATATGTAGACGGGGGAATCATCGCGGGAGAGGGGTATACACGATATCAGGAAGGAGATCAGATACGACGATCGACCTGACCTGATTGTACACGACTCTGGAGGGTTTGAGGCTGGCGCGACTGGAGAAATTAGCGTTGTGCAGAATTTCTTGAAGGAGAAGTCCACTACCGCTGAAATTGACGATCGGCTTCACGTTATATGGTAAGCTTCAAAAACATCATCCATCCCCTTCCAAGCCAGTGCGATGGGGAGACGGTAAAATCTAACCCAACATAGGTTTTGCATCGACATGCCAAGTCCACGAACCAAGCAAAACGCAACACTGGAGCTCTTCAAAGCCGTCTCCGAGTATGCGCAGGAAGTGCCCATCATTGTGGTGGTGACGAAGATGGATGAATTCTTCGGCGCCAAATTCTATGAGCGCCGTACACTACTAACAAGAAACCGTCAGCCAGTAGTCATGGAAGACTGCGATCGATATGCCGAAGATCAAGTGCGGGAGCGCGTGACCTTGATCAGGGCAGAAATGCTGGCCGTGCATAACGGTCGACTCGACGCTTGTGTACCAATTTCCCGAGGTGAGCTTATGTTGTCTCTTTCTCGTCAAACGGGCTCCCATGATATGGCGAACCATTCACAACCCCATGGGGACCCCAAAAAGACAATAAACGTTATACAGCTAGCACTGCACTGCAAAATTATCCTAGCTAACAAACAAACAACATAAAAAGACGACGAAGACTCCATCAAAAACCTCACAGACACCACCTCCCGCTGCTTCTCCTCGGAGAAAGTCCGCATCCTCTACATCCGGGCACAAGTCTCGCGGATCGAGCTGAAAATGGACCTCGCCATTGGCGAAGTCATGCGCACCTACAAGCGCTCCCTCCGCGGCGCGACCGCCGTCGCCGGCATCCCCATCCTGCCCACCACCACGCGCGCCAGCTCCGCCGTCGACGTCTGCCGGACCATCATTGCGTGTTTCGGCCTGCCCTTCCTCTCCGGCGAGACCGCGCTGCAGATTGTCAAGATCAACGTCTGGGACGACCTGACCAACAACATGATTGTCGTTCTGTCCGAGGGCATTGCGCTCGTCGGCGTCGGCGCCTCTGTGCTTCTGGGCGGCATGCCCGTCTTCCTTGCCTCCAGCGCGCTCAACATCCCCCTCGTGGTCCCTGCCACTGCCCGCCTCCTGCTCATGCTCGCGGCCGATCTGATTCTCATCCTGGCAAAGTCCTTTCGCGACGCCTCCGCCAAGAACATTGGCCAGCCGCTTGCGTCTGATCTGAGAGTCGCTGCCCGTGCGTATCGACCCGTCGTGGGAGAGGTCCATAGGAAGATTAAAAAACTCGTGCCCCGCCGTAATCTGGTCGCGTGTTACAGGACGGATAAAGTCCGGGAAGGGTTCGAAAATATTATTGAAGAGTATAAGAATAAAGTGGTCGATGATATCCCTGTCCCCTCGGCGGAGAGGTTCGACGAGTCTGATAATGCAAGTGAGTCGGACTTGGCTAGTACCGATACTCTCATTGATGACGCCAAGGATATTTTGGTAGAGGTGAAGAAAGACCAGCTGGGTGCTTGATGGTTTTGTACTGTTTTTTTTTTTTGTTATGTTATCTCATGTTATTTTTTATTAATTTTTTCTTATTTGATTTGATTTGATTTTTTTCACAGCCCTTTTCGGATGTTCATTGCTTGACCAATTTAATGATGTCTTTAATGCCTCCTTACTCAGCCTTACCAATTAAATGACATCTTCAATTACGTTTGACTTAGTCTTACCAATTCTTGAATTGAAAAATCCGAGAAACAATCATGATCCATGCGGAGGCTTGCAGCAGCACAGCAGCACAGAAGTTGGTAGCTTCACCTCAATATCATCCCGGCATCCCAGTAAAGGCCAAAGACGGTAGACCAGATATACAGACAACCTCATTCTCCGCTTTTATTAATCTTTTTCCATCCCATTCCCAACGCAAACACAAACGTGGCCACCGAAGCTCCCACAGCCAGATAAAATGTCCGATCAACACCTAAACTGTAGGCGCGCAAAACGCCTGTAATCTGCTCAGGAGCCACGGCCTGTCTGAATCCGGTCACACCCGCGGCAATTACGGCTGGCACGTTGACAGTCGAAGCATATTTGCGCAGGCCGGAGAGGAGGCCGTCATTGAAGACAATCTTGGCAAAGGCAAGGAACAGCGAGCCTCCAAAAGTCTGTCCAAAAACGGCGAGGGAAATTCCGAGAGCGCTCTGCTCCGGGGGAAGAGAGTTTTGGATGGCGATGATTGGCTGGTGGGTATGGAGAGACTGATGTCAGCGTATGGCCTTTTTCGGGGAAAAGAGAGGAGGGGGAAAGAAAAAGAAAAGGAAAGAAAAAGAAAAAGAAAAAAAAGGGAAAAAAAAAAAGAAAGAAATTTGAAATTTCGCATGGAGAGGGGGAAGGAGAGGAAAGATCGGGAGTAATAAAAGCTTACTGATTGCATCCCGCAGCCACGGCCAAACCCTCCGATGAATTGATACATTACCCATTTCACTGTAGACGTATAGACGTGGAAGGTGGATATTAGCCCTGCTGCTATAGAGACAAATATGGCGCTGGCTAATGCCCAGGGGACGTAGTATCCTGTTTTCCCGACTGTTGGGATTGACGTAGATGTTAGCAGATGATGTGAGTCTGTGACCAAAAAGACCTAATGACATTAAATTCCGGGGGAGGGGGGGTTGAGGGGTGGAAGAGAGGCACAAAAGAAATGAACCCGGAAGATTAGTTTGTGCGTTGTGTGTTTTGGAAGGGTGGGTAAATTGTAAGCGTACTTGCTACTCCGGATGTAATCGCCATAAGTATCTGTCCCAAAATTCCAGGCAACATATACACACCACTGAGGGTGGGAGAAACGTCTTTGACGGCTTGAAAGTAAATTGGTAGGTAATAGGAGAAGATGAGCAATGAGCCGGAAAAGAAGCCGAGAAAGACACAAGAGCACCAGACTTCTCGTTTACACGCCACCGAGTAGGGAATCATGGCCACGGAGTCGCCAACATGACGCTCCCATGCGGCGAATGCAATTAGGGCAACCCCTCCACCGCAAAAAAGACCGATGATGACGGAGCTTCGCCAGCTATAGTATGATCCACCCCATTCGAGTGCCAGAGAGATCATGACTGCGAAGGCTGCGAATATCACAAACCCTATGAGGTCGAGCTTGGGAAGTATGGTTCTGGCGGTGTTCTTTGTTTCGTTGGGCGAAGTTTGATCAACCGAGGACGTCAGTCGGTCAGGTATGCTGATGACGAGCAGAAGGATGGCTGCAGCAGCACCGATGGGGAGGTTGATATAGAAACCTGAATGGGGTGTGAGTACGTGGGCGGCAGTAGTTTAGTGGCCAAAAGTTGATAGCCAGACAGGGGGAAAAGCAAAAAATAAAAGGGCGCGAGTGTGCAAAAGGTCTACGTACACCATCGCCAAGTTGCATGTTGAGTGAAAGCACCTCCAAGCAGGGGCCCGCAAACAATGGCAATCTGGCCAACTAAAAACATTGTCAGATAAGTGGACAGGGCGCTGGGAATACAACTTGATGTCTTCTGATTGACTTACAGCCCATCATCACTCCTATCAAGACTTTGTGCTTCGTCAGCGCATCATGTTGCAATCAGAAATCTGGGTCGCTTACGTGGTTGCTGGCTTTTGGGAGCCGCCGCTGAGAGAATCGTGATGGCACCGTTGGTGAGGCCAGAGCCTCCCAGTCCAGCAACGGCGCGTCCGACTATCAACATCTTTGAGGATTGTGCGGCGCCACACAGGAGCGAACCAAGCTCGAAAATGCATAAAAATGCAAGGAAGGTGTACTTCAAAATCGAGTGCGTATACAATTTACCAGCCAATGGCTGAAGGGCACAGCTAATGACAGCGTTAGCTGGTCTGGTTCATGGAGGGGAACGCCGAGCTGGAAAAGGCCTGAGAAGACGTACTTTGCCAGAGGATAGGCACTGCCATACCATCCTACGTCAGCGAGGGAGTGGAAATCACTGGTGATTCGCGGAATGGCCTATGGATTTCCGTCAATATTCTCCCCCATACTGGGTGCTGACAGGCCCAGAAATCATCTTACAGTGACAATGATGG
Source organism: Xylona heveae TC161 (assembly GCF_001619985.1). Lineage (NCBI taxonomy): Eukaryota > Fungi > Ascomycota > Xylonomycetes > Xylonales > Xylonaceae > Xylona > Xylona heveae. The sequence continues at coordinate 498,032 of NW_017264193.1, read as the reverse complement.
ACATATCAAGAAGCATCAGAAATGCTATGAGAGTAACTGAAGCAACGACCAGCCAGAGCTTGATGCCCGAGATGTACTGTGGCTTTGATTCCGTCACTTCACCTCCAGCGGTTTCTTCTTCTTTTGCATTGTGCTGTGTTGATTCCACGTCCTTTGGACATGATGTTTGCGACATTGTCCGATGCAATTGAGTTGAAATGGTAGATTCCCTTGAACTGGCAAGAGTGATTCAACTTTTTTAAATCAAGTGACTAGCACCTCTGTAAATGTCGTCGAACCAATGTACATCTTTTTTCCAGCCAATGCCTTTGGTATCACCCGTCCCCTTTCATAAGCTGATCGTGCGGTTGACAGTCCATTCCAGCTGTGCTCTTTCCTTGTGCCGGGACATATTGTTGCCACGTAAGCCCCGTAACCTCGAAGCAGATAATATAACTAAGGTACCATGCTGCGATTGGTCATAGATACCTCTCTCATGGGTTTCCTTTGTCGGCCAGGGTTCATGAACGGGGGTGGTGGTTTCTTTAAGCAAGGAACCCCTTTGCTCTAGGGCGTGGGTTGCCGCCCAAGCGCCAATCGTTTTGTGTTCCGTTGGTGCGTATAATTAAAATCTCCGCTCCTGCGGGGTCAAGTGGTGGGCTTGCCGCGTTGCATTAGCTCTAATCATACCCTAAAACCCCACCGGGAACCCGCGGTTAACGGGGCTGTGCCGACCTCCCATATACGACGGCAGGTCCACTTGCCCGCGACTTCAATTTTCGTCTCGACCAATTGGGCCAGGTGAGATACTTTTTTTCTTTCATTACTATTTCTTTCAATGCCTTTTGATTGATATTATTAACAGCCAAATTATGAAATATATATATCTTTGAAAAAAAGTAGGGAAAAAAATATTACTCTGTTTCAGGACTTGAACGTTTAAAACTACTGCTAATCATTAACTAGATTTAGCTCAAAAGTCTAAAGAACCAATAACTAGTTTAGACACGTTTTAATCGGAGTTTCTAGATTCTGAGACAAGTAGAGTAAACAGAAAATGAAATATTTATTAATCTTGATTCTTGAGCAACAATTCCAAATTGTAATCGATTGAAAAAGTCAGGAAAACATGCGCGAAAAATAAAAATATTTTGCCTATTTATACCTAAGTATACTTTAGACATGTCTATTTAAAACGAAACCAGACAAACTCCACGTGAATACTGGTGCTCAGAATCTCAGATTGACATTCCTGGCGCCAGAGATGCAGTCGATACCTCTGGTCGCGTTGAGATTAAGATGAAGGGTACGAAGAAGCAGGTGAAAGAAGCGAAGCAACTCTTGGCTCTCTTCTCCACAATGGAAAATCGCCCTACTTTGAGCGAAGAGCATGTTCAGCTCCTCGTGTCTTCACCCAATCAAGCCAGTAACTCCCCAGCCCCGCAATCCAAAATCGACAGCCACCCTCGGTAGCCATCACCTTGCCTTGCTCTATACTTAATTTACCAAATTCCAAGTCGCCCATGTTAAGTAAAGAATCCGCAAGCGAAGACAGGATTGCCCTGGATGCGTGCCCATGGCCAAGAGGGAATTTCTGAACATAGTCAAGAGCTTCAGACCATTTTGCTTTCGCCTCGGCATATTGTGCCTGTGAGTGGTGAATCCGTGCTTGGAGAGTAAGTAGACGGAGCTGCGCCGCTCGTGGAAGCTTTCCCCAAGGATGTCCATCAAGAATATTCTGGGCTTCAGCAAGCCGTCCCTGTCCTTGTTGTAGCAGAGCTTCGACCAGGGACAACTTTAACTCCGAGACGTCTCGTGAGCTATACCCATCATAAGGACGCGCAAGTTCGCCAGTCAAGATTCTCTCGGCTTCTTCTCCTTTGTCGGACTCGCAGAGGGCATCCGCCAAGTTGCAAAAAAGCTCACGGCGAATGTCGAAATAGAGGTCCCCATGGTTCTCGACCTCCTGAAAAAGTTGCTTGAATTGTACCAAAGCAGCTTGAAAATGTCCTTGGTAGCGAAATATCTTACCCCTAAGGAGCTGCAATTGGTTGAGAACAACCCAATTTTTTCCAAGTAAACATAACATTCCCGTCTCGCCAGCAAATTTCCGGACGATCCATTCCCAACGGCGACCATAACACACCAATTTCTTAAATTTATTACTGACGCTCTTGGGATCCAAATTGCCTGGAAGTTGCAGGATCCGGGAGACACTAGCAGTATGAGACGTACGTATCGGATATTTCCTTGAAAGGGCCAGACAGTAGATTCGTTTCATGATTTGGCGTATGACAAGATTTGGCTCAAGTGAGGTAATAGCAAGATAGACGTGGACAATGGTATCAGTTTGGGGACAAGATAATAAATTGTCCTTGGCCAGCTGTTCCTTCAAATATTCCTGCGGCTGACGCACATTCTTCCAAAAGAATTCGAATTCTGTGTCTGGATAACTTTTGCTCAATATTTCGAGTCGTTCTTGCCGGGTATCTTTGCGAAATAATGAGGGGGCGATCCGATAAGTCTCATTGAGAAGTGTGCACTGTTCAAGTCAGTAAACTTGTATTAGATGAATGGATAAAATGCGTACTTCATCCGGTGTGATGGTGTCGTACGAACAAGAGCGCAACTTACTGCACAGGCAGGTCATTGTTGAATTTGCCTAATTTGCTTGAAAGATGATTAGTGTACGCATATTACGTAGTAAGTAATGATGACGATAAAGGCACCAAAGGGGTTTTAATGATGAGTGGTAGTGGCGTAGCACCACAACTCAGAGGGACTGGTAGACCCGTCTCCTCCGCAATCCAACCGGCGCTACCGGCCAATGGACGTCAAAAATAGGTGCCCGCGTGCCCGCGAAGGGCACCTGTCGCTTATCGCTTATCTAGGCGGGTTCAGGGGAAAGGTGCCCGCCGAGCACGTAATGTCTATGGCTAGTGGTTCAAGAATAATCATGAATTATTTCAGGTTTGCAGCATGCAGGGGTGAGTGTGTTCAAGGCATCAACGGTGGCTTGTTGCCTCATTTTTGTGTGGCATGCATGGTCTGATCGCTCAACTCATCAAGTCTCTACGTGTCCAGGGTGTTTCTCCTTTTTTTCTCCTTTTTTTCTAATTTTTCCTTTTTCTCTCTGCAAGTAGCTTTTCAACGTCATCCATGGTACATCCTTTGTACTTGCTTCTTTATGTAGGCGCCTAGATACCTAATCAATGCCATGCAAGGAATCCTATATTGTCCTCCCACTTGAGTATCTTTATGCCATGTATATGAATTGCCCATAAAAAGCAGAAATGTCCTTCTAATGAAGAACCCACTGCAACTTCTTACGTTGGGTCGTTAAACTATTTTGTCAAATATTTAATATCCATGCCAAAGGGCGTTTTTTCATCCAAATTGGAGACTTTATGTTTATTACATGGCTGTAAATGCTTCACGGGAGCTAGTAATGGACAATAGAAACTGCACAACAAGAATAATAAATAGAAATCGAATGAAAGCATATGCCCCTCGGTGCCTATATTTGTTTTTGGACTGGCAAAGTCTAGTCTTAGAGACTTAAGAAGTACTCTTGCGAAAAAGAAATTGCTGGCATAGTATATCTAACGAAAATGGCCTATCTACAAGGATTCAACAAAATCTGCAAGGATGGGACCTGCGAGGCGGCGAGGCTGCGAGACTGAATCCAAATATGCTTCAATCGGTGATATCTCTGCCATGTTGTGTCACAAGGCTTGGACATATCATAGGATCATACCCGGAGCAGCAAATCTCATACTTTGTGCATGAAAGTCAAACAGGAAGGAGCACATGTTATATTTATGACTTTTGTTCGATTGGTTGCCACATGAGGGGTAGATGAGAGCCTGTATAGAGATTGCAGCGATTGTCTCTTGATGGCTGTTCAGGAGTGACAACCCTTGAGCTGCGCCCGTGGAAATCATGTCCAAAATTTTCTCTATTTAATGAAGCCGATGGTTCCTCTCTTTTTTGCTCTTTCTGGATTTCCTCTCCGCACAGATATCCCTTCTCAACCTTTCTGCCGTTGTCAATGAACCTGTTAGCCTTTTCTTCTTGAACTTTCAAACATGTGTCAGGTTTACGAAACCCGCATCATTTATCAAGGCGGTGGTTGCATGATCGGAAAATGCGATAAAGTTGACCGGATCGTCGAAGAATGCACTTCCAAACCTTCCTCAGGTGTCGAATCCTGCGCGAACTACAAATACATCGTTGCAGGCTCGTCCAAGAGAGGCGGGCCTCATCCAGGACATGCACATGCTCCACCAGCGACCAACGCGAGCTCCAACAGTGGGTGATTGAATAATAACATTGAACATTCAGATTGAGTTAACACTTTCTGCACCGACAGCTGCCCCAAGTACCTAAACCGCTTCGATCTTACGGTGTGTAAACGTGGAAGATAGCCAGGGTAGAACCCTGGAAGGGATTCGAAACCATTGACGGACAGCTACTGATAGGTTGGAATATCGGGTGCTATTCAACATAGCTGCATCCATGATTGCACATTTGCTTCATGCCCTGTGCTTTTTAGTACTGCTTTTGTATTTAACAGCCAACAATCGAGCCCCGGGTTACTTTCGAGACTTTCGGATTAATATTTAAATTTGTAAACAAGAATTATATTCCTATATTGTAGAAAAGTTGACAAGCCGGAATTCTAAATGCATCATATCGTATTGTATTGATAATACTACGTCCTCTGAGCATTGATCCGTCATCAGCTTCTGTATTAAAATTAGATTGACATCTCATGACTCGTGAGTCGTGGGTTTTAAGGGGTTCGAGGGCGTCAGGCCTCAACAAAAGGTATTAAAATATAGCCTGCGCGAAACGGACCGTGCCGCCAGAAGCGAAAACCCTCTCCTGCGGGTATATAAAGGAGGTCAGGGCAGCTTTCCCGCCCTGGGATTTTTCGTGTTTCTGTCACAACTTGTATTACAAACAATTTGGGGATTGATCGATTTCCCGAGCACCAGGGCCTTTAACAATCTCTTGAGAGCATTAAGAAACTGTCACCATCATATTGCTTGGAAAATACACTGGATTTTTTCCAGCACGCATGGTATAAAAAATGGATAATACAACAAAACCCCAACTCCTAATGATTGGCATGGGCGCCATTACAACACGCACAGGCGACCGAGTATGTAAGAAGTACCGAATCCTCGACGACGACGCAGCCGTCACAAAGGACAATATCAGCGCCATGGAGCGAGAAGCCAACGTATATCTCATGCTCGGCACGCATCCACACGTGGCCGAATGTCTCTTTGTAGCGCCATCAAAGGAATATATCGAGCTGCGATACTACCCCAAGGGCAACCTCCGAGACTACAGGGCAATGCATGCCCATGACATCTCTGACGCGCGTTTGGAGCATTGGGCGTACCAAATGATTGACAGCATCGCATTTATCCATTCCAAGGGTGTCCGCCACGCAGATATCAGGCTTGACCAGTGGCTCGTAGACGAGCAGTTGAATGCTCGACTGTGCGACTTCAATGGGTGCGGCCATGATGGAGATGCGGGGCTGGGATTGCCAGGCGTGCGCTCCATGTCGCTTGAATCTTCCACGCATTTCCTTCCGCGGGATCCGCTGGAGATTAGCACTGTTGGAACAGATCTCTTCGCACTAGGATCGGCGCTATATGAGCTTGTCACCAATCACAAGCCATTTGTAGGTTTGTCAGACGACGAGATTGAGGTGCGATTTCGACAGAAACAGTTTCCCTGCACGGAGGGCCTGCTCATTGGCCGTACGATCAATGGCTGCTGGCAAGGTGCGTTTGCATCTGCGGTGGATGTGCTGGACTCAATTGGCGGGCAAGGAGAGTCTTTGCGTCCAAATGCTCGAGCAAAGTCTGGGTTCGCAGCGTTGGCAAAAGTGTACCAAATGTTACATACAGCTCTCCATTCTGTAATCTTCCGGATCCCGCGTCCTGTGCATTACATGCTCTTTCTAACTCTTGTGCCCTTTGTTTCATTTTCAACTGCCCGGTGGGTCAAGGCATACCAAAGATGAATCCTGTTTAATTCTTTTTCTAGAGGAATGGCTTTTATTGTCAAAAGTCATCATGATTTAATAAACTTTCATTGATCTAGTATCAAGTTATTCTCAGCGAGGTATCATCAAATGTAGATGAAATACATGCATGCATATGGCACAACAATCGCAGAGGCTAGTAAATCCGACGCCATCATCGTTTGATGGCGCGTATCGACGTAGAACATCGAATAAAGAAAATTAAACTCCCTCAGGGGAGGACGAGTAAAACGCAATGGAAGAAAAAAAAAGAAAAGAGAAAAAGACGAGTATGACGACGAAAAAGGAAAAAGTTGAGACCGTGCCCAAAATCGCGCCGTATTGCTCCATCACGCTTCCAGCCATGCATATAACTAATGCTCATCAAGAAGCTCGATTGAATAACATAGCAAGCCTGCGCCTTATCCTGCCGCGCCGTTCAGAGCTGCGAATAACTGTTGAAAAAAATACGCAAATCAAAGGAAATGAAGGGAAGTGGGGTTTCCCCGAAAGAAAAATCGCCATACTCCAATGATGCGCGACAAAAGTCTGCTCTTCATACGTTCCACGTTCCACCATCACCCACCTCCGGCATCGTCGTCATCATCGCCATCTCCTAATTCTCTCATTCCATATCGTCATTATCGTCCCCATAGTTCGAGACCGACGCGTTACTCGGCAATTCCACCTGGTCCATCTTCACCTCCACCATTTCCACGCTTCTTAGCCTCTCGCTGTGCAGCATGGGCTTGGATGAGCTCTCGAGTGATGCTCAGTCCAGCACGGAAATCGGTTAAAAGGCGAGTCAACTCCGTGGCGACTTGTTCGTTGCTGGCCCCTTCAAGGAGAGCTTCCATAGATGGTGGAGCGACGACCGGGAAAACAAATCGCTCGCCATTCGGGCCGTAGATGACGTCTTCGAGACCCTCGCCTTCGTCGTCCGCAGTCTCATCGGCACTTTCATTGCTGCCAAACGATTGACCAAGGAAGCCACTGCCTGCCATCGAAGACGCAGAAGATGCGACTCCGCCTCCGCTGGCCGAGGTTGCAACGTCGGTATTGAACGAGCTTCCAGCAGATCCAGTCATAGGCAAAACACTCGTGGCTGGACCGGCGGCGCGTATCCCGTTTGTGGGAATGCTCTTCAAGCCTTCAGACAATGGAAAGTCTGGATCGCCAATGCGAGTGGGAGGACGGAGACAATATCCCGGATGAAGTTCAGCGGGGTTGTCATTTGGTTCAAAGTTATCCCAGACAGTAGGATCGGTAGGGTTGGAGTCATCCTGGTTAATATCGCCGTTTGTTGGGCGCTGGCTTGCCGGTTCTTCTCCTCCCTCAAAGAATGGGTGCTCGCCCATCATGGTGCCAACCTTGCGGGTGCCGTATTTGCGGAGTGTACCCGAGCCAGTGCTAGATACGGACTCCTCACTCGAAATGCTAGGCTGACGCGAGCGGTGAGGGGTCTCGAAAGCGTGTGAGGCGGGAGTAGAAGAGAGACCAACGCCCAAGCCCGAACCAGAAACCATGGTGGCTTCAGTGTCAATTTCAACATCGGGGGCCGGGCCGCCTTGCTCGAGCAGGGCGGTATCGAAAGGCTCTGGGAATGGCTCAGACGAAGCCATGTCACCTCCATCAAGTGAAGCGAACTTGTTCTCAAGATGGAATGGGTCGCCAAGAGTGGTGGATGCAGAGTCCGCGGCTGAGCTGGAAGTTGAGGGACGTGGGACTTCAGCCAAGTCGAGATCAATGAGCGACCGACGAACCGGCGATTCAGGGCGCGAGACAGCTGGGCCCGGGTGCATGAAGCTAATATCACTACCCATCCCAACCGGCTCCGTAGCGGTATGAATGAGGCGAGGACGAAGAGGAAGACCGTCACCCATCGAGTCGGTCCCTGCAACAGCATCACCGGGTCCCATGTCAGAAAGGGGTGGTTGCATCATCATTGGAAATTTCCAGTCTTGGGTGCGTCGGTTGAGATTCTCCTCGGGGAGAGTGGTGGGGAACTTCCACTCTCGGGTGGCACGCCGGGGTTGGTCATCACGGAGATAGGCGTACTCGTCCTCTTCCTCCTCATTGTCCAAGTCTTTGAGGAAACGGTTGGCCGGGTTTGCTTTAAGGGTCGGAACATTGGCCAGGTCAAGGTTGATATCACCGAGTCCAGCACTGTCGGAATTGAAGCCGCCCAGGTCAATCTGAGATTCCTGAATGGAGGAGAAATCGGTCGGGTGGTTGCGGAAGGGCAAATCTGAGACAGGCTGAGGGCCCAGATCGTCAAGCTCGTCTCGGACAACGTACTCATAAGGAGCCGCCTTCTCGTCAAATAGTCTCATCATGGCAGCTTCGCCACGAGCCACGCGTTGCTCATTCTGATGCTTGAAGTTTTTATCCGATGCCATCTCCCGACGAGTCTTGGGCTTTTGGAGAACGGGCTCAGGCTCCTGAAGGGGTGATGTAAATTCCTGTTCCTCGGATTGGTCCATGTCTGCAAACCGCTGGTTGAATTCAGCAGTAGTACTGAAATTCCATCCGTCTTCTTCGTCGTTGAGTGATTCCGGGAAATTCAGTGCGGCAGCTCCGCTGGGTGCGAAGAGTGACTGGCGTAGACCACCTGACTGCTCCCAGACGTAGTAATTTTCAATGAGTTGCTTGAGGATATTGGTGGGGTAACGTTTTTGAGTGTTGAAGACGTAATAATGTTTCAAGATATTGTCCATAGACGGACGATCCTTTGGACGTTCTTCGAGACAGAACGCTACAAAATCACGCAGACCCTGAGTATAATTACCGCCTTCGAGACGAGGAGCTTTCTGAAGCAATTTACCCAGCTCATCAGGGTGGCGAACTCCGTGGTTTGGGGGATGACCCGACGCTATTTCGTAAATGGTGCAACCATAGGCCCAGCAGTCGACCTGTCACATTTACTTTTAGTTCACTGAATGATCAATTCACCACTTTCACCTCTCACACTCACCTCATTACCGTATCCAGCGCGAACAGCTGGTTCACCGTTTAACATTTCTGGAGGCATCCAATTAGGTGTACCAATAATAGTTGATCGCTTCTCAAGCTTGCTCTGAACAACAGCAGAGATACCAAAGTCACATAATTGAAGACGGCCATCCTCTGAAACAAGGATGTTTGCAGCTACACAATGCCATGTCAGTCAGGCTTCAAATAGTATGATTGATTTACACAGGACCAAACGGTGAATCTCTACCTTTAACATCTCGATGAATAATTCCAGCATCATGAACGCACTTCAAGGCTTCCGCCAGTTCACGAGCAATTGGAATAATAAACTTTTCTTCCAATCCAGGGCGATTGGTTGCTTTCAACTAGGATCTAGAGTTAGCTCCTCCGCGCTATTTGGCTTTGTGGGATAAGTCTCCAATGCATGATCATCTTACCAAGGTCGACAAGCTTCCACCAGGACAGTATTCGCTCACAATCCAGAGCTGGGAGTGGACACAGAAAGCATCCACAATCTTATTGATATTCTTGGCCTTGCTGTTCTTGAGCTGTAGCAGGACCGACGTCTCGTTCATGAAATCTTTGATAGTTTCATCTCGGAGTTTAGCGCTGGTCTTGTAGTCGGTGGAATCAACGTCGATAATTTTGATGGCCACGACATCGCTAGACGTGTTATGCTTTCTAAGTGAAACGTCAGTACGAGCTCTTACGCCATACACTGTGGAGACGGCAGAATCCCACTGCAGGCGCTTTTACAATACTTACCCCTTAAAGACGCGCCCAAACGACCCTTTACCGATCAGTTCAACAAATTGATATGGCGGAGGGGCAGTTCCACTGTTGAGAGCCTTTTCAGCTACAGCTTTTTGCAAATCCTGCGCCTCTCGCACGAGCTGGGCCTTGGGGCCTGTGGTGGCACGCGGATCTAGGTGTCTAGCACTCGACATGGCGGACGCCTCCCCAGCTGGATTTCCAAAGGAGTTTCCGCGCCCTCTGAATGGAAATGGAGACGGCGGACGTGGACCAAAATATGATCTAGCGCGCTGTCTTTTCGGCACTGGAGTAGGACTGAGCTGCTCGGCATAGGATCTTTGACTGATTCTTGACAGATTAAAACTCGAGGGAAGCCGGGCACGAGAAAAAAAGGATTTCTTTCGATTCGAAGACTTTCGATCCGACGAAGAGGGGGAGGAGACCTTAGCTCCGTCGACGAGGGTTTCAGTAACTTCTTTTCGATTTGAAGAGCGCTGCGAGCTCTTAGGACTCGGCCGGAACGCTCGCTCTGGAGTAGGCATCTTTGTTAGCTCCAGGAGCCACAACTTTACAAGAAGGACAAAACAATGAGGAATGGGGGGATGAAAATCAAGAGAGCTATCTGCAAACAGCCAAATGCAGGAGTCGAGCTCACTCGAGGCAAGTCGATTATCACAACGGGGAGGGAATTGAGATTTGACTGTTGCTGATGGCGAAGCAGATAGAGATGGCAGATTCAAAACAGAGTCAAGCTTACAGTCAACAGTTCAACGGGCAGTATTCCCTCGTTTGTGGGGCTCTTTGTGCACGTTGCTGAGGCGCCGAGTGAGTCGTGGATGTATTTTTGAAGCTCCAGAGATATGGACTATCCCGTCATTCTGCGAAGGCTACACCTGTCCCCAAACCGCGGCACCCACATTATAGGGGTATTAAGGGGAGACGACGCCGGTATGCATCTCGAAGCAAATCATAAAAAGATTAAAATAATTCTGAAGTCAGTCGAATATGTCGTCGTCGATATATAGGTTAATGAATATTTATCAGCGGCGGGTTGTTGGTGATCTTTATGCCTTTCTGATCAGCTTGTCGACCTCTGGACTCTGCAGACCCTGCAGTAACATTTAACCGAGGCGCTAATCAGAGTTGGTGCTAGCCGAGGGGAAGCTTTGCCCCACCGTTTCCTGTCCCGCCGTCGATCACCCGGGAGGGGAGAGCTGAAACGAGAGAAACATGTCGAGGCGAGTGCAGACGCTCACAGAGAAGAATGCAGCAAACCGAGAGTCTTCAGGTGGGAGCTGATAGGACAACAATATGATCGCAGACTAGGAGGAGAAGTATCGAGAATCAAATTTATTTGATCTTTGGCAGGGATGCTATCCAAAAACTGTACATTATTGTCGACTGGTCGCAATTAGCAAATCCTTTGATGGGACGATGCTCCTGCACGATATTTTGTCATGATGGCTTTGATAAATTACGCCTCAAGACAGCGGATAGTTATACTCCACAATCTAGTTCCTTTGATAGTCTCTTCCAAACTACAATGCTAGCCAATGGAGTCTCTTTCAGCACCAAAACCTACATATTTTATAAACATAGAGCACGACATACTGAAGAAAAGAGATGCAGTGACGAATAATCTTATCGTTAGAGTGGTCCTGAATAAAGAAATCATGCCATGCTAGCTACATAGATAAAAATTGAGGTACATGTCTAAGTCGTGCGCAACATGACTGGCTGAACTAACAAACTGAAACTCAAAAGAAATCTCACTTCTCCAGCACAAATATCTACCGTTATGAAGCTCAGCTTTCCATTATGTGTGCAGGAGTAAAAAGGGGAGCCAAACATTCATTGATCTTATCAACGATCCACCTCGCCGAAAACCAAGTCCATTGTGCCAATGATCGCCACGGCATCAGCAAGCAAATGACCTCGCGAAACTTGGTCAAAGCATCCCAGGTGTGCAAAGCCCGGTGCACGAATCTTGCACCTGTATGGTCTCTCTGAGCCATCGCTAACGAGAAATACGCCCATCTCGCCCTTTGGCGCCTCAATGGCAGAATAGGTTTCTCCAGGAGGAACAGCATAGCCCTTTGTAAAAAGCAAGAAATGATGAATAAGAGCCTCCATATTTTCCTTCATTGCCGCGCGAGGGGGCGGAGAAATTTTGTAATCTTCATATTTGACCGGTCCGGGAGGCATTTTGTTCAGACACTGGTGGATAATGCGTAGGGATTGTCGAAACTCCTCCATCCGGCACAAGTACCGGTCGTAGCAATCGCCATTGACGCCCACGGGAACGTCAAATTCTACTTGGTCGTACGCATCATAGGGTGAGGACTTCCGAATGTCCCAAGGCACTCCAGAGCCGCGGAGCATCACACCAGTGAAGGAGTAGTTGAGCGCGTCAGCAGCAGAGACAACGCCTATCCCCTGCGTACGACCTTTCCAAATACGATTGTCGGTCAGAAGTTCCTCGGTTTCGTCAATGCGGTCACCAAACTGTGTTGCCCATTGGTATATGTCGTCTAGCAGTCCGACAGGGAGATCTTTGAATACGCCGCCAGGACGGACGTATGCGGCGTGCAGACGAGCACCAGACACTCGTTCGTAAAATTCCTGATTGAACTTAGTATTCCTTACTCGATATGGAGACTGGGGAAAAGATCGTGAGAGAAGGGGAAAACAATTGTAATGAAGGGTAGGGAAAGGTACCATAAGCTTTTCTCGTTCTTCGAAACCCCACAGAAAAGGAGTCAATGCACCAACGTCCATAGCATGCGAGAGGACAGACATGAGGTGATTGAGGACGCGGGTGATCTCGCCAAACAGCGTTCGAATCCATTTCGCTCGCTCGGGAATTTCAATATTCAGCAGTTTCTCCACGGCCAGAGAGAAGCATTGCTCGTTTGTCATCATCGAGACATAATCCAATCGGTCAAAGTACGGCAATGCCTGCATGTATGTTTTGTATTCAATGAGCTTCTCGGTGCCACGGTGCAGCAATCCCACATGCGGGTCGGCTCGGACAATTTCCTCGCCATTGAGTTCGAGAATCAAACGCAGTACACCGTGCGCAGCTGGATGTTGTGGGCCAAAATTAACCGTGTAGTGTCTGATCTTGCGGTTCTCAGGGTTTGAGCCATCGTCAGGAGCGACGTTGAGATATTGAGGATCATCGGGATCAGTGGGGTGCCGAAAATCTGAGTCTACAGGGATAAGTTTGGTTCCTTCGTAGAAAGCCTCCGCATGACGAAGTGCGGTAGTAGAAATGCTGCGTATCGTCGGGCATGAAAATTGTGGTGCGCGTTTCGATCGTGAAAGAGAAATGCTTGGACGGGCACACAAGCACCTAGAGCTCCGCCCGGCTAACCGGGCCGCGAGGTTGGCCATTGCGCTCTGGTTGTTGATGCTGCTATAGGTCAGGAATTCAACAATAGAGCATTGGATTGCAAATTCGTGATTGAATGCACAAAGTAATACTGTGGCAATTAAGATATCGAATTGGCCTATGTGTAGCTCCTTCGATGACACTGACACTTCGGTCCAGCCTGATATCAAAGACGATGGGGAGACAAGTCTGGGGTTTGGGGTGCCCGTCACTTGTATTTACTGCATTTTGATTGGCTGCCACTCCCGCTCTCCGCATTTGCGGGTGAATTAGTGACTGATGAGTAAGCTTTAGTCTGTTTAGTGCATTTAGTGCGCTTTGATGCCCATTCGGTGCTAGTTCAGTGCATAGGTTTTATGAATCTGATTTATGCAACGACTGATCCAATGACTAAGCAAAATCCGTGCAGCATCCGATTCTCTTTGGGCAAAAATTATTTATCAATTATCGGCGAAATCAAACATTCTACAATAGTCACAACTGCCCGCCATGCCGGTTCCTGCTCTATCAGAGGCTGATCTTGATCGCCGAAAGGTGCGATTTGCAGGCTTATTTATCAAATTCAAAGGCCAATGCATGCTAACTTTCCCCCTAGAACGTCGGCATCAATCTTGAAACCGTCACCCATGTTCAGTCTACCGATTTTCCTGGCCATTATCCCGGAGAAGATCACTCTTGGAGCTTAGAGAAATTCCGGAATGTACGTGCATTGTCTCTTGCGGGGAAATAGAAGTAATTCAACTGTTCCGCGATACGTTGCTCACACTTTGCAGAACCTCCGTGTTGAATTCCACCACAACGATCAATACGACGCCAGCTTCTCCCTCATCGGGGTCGATGCCGCCATTGCCAATGCCTTTCGCCGTATTCTCATTTCCGAGGTTCCCTCTCTCGCCATTGAATATGTCTTCATTCACAACAACACCTCCATTATCCAGGATGAGGTGCTGGCGCACCGTCTCGGACTCGTCCCTTTGACCGGCGATAAGGCTGGTCTCAACTGGCTCAAATGGTTCAAGAAACCTACCGAGGAAGACCCCGAGGGTTCCGAGCCAAGCGATTACAATACCGTCGTGATGAAGCTGCAAGTTGCATGCTCGCGCAATCCGGCCGCCGCCAGGGGCGAGACGGATCCAACCAAGCTATTCCACAATGCTCACGGTATGTCGTACCTATTCTTTTTTCCTCGACGATCGGGCAAATTTCAAGGGCAACATTTAACTAATTATAATTGAAGTCTACGCTCACCAACTTACCTTCCACCCCGCCGGCCGTCAGCGTGATTACTTTTCCTCTCCCGAAGGCGCCATCCGCTCGTTCCACCCTAACATTCTCCTTGCCAAGCTGCGTCCTGGCCAGGAAATTGACCTTGAAATGCACTGCATCAAGGGTATTGGCGCCGATCACGCCAAATTCTCACCGGTAGCTACGGCCTCGTATCGACTTTTTCCCGACATTAAGATTATGCGGCCCATTCTTGGGGACGACGCAGTCAAGTTCCAGACATGCTTCCCCAAGGGCGTCATTGCGCTCGAAGACGTCACTGAAGAGGAGGCCTCGCGGGTGGGCTCCGGCTACGAGGGTCACGTAGGCGAGAAGAAGGCAGTCGTGGTGAACCCATACAAGGATACGGTCAGCCGAGAGTGTCTCCGACATGACGAGTTCAAGGACAAGGTCAAGCTTGGACGGGTTCGGGACCATTTTATTTTCCATGTTGAAAGCACGGGCCAGTATGACAGTGATGAGCTGTTCATTGAGAGCGTTAAGGTGTTGAAGGTCAAGTGCCAGCGGATGAAGCGGAGTCTTGCCAGCATGATGCGCTGAGCAGTGAGGATCCTACACTTAAGCCCTGCTTGTTTCTTTTCATTTTTTTACCTGAGCATTTTTCCCGGCGTTTTGTTGATTGGGGGTTGGACTTAGAGAAAAAGTAGTTCTTTTCATATTCTTCTTTACAATTTCCTTTACGAAGGATCTATTTATCATTGATCTCTGTTATCACAACAGGTGTATACATGTATTGTATATACTAAATAGTTCTGCAGGGATAAATATTAAAATATTCAATCGAATCTTTACATTATTTAAGTAATATGAGAAAATTTGAGTTAATTTGATTTGTTTTTTTTTTGTTTTTG
Source organism: Xylona heveae TC161 (assembly GCF_001619985.1). Lineage (NCBI taxonomy): Eukaryota > Fungi > Ascomycota > Xylonomycetes > Xylonales > Xylonaceae > Xylona > Xylona heveae. The sequence continues at coordinate 482,752 of NW_017264193.1, read as the reverse complement.
TTTTTTTTTTTTTTTTGAGAAAAATATTGTAGTGAAAATGCAAATAGAAAAAATTACGACGAAACAAACAACAAATCCACATGCTGAAGTCCCTATGTTTCTCTCGCAGTCGTGATCCCTCTATGAAATGCACGCCCGGGCATCCATTTGTCGAGAGTCGAGACCACACTAGCTATACGTCACTGCCATGCCCACGCGGGGACTAGCTCGTGCGACATCCAAAACCCACACAAAACAAGCTTTCTCCAGCCCCTACGTAAGGCAGGTAAGGTATATAATATATTCCTATGCCATAAGAAATACAGTATTTTCCATCTTTCTCTCTCTCACCGTGCGCATTCAATGCCATCGAGTTCATCGATCCATTTGCCCATCTTGGAGTATAATAATTGTGGCTCCATCTCATGACGCCACGCAGCTATCGAGTCAACAATCGACTTGGCAACTGGAATATATTACGCCGTCAGATGAATCAATAAATCACCACCAATCTTCAATATTCAAGAATCTAAATCCAAGTTCAGTTTGCATAAGACGCACAGATAACGCAAGCCAGAAAAGGAACGGAAAAAGAAAAGAAATAAGTTGAATAACGACACAAAACCAAACGAGTCACAAAACCCGCCAATAACAACTACAATAATATAACGCAAGCCAAGGAAAGAAAGCCGCCCAAAAACAACAACACCCCCAAACAACAAAAAAAAACCAAATGTCCGACTCCCAAAACCCCATCGCGGCCGCTTTATACCGCGCCGCATCCGACATGGCCGCCGCCGCGGGCGACGCAGGGGGCAGCATCATGGACACGATCGGGACATCGATCACGCGGCAAGGGAACCGGTGGGACCGGTCGATCAACTCCGGGGCGGCATCGTACGGAGAATCCGTCAGCGGGGCGGCGAAGTCCTTCGGGCAGTCCATCAGCGGGTCATCTGCGGGGGCAGGACAGGGTATAAGTCGACGGGGGCGGGCCGCGGGGGGTTCGATCACGGAGTCATCGAGCGCGGCAGGGACAGGGATCACACGGAGCAGCGAGGCGACGGGGCGGAAGATCATTGAGGGGGCGCAGGCGGCGGACAAGCGGATCCGGAGCAGTGGACAGAGCGTGGGCGGCGGGGTGACGCGGCAAGGTGAATCAGCGGGGAAGAGCGTGACGAGGGGGGGCGTGAGGGCGGGGAATCGGGTGACGGAGGGCGGGAAGAGCGCGGGCGATAGTGTGACGAGGGGAGGGACGTATATGAGCGGCAGAGTAACGAGGAGTGGGAAATATATTGGCACGGGAGTGTCGGATACGATGCGTGGGTGGGGAGATCAGGGCAAAGATGCGGGGAACTGGGTGCGGGATGCGACGAAGGCGAGGGGGGCGAGAAGTCAGACGGCGCGGAATCCGCTGGGCTTGGAGAATACGCGGAGGAGAAATAGGACGGGAGGGAGGTTGCAGACGGCGAGGAACCCGTTGGGGTTGACGGATGGGTAATGGTAAAAGGTTGTGTATGTGTGGATGTGTTCGTTGAATGGCGTTTTAAATATTGGGGTGGACTTTTGACGGCTGTGTGATGAATGATGAGACGAGATCTTGAACAAGGAAACAAGCAATGGAACTAAGATATTGAAAATAAGTTAATCAATTATATGGTCGATTATCTACCCGAGAAGTAGAGTTCTTAAATCCAGAAGAGTACGTAGATCGATGTAGATGAAAGCAATGGGTAAACAAAAAGCCGTGACAATTAGAGCAAGGCAAAGGAGCGAGCTCATGTGACAGAAACATTAAACTTTTCTTTTGCCTTTCCAAACACCAGGCAAACTTTTTCCTTCGTGCTGTAGCAACTTTTAAGGGTGCCATGCAGTATGAAAACATTCAACGCCATGCTATGCCGTCCTAGCCAGAAAGATGCAATGCAGAGCAACTTTATCCTGACTGAGCATGAGAAGGTGTGAGAAGCGAATAAGCAAAAGAGACCCAAACACCAGGTCGAAAAAGAACACCAACGCCTCGCTAGAAAGCAGCACAGTAGAAATTCAATCCAGGATATCCAGCTGGAAGAGAGAAAAAAAATTTTAAAACATCGAGAGCATTGTACACAAAAACAGCTAGTACTCGCTCGCAGAGTCTGTTTGAGTGTCATGCTCCTCAACTTCTTCTTCGTCCACTTCTTCCTCGCTTTCAGAATCGCAGTCGTCCAGCCCATCGTCAAGACCGGGCACACCTTGCCATTCAATGTAATTGTCAACTACCCAACGCTTGCTGCGGGGCAGGTTGTACGGGTCAAATGGAAAATAGGCGTCCAGCTGGTGGTGGCTGTCATCCCGTCTTGCCGACAGCGCGGTTTCGCGTGTAGGCTGATTGTACGAAGCTCCAGATGCCGAAGAGTCCGCGTGGTTGGCCAGCATGATGCGTTTGTTGGTCTCCAACAAGGAGAATACATACATGAATCGCAAGTGGTTGGCGATGCGAGCGAATTCGTTGACAATCGGAGGCGAGCAGACCTTAAGCGGGTTAAACTTCGAGTAAACGGCGCGAGCAAAGACCTCCTTGACGCCAGGTGCCCAGATAATGTCACGTCCTTCAAAGTCGACAAAGTCATCATCGTCGACATAATCGTCCGCATTGGCGACAAGGTCCCTCCATCGGAAACAGAAGATGTAGAGTAGTGACTGGACCATGGCATAAAAGGTGCCGTACCGTCGAAGGTCAGGGCCGCGACAGCTGCCTTCATATTCGATACGGAAAGAGTCCAGGTGGGCACCGAGTATGTCAAAGACGTCCCGTACCACCTGCGGAGACACATAGGCGCCTCTGGCGATAAAGCTCGCCAGGTAGGCTGCGGCGGATTGTTTGAAGACCGCGGGCCGGCCTTTGTCAAAGATCAAGTGCATACAGACGCCCGCAAATTGGTCAATGAGAAGTGGCGAAGACTGCGCAAAGTTGAAAAGTAAGAATTGAGTATGCCTGGATCGATAGGTGGGCAGAATGATGGTCGTGAAGTGATTCAAGAGGAGTCCAAAGGTCTCATCGCTATCCTCGGGTGCGCCGGAGAAAAATGGAGTGTAATATGAGAAGAGCATGTCCAGAATGGAGTCCATCTTCTCGACATTCTCCTTGAGATCCTTGATGCGCTGCTCTTCGTCTGTCAGGCTCTCTTCGCTAGAGACAGAGCTGGCGTCGTCCTCATCCTCAGAGTCGTCCTCGTCATCCTCCTCCTCCTCGAGGAGACCACGCTCACGCCGAGCGACGACATCATCAACTAGGCCTTCTTCGATGTCTTCCTCGAGATCCTGCATGTCGACCTGAACTTGCACGTCAATTTTGACAAGTCGCTCAGTGATCAGAGCAAGAACCTCTGACTGTAGTTCTGGGGTGTAGCCGATGAGTCTGAGCAAATTTCGTACATAGTTGACATGAGCGACCTTGGAGTCGGAGGAATGAGGGAAGGCAGCAGACAGGATCGGAGACAGAGCACCACTGGCCGAGGGAATAAGCCGAAGTAAGTACTTCAGCACCATGTGAGCCCGTGTGTAGAGCTGAGGCTTTCGCACGACAGGATAACCAGGCAGGGAACCAGATCTGGGCGAGACTGGAGGAACGACAATTAGTCTGGGTCATCAAAGCTTGGCTCGACATGGGACCTACCATGACCAAGAGAATCAACAAGCATAGCCAGGATTGGCCGAACATAGCTGCCGTGTGCCGATGCCAGATTGCCCAGAAAACGAACGTAGATTGCCAAATACGACTCGTCTCGTCCTAACCAGTCGCAGCCCAAGGCTGCATGCACCAAACCGGAACAAGTTCTGTTCAGATGTGAAACGTTGCCTAGGAGAGCAATTGTATAATTCTTCACAGTCGTTGGCGACGGTGCATCATCTCCCGCGGATAACCTGGCGGTGGTGAATATCTCCTTGACTCGATCATATTCCGAAGAGTCGCCCACTGCATGACGCTCTAGCGCCCGACGAACTTCCTCACGGACCAGCTCAAGGCCCTTTTCCCATTCAGCCCCCAGAACCCGAACTTCAACATCCGGATCGAATGCGACCTTGGATCGCTTTATCGGGTTAGGGGCAGCAAATTCGCCATTCAAATCCATGTCTTCCGTCTCATCTCGTTTTCGAATCTTCCCAGCGAGCCCGGGTCGCGGAGGGACAATCTTTGCAACAGGCGGAGGCACAGTGGCCAAAGGCCTTAGTGCAGAGGGGGTGATGGAGACCATGAAGCCAAATATGCTATCATGGATAATTCAGCCCTAGGTATCGGCGAAACCAGGGTATCGGTGGGGGATAATGATCGATATTCCAGCTCTGGCCTCTACGGTCACAGAGTAGCGAAAGAACTTTCCACAACGCTGTAGCGCCAAGCGGCAAGACAGCAGTCTAACTTGTGTAGAATAAATAGGAAATGCCGCCGTGATTAAGCATGTAGTGCTTGCAACTGCAGATGCCAGATGCTGCAGTATGCGGATGACAGAAGAGACGAAAAGACGTCGTGGCGGATAAAGGTGAGAAAGATCTCTCTAGAGTGGGAGGAGAAGAGTACAGCAGCGACTGGGTTTGGCGGTCAAACGTAAAAGTTCAAAGTGCGCCTGGTCCGTGCTTTGCTCAATTGCACGCTAGCCTCTAATTGGCGAACACTATGACTCCACCTCTCGTCACCGGCATCACGACTTTGCCCAATCAGGTAATTGGTCACGAAAGCGCGTCGCGAGAAAAGATTCCAATGTACCTACGTACCTATTCCTACGTATCTGGGGCATCAGTCAATCCATGGAGAAGAGGGAGTCCTCCAAGTCAGTCAATCAATCGTTGATTCGAATTCATTATGCCCTGTTCCGATCCTGATCATAATCATACTCCGTGGCCCTCTACTGGGTCTTTCTCTATCCATCCCTGTGAAAGATACTGTGGCTATTGTACGGGGGAAGCTGCTGAAAGAAAGTGGTCTTCAGCAGGGGCGATGAGAAAACATGTTAAATTGCATCTAAGAAACTCTCCCGATCTAAAACTGCTTCCCGGTTCTGCAGGAAGACCCCAGATGTATGTGTTTATAAGCTTCTCTGATGAGTTGAAGGAGTTTTGCTAAGTGTACTAGAATGCCGCCGGTATTCGCAGAAGATGAATCGCCTCGGTAAAAGTAAGCTATACCTAATCTGGTTCGAAACTAGTTTACAACTTTATTGGGCGCTGACTGGTTTCTAAACAGACCCTGGGATACTGATCCAAATTACCGGTGTCATTCATGCTCAGAGCGAAAAGTAAAAGGTGGAGCAAAGAGGAAATCGGGTTGTTGGGAGAATAGATTTTGTGAAAGGACACTGGCATCGAATGAAACTCAAATGGCATCCGTTGATGGACAAGCACACACAGAACCGGCAACTGATTTAGATACCGAAATTGTCGACGCCAACTCCACCACTGAAGCGGACGCCTTCTTGATCGATGGCGCGGCCAATTCAGAATATTCGCCACGAGCATAAATGACCCAGAAAAAGAATAGAAAAGAAGGGGCATTCTGGCTCAAGATGGAATCTACTGTTTTGCTATTTCGAAGTATGACATGGATAAGCAGAAGCAACTGGCCTTAGCTTGCAATACGAGACCTCCTTTTTCAACAATGCGAAAAGATAATACAACCATCCCGTTCGTAGCGCCAATTTCAATCTTATTTCCCAGTGCGACCCTGCTTGCTCATACGAGAATCCGCTGTCCTCTTTTGATCATACAGCAGCCGAATCCATTCATTTGATAAGATGTAAATGCAGATTTTTAGGCGCCTAAAACGTGTACCTCTATTTGTCTCGGAAGAGAAGCCGGAATTTAAAGTCTATCTGGAAAGCAGGATCTGAAACAGCAATCTCCTCGCCATCGCTCACAAGATCAAACAGTTTCTTTCTAAGATTGGGCCGCGTGGCTTCCTCAAGTGCAGGTGGCGACTGATAATACAGAGAGGATTTTTCCGTCCGAAGAGTAGGCTTCTTGAGCTGACTAGACGTCATTGTAAGACGCGTCAGCAAATATATATCTTGAACAAGGATCGAATAAGAAGAGGAACAAAACTTACGCCTCTGCTCGTTCAGCAAGGCTGTCGATGAACTCCTGCAACGTCCAACGGGCATTAATCTCAAGATCCTTCGCGAGATTTCCACACACTGGACAGTCCTCCTTTCGCTGGTGTTCGAAAGTGTATGTATAGATGCTGTCGTCTCCGCTATACATCATGTAATTTGCAGTTTCAGGCACACCCAAGTAAGGATTGGTATTGGTGGCAATCTTGAAGGCCTCATTGCAGCAGCTGGCCGCTATAATGGCATTTGTAGATGCAATGGCAGGAATTATGTTCTTGACAACTCCTTGTGTTAGGGAATAAGTCACACCGCTAATGTTGAACTCCTTTGCTCTTGCGAGAGCCTTTTGATACAGCCATGTGATATGTTCGGGATCATCATTATCAAGTATGTCACCTAAAGCAAAGTTAGGAAACTCACGAAATATAACCAAGGACACGGGGTTTTACCTTTGCGCTCTTCCTCCCACGCGATAATATGCGCCCATTCAATGCAGTGCTGAGGCTGTCGCGGAATAGTTGCAAGCGTGCACAAGGGCACAGCTGCTCGTGGTGCATGCATATCTAATTGACACTCAAAGCAGGAAGTCATAGTGGGTAAAATGACTCGCGCTTGGCCCTTAAAGCCTGGAAAAGATCAGTTGCCGTCTGTTTTTTATGCGCAATATTTGCCTTGTCTCATACAGACCTTCTGTTCCACCGTCGATCAGTGGCTTCATGCTTTCTGGGTTCTCCATATCAACCATGCCAACTAGCATAGCATTTATCCACCGACGTGCTTCTATGCTATCCAGTCCACAGATGATCATGTTGAACTGCATATAGTAATCCTCATCTTTGTCTTGAATACGTCCGCAATACGGAGTGATCTTGACACCCTTTACACGGCGTTCAACAAAGCGAGCTGCAACTTCTGCCTTTGGCTTGCCCACGTCGGATTGCCGAAAGAGAAATTGCCGGTTGAGGTTCGAAACGTCGATTGTGTCTGACAATGTCAGAATAAATTCAGTCCATGAGATGGGAAAATATAGACCTACCCATGTCAATCACATGTATATCCTTGAAACCTGAAAGAGCTAGGTTCTTCAAGATTTCGCAACCCAATCCACCGGCACCGCTGCATTGTATCAGCCAAGTCCATTGTGAAATCTAGAGAAACGGACATTACTCTAGCCAATAAAATTAGCATAATCTTAAATAATCAGACATATTTAGCGGCTTACAAAACTTTGGCGCTTTCTAGAAAGCTGATCACTTCCTCGCCCGGTACCCAGTCCTCGTCTGTAAATGGTCCGGGCCGCGAAAGGACGCGGTCGAGATACTTCCTAAAGAGCCTTAGCTATGTGAATGAAACTCTGAATAGCCCAAGGACACCGCACCATCTCTGCCGGCTAGTCGTAACACCATTCATTTCTGACATTTTGTCGTGCTTTATTGGAAAACGAAGACGAAGCCGGCGGAGTTGTACGAGACCAAGTGAGCTATGACGCTGAAGCTTAGGCGCGATAGCTATCGCTAAGCGCTATCAACCGCGAACATTGGATTTTTAGCGCGGCAAGCCGTCACAAGACAATGCAGCAACATTGACATTATCAAAGAATGGCCATATATAGATACAGGCCAATATTTAATCATGGAGGACCTTTTAATGCCGGTGCAGACGACGTTGAAAATATCAGAAATCGAAGCAGATGAGGCCAAGGAAAGCCCACGCACTGAAGTTTCACAATCTGTCTCCTCGGCTCAGGAAGCTCTTGAACTGCTCAGATCCCAACCAAGTCAAAGCGCATTGACGCAAGTTTTGACATTTCTCGATCCAAAATCAAGCCACGGAGACGGTTTCAACATCAAAGCACCAACAGCGTTGAGCTCGCAACTTATCAATGTGCTCGTGGCATCGATCATACCCGACTTCTGGCCTTTACTAGAGCAGGATTTGCACCGGCAGCGTGATGCATTACTAAGATGCCTGCGAAGCATATCAGCTCTAGGAGCAATATGCGCTCAATTGAGATTACTGATTACTGCCTCAAAAACAGAAGGGCAAAAAGCGGACAGACGCGATGTACCGCAGCGCCTCTCTAATCTGCTGGCAGTGCTGATGCATTTGTTGGGAGACGAGTCTTTAACATTGGACATATGGACCAATGTCAATACAGTAGGGAAAGGATCCGCCCAAAAATCTGTTTTATGGAGAGAGCATGTTTCTGTCGTGGCCACAAGCAGGCTTGTGTCAACTGCCGCAGAGGCCGAAGACATTATTAGAAAGTCTGAGCAAGAGCCGACTCCAGCTCGTTGGATCTGCAGTGGAAGTAAATACGCTCAGTGGCTGGGCTGGAATATTAGAAACATGGCAGAAAATCTTGCCTTAGATGATGTGGAAGGATGGAGGTCATTATCAGGCCTTCTTGGCAAATCCCTAAGTCTCGGCTTTACAGGTAATAGAACTTTGTGGGCTTGTAGACATGTTCTAGCAGTTACTGACATGTGGAAATAGAGGACCTCCTTCTGCAACTGTGTCCTGGCCTTTTGTCGAAAGATGAGAAATCTTCATCACCCAGATTCCAGACTCTGATATCCCATTTACCTCAGCATCAGCAGCGGAATATTCTCTACACTCTCTGCCGAATAATTTCACGATCAATACCGCATTCAGCCCAAAATTCCATATCAACTTCAGGGCAAGAAGGTAGTAAAAAATCAATTTCCGGTTGTGCTGCACTCATTACAGAAATCATCGCTGGAAACTCCCATCTTTGCGAGGATGTCATTGGTTATCTAATTGGTCTTGCTGGCGGTGGAGCGGGTGAACCGGTTGGCATCCGGAGGGTCTTGATATCTGCCTTGTCCTCTGACGAGGGTATGCTCTTCTCATTTGTTGTTCTTATCTACATCTCCTGACGAATTGTAGACGCTATGCAAACGTTGCTCGACAAGTCGATGCAACAATTCGGTGACAAGCTTTACATAAAGCACACACCTACCCTCTATCAAGATGGTAAGCCCTCTCAGCTCCCAGGCAATCCAACGTGCACAAGACTTAACTTCCCTTGCAGCTCTCGCCCAAGTGGTTCTTCTTGTGGCTGGTTATATACACCGCTCAAATCCAATGCATCTATTTACCATGGCCCGATCCAGCATCCACATAAACAGCATATCCAACCGCTTGGCCGCCTCCTCGCTTCGAGCACGTTTTCTAGGAATGGTAGTTGGAGTATCTATTTCCGAACTTGTCGACAAGCCCGACAAGCAAATGAAATTCGGAACAGAGGAGCTTGAGACCGATGAAGCGAAATGGTATAAGAACCTTGTCCATGTTGACGACAAAATCGGGACTCTTGACGATCTCAAATCCACTCTTCACCCTCTTGTCACATCTTCTGCACCGAACTTTATCACCAGCGCCACTACAACTGCTCGTCCCGAAGACTCTAAGCCGGCTTCAGACGAGAAACCAAAGCCCCCCAAACCCTCTCGAAAAGCTCCTGCGTCGAAACCAGAACCAAAGAAAAGTCCAGGCATAATCGAAGTCCTCGACTCCTCCTCCTCTTCTGAACCTGAAGATGAAGATGATGACGAAGATGACGACCTAATACCATACGCCAAACCCGACTCCGACGCCGAAGACTCGGACGACGACCCTACGCTCGTGACGCGCAAGAAGCCCTCTGCACCCGTCTACATACGCGACCTGATCTCCGGTCTCCGCGACGTTGACAACTACGACCGCCAACGCATCTCCTTATCCTCCGCCTCGGCGCTGATTCGACGCAAAGCCGGATTCGGGACCGAGCTCTCCGAGCACTGCGAAGAACTCGCCTCCTTGCTCATCGGCCTCAGCGACAAATTCAGCATCGACCACTTCCAAGAATGGCGTCTGCAAGCCATGATTGCGCTGCTCGTTTCCCAGCCTCTCCAAATGGGCCAATGGTTCAGCCGGACATTCTTCCAGGGAGACTACTCTATCGGCCAACGAATCTCGATCCTCACCACCCTCGGCATGGGCGCCAGAGAAATCGCTGGGTATAAATCCGAAGACGCCCAACTTACCCAATCCCTCGACGTCAATCTTAATGCCCCTCCTCCTCATCCTCCTCATTCTCAATCCCATTCTCAGTCACACCATACGAGTCCCCCCAATCCATCTGACGCGCCTTTTCCATCAAAATATCTCCCCCACAAGCTGCATTCTCTGTACTCCTCTTCTTCCACATCCTCCCCCGTCAACGCTCTCACCGACCGCCTCCAACAATCCATGATCCAACCCATGGCCGCCACGGCCGCGGATTCCCTCTCGAGACCTAACGCGCTCAAAGTCCGCACTTTTTCATCACGCATGCAGGTCGAGAAACGCCGCGGCAAGCCCGTCGCGAACGAACTCGCCAAGATTGTTGCAGCGGGGTTCTTCTTGCCTTTGACGGGACTCTGGTGGGCGCAGCTGAATGCTTATTCCTCCTCTACTTCTCTTTCTTTTCTCTCCGGTGTTGGTGGTGGTGTTGGTCGTGGTGGTGGTCGCGGCAGCAGCAACATCAGCAACAGCAACAGCAACAACATCTACCTCTCCCCGCTCCTCTTGCCGTACTTTCTCAAAACTCTTGCCCTCATCCTGCACGCCTCGGGCCCGTCAAATCCCGCACTTCCCCAAATGACGTCTGAGTTCTGGGACTTATTGCTCAGCTTAAGGTCAAAGTCTCTCTTGATCTCCTCAGCATCAGCATCACCATCACCATCACCATCATTGTCAGAAGACCCGCTCGACTCGTCCGCGGGTAGTATCGCAGTGCTGGAATCTCTACTGTTTGCGTTCCTTACCCTGCTTGACATCAATGCCGAGTCGGAATCAAATGCGCGTCGCCTCGCGGAGGAACAGTCCCGCGAGTTGCTCGAGACGCAGGAATGGGCCGAGCATGTATTCGAGGTTACGAGGGGCGGGGATGAAGAAGGGGATAAAGTGAGAATGTTGGCGGCGAGCGTGCTCCTCCGAACGAGGGAAGTAGTGGAGCGGTATCAGCGGTTGTTGATGGGTGAGATGGTTGACTTTTAGGGCTATGGTTTTTTTTTTTTTTTTTTTTTATCTTGTACTTGGGGGGATTAGGGACTTGGTGTCTGAATTCATAGATAGCATTTTGATGGAAAATAGAGAGAGAATATTCAAGAATGGTTGATCCTGATCGTGACTTCATATACTGTAGCTGTATGGAAAGGAAATTGGGAAGTTGGAGACGATAGAGAAGACATGAAGTATAATAATTATGAACTTTCTTCGTTTGGATACAATAGTCTCCTTGCGTGAAAATATAACACGAGCAAAGATGCAATGCGTCTATACACTATAAACTGGTCTCGTCAAGCTCGTCAAGCTTGACTCCCCAAGAATGCGAGGTATCTGAGTTGTGCTCCCGCTGAAAGCACGCCTTGTGATGATTCAAAAATGTACGCAGAGCAGCATAATCAACTGGAACAGATGGAGATGATGTGATCCAAGAAGACATTAAATGTGTGGTATCATCTTCCCTATGCAGAAAAGGCATCACGAATCAGTCTGAGAGATCAGTTTTCATGATGGCAGTGATTGTTGGTGCGCGGTCATGATCCGTCTAGCTGCCATGAATAATGGGTTTCCGCCCACGCTGATTGGAAATTGCGATAAGGGCGAATCAGTGATATTTTGGGGCGTCAGTCCTGGCCGATGAAGCAAGACCTGGTATGTCAGACGTCGTTATCATGGTAGTAAAAATTGACGTCTCGCGGTCGCTTGGTATTTCTTGAGGAGAACTCTTCGTCATCCGGGGGTCTTTCGTTCTTGGTGTTACCCGTCAGCATGCTTTGGATGCTCATGCATACGCTTTCAACATTTTGGACAGGACTCCAGCCCTGCTTGCCAAGGAGGTCAAGGCAGATGAAGCCATTGGAGTAAATATGTGGGTGAATCGGAACTTTGAACCCTCCTGTCCGATTAAAAGTGACTTCTGGTGGTTCTGCACAAAGATCAGCAGCTGGATTATACGTCGGAGCAGGAAAAGCACGCGTGAAAAAGAGGACAAGGCGCAATAAAAGAGTAAGACGGACCTATGGGGTATTTACTGCTGAAATGAAAAGTCAAACGGTATGTTTCGTCGCGGTATAATGGGTTGTCATCAAGGACCTTAATGTCCATTTGCCATTCTTGTAGGTCCTCGGCTTTGGCAACGCTGATGCCTGGAGGTAACTTGTCGTGGATCTAAACACAATGAGACGTTAGCGGTTATTTCGTTTGTAGTTCTAATGGATATTGCGCAGCATTTTCGGCGGAAATAATCAAAATATGGGTTTGCGGGCGTTAGGGCTGAAAATAATCTGTGATGATTACCTTTGCTAGTTCCTGTATTAAGACGCAAGTCAGCCAGCCGTGTATTTAATTACTGCAGGCCGCAGTTGAAAATATTGAATTGAAATTCGAGCAAGGTAACAAATTGTAACTCCCCCACAACCCCGCTCAGTCTGTGTAATGTATCTTACCTTTCCTAGGCGCTTTGAGGCGAACATAATGTTTAATTGTATTCCCCCAACGTGGAACCCGCGTGAGCACCAACAAAAGTATCGTGAGCAAATGACCAGAGGAACTAGAGGAAATAAGAAAGATGCTAATGAATCAGAGGTCAATATTGGACGGAGTCAAAGTCAGAATGGCGGAGCGCAGGAAGGCTATATCACAATTTTGGCGGAATTAAGACAAGATGGACGCTATGACCGCCGTGGGGTAAGGTTAACGTTGAGCCTGCGACCTGATCCCAAAACGAAAATCCAAACTTATATGTTGAAAGCTCAAGGCAACAAACTCTCAGACGAGTGAGCAAATCAGTCCATCTGTCTCGTCTCTGTTCAAAAGTGGTCTGAATTAATTCGATTTCGTCCTGGGTCTTCGGTGACGATCACGGAGGGCCCAGCGGCAATCTCCGCAAGCATCAATGGCAAACTCGGCATCAGCCTCGTGCACAGCCTCGTGCACAGCCACAAATGGCTGGAATCCGTAGAGCCAGAACCCTGTTGCACGTCTTTTCCCAGCCAAGTGCTGGCAGACGTGTTCTTTGCTCTGAGTAATCGTGTTGGATTTCACTTTGAAGCTCAAGTTTGAAATTTTGAAAATGCTACAAGGTCATCGAGAAACATGTTATTTTTCTTTCCTACAGGACATAAAAGAAAATCAGTGAGACAATCAAAATATTGCTCTTAGTCTCGTAATTCCTAAGCGAACCCAAATGATGTTGTGCTCCATACTGGGACATTATGACATTTCCGCTTGCATTGCTTTTCCGATCAGATTTGCTTCATGGTGAAGAAGAAGATGAAGATGATGCCAAGTAAAATATTCATTAACCTCGAACGACCTTGTCAAGCCCTTCACCGAGGTTCTTTCCCAAGGGATTGTTGACTCCACCGCCGACTCCTTCAGCAATCCCACCTTGCAACTCATTGACATTCTTATCGTCAGTTATCTTCGCGTCTTTGATGTTTCCTATTCAATGTCAATCTTTGGACTTTTACACTGTTATCAATAGTAATGATTTACCCTTGACAAAGTAGGAGGCCTTGTTTTCGCCCATAGTTTCGAGAGCCTTTTCCTCAGCTTTGGCCTTGCCCTTAAAATAAAACTTCATAAGTCGCTTAATCAGAGGGTCCGCAGCACCACTGAAGTAGGCTACAGCGATAATGACCGCGATGACTGCGACTACGATTGAGGTGGTGACGGTCTTGTCGGCCATGATTCTTTGTGCTTTCGCTTTTTGATGGTAACTAACCCTAACTTGAATATAATAGGACGCAAGAATGGTGATATTTGAGGATAAGAGGTATGAGACCAAGAAAATGGTATAGCTACGGAAAAGGATTCAAGAGGACTAAAAAGTATTTATACTTTGGAACAAAAGCTCCAGGTAAAATGCCATATGTGGGGAAACAAGGAAGTGAGGCTACGATGACGTCTCTTGAGGCGGGAGAGCAAACCTGCTTGAAAGCTGGGGTTGATTGATCTGATAAGATTGAAAGGGGGGCTGTCCGGCTTTCAGAAATGGAAGGAGCGATTGACGGGGTCAAAGAAGAAGCGAGGGCGTGCGCGTTCAGGTTCCACCTCTTTCCTTTTCCTGAAACGAGCTCCAAGTTACTTTCAAACTTCCGCAATTGCTAAAAATAGATGTATCGAGAACCAACAACTAACGAGCGAAAGAACAAGCGTAAGGCAAAAATCATCTTGAAACTTTAGTAAATTGAACAATCACCGCTACAGAGTAGATTATTATACTTATGCAGGCAAAACTGCGCCTCCTCTTCCCCTTATTCTCTCCAAACTCCTTTTCGGTCTAGCATGGTGACGGCCAGGGTCCCTAGCTGGATCCCTTATCTCGGTTAACCAGATACAGTTGGGACCGACACGCATCGCCCCCCACCTAGGCACCTTCCAGGGCGGAGAGACAACGCACGCGGGTCGAAGGGACGAGGGGAAACTTTTTTGTATCGCTGTACGATTGTTCTCTGCAGTCAACCAAACAAATAATTTAAAGCAGAGTCCCCTAGACCCATCCCCCAAATCCACCTAATTAATAGTAGGAGATTTAAGGTGTCATTAATGTTTGCATCGTAGGCTGTTTAATTTTAGCTCCTCTACGGAGTAGCCAGTACAGTATCCGTTGGCCCCTGAAACTTTGATCGAGCCTTATTACTATTGAAACACGCCTGGTGCATCGACTTCGAGCTGGGACCCCACCGTGCCCTCTGCCGCTCTTGACTACCCACCACCACTACTTCATTCGCAGCCGCCAACCAATCTTCTCAGCCCCAAAATAATTCAGCCTGACACTGCCTTACCTTTCCGTCTGGTCAATTTGCAACTCTTTATTTCTGCTTTATAACTACCCACTCTCCGTTCACTCTCCACTCCTGTCTACCGCGCAGTCGCATTTTCCCCGAGACAAGCAATAAACCCTTTCCAAGAGAGATCGAACGTCTCTTCTTGAGACACCCAGCATTGACACCATGAGTTGTAAGTGCAAGGCTTTCCCGCTCTTTTCTACTTCAAGTCGCCGTTCCTGCCTCTTTGGGCCAGCTTTTAAGGCCGACCTCAGCTTCGCGCCTCTTCGTGAAGCTCTAAGAGCACCGCTCTAGTGGTGTTCCCTTCAAGAATTTCTCTTTCTACCCCCGTTTGCACTATTATTCTTATTTTATCAACTATCTGAGCGCTGCACCTTCATTTCACAATCTCAAGTCGGACGTTGTTGACCGAAAATCTTTCTACAGTCACAAACATGTTGAACAAGCTGCAAGGCCAGCCCGAGAGCTACGATAAAAAGTGCGTCCTACATTCGTGTCTTGACCCCATGCCAGCAATTCCGGCTAAGCTGTAGATGGTAGAGCAAAATACAAGTTTGGCAAAACGCTTGGAGCTGGCACATATGGTATTGTGCGGGAGGCGGACTGCACCGAAGGAAAGGTCGCTATCAAGATCATCCTGAAGAAGAACATTAAGGGCAACGAGCAAATGGTCTACGATGAGCTGGCTATGCTGCAGCGCATGCACCACCCCCACATTGTTCGCTTCCATGACTGGTTTGAGTCAAGGGTAGGATTCCTTGTATCATCCGATCTCTCAACGCGGTGACTTACATCCTTTGCAGGATAAATACTACATTGTGACCCAGCTGGCGACCGGCGGAGAGCTTTTTGATCGTATTTGTGAGCAAGGAAAGTTCACTGAAAAGGACGCTTCCCAGACTATCCGCCAGGTGTTGGAGGCTGTGGATTACCTGCACGTGAACAACGTCGTGCACAGAGGTGGGTACCAAGGCGCAGAATTGAGTAGCATGATGCTAATAAATACTCATAGATCTGAAGCCCGAAAATCTCTTGTACCTTGAGCCTGAACCCAGCTCTTCACTCGTGCTTGCCGACTTTGGCATTGCCAAGATGCTTGACTCCAAGGACGAAGTGCTGACGACCATGGCTGGATCGTTTGGTTATGCCGCTCCCGAGATTATGCTCAAGCAGGGCCATGGAAAGGCGGTGGATATGTGGTCGCTCGGTGTCATTACCTACACTCTGCTGTGCGGTTATTCGCCCTTTCGCAGCGACACCTTGGCTGGTTTGATCGACGAGTGCCAGAATGGACGTGTAATCTTCCATGAGCGTTACTGGAAAGACGTTAGTCAGGATGCCAAGGACTTTATTGGAACGCTGCTGCAACCAAACCCGGATGATCGAGCCACTAGCGAGGTAATGCATATGATGTACACAGAAAGATGCAAGGCATGGGCTGACACTTTTCTTCAGGAAGCACTGAAGCACGTCTGGCTTACTGGCCAGACGGCCACTGACCACAACTTGCTGCCTGAAATCCGCTCGTACATGGCCAAGGCCCGCCTTCGACGTGGCATCGAGCTCGTCAAGCTCGCCAATCGCATTGAAGCACTCAAGATGCAAGAAGACGAAGAGGAGGATGTCACCGGAGCGGCCGACATGCCGGCTAATGTCAAGGAAGCAGCGGGCGAGGCTTTGTCCTCTGCCTCGCCAAATAAAGGTTTGGCAACGAGCCCTGAGCCGCTTGGCCAAAAGAAGAGCTTGCACAAGGCTGTTCGAGGCGCCATCTTCAAAGAAGTCGTGCTTGCCAAGGTCCGCGAGGTTAAGGAAGAAGAAGAACGTAAGAGAATTGAGCGGGAAGCGACAGAGAGGGCCCAGTCCCCGAGATCGTAAACACCCAATTATACTCTGCGGACAAGGTACATATGCGACTTTTAAATTTTCTTTTTTTAGACTTGGTCTTTGCTCTTTTACCATTTTGAGCCTGTAACTCGCGGCTGCGAGGTCGGGTTATTATTATGATACCAAATTACAGCTTTCCCCTTTGTTGATTATTAAGTTGCTAATACTACCTGTTCATTTATTATGTTGATTAAAATGCTGCATTGTATTCAACGTACTGTTCTATTTTCTTCCGAAACCGACTTAGCTGATGAAAGTCGTGTATTTGCTTTCCATCTCATTTTCCATGATGTGCCCATAAGTTACCAGATATGATTGATGGAAAAGTAATATCGGGCCACAATGCCGCAAACGCCTTTGGCCTCTCCGACCTTTCCCTTTTATCATATCCATGTCACTGAGTTCAGCGCCCGGAGGCCTTGAGTTCTAATTACACCCAGAAACCACATATCATTCTTTGTCAAGTGAAAATTTGACCAACCAATGACCCAGTACTCGATAGCTTGCATATCCTCGCCGCTGGCCAGCTGGTCATATACATACTTGACGAAATCCTGTGACCAATGCTCCGAAACAATATAGATGTTTCTCGAACACACGGTTGTCTCATCGTCCCACGTGTCGACGCTTCTGCCAAAGAACTTGATCGTCTGGATCCATACGTCGTGTGTACTGAACCCTTTTTCGTATGCAACCGCGGTGGTAGTGTCCGATATGGAAAGCTTTCGCTCCGCAAGGCACCGCAGGACAAATTGCGTCAAGGCGGGCGTCCAATCGTTTGGCCGAACTTCAATACAGGATGGACCTTGATCCGGAGACGAAGGAAGAGAACAGCATGTGTTTGGAGGGCGTGTAGAAGAAGCCATCCAGTAGGTTGGAGGGGTGGAAGATAGTGAACGATTCGGCATGGTCCTGAAAAATCCAATAGAGCCTGTTTATATGAGCGTGCTGAGAAACTGACAGAGGAAAGATAAACGGCTTACAGGGTAATAGCACCTGCAGTAAGCACCCTCGGTGAAAAACTGGGTCTTTCAATTTGCAGCCAGGACGTTTCGATTTAGGCTTTCAAAGGGACAAGTGCAAAGCAGCACTCCGCCTTTGCCAAACAGAAAGATGATAAACCGAATGTCAGAGCGACTGAGAAAACTGGATGAGTAAAGCGACTTTGAGGATCCAAATATATATGCAAAATAAAAAAAGTAAAATGGTTACCTTGATTCCAAAAGTCAAAGGCAATGGCCATGTTCACCGCAGAGACTTTGCTCCCTTCTGAAGACTGACGCAGTGATGCAGTCGGGATAGTAAATCCTGTGATGACTTATCCAAATCCATTCAACCAGCTGAGCTGTTGTCTGAAACACTCACAAAGACTGAGAACTACAAAAATGAGCCATCAAGAAGGTGGGAGAAGGACACTGCATCTGTTGTCATGTTCTAATATGAGAAACTTAGAATCAGCGTTTGACTATTGAGAAATGAACGTTTCTCGAGGGACTGGACATATCAACGCCGAGGCAGCAAGAGCAGACCACAGCTGACGCATGGCAGCAATATCAGAAACTCGAGACAGCTTTCAACTACTGCAGCTCACAAAAGCGCAATTGATCAACTTGCTAAACTAGTGAAGAGGAATTGCCGTTATTTCTGTTTCTTTTTTTGGCTCATTCCTTTCAAGCCGCAGCTCCTTCAACCCGTGGAGTCAAATATTTTTGTAACCCAAAATTCATGATTGTGACACTGACATCCGAGAATAAGGCTTCACAAAACGGTTATTGGTGTTACCGCGGATTCCCGGGATTTATTGATACTCTGATATGTAAATCTGCTTAAGGCAGCTACCCGCGTTGAACTACGTTTTGCGTCACAGAGTACGGAGATCGCCTATGAAACATGTCAAGTTTTTATCCAATATCCTTGATGATTTGAAATTTTATTTTCCCTTTTCCCGTCTCTATTTTCCACTTTTGACTGGAGGATGAGGCTGTAATATCAAGACCAGACTGTAGCCTGATAGACTCGTGGAACCTCGTTTGTCTTTAGCTTCAACCTCCCGCTGGCCTACTGAGTGTAATTGTCTCAAGCTCATCAGGTAATTACATATAAAATAGAGCATTTAAAAATACCTTCGAAAATATCCGTACAAAGTATAACAATACTTGAAGCAACAAGAATCCACGGCTGTACACTTTGACTGCCTAACTACAATGCATTGTTTCTCTATCAAAGCAGCAAGTTCCCTTTCAAAATCCGCTCGAAAGGAAAACTCTTTCAAGACCATTATCGGGTATTGGCTCCGCTTCATTCTTTGTTCGTTCGCCTTTCATCGTTGTTTTGTGGACTGTATCTCCTTGTTCATCTCTAGAGTCGCTTTGTTCACGTAACAAAATCTTTTGTTATTTCATGTCCACCGCTCAAAGAAACTACCAACACAACTATCGAACAAAGCCATTTACAACTCGTCTCAAATCTCTATATATTTCGCGGTCTTAACCCAGAGAATGTTTCCCTCTCCACCAAGCTTCCCAAGCAATTCTACAACACAGCTTCGATCACAATACTTACACCTCACTTTAATACGCTATCCATATATCATCAACAATTACCAACAGAAAACATGATCAAGACATACCCTCCTCAGAACTGGTCGCACAAAGCGACTATGCTTGTGCTAGAAGGTGACGCCAACTTCCTCTCCGAGAAGACGCTAATTGAGCATCTAGACAAGAACCACCGTATCAAGGCTGATTCCTTTTGGATCCAGCACGTCATCAAGGTCGGATTCGCTGCCACATGGGAGCGCATTTACCTTGATACCGAGAATCCCGAAAACACCGAATATAGCCGTATCCGTGAAGAATTCGAGACATACCCCCCCAAGGGATGGTGCCATGATGCTACCTTGGCGGTATTTGTCCACGATGCAAAAGAACGCGTGAATAAGGATATTATTCGCATTTTGTACGCCCAGCAGCATATCCTCGCTGATGACTTTTGGATTAACCAGGTCAAGATACTGGGCTGGGGCGCGGATAATCATGAGCCAAGATTTAGACATTTGGATTGAAGCTGACTTGTTGCCATTAGGAAGCGGAATTTCATTTGTCGTCGAGATCTGAGATCAACGCAAACAATTGTAGCAGGTTTAGGGAAATCGAGAGGAGGATGCTATCAATGAAGATGATGATCGGTGAGTCAAGCATCATTCATTTAATGGCTAATTATAGGTAGATGAATTGAATCTATATCTCTTCCGCAAAACATGTTGGTGATATGTGTTTACATTATATTGGCTGAAGTTGAAGAAATTTGGAGCGTGACCGTGTATGTCGTGAATCTTGCTCTAACGTGTCTGTTTGACTGCCACCGGAACCTTGATTTTACTGTAATATCCATGGTTTGTGTTGACCTTCACATTGATGCATGACATTGAATGAGGATCTGCCTTCAAGCAGTCCACGCAGTCATATATATCACCAGACTGCCAGTGCAGAAGTGCAGTACTGTTAATGTCCCAAGTGTTCAGAAATTCTGTGATTCATTGTGCAAATGCAGTCTATATAACGCAGCGAAGCTGCAGCGTTTTTCCTTCTCCCTTTCCTGTCTCATAGATCGTGACAAGTCAGTTAAATAGCGTTCGCAGCATCCTTCTTCTGTTTCGTTTCCAGACCAAGTTCCGAACGTACCTTGACAAAAATTCTTGCTCCCGAGAAAGCTATTCTGATCTTCTGTTCAAGTAAGTGCACCACTGCACCATTGCACCAAACATGCCCTTCAACTTTAGCCACTGTACCCTCCCATGTTGTTGCCTCTAACATCCTCCTCCGGGAACGAACTCAGCAGAAATCTACTTACAAAAAACCACAAAATGTCTGGTCCTTTTGGCCACGTGAATCCAGCCCCCGAGCCCAAGGGTTGGAGTCTTTACCTCAGCACCCTAGTTCTGAATTCCTTCTTCGGCGTTGGCCAATACGTTACTTGTATCTGCCCCGACCACATCATGAAAAACTGTAATGGAAACAACCACTGCCTTCAACAGTACCATGCGTGGGTTCGAAACAAGGCTGAGGAAATGTGGAGGGACAATTGGGACCTGCGCACCCCGGATTCCAACAAGTACGCCATTGAAGGCTATATCGACTTTATCATCAAGCGGGAGATTGGTCGCCAGCTCAGCGGATGGTGAACCGTGAAAGTCTTCCAAGAAAAGCTTCAATGGCTTATTTCAATGCAGCAGTGCGGCTATGCGCCGCGGTGGGTTTGTGGCTGATCCTGCTGAGCATTTGAAACGGCTATTTTAGAAGCTTGGGAAGTTTTTGACAAAGGAGGAAGGAGGAAGTTTTGGAAATCGCATCTCAGCTTATTTGTGGTCGTCTTTTGACGCAAAGGGGTTTTCTTTTTTCGATTTTTAATATTGGGAATATTATGCGGTGGATTAATTATAGAGCTGAGATAGCATTTATGCAGAGGAGGAGAAATTAAAGCGATTGCGTTAACAATTCTGATCCTTAGCCCGTTTTACATAACAGGACTTTCTTCTGGTGACTGTTACCACCCTTGACGACAACCGATAGACCGTACCCCTGATTACCTCAGGTAGGTTTTGGGCCGGTCTTAGCGAAAGGGCCGGATGCTTAGTGAGCGACTTCAGCTAAGCCCTACCCGAAACTTTATGTAGAAGCATACAACATGTAGCATACACCCCCGGCGGCGCTAGAGCTTGCATAGCAGCAAGCATATCGAAACAAACACTTTCAAGGTAACTCTCAATTTGTAAAAGATAACAAGAAACTTTCAAAAATAGCAAGAAGCCTTATTCCAAGCGCACCCTTTGCCTACAGTATGCTACATATCAATCTACTACATATCATTGCTTTTACGCACTTGGTAAGCTACATCTTCGAACTCTGATTTCTGAGTCAAGGCTCACAGGCTTACGGCTTTACAAGAGAGAAATAGAAAGACGAAAATGCAAAGAGACAATCTATTTTATGACTTCCACTCTTCGAGGCCCAAGGATCCGAGCCTCCGAGGTCCCAAATATCTACAGAATACTGCGATGCGGGTCCATTAGTCAGAGCCATAAGCCCACGAGGTCATTTAGATGCTGCCTAATATATTCACGTTTCATATTGATGATATATTGAATATTACATTAACAGGTCTACTCTTCGTCACTCATGTATATAAATTAGGGTCATCTCCTTCAGTCCATGTGTCTGTTAACTCTTTTCATGGACTTTAGTTTCTTTCACAATGATGCTGAGAAACTCGATATATGCACCAAATATTTGAATGTTAGAGTTTGCAAATTATAACTACTTATTAACTTGCAGAGATTACTTTCAGTATTCATGCCTGCCTTTACTCTTCCCCAAAATGACAACAGAAGATATCAGGTAAATTGAATGCGGAATACAGAATCACTGAGTTCTAAAAGTTATATAAAACAGTCCAACATACGACATGGAACAGCTTTGGAATACTTGTTCTTCAGATTCGGATCCAACTCGATCTTCCACAATATTTCTCAAACCCTCAATATTCTTGTTATTTCATCTTCCACGGCGCGTTATCTTTGACATCCAACCACACAAACAAAAAGATTTTCTCAGACCGGTCTACGTTTCGTTCTCCACATCAAGTCTCCTCCCTCTCTATATAAAGGAAATAAAAATCTCTAACCAGAAGTGCAGCTAATACGAATCATCTAGGACACAAAAACCCGCGTACACGAGTCACAATGCCCAACTCATCTTTCCACAGTATTGGTCGTTTTGAAGGCGCCCCACTCAACTGGACGCAAGCTCTCTCCCGGTCTGTGATTGACGAATACATGGGCCTAAGAATCTGCGAGTGTGTGACGCCGCGAATCTTGTGCACTCGAACGTTTGCCTGCCAGAACAATTATGTAGATTGGGTCAAGCAAAAGGCGGCCTTTCTCAGCAGCTTGGGATTCGGAGGGCCAGCGGAGATTGAGGGATATATTGAATTTTTGATCCGGGAGCAAAAGGAGAAGATGGAAGCTCAGAATTTGGGATAACTTTGCGAAGGTATGCAAAGCACGGAGTTTTTTGTGGTGGAATATGGGGCAAATTAAAGTTTATTGGGCTGGAATAAGGACTTGATAGAGGAAGAGACTGGAGAAAGAGTCGCAATGCAATGGGGTAGTAATATTTCACATAGATCTGGAGTAATCTGATAATGGTAGAAGTGGGAAAGGAGGGTCAAATGCTTCGAAGACTTCAATGACATACCGCGTACTCGAGGCGTCATGATAGGTATCCAAAAAAACCCTAGCATAATTTTATTCAGAGAATCCAATCAGCAC
Source organism: Xylona heveae TC161 (assembly GCF_001619985.1). Lineage (NCBI taxonomy): Eukaryota > Fungi > Ascomycota > Xylonomycetes > Xylonales > Xylonaceae > Xylona > Xylona heveae. The sequence continues at coordinate 459,632 of NW_017264193.1, read as the reverse complement.
TTCCTTATCATGCGTGTCAAAAAGTCTTATATGTAGCTGCCGTCCTGCTGTCAGAGTCAGTACGTCATAACAAAACCCAGATCAGATCAAGTTTACGTACCCGTCTGACTTTCCAGCTCTTCCAGTCAAATACTTCTTTAGCATACCTCCGTACCAGACATGTTACCATCCTCCGTAAACAACTCGACTCCTCTTCCCGGGACCATTTGAATCCCAGATTATTAGCTGTCACCCCAGACCCCTACGCAGCCACGCTTAGCACCCAGTAAACCCTAATCTCACTTGACACTGACACCACAGACCGTATTCACTCCCGTCCAACCGACCTTGACGTAACGGCATACAAGCTTTCGATATCCACTCACCCTTCACTTTTCGTGAAAAGATGGCCAGAAGATATTCCATCATTCCTCGTCTTCGGGATTATCTGTATCCTGTACCACGTAGTACAAAAAGAAGAAAAATTATGAATAGAAACAGATGAACATGACACAACGGTAAGGGCCAACGATCAATCATCAACTCTCCAGTTAATTGGCGATTGACAAAACAGCAAGCAACAAATACGACTACAAAACGGGATATGGGAAAATGCCAATGGGAAAGAGTCGAGGGGTTTGGAATCTTGACTCCTGAGACTTGAATTCATCGAGTCTCTGACTCCGTGGGACACGTAGGGATCTAAGAACTGCGCAGCAAATGAAGAAGGGGAATAAAAAGAATTACCTTATCTTACCTACACCGTCACTTGCAAAATTGCGGCTTGCAATTCCCATACACTTCGTGCTCACCTCCTTCACCAATTCCTCTCGTGGCATTGGTAACCTCACTTCCCACTTCTGGTGAACCGCGCCGTCTCGTGGCCACGATTTTCAGTTACTTCAATTACTTCGCCTTCTTCACTTTCCTTCTGAATGCAGGCTTCGAACAGAACAGGTATATATAAACCCTTCTTTGCCCGTTGTACTTTTCTTCCACTCTCATCCTCTCTTCTTCGTCTTCCTTTTATCTTCACGATACATACTCCAACATTGGACATCATACACCAAACATCAGACATCCTTAGCTTCAGACTCCATACCTTACCTTTAACCTGCGTACCTCCCCTCTACATCCCCAACACTCCAACGCTCTTCCACGGGCTTCAGGTTCTGTCTGCCACACGAAAGTCTTGCTCTTCTCTCAAGAAACCTTCCAGAAACCTCTTTGTTACTCGTGAGTAATTCCTCTCAGTTTTTCTCTATTCCGAAAGCCAGTCCTCCAGGTCTCTATCTCAGGCTTCACATTCTGCACTTCTTTTTCCTTCTCTCTTCCTCTCCTCCTCACGCAGCTCATGAAACAGAACAAATACTCACAAGCAACAGACACAAATAACGCACAAAAATGCCTATTGCTACACCCACCACCAGCGTGTCCGTGCCCAAGGGCTGGACCAACCGTCACACCGATTGGGTTCTGGCCAAATGGAATATCCTCAAAACCAATTTCGGCCAGAATGGTGAAGAAATCCCCGAGTACCTCATCAACTCGTGGCTCAGCCTCACAATTCGTGCAGCAGCCTATGACTACAGTGTCACGGCCACTGAGGACTGGATCATGCTCGTTGTAGCTGATCCGGATAAAGCCAACATCATGGTCGCTGAGCAGGCTGCAGCTGCTTAGAGCAGCCAGTTTGTTTTGATCTTTCTCTTCATAAGACGTGCTTGGCTGAACCATATGGTATGTAAATACCTTGCCCTATACTGGAGCTCAACTGCAAAAAAAGACATGCAATATTGAGACAAATGGTGAAAATAACGCTGACAAGATAATTCATTTTGCAGTCTGACACACTCGCTGTCTCCTGTGAGCAGGACTCGTCAACTACTCAACTAGTTAGTCTCTGGTTCAGCAGCGTATGGAATTGTGAAGAAAAGTCAAGATTGCAAGTGGCATGAATTATCCATGCATAGGATAACAAAGGCGTTAAGACAATGGATTTAGTGGAGTTGCAGGATCTAAGCACATGCCATTCGGAAACATGTTGCCATTGGGACTGGGATCCTGGGTTCATTAGGCGTTCAGGATTTGTTTTCAACCAGATACTCATGACTATTGTGAATCATAAGACATTTAGCGAACCAATTAATTTTTTAATTCCCTCATAACCTGTATGCTGCTGATCCAATCAGTGATTGTTTTAACGTGAAAGTCCCTGCGTTGATAGACCATAGTAGACATGATTGATGTAGGAGCCAACGAGCACAGAAAGTGAAAACTAGCGAGAGTCCAAAGACAACCCAAACACTGGTTGTGGCATGCCTTGTGCATATCTGCAAGAAAAGTCGCCTAAACCCGGACCGCATTGCCAGAGTTTTGTTTTGGTTTCGGGTCACTCAACGCCAGGACTATAGTATAATTATTTGTAAATTGTATTATTAAGATTAATATCTGAGTAAAAACTGATTGATAATATCAGAAGACATGCCTCATGCACGTTAGTGCGTTACAAATATGAGCAGCATCCTAAACGCCAAAACCAACAGTTCAAAAGACATGACTATTTCCATGATGCTTTGATCTGCCGATTTGCCAATCAAATATTCCCAGTTCGGCAATCCTAGGTAATTCTCAGCAAAACCGAAGAGCGCGCTGAGACATCAAATTCTCCTCCCAAGAGAGCTGCTACAAAAAAGTGTCAACTTCCGTCCCAAGGAACAACAATCTCCATTCTCCACGCTCAAAATCGAAAGGAAATTCCAAACGCAAAACGGTTAAAAAGAGTGGCAAAAGCATGCTTACAAAACAAGAAAAACAAGGAAAGGAGTAGAGGCATGACAAAACTGAAACCAGAGACGGATAATGGCGAGCCGCAAGAAACAAGAAAGTCTCAAAACAATGAACAGAAAGAAAAAGAAAAGAAAAAGAAGAAAGAAAAAGAAAAGCCGGTGAAAAGACCTAGAGACAAGGCACCACGGAAATAGATTAGAAAAAAGTATTGGAGAAAGCAGAAAAAGAAGTTGGAGGAAAGAGACGGAAATAGAGAGAAAGAGAAAATGTCCTCCCCTTTCTCTCGCACACCGGACACCCTGCGATAATAGCATCAAAGCTCTTCCAAAACAGCCTGACAGAGCCGCTGGTATCTCTCCGCATCGAATCTAGGGCGCTGCCATCCCACAGCTCTCAAGCGCGCAATCCTCGATTCCTTATCTGTCTTCTTCGACTCACTATAAATTCGACAACGCGCTTGAGTCTCGCGATGAATGGCTTGCGCCTTGGTCGTCGCTTCCACAAGTTCCTCAACGGCATCAATATGGCGATGCAGCATTTCTGCAAAAGAAGTAAGATGCGAGTTGAATCGGTGGCGAGAACGCATGCGGAGCCAGGCGGTGCTCTCTTCGGTGAACGTGACCGAGGCGCGTTTGGGCGGAGAAGGGGCTGGACCTAGAGAAGATACAGATGCACGTTTGGAGTGCTCCTTGGTTGGTTGAAGGATAGGTTTCAACTTGGGACGCAGCGGTGAGGGGACCAACGGGTTGCGATTGCAAGTATGACTATGATTGTTGTTTTGATTGTCGACTTTGCGAATGGAAAGTGGTGAAGGTTTTAGACCACCAAATGGATCATGAACGTCGGTGTCGCTGTCATCCTCCTCTTCGTAGCTATCTTTGTCGAAGCTAGGCATGCTGTTTTCCTTGTTATGGCCGTCATTGTAAGTGTAATGGTGCACCTGTGGTTTAAATGGCAAAGGAGAAAAATGGGCTGACGCGGACGAAGCTCCTTTGAATGGCGGAGAGTTGAAAATAGCGTCCAACGAAGAGAAGCTTGCAACAGAAGAAGCTACAGAGTCTGAGTGCAACCGGCGAGGGGAAGACGCTGGAAAGTCTACACCGTTGCGACTTTTCGAGAAGTTGGCGACGTTGGTGTCAATTGAGCGCAGAAGCTTCTTGGGAGAAGAAAAGGTTGCAGAGGAAGAACAGCAAGTGTCCTCGGCATCCAGACCGGGAAGTATATCTGAAGCTTTGAGGTAATGCTCTCTAGCAGACTCGAGACGGCGAAGGCGGTCGGCGGACAGAATGTGTAAAGGTCGAGCGAGCAGCTCACAGCAGAGCGCGGCGTAGTAGTTTAAAGCACTCTCCTGAATTGGGTGAATGTAGGACTGGAGACATGGAGTGTTAGCGAAAAGCAATTCACTGGTTTTGTTGTTGTTTTGATTTGAAAGCTCAACTTCCCGGCCCAGAATGACGCGAACTTACAGATTGTTGATCCCGGACCGATTGCAAAAGATTGAGGCACCGAGTAAAGCATTCCCTGAATTTTCGATTCAAGAGAAGCTCCTTGATGGTGACGAGCACGGTTTTCCATTGCTGAAATGATTTTGGACTTTGTTGGTTTCCTGGGAATGAAGCCTGCACCAGGTTTGAGACAGCAATTCGTCTGCCTAAGGGCGCAAACTTCAACTTGCTTGGCAGCGTTGCCAGGTTTAAGTCTCTGGAGACGAAAGGGTCCTCCATCTTTTGATGAAATAGAACAACCCAAGCAGGAAACCGTATTGGTTGTGGCTTTCCGTTTGATGGGGAAGGGAACAAAGAGTGGTTGGAAGTTGGATCAAAACATGGCGACTTGGGAAGTCGTGATGCAAGATTCTCAGCGGGGGAAATAAAATAAAGGAAAAGAGTGTTTGTCCGACAAGTTGGAAATACAGAGGACGTCAGTGAGGCGGCATAGCAGCTAGTTCAAGTGTTCCCCGTCTGAGCGTGCAAGGAAAAGAAGGTGAACAGCAGCAGATGTAAACAAAAGGTTTTGTAATGAACACGTTCGACACCACTCACTAGACTTCACAAGGAGAGCAAAATAAACAAATGGCCCCGGCTACGACCTGCCACATGGCTTGTAGCCGAAGTAGGAGTTCAATGCGGTTTCGATCAATACGCCGACTATTCCATTTCCAGAATCATGGACTTTTGATAGTGTGGGCAAGACTAAGCCGACCAACAAATAGCCAAGAGTACGCGCTCACTTTGTTATGGGAAACTAGAATAGCAAAGTCCCGAATGAACTCGAAATGCGGATGCTGTACCAAGTATTTAGCTGAAATTTAAATATCTGACATTGGGTATAATGTGGATTAATGCTTATGCTGAACGGCCGCGTCCATGTGATATCTGCGCTAAAGGTAACATGATGACAGGAAATAATGAGAAGAACAAATGCATGCCACTAGCGATATCTCTGGTCATTGACCTTCCCAATGTTACACCTTTTTAAAGCTTGCTCTCTCGGTAGCGGCATCCATCATACGGTTACCACTAATAATTGATGTTGTGCAGATAATAATTTGTCTCCGGGCTGCGCAACGCGGTCAGTCTGCTATATCTCCGATGAGAAATGAAAATCATTGCTTACCTTCTTCCTGTTTGGCAATGTATCTTAGGGCAGCAATTTCTGCAAAGCTGATTCCTCCCAAAAAGAAGACCACAACAGTCTTGCGCTCATTTTGCCCATTAAGGATTTGTCTTGCTCGAACCGCCTTCTCCTCGCCTCTTTGAATCTCATCAACTGTTGCGCCTCTAATGCTTTTCAAAGCATCTTCGAATCCTCGCCATCCTTGAGAGGCACCCTGAGCAGTGGTAGAGCTGGCCGTAGAACCGCCCTTAGTAAGGGAAAGAAGATACTGCTTTTGCAGAAGACATTGCACAAGTCGCACACTGAGAGGAGCATATCCGCTGTAGACATAAGAGATGTCGTTTGGATCTTGTTCGTTGACCTCGTCGACGATGAGACGTAGGCTCTTTCTGAGAGAATTGTAGTTTGTCTTTGACCCTGCAGAGCCGGCACTTGCTGTGGTCGGGATCAACAAAGCATTTGCTGAAGAACGCGACTGGAGCAACTGAAGCTTTTCCAACGTATCGAGGGTCAGAATATGCTGAAAGCCGTATCCGTGCAGTATTTGGCGCTTAAAGTTCTCTAGATCCTTTGGTCTCACACCCCCACAGATACACGACTCAAGGCAAAGGAGTCGAAGAATATGAGCCAGAGGAACATCACGGGCTATCAATTCTTCGATACTTTCGTGCTGCGTCGAGGGATCTGCGCCAGCCGCAATATTTTGTTGGACCTCCAGAAGGCGGCTAAAGACGTCCGATCGAGTATATTTCATAATGTCCTCGGCTAATCCAGTATGAATCTTTAAACTTTGCTGTTCAGCTTGAAATCCGGGGAGCTTGTTCACAAACTCTCGAAGCTCCGAGGTAGTTCTAGCCACATGACGACTTTCGTAGTCGCTCTCTAGCCGGCGAGCCACTCTGTTCAGCAAGCTTCCGACAATGGCAAAATTGGAATCCCGGAGCTGCGAGTACAGTTTGTCGGAAGAATCTAGCTGAATCTTTCGTTTCATTCCCTTCTGGGTTGCAGCACTTCGTGAAGAGCCCTGGTTCGGCTGTGATGGATTGGCCGCTCCCACAATCGAAGTATCGACTTCTGCCTGATTGTCCTGGACACTGTAGAGTTCATCCAATAGACCTTCGTATGTCAATTGGGTGAGCAGAGGAGTCGCAAAGTCAACCTCGCGATCAATGACAATGAGACTTTCGATGGAGGAACTTGGCGTTAGACCAACCGTAGAGGCTGCGCTTTTTATGTCTTCTCCAGCCGCCACTTCGGATCGCATTCGAATCAAGAGATCTGCGAGGCGGCGAGAATTGTCTCCTTTACCTAAAATTCTAGGAAAGAGGCCATGTTGCTGCTGTATGAGCATAAGGGAGCGAGCGGCCATGAAAATGCAGGTTGGGTCACCGCGCTATGCAAAAGCTTTAGAAGCTACATCTTTCATATATCGAAGCCCACCAGCTTCCTTCCATGGATTACGCACCAGGTATAAATCACCAAAAGAGTCCGGCAACTCCAGAGAAAGCAGGTCGGTTTCCAACGGAATAAAATACAGGGGAAATTCAGCTGTAGAGACATCGCCGAGCACACCAGCATCTTCGAGCACTTGGTTGCAAACAAGAGTACGTCTAGGGAGCAAGAATATGTGAAAATCGTGATCTATTTGAGTAGTTCGTTGCAGGCGCTTAATCTGCTCTTAAATAGAAGCAATGTCAGCACGCACTGATGGTGTCTTTCCACGGGTGACAAGGAAGACCATAATGAGACAGTGCTAAGACTTTTGAGTATAAAGTTCTTTTCGATTTAGGGATTATGACAAATCACAGTAGTGTAGGTTTAAAATCTACGCGATTTACTGATAATCCCATATATGGCGCCGGTCGACCATAAAAGTGCATCACTGATATGAGCCATAGCGTCGAAACATTGTAGAGAATGAAAAGGGGAAACGGGGAAATGTATGGCCAGTAGCTGAGTTTGCGGAACGCCGGAGAGCTATGAAGATCCACGTACCGGCAACAGCCTGGACACTCTTAGTATGTTCACCCCGAGTCAAGAAGATGACATTCCGCTGCGATGAATCCACATTGTCATTCTCAAGGAAGAAAACCCGATCCACGCCGTAGTCTTGGAGTGTCGAAAATTTGACAAAGACACCAATAGGTCCGGCCAGGTCTTTCTCCAGCACAAGGTTCTTCTTTCCTCGAACCTATACAGTCGTTCAGTATGCCGGAAGTGAAGAGAGAAGATGCATCCAGAAAGCACGTACACCCTCAAGGAGGTTGAGCAAATCTTTGCGAGCTTTTTCCTGGATGTCAGTGACATTGACACCTGCAATTGGAGCCATCGCTGGACTCAATTGCAGGGTCAGAAGCAATGTTAAGTACGTAAAAAAATCAAAGTCGAAGCTGCACTCGAGTACAGAGATCAATTATCATTCAAGGCACCTCCAGAATCAATGGTGAGGCATGCACAAGAAAGCTGTTCAACGCGTCTCAACTGTGGGAAAGAGAATGAAAAGGTCGGCAAAGAGATGAAGAGGTAGAAATAAGCTTCGCTAGTCCGATGTCATTGTGCATTGTTTGGACTACCGTAGACCCCTCACGCTAAAGGTCTCTATGGACATCTGTAATTTTCAACGCCAATATCCATGTGAAGTAGCTAACTTTTGATGATACCGAAAGAAATTCCCCAGTATCCCACAATTTTCTAGAAGCGCTTGGCCTGTCAAGTAATCGTCTTGCTCAGAACCAGTCGCAAGTGTTTTTTTTCCTGGGTGAGATCTCGTGCATGCTTTTTGCACGTCTCTTCCGTACTTGGTCTGCACCACCAGTCCGCACAACTCGCTTCAACTGCCTGACTATCGTGAGTCAGGCGGGACGCTGCCGCAATCTTTCAATAACCACCAGACGTTTACAAGAAGAAGAAATGGGCAAAGACAAGGTTTCCTTCCAGCTCAAGACCCCTAAGGGGACCAAAGACTGTACGCGCTCTGGAGCAGTGTCAGAAACAGACGCTATCACTTTTTTACTTTTTAAATGATATGTTTTTGCTGATTGACGATAGGGGAGGGCAAGGACATGGTCATTCGCGAGCGGATATTCTCGAGCATCACAGACGTTTTTAAGCGCCACGGTGCTGTCACATTAGATACGTAAGAGCTATTTTCAAATGCGGCTGAATATACACAATGTTCAACGAGCTGACTTGAAACAGCCCAGTTTTCGAACTTCGAGAAATTCTTGCCGGCAAGTATGGTGAAGACAGCAAGCTCATTTATGATCTGGCCGACCAGGGCGGCGAAATCTGTTCACTGCGCTACGATCTGACTGTTCCCTTTGCCCGTTGGCTCGCCATGAACCCGTCTGTGCAGAATATCAAGCGGTACCACATCGCCAAGGTCTACCGTCGAGACCAGCCGGCCATGACCAAGGGACGGATGCGGGAGTTTTACCAATGCGATTTTGACATTGCCGGCACATACGACGCTATGCTTCCCGACGCAGAGATTCTCCGGATATTATACGAGGTGTTTGAAGGTCTTGGCTGGGACGGCAAGTACACGATTAAGCTCAACCACCGGAAAATCCTAGACGGCATCTTCTCCGTTTGCGGTGTGCCCGAGGAAAAGATTCGAACGATCAGCAGTGCAGTTGACAAGCTCGACAAGGTAAGGATATTGTCATCTCTTTAGGTTCTGGGCTTTCTGTTCGCAATTTTACTTGCTGACACGGTTTGTTTCTTCTCGCAGTCCCCCTGGGCCGAAGTCCGCCGCGAAATGACAGAAGAAAAGGGCCTTGACGGCGCCGTTGCCGACAAGATTGGAGAATACGTTGTCCGGAAAGGCAAAGGAGAACTGCTTGCCGCGCTGAAGGAAGATGCGATCCTGAGTGGCAACGAGTCTGCCAAAAAGGGTCTCGAGGACATGGAGCTTCTCTTCGAGTACCTCGAGGCGTACGGCGTGCTTGGTCAGATTTCATTTGACCTCAGCCTTGCCCGTGGTTTGGACTACTACACTGGTCTGATCTACGAGGTCATCACGGAGGGATCCGCACCTCAAGCCGCCGAGGCACAAAAGGCCACCAAGGCGGCCAAGAAGAGCAGCGGCAAGCCTCAAGGCGAGGACGACGACCGCTCCGCCGACCCCAATGTTGGCGTCGGCAGTGTCGCCGCCGGCGGTCGGTACGACAACCTGGTCGGCATGTTCTCTGGCAAAGCTCAGATCCCTTGTGTGGGTATCTCGTTTGGTATTGAGCGTATCTTCTCGATTACCAAGGCAAGAATGGAGGCGCAAAAGACTGCTGCCTCGGTCCGACTTAACGAGATTGACGTCTTTGTTATGGCGTTTGGTGGCAAGGGCTTCACCGGTTTGTTGAAGGAGCGCATGTCTATCGCAAAGACTCTTTGGGATGCCGGTATCAAGGTACTATTCATGTCTCCTCTTCATCTTTACTCCTCTCTCCCCATCAGCTTCCCATTCACCTCTCAACCTAGAAGCTACATCCCGCTAACACATTGTGAAATATACAGGCCGAACTAGCATACAAGGTCAAGCCTAAGCTTCCCCAACAATTCAAGTCTGCTGAGATTGGCGGTGTCCCATTTGCCGTGATTCTCGGCGAAGACGAACAAGCTCAAGGCAAGTGCAAGATCAAGGAGCTAGGCCTGCCCGAAGGCCACCCCGAAAAGGACGGCATCGTCGTCGATCTCGCCAATCTCGTTCCTGAGGTGAAGAAACGTCTCGCGGACAAGACCGGCATTGATGGCGTCACTGGCGGCAATCTCGTTCCTGAGGTGAAGAAACGTCTCGCGGACAAGACCGGCATTGATGGCGTCACTGGCGGTATTAACGGTCTATGAGTCATGTGCTTTAAGATCATATCAAAATACAATGTGCGAATCATATAGACATGAAAATTAGCAATATAGCCAACATCTCATACGAACCAAAATTACTCATAGTATTATAGCTGTTAAGTAGATGTATCAAGCAAATTATTCAATGTACGGCCATTTTTACATTGATTACAAGTTTACAGGAAGTTATGCCATGTTATTGGTTCGCATTTACCTTCTTGCTATAGCTAGCTCCATCATGCAAGCCTTGTCGATCCTACCAGCCAGCTTCCAGTGCTCTTCATACTCGTAGTCCACACCGGCAGTTGTTCCCTCGTTCCGCGCATCTGTGACGGTTCGGCTATCGGATCCCCTGTACTGGCTCCTCGCTCCAAATAGCGCGCTTCGTTGTTCCCTCGTTCCTGACATCGGCAGGTCGGAGGCCGGGGCTTACAATTATGCCGAAAAGCGCTTCTTCGGATAAATCATTTAACTATTACAGGGTTATTCCAGGGGTCGGGGGGGTCGGGTCCACGCCGGTGCACCAGGCAGCAGTTTTTTTGAGTCTTGGACCGAGGACTCTTTGCTTCCAAAAGCTTCGTAGACTTGTTGGGCTCTCGCACGAACGGAAGCAATACACTTTATGTTTTTTTGTGGGTATTATTACGAGTCTTGTATCGTTTGAAACATCCCAACAGATTTTGTCAAAAGACTTTTTTTCTTTTCTTTTTCATTTGTTGCTTTTACTTTACAGAGTGCAGTGCTACACTTGGACAGCGCTCCGGAGGCTGTAGAAAAACAGAAGCTCCTACGAAATGGTCTACATACCTGTACCTGCAATTCGAAAGTCTTGATACTGAAGTTTGAAATTCTTGCTACGCAAAAGAATGAGAGTGTTGGGCAACTAGGAACTTATAACATGCAAGCGTAAGGTGCATAACTTTGCGTATATCGTCACTCGTCACTGGTCAGTGATATTCATATTACCGCGTATAATTGATTATCCGAAGGACATAAGTGCACCGTTCATGCTAGAAGCAAAACCTTAGATTTTAAAATATAAAGTGAAAAAGACGAGAAAAATGGAATAAGAACCCATAAACCCCACATAGTAACAAATAGGAGTGAGTCTGAGACGGTCCTCAATTGCGTGAAACTGACAGCTCGACAGGTTAGATTCTTCAACGAATCAGCCTGCAAGATGTCAGCTGTAACATGCTGGACCTTGCAGTCATGACGTTTTTCAAACTACTTGTCTATTAAGCCTGGACTCTGGACTCGGCCCAACGTATATAGTAAGTTGTTGAGAAGAAAGCGTCCACAGCGTCCACAGCGTCCATCTAAATATGTTCAACAAATTCTAGCAGGCAGCACTGCAGTGGACCAGTGGCAACATTGGCAACAGTGGCAAGCGGTAAAACTGTTAGACCCTTACTGTCAAACCCTATGTGACGTGGTTGATCAAGCCCTGTAACCCTGAATCTCTTAACACGTATCCGGACCCAGATCTGGGCTGGATATAACCATTGAATAACTATACTACTATATCCTAAACTGTCAGGACTCAGGACTCAAGTCTTAACCATTATCGTTCTCTTTCAATTGAATATTCAATATATAGTCAAATCTCAAGTTTCAACAAGGACTCGACTTTCTCGACGACGCAACGACACTCAGAGTCATTGGCTCCTTTCATTGTTTTATCACATCAACAACAATGGCTCAGGTCAAGGCTCGCCGCGGCATCGATTCCGCAAACAAGGAAATCGACGACGGCACCAGAGACTACATCCCTCTCCGAAAACAACAACAGCATGGCAAAACTCCCAAAAAACACATCACCGAGTATCCCATCACATGGACCAATTGGTACAAACACGTCAACTGGCTGAGCAGCACCTTTGTCCTGTCGCTCCCGCTGCTGGGCTGCATCGGGGCGTGCTACGTGCCGTTGCGGCTGTACACGGCGGTTTTTGCGGTGGTGTATTATTTCCATACGGGGCTTGGTATAACTGCTGGTACGTATTTTCTTCATTTCATACGGAGTATGCATAATCCACATCCACATCCACATGCACGATCCTGTTGCATGTTCCATGTTCAATATTCATACTCCATATTCCACTATCAACGTTCCATTTTCCACAGTCCACAGTCCACAGTTTTCAGTGCCCTGTGCCCAGTGCACAATTGGTTTCATTGGACCATTGGCATTGGACCACGGATTATGGACCATGGACCATGGACAATAATCATTGATATCCAAGTCCAAGTCTTTTGATCTCCAAGAGGTGGGAGTCGACTGAATATCAAAAAAAGAACCCCGGTTCAACCTATTCAAACCCAATTGCACCCCAAAAAAGAAAAAAAAAAAAGAAAAAGGATTCTCATCGGACACATAACTAGAACCACAAAAACTAACCAACGGTCAACTTCACAGGCTACCACCGCCTCTGGGCGCACACCTCCTACCGCGCCTCCCTCCCCCTCAAAATCTACCTCGCGTCCGTCGGTTCGGGCGCCATCCAGGGGTCTATCAGGTGGTGGTCCACCAAACACCGCTCTCACCACCGCTACACCGACACCTCTCGGGACCCCTACTCCGTGTCCAAGGGCCTTTTATATTCCCACTTGGGGTGGATCATCATGAAACAGCACCCTTTGCGGGTCGGACGCACCGACATCTCCGACCTGAACGCCGACCCCGTCGTCGTTTTCCAGCACATGCACTATCTCAAATGCGTCTTATTCATGGCCCTTCTTTTCCCTGCACTAGTCTGCGGGATTGGCTGGGGCGACTGGTGGGGGGGTTTAGTCTACGCGGGGCTGCTACGGGGGTTTGTCGTGCAGCAGGCAACGTTCTGTGTGAATTCGCTGGCGCACTGGCTGGGCGAGCAGCCGTTTGACGACCGTAATTCGCCGCGGGATTCGATGGTGACGGCGCTGCTGACGCTCGGGGAAGGGTATCATAATTTCCATCATGAGTTTCCCTCGGATTACAGGAACACGGTGGCCTGGTGGCAGTATGATCCGACAAAGTGGTGTATCTGGACCTGGAAGCAGCTGGGGCTGGCGGCGGGGCTCAAGGAGTTTAGGAGGAATGAGATTGAGAAGGGCCGCGTGCAGCAGTTGCAGAAGAGGCTGGATAGGGAGAGGGAGCGCCTGGATTGGGGAATCCCGTTGCACGAGTTGCCGGTTGTGGAGTGGGATGAGTTTGTGGATGAGGCGAGGGGTGGCGGGGTGAGTGTGGGAAGAGGAGTGGAAAATGAAGCGGGGAGTGGTGGTGGACAACGGGGAGGAAGGGGAGAAAGGGGAGGAGAAAAAGAAGGGAGAAAGCTGGTAGCGGTGGCAGGTGTGATTCATGACGTGACAGACTTCATCAACGATCATCCTGGCGGTAAAGCGCTGATCGGGTCGGCGGTTGGAAAAGACGCAACGGCCATATTCAATGGCGGTGTGTATAACCATTCGAACGCTGCGCATAATTTGTTGGCGACGATGCGAGTCGGTGTTTTGCGCGGTGGGTGTGAGGTGGAGATTTGGAAACAAGCGCGGTCACAGGACAAGGACTTGATGTTGTAAACTATATTGACCGGAGAACGTTATTAGACGGTTGACGTATAGTACAGATAAATTTGACCTCTCTGATCTCAGTCCATCACTCCACCAACTTTAATGGTGATGGGTCCAGTCCATCGTGACGAGACTAGAATGGAGAAATAAGGGAACTAGACAAATGGAATAAAGTACGACAAAATAGCAGGAACGGACGTGGCGCCGAGTATATAACGTGAACAGCGACCAAAGTGGAACGGCACACGGAACGACATCAACTATGAACAGAAGAATAGTAGATGATGAATTGGCATAAGAGTGGATTGAAAAAGGTTGAGATAAAGATGAGTAGACAGAGAGCAGGATGAATAGTACATACAAAAAGCCAAAAAGACAAAAGACAAAAGCCACCGTGGTATAAAATGCCCTCTGACATGATTCTCAAACTTTGTTAAACTGTAGCATCGGATCGTATGGACAATAACGGAAAACTAAAAGGGAACTGGAGACAAACGAAGAATTGGATTGAAGGCGAGGTAGAGCCAGGGATGAAACACAAAGTGAAAAGCAGTAAATGAGGTAAAAATGCTTCCTATATGCCCGTCATCATGACAAAAAAATGCGTCTCCAAATGGAAGAGCAAATGTGAGCGAAGAAAGTCTAAGAAAATGGGTCAAAATCCTTGGAAACAAAAATATCAAGAGCTCCCGTCTTCCAAGCATTCATGTTCATTTTCCAAGGGGAAAAAAAAAAGAAAAGGCGATTGAATAGGTCAAAACAAATGCTTTTGATAATAGTCTGACAATGATGCGTAGATTGAGCCCATTTACATCAAACACACTCGTACGCCGACGAAATACACCCGTAGATGAATATAAAATAACTTTCTCTGCAACTATTGCAAGATATTGGACGTTCTCTTTCGCAGACTGAACCGATGCGAGCGATGTCGTTCGGGCTTCTCAGGCGTAGAGGGCTGTGACAGAGGCGGGGGCTGTGTTGTCGTCGAGGTCCTTGCTTCAGCTCGTTGCGTAGGACGATCAGTAGCCGCTGCGGTGGCGGCGGCGGCGGCGGCGGCGGCGGCAGGGGCAGGAACAGCGGAACCAGCAAAATCAGTAACAGAAACTGGCGGTTCACCGACCGACGACGGTGGCAGTGGACTGGTCACGGGCGGAGCCGTATCCGTCTCCATGGGCATGCCCTCATGAATGACGGGCTGTTTGGCATCGTCTCGGTCTCTGACAAGGCTACTAACACCGCTGCCACTGCCTCCTCCACTGCCCCAAAATTTCGACCGACTTCGGAAACTTCTGCTGCCATGGCGTAAGCGGTCAAGGCTACCACTCATTCCGCCTAGGTTACTCGGTGCTGGCGCGGGCGCGGCCCCATTCTCCTTGTTTTCGCCTGCAGGAGCAGCATTATCCCGTGAGACGCGCTGATCTTCTTCGGCCTTGTGCGACAACTTGCTTGCAGCAATCGCAGCCTTGATGTCTTCCTGCTGACGCTTTTCGTTTTCCTTTCGGCGAAGTGCTTCCTCTTTGATTCGTTGCTTTTCTTGCTTTTCCCGCTCCTTCTCAGCTGCCTTGCGTTCCTTCTCCTCCCGCGCACGCTCCTTTTTCGATTGCACGGGGGCCGCAGTCGTTACGCCCGGGCCAACCCGCGGAGGGAAGCTTGCGCTTACTTGGCTCGTCGGGCTAAGCGAACTGCCGAGCGCAGCTGAGAGGCCTCCTGGGGAGAGAGGGGTGCCATCTACTCCTGGGTGGGCCTTGGGCTCAATGACCCCGGCATGTGGAGACTCTGTTGGTGCCGTGGTCGCGTGGTGTAGTCTCGCAAAGTCTTCATGCTCAGGGTCCGGAGCACCGCCTGTCGTCAGAGCGTGCTGTAAGCCGTTGGGAAGATCGCCATTGGATCGGCCGGCGAGTAATTGTTCAGTCAATGCCGCCTGCGTTGTGGCCTGTGCTTGGGCAAGCCCTTCCAATTCTTGCTCGCGCTGTACCGCCTCTAGCGTTGTTTCTTGATAGAACAGGACATAGGCGCATGCTTGACCGGGCTTGTCACCGAAAAAGTTTTGAACGTAGCTCTTGTCGACGGGCTCCACCATCTCGTCGTCAAAGAGCAGCCAGCCACGATCTTGCGTCTTGACAATGGAAATGTAGTGACCATGGTAAGGGCCACCGCCAATGTGCACCACGACTGCGTATAGTTCGTAAAGGCGGTCCGGGTCCTCTGCATCATCGGTTGTATTGAAAAGGCGGAGGTGGAAAGGATATACGACTCGGTGAAATAACTTCTGCAATCGTTGCAGATCCTCGGTATATTTGAAGCGCTTCAGGTGGAGCGCTAGAATCCGCGGCAATCGCTTTATCTTCATACGCTTTTCTGCCTCTTGTAGCCCGCCGCAGTTGTCACAGTGAAACTTGTTGCGTTCGCACAGCATTTCCTCTTCTGAGAATTTTCGCAGACACGATGTGACCGATGAATGCTGCTCTAGATCCACAGACAGATCGAGAAACGGCTCGTCGCGCTGCGACACGTTTTCACAGGTCAAGCATTTCGTCTCGGAGGTAAGCGTCCCCTCAAAAAGCTCATGTACCCATCGGGTCGGGTTCGGCAGTCCATGCGAGATAGTGGGGGTCATGAAAGACTCTAGCATATCCGGGACAGGACTGCCAGCTTCCACGGCTTTTCGTTCCGTCTCCTCTTGAACCCTTTTCGCATTCGCTTCCACATCCGAGACGACTTCATTCAGTAAGAGGTTCAGGAATTCGTGGGCATCTTGGTGCATCGAGGACCGAAACATTTCGTTCTGATTACGCAAGACCTCGAGAAACCGTTGCGGACTAACGACGCCGATTCGGGACGAATGGGCGCGGACGGCCTCAAAAATGTCCTTGAGCGAGGTGAATAATGATTCCGTCATGCCGTACGTGGCCGCGTTGGCGTGCTCCATGGCCAAGATTGGTCCGGTAAGCATCGCCTGCTTCTTCTTGTACTCGGGTGAATCCTTGACGTCCTCGGGTCGGAGAGGTTGCTGCCCGCCAGGTCCAGCTGGCGCAGACATGGGTTTGCGAAAGGATACGGTGGTCGGCGACGACACGGAAGGGGGCCCTACTGAGGGGGCTCCTCGAGCGAGGGATGTGGGCGCATTCGGGATATTTATTGGGCTTGTTCCGTTGGTGTCGAATTGTGGTAGGATTTCGGACGAAGCGTCCGGTGTGCGATTCGGCGAGATTTGAGGGTAATTCATGACCTGTTCGCGGAAGGGCACGGAGAAGTAGAGACATTGCAGGATTGAATTACAGTAGCTGCGGAGAGTCAGCATTCATCAGAACTGGCCAAGATAATATCGGGGTTGGCGCAATTATCGTTTCCATACCAAGTATTTCCAAACTATATCCACGAATAAAATTGTCAGTCATGATCGGGGGGCAGCGCAGTCTCCGAAATAACAGTCCACTTACGTTCTCCATGCCAAAGAATTTGTCACTTCCATCGCTCCGGACGGGGCCAGCGTCAACGAGCAGTTTCTCGAGCGGAGTCAGTTGCGGGGCATTGGGGTCCCTCTTCATCGGCGAACTGCCAATATTGGGGCTGGTGCCTCCCTAGTACACCATCGCATGTCAGCTCCACGTTCATTGTTGAAATCAAATGCTCCCGTAGCGTTGAGGGTTGAGGCCATTTCATTCGTCTTTCACCCAGAATATTCGGGGGGGAATCAGTAGCAATTGGGGGATTCGACGCACCGCGCTGGACTTGAATCGGCCAAAAAAGGACGACATGGCGGGCTACGGACTGAATATATCTCGAGCGAGAGCGATAGAAAAGAAGGGTGTCGTAGGATATGAGAGAGGGGGGGAAAGGGCCTGAGGCCTCAGCGCCTCCACGCCTCTCGGCGATGGTATATCGGCAGGGAAATGGGATTCAACGGCGTTTCAATCGGATGCCGCATCGGTGGACGAAGTGCTAGCAAGACGTCACGGCGAGGCGCTTGGACGAGCACAGACCACAGACAGGATCTCGAGCTCGTCTCTGGTTATATGGAAGTATTGAGAGTCTTGGGGAAATGAGGGAATCAATGGCCTCCGAATAGAAATGATATTGATCGATGTTGCAAGAGGCGCAATTAGGCAGTCGTATATACCGACTCCAGCCGCGCAATGCCCGGCAGTGCTCTCAAAGACGCACTACTAAGTGAGCCTCGTCGACGGAGAAGAGAGGATTAGTCACGCAGATAAAAGAGGAGCGGTAATGTCAAAGTCAATCCCTTTCCTGATCAACAATGTCAAATGTCGATTCGTATAATAATAATAATACAACGAGTGATTCCACGAGGTTCGGAGGTTGTCTGGGTCGTAAGTGAGGCAGGCTGGGATGATTGCGGGACTTAGCGCGTGTGTGTGTGTGTGCGAGTTGGGTGGATCGGGGATAAGGAGATGCCGAGTCTGATAAATGGCGGAACTAAGAACTAAACAAATAGAACTCAATCCCCGCGAATGACGAGATTTACCCACTATATCTCATTTGACCGGGGGGAACATGATTTGAGAAATGAAAGGAACCACGAGATAAAAAGCCATGTCAATCTAGAGGAGAAGAGTATCTTCAACAACGGTCATTTCTTTAGACTTGTCATGATTGGACTAAATGTTAATATGGAGATGGAGGTTGGTTACCTCGAGGGGTTGCAGCCGATCCATTTGAGCCCCTGCTGACGGTCTCCGTCTGTCATTCGTCGGTATATCCGCCAAGATGCTTTTTGATCGATTCAGCAACTTTATGATTCGCTACCCAAAGAGAAAAAAGCAATCTAGTTGTAGAAATTCTTAATTACTCTGAGAACCATGACTCGTTACTGCTGTGGTCGCAGTACCTCATCATGCTTATCGTCGTCGCTTCCATGCCCCTACACTGTAACCAAATAGAAATGATCAATGCCTGTTGCTGGTGATAAAGGACAGGATACTGGATCAACAGCACTGTACGTTACGTGCACATATTACGCAATCGCATTCCTCCACGATAAACCGCCTCAAAAACCTCTCCACGGTCTCCTGTATCGTCAGCAAGATTTGGTATCTTTAAACGAAGCCTGCCCTCGGTAACGACTGGGTAATAGGAGAGGTGCAATCTAATTTGAAAATCGGGCCATCGGACAATTCCCCCAGAATGGCAATGTCCAGTCCGGGGAATCAAAGAGACAGCTTAAGCGCCACAAAGCTCATCATCTGCAGTCGAGGTTAGATGGGGGAAATGACAAACAATAATCAAAGTACGGAGTAATTTAGGAGTAATCGTTGATCGCGCCCTACTAGGCAGCTCGCATAACCCACGCCGCACACATGCGGGGAAAAGAGGAAACTCCCTTCCTCCGTAATGCCTTTGGGACACGGTATCAGGGTCGAATGGCAGATTCTCTTAGCTAAGAAATTGCATCAAACGGGTAAAGGACACAGTCTTCCCCGCTGTGCCAGTTGAGGCTGTCTCATCCCCATCCAGCACGTGGCGTCCTCTAGTGTCGGTGCTTCGGGCCATCTGATGACAAGCAACTACAAGTGACATCCCTGAGAGACACCACTAGAGAATGGGGATCAACATCCCAACGCCGCAGCAACTTTCACGCCTCAATGCAGATCACTACAATCGTTAAAATGTAAATCAGCAGCCACAAGAGAGATTCGTAGCTTACGCTATCATGTGCACCAACAATGGCAAAAAGAAAACGACTAATGAATCCATGATGACTCTCTTCGGGCTTAACAAGTCAAGTGTCAGATGCCGTCACGAGGTGGATAAATGCAAAAGTAAAACTTAACAAATAAATGGTTAGGGTCTTTTTTGGACCAAATAACATGAAAGCAGAATTCCACCTGGTATCATGCGCACCTAAAACCAGGCACTGACTATACTACACCGTACGAGACTGTACAATGAAGAGAAAATCCAAAGAAAAGTTGCATACTTGTCAATCGAACCAACCGGTTTGATGGCATGCTTCAAATGAGAGAACAAGAAAGGAAAGAGAGAAAATCAAATGAGACTAAAACACCAGCCGTCCCATATAGCGCCGAGGCCCCACCAGCCAACATAAGAAATACAACGGAGAATTTGAATGCACAATGGAACAGTTTACGTATCAAGGTCCATTTCGGTATCGGACACTTCTGCATATCCACTGATGCGTTTGGCCCGTCGCTCACTCGATCTGGCCGTGCCAACTTGTTCCCAGAGTCGATTTTCTTCTTCTCCAGCCTGGCTCGGGTGTTGCTGGCGATATTCCTGGCGGATACGCTCTGCGTCATGGTCCCATTGTTCCACACGTCTCTTAAAATCGGCCGCATATTCGCTATTAGCCTGCTTATTGCACGCCGTCTGTTCTAGGTACGGCTGCTTCTCCTCGGCGCTCGCATCTCTCCACATTTGGCCCAATGCAGCACGAATCTCGTCGCGGCCTGCTTTGGCCTGCGGATTGCGCGTTGCAACCCGACGCGCCTCATCACAGCGCGCTTTACACGGCGCCCAGTGATCTTTTTGATAGAGCAAGAATGGATTAGCTCCGGGCTTTCCGGGTTTCAGTGGACGTGGCCCGAGCTTGGTGAAAATCTCGGTTTGAATCGCCGCTTCGTAGTCTTCGAGACGGGCAATCTTCAACTCATGTGCCTGGCGCAAGGCAGAATTTTCTGCTTGTCGCTTCTGTCCGGCAACGCTGGACAGCGATTCCGCCTTTTGTTTGGGCGGAACCAAGGGGGTTGGAATCTGGATAGGACCAAGGATTGATTCGAGAACTTCAGAAGCAGCTCGTAGTCCGGAAAGATAGGCGCCGTGCACCGTAGCAGGGTGCGTGCCGCATGTGGCTTCTCCCGCGAAAAGCAGATTCCCAATGGGCCGTGCCATGACGTCGTAGTCGTCCGGTCGTGTTTCTGCAGCCACATACGAATAGCTGCCTCGCGCGAATGGGTCCTGACTCCATCTCGTTATGATGGTCTCACGCGGCTTAGGGATGGTCGTGGGTTTGAAGATTTTGGATAGCTCTAGCGTTACTTCGTCCAGGAGAACATGATCTTTGGTGGCTTCGGCCTGGTGCGCCGCGTCGCCTGCCATCAGGGCAATCAATGTAGGTTGACCACTGATCTTCGTGCAGTTCCAGAAGAGATAGAGGCGTCCTCGGCGGGAGACGTAGTCTTTTTGATCGAGACTATCTCGAGATTCGGGTTCTCGCAATAGTCCGAACATGTCTCTGCTAACGTCCCAGAACGGTTTGTCATACACAAGGACAATCTTAAAGGTCAGAATAGAAAGGTAGGATTTAGACCCAGAGAACTTACTTTATTTAAAACGCCAAATCCCATGCGCTCGATGACCCCGAGCTTCCAGTCTGGGAGCGAAGGTTCGAATTTGATGCTACCCTTCTTAAACACGCCCAGGGGAGCCGTGACCACAACCTTGTCGGCATCGATAATTTCACCATTGTCGCACTCGACTTTTGTGGTTCCTTTGCTATCGTCTTTGGAGTCTGTGTGATAATGTATAGATTTGACAGCATGCTTAAATCGGACGTCAAGAGGGCTAGGTGACCTCCATATGCCTCGTGGAACTTGAGTGTATCCTCCAATAATCTCTGCATGCTCACCCTCAAATTCATTGCCAATGTCCTGATCCCAGCCGCCGAGACTGAGCTGGCTGACATTGACTGCATTTGCATACTCCAAATTTGCAAAATGCCAATTAACAAGTCGCAGGTCTTGCGGCGTGAGCCCCAAAAGTTTCTGGTATTGTTTGACGGCCTCGTCCATCGTCGCGCCCAGGGTTGGATGCTTAACCGAAGTAACGGCATCCAAGTCGATTGACTGAGATTCTGGAACACCCACTCCCAGCGCCCAACCCAAGGATTTTGCAGTGGCTGCAGCGGGATCCTTGGATGCAGATCCGAATGCAACATGCGCTTTGCCTGTCATTTTGTCGATACCAGCAGGTACTTTTTGCTTGTCTTCTTCCTCCGCTGGTACTATTGTTGATTTGATGGAGCTGTTCTGGGCAAGAGCTTCTTCCACTTTACTCAATGATCTACCACCCTCACCAGTTGGATCACGTCCCATCTCGATCAGTTCTCGGTCACCCTCGGCCGTCTTTGGGATATTTGGCTTATGGCGGTAAACACTTGCGCGATCAAGGATATCATTGAAAAGTCTCTCGACCAGAATGTCCCTCTCCTTGTTGACCGGAGAACCATCTACATCGTGCAGAACAGAATTATCCCGCATGGGATGATAGTGAAGTGCAAGTTGTCCACGGACCAATATACTCAATGGATTACCATGATCAAAGCCCGTAATTATTTGTGCCCCCATTTCAGCCGTACATCTTAGCCTCTTCGAGATGCGCTCATTCTCCTGAGTCCGTAGTGGATGTGAATACACCCGTCCTCCTATGCGGCCTCGACCTTCAACGACTACCACTTTTGGTGGTTGTTTACCATGTGAGGTCCAGTAGTCTGCAAACTGTGTAAAGAGGCCCTCTAATTGCCGGGCGCAACCAAGGCCAGCCATACCTGCGCCAACTACGACTATCGTTTCACGTCTAGGTTTTGCGATGCCGTTGCTGCTGGGACTCGAACTGGTCGAGGGTATAGCCGGAACTTCAACGCAGCCAAAATTAATATAACCCCGGCGCACAAGCCACTCGTACGCAACTTCTGCCAAGCTATACCAACGGTAATCTTTGGCACAGCCAGCTGCCTCCTCCTTTGTAACGGCCACTAGGGGGTTTCGAACCCATAGTCGAAGAATTCCATTTCGAATATTGAGGTAGCTTGTGACTTGAAGGCCATTGATGTGTTCTCGCAGCATCTGATATTCATCGGGATGGAGCGCGAATGGATTGAGTCGCGAGGAATAAGCAGCATGAATGCACTGCTGCGCGTAATCTTCCGGCAAGATATTTGATGGTATTGAAGACCTTGGACGCACGTCTAGCTTAGTTGAAAGGGAGTGGGGCGCTAGGCTGGACCGCGCAGATGAAGGTGCCTGATCCTTCACCTCGGGGTCTACAGGAAACGGGGCTGGAGAATTGTGTGACACGAGCTGAGAAGGTGGCAGTGAGGGAATTGAAGAGGAAGTTGTAGGTGTTTGGGCTGCTAATAACGTGGCTGGATTGTTCTCTTTTGTAGCGGGCTGTAGCTTAAATGTGGCAGACGATTTTTGCGCTGTTCCGTCAGCGGTCTGACTTCTGGTCGTTGACTCCTCTTTGCCTAAATCCGAGGACCCAGCTCGAGCGTCAATGTCGTGATGATAGCCATCGATAAGAGCCGGCAGGCTCTGAGTTGGCTCTTGTTCACTGGCTTGATCATACCAAGCATTGATGCCTGCCGACGAGGGCGCGTAACCACTATCGCCACTATTAATGTCGCCATTTATGAGCGCCGACGCATCATTGAATTCCGAAAATGCATCTGTCGTTGGGTTGTTGGTGAGCTCTCCATAGATGTCATTGCTAGTGTTATTGCCGACACTGGACATGACCCCGGTATCGGTACCATTCGTACCGCCCAAGGATTCGTCCTGTGCTGCATGTGCCTGTGCCGCCAATGGGACTTTTAAATTATATCCGCTTGGATTTGTTTCGATATCGTCCAAGGGCCCGGGGCTCTTTTGCTTGTCATGGCGGGCGCTGTCGGTCATTTTTGGTGGTCAATCTCCTTGGTAACGTTCACATGAATATTGGGATCAATCATCTAGCCATGTCCCAAGGGCAAGCTGTCCCAAAATGCAATCTATCCGAGAACTGTTTTGTAAACATTAGAATTGACTTGTAGGAAAAAAACACCAGATACGTCGCGCGCATTTATCGGCCGAGGAAGGATCGCAATTGGGCCAGCGAGGCCAAGACAAGAGTTCAGTCCTTACATGTTGCTGTTCTTCTCCAATCCCTCCGGCAAGCTCGAGAAGCTACAAATCACTCCAATGAGACAAACCCAAGGGTCGCCAATTCTCGCACGCAAATATAAAAATTGATTATTTCGAAAATTAATGAATTGGTCTCAACGTGCTGCAGAATAAGCAATAACTTCATTATGGTGCGGCAAGTCTGGAATGGGGAAATCGAGAATCGTTGATCACGTGACTCGATTCCCGAGTTCATTTCAATGACCTGCACGACAATAGTCGATTTCCATGATTCAATCAAATCAATCGAGTGGTATTCTCTCTTACTATGATAATTCGAAAATGAGTCAAAAAACTTTCCTCCGTCGTATGTTGAAAGCGTAGGAGGGCCTTATTCTCTATGAAGACTTCAGCACTGTGATATTGTTCTGTGACACGTAACGAGTCGATGGAGCCTGACCGATGCCTTTCAACAAGTAGATTATCATCTTAATATTTTCTTGCTTGATCTACATTCAATTCCTTTTCTTCGAATCTCTCTTCCTGTTCAAATAACTGAAGAGCACTTGACTTGCCTCTATACGACGGAAATGACCCGGGAATTTCTCGGCGAATTAAGAGCCCGATCATCAGATAAGATTATCCCACTTAGCCGTTTGGAGTTCTCTATGACTAGAGACGTGTAGAGAGTGTATATAAATCCGAACAATAATTTCTGGTTTCTGCGAAATCGAGAGTCACATTAGAATTATTCATATAATAACAGGCTTTTTCTGCTTATAAGGAATGCAAGAGATATAGAATTTGTACAGTAATTGCATAGCATGTCTATTGAATGAGGCTAAAAGGCCGGAGTTATAACTGGGGCTATTTTTTCGGGTAAAAATGCGGCTATAGGTTCACTGCAACTTAACCGACATAGATGGGAAATGTTAAACAATCGGGTAGATGGCGGAAGTAAACGAGGCCAGCCCTGTCAGACGCTGCGTCATCAAACCATCCCAGCTTGTCCTCTCCCTTTCGCTGCAGTAACACCCTGTATACCAGATTCGAAACATACATCTTACAAGGCCACATCTCCTTCCCTGACGTCGACCGATCACACCCCTTTAGTCAGAGATAAATCTCACTTCCCGGAAAATCGACTTTTAAAGTTTCAGTGCAACCTAGACATTGGCGCATTACCAGGGCCTACAAACGACCGGGTTTAGAAGAAAGAAGACAGCGAAACGAGTCCCATCATCCTACCGTGCTGCCATCCAAGACACATGCGATAAACCCGGTGATCCCGACCTCAAAAAGGATAATAAATCTATCAGAAACGCGACCATGGCGCAATTCTTCCTCGATCTAGCCTATTCTTTGACCAATTGCATATGCTGCTTTCCTGGGTCTCCTCAGCTCAAGATCAACAATCGGAGTTTTCGCATGCTACGACTCCTTGGTGAGGTCAGTGGTTCGGCTTCCTAACATCTACAGCTAGGAAACGGCTTGACAGGATGGCGAGTTGAGTCTACTTTTCCATTACGGCGACTGACTTGCACAGGGCGGCTTCTCTTATGTATACCTTGTCCAAGACACATCGAACGAAGCGCTGTACGCTCTGAAGAAGATACGATGCCCCTTTGGCCAGGAGTCAGTCGCTCTCGCGCTCAAGGAGGTCGAAGCATACACACTCTTTTCGCCGCATCCGAACATCATTCATAGTGTCGACTACAGCGTAACGTCGGACAAGTCTGATCCAGGGGCCAAGACCGTCTACATTCTTCTGCCATACTACCGTCGCGGCAATCTGCAGGATATGATCAATGCGAACCTTGTCAACCACACCAAATTCCCTGAGCGACGGCTCATGGTTCTGTTCTTGGGCGTGTGCAAAGCGCTCAAGGCCATGCACCAATACCGAGTCAAAGGTCAGCCAGGCGGAGAGGAGAGCCAGGGCAAGGCGCGACGAGTGCGTCAACAAGCAGCCGAGGCTGATGATGAGGCATTGGACGAAGTTGTGTCCGCGTCGCGCAAAAGTCGAGGGAAACGCCGGAGCAGCGCTGCCAATGAAATCGATGATATTGAGCAGGAGCCACTGATGATGGAAGGTGAAGTGACGCGCAGCCAGGAGGGTGTCGAACCTGGACAAGAGCGCGCTTATGCCCACCGCGACATCAAGCCCGGAAACATTATGATCGGAGATGACGGAAAGAACCCTATTCTCATGGACCTTGGCTCGCTAGCTCCGTCACCAATCGCAATTACATCCAGATCCCTCGCTATTGCCGTGCAGGACACTGCCGCTGAGCACTCGACCATGCCGTACCGTGCACCGGAGCTTTTTGACGTCAAGACCGGCAGCGTCATTGATACCAAGGTGGATATTTGGTCGCTGGGGTGCACGCTCTACGCTTGTCTCATTGGCAAGAGTCCGTTCGAGGCTCGGTCCGAGGAGACTGGCGGCAGCTTAAGTTTATGCGTGCTCGGCGGCGACTGGAGATTTCCTGACGAGGCCTCATCTGCTGGTGCAGCAGGAAAGCAGAAGGCTTCCAATGGCACCCCCGAAGGTCCAAGCGAGGAAGTTCGCGATGTAGTTCGCCGATGTCTACATGTTGAACCAGCTGAACGGCCAGATATTGATGAACTCATCTTTATGGTTGAAGGAGTCATTGGACAGTTGCCTCACGATGGTGATTCTTGATTCAACGGAAAAATTTTCCTCTTTCCTTGATCCCAGCGCGAGCGTGAAGCAATTTTCCATTATTTTCTTTGAAATGCTTTTCTCTATCATTTTGGGCAACTGGCCATGGGCAGGTCTACAATATCTATCTCACATTCAGCACGGTAGGATAGAAATAATCAAGGTTTATGATATCATTTTCGGCTTTGTTACGGTTATTATCACTCTATGCGGTTATTATCATTATATGTCCTCCATCAACTCATACAGGAAAAAATTTCCAGAAAAGCAAGTCTATTATCGCTGTGTACTAACGAGATTATTAAGGTCGAATCTGAAATATCCAAACTAATGGTTCAACAAGCAAATCAAGCGGTCAATTCCACACTTACAACTTATTCTCGGCTGGGCTTATGCATTGTCGTTCACGAGTGTTGATCACCCTACTTGCGCTCTTTCCGCTCACGCTCCTTTTGGATTTGCTCTCTAAGCTCCTCTCTACCGCTGCTCGAGAAAAGGACTTTCAAGGGATTAATCGATGCCGGAAGGGCCGTCTTGCGTGAGCGACTACCATCGGCTTCAAATCCCCTGCGGTGTCGATTCTCATGCTTCGATCCCCTAGTAGAGGGGCGGTCACGATGGCTAAGGCCCTGATGATGTCTTTCAGCACGTCGCTCGACTCGCGCAGGGCAATGCCCATGGCATGATTGGCGACACAACTTACAGATATGGACTCTGCGTCCGCCATGTTCGCTCTCATGTGCAGCACGTTGCGCTTGCTGCCCTTGCTGCTGCTGCCCCTGCTGTTGTCGCTGTTGTTGTCCTGGCGCTGGCGGGGCCGGTGCCTCTTCAATTTCCACAATTTCAAGGTCGTCGTCATCAGAAAACTCCGCTCTGGCTGTATCGAAATCCTCTGGCTCTTCGATTTCTGGCTCATCACGCTTGTTCTTGCCATGCCTAGAGTTAGGACGCGGCGCCATGCTGCGTCTGACTCCCGAATCCCGCAAAGAAGTAAAAGTAGCAGTAGGAGTACTACGTCCCTTGCGCCTATTCCGAGCCGCAACTTCCGTCAGCTTCTTCTCCTCTACAAAAATCGACAGGCCGCTCGTCTTTCTGGTATGCCGGTACTCACCACGCACATACTCGCGCACCGAGTCCGACGAGACCACGGGCATCCCGTCCGCTCCGAGCGACGCATGGATCTCCACTCCGCCAGACACAATCACTACCTTGCGGTCTTTCCGCAGCGGTGTGATCACCGTGGGCATCACGCCCATGCCGTTGCCGTCGCGGGTATGTTCGCGCTCCTGGATACGCAGCAAGTGCATCTGAGTTCGTCTACCGGAGCTGCTGGTATCGTCTTTCAGCTTCGCAGTCGTGTGTGTGTCGATGCACGTCTTTGTCTTTGTTGCCTTTTGCGGGTCTTTATGATGGTTACAAGAATGGTTATGAGAATGAGATTTGGATGATCCAGAGGAACTGGACCCGGAGGCAGACTCACTTGCTGAAAAGGAAATATACCCCGACCCCGCATCGTCCGCCGGACAGGTCCGGTACATTTTCTCCGTGCCGTCCTGGTTTGCGACAATCTTGGTCCAGTGCCCGGACCCGTCGTCATCAGATGTAGACGGGCTCGCGCCAAAGAGGTTCCTGCGCCGGCTGCGCTTCTGCATTGCGGCCTTGGCTACCGGGTCAATCTCAGGCGTCCGTTCTGGCTTGCTGCTCGACTTACTCGACTTGTGGGTACTAGTATGGTGGTTTTTGTTGTCGCCACGGTCGTCCCCCTGCTCCGGTTCAATAACCCGCGGCGCGCTGGGCGGGTCCCAGAAGATGTTCCTAAAGGGCTCGTCGGCCGCGTCGTTGTGAGTGGGGTCGGCGGCTAGTGCGTCGAGGATCTCGCCCGGAGAGGGGAATTCCTTGATGTGGATGCTCGAGTGGATGTTGTTGTCTTCTTTTTCGACTTGGTAGATGATGTTGATCATGGGCTTGTCAGAGGTGTGTGTGTTTGCCATTTTATCTATTGTCTGTTTTCTTTTTGTCTTTTGGATTGTTTATTTATTGAGATTGTTTATTTCTTGGTTATATAAAGCTGGTAAGTGAGTTGCTAAGTTGCTAAGCTGCGGCTAGTTTTAGAGTTGAGTAAAGTTGAGCTGAGTTGATAGATTGTAAGTAAGAGCGTTGGAATGAAATGCTGCTACAGATGTTCTGTGAAGAAAAGAGAATCCAATTATGAAGCCAAAAGACTTGCTTATATGTTACGGGATATATAATGTTCAATGCATGTCCTTTGACATGTCCTGTATCTACCCTGTACCGCATCATGTCTGTGTATATCGAGTTCGTGTCTGTTCTGTATGTTGTCTTTTGCTGTTTTTCCCTCTAGTTGATTTGTGGTATAGGGTGAATGTCCTGTAATTGCGCTGTAACTGCGCTGTATCTCTTCTGTCCGGATTTTCTTTCTTTTTTCTTTTCCTTTCTTTCTTCCTTTTTCCCCTTTCGTCTTTCTTCTCGTCCGTCTTGTCATCTCTTTTTCCTCCATCTTATTCTTATGTGCTTTCTACTATTCATTGCGCACTGACACTCTATCATACCTCATTTCCTTGGTCGATTCGAGGAGTATATTGTATCATTTTCATCTCTAAAGTTAACCCTTTTCTGCCGTTTCGTAAACTTGTATTTCTACCCATCAAGGGTGGCTCGAGTTACGTAGCTTTGTTAAGCACACTTTGAAGTTTTGAATCGTCGAGTATTTGAGTCTTTGTGGTTATGCTCTGTTTTTGCTCTTTGTTATCAATTATCAATTTCCTAAAGCGTCGTAGTCTCCAGTCTCGAGTCTCCCAGTCTTTCAGTCTTGTAGATTAGTCCAAAAGTCTAAAAGTGGAATATAATCCCATTGCCACTATTGTTTACTTTGTCATTCATGCCCACGTTTGAATCTAAGCCTTTGTTCAAATCACAAACTCACAAACTCATAGATTTGTAGACCCGTAGACTTACTATTTCTTTGTTTGTCCTTCAGATCTTAGACCCTAGATCTTCGATCTTAGATCTTCAGAATCCAGAAGAATGATGATAATATTAGGTCCCGTCCAATCTCTTTATCTCTAAAAGACTAAAATGCATCGACACTGCGTAGTGTGTACAGAGCAAGCCAAAATATCATAATGTCAATAGTAAGACAGTCAGACTGAAGAACAATGAACAATAAACAATGAACAGCGAAACGGGCAATCGGGATAATTTCATTGTTGCTCAAGGACCTTTGTTCTTTCTTGGGTTCGAGTGTGTTGCTTGTTGCTGTCACTTATCGTTTGTCATTTGCGGTTTATTGTTTATTGTTTCAACTTATTTCCCCCCACGGTCCCCACCGGTTAAACGACGGCGGTACATGAGATATTAGCCATTAAATTAGATTCCTTTAGAAAATATGTCGGTCTACAGAGAGTTGTTTTGCGAATGGCATGAATCGATGATTGACAAAAAAGAGCGACTCGGGAGTCGGGAGTCTTGAGAAATGCTCGCTGCCCCCCTGCTTCGAGTCTTCGACAGCACGACGCCCACCTACACCCACAAAAAAAGAGATGTATAAGTTGAGGAGTCAATGTAAAATGAAGGGAAAAAAAAAGAAAGTAAATAAATAAATACAAAATAAAATAGAATAAGTAGACAAAAACTCCGGAACAAGAGGTGACAGATGACAGGTCAATAGATCATGGAATGATGGAATAATGGAATAATGGAATAATGGACAAAGAAAAACAAAGCAACAAAGGGATTGACCTGTTGATGTAATCATGTGGAGAAGGTCTAGAGTCTAGACACGGAACAAGAGTTACGAGATATTTCAACAAAACACAAAGAGTCAATGACAAAGATCAAAGAAAATAAATTCTTTATAACGAATAGAGTCTAGACTCTAGAGATTAGACAAGGTCACAAAGGGCATTGTATGCAAATTTAGCGTGCTGCGTACAGATCCATGAAAACTTTAACGACTCTTCAAGGCATCGATGGTTCACAAGCAGCACGGCTTTATATGAAGACTTGATGCCCGTATTCTTGTCTTCTGCCTCGACTTATTAACTCCTCGAGTATCGGAAACCCAGATAAGCTTTTTGAAAAGTATTTGATATTTTTGAGCTATATTTCGACGGATATTACAGTTATACTACTACTCCTTTGAAAAAAGAGAAGAGAAGGGAAGAAGGAAAAAAAAAAAGAAATAATCTACGGATATCGCAACAATAGGAATAGGAATTCTTAGGTCACACAAGTTCATAACGAACAATTACAGGGAGATATGGCGCATTCAGCGGGATCTGGAAATCCTCGTGATAATGGAAACAGCGGAAACAGAAGCGGCGAAGATGGAAAAGGAAATGGAAACAGTGGAAGTGGAAACAGAGATAGCGGAAATGGAAGCCGAAAAAGAAACACGAACGGAAAGAAATCTAAATCCAGACAATCACCTAAACAGTTCCGCTCGAGAATTAACAAGACCTTGTTCAATAGTACTTACCGGCGTCTTGAACGGAAAGCGTATCCCGCCATGAAGCTTGATCCGAGCAAGGAATTTGTTCTTGTGACTACTCCTAATGCCTCCTCCTCCTCCTCCTCCTCCACCGCCACCACCACCACGCCAACCCCCGTTCCCAGCTCCAGCACCAGGGGCTTCTACACCTTCGCCGCCACCGGATACTCCCTCAAACTGCAAGACATGTCCCGCGCCATCAGCCCCATCATGTCCATGGCGACATCGGCCGTGCATCCGGATTTCCCCAAGACGCTATTATCCTTTTGGCTGCTAACGGAGCAGCAACTTGACAGTCTGGCGGAATATTATCACCAGTCGAGCATATCAGAATGGAGCATGGCGTATCCGATGCCTGTTGTGCAAGAGTGGGTAGGCGCGCAGGAAGCCGCGAGGAGAGACGTTGGCGTCATTGTGTATGCAGATACTGATCTTGTTAATGTTAATGCTGATGACAAGCAGGCAGGCCAGATGAGCCGTGACAATAATGTGAACAACTCTGCCAATAAAACGAAAACGAATACAAGCCTGGACCGAAAATACGTTAGCCACGAGGTTCTTCCCGAGCAGGCCAAAGCATTAATCTTATATAAAGAGCGCGAGGCCGCGCTTGGTCAGGCGATTGGGCGCCTGATGCAAGGTGGCATCGAAGTCGAAGTGTCTGGGCAGAGGCTCGAGCCTGCTGCGACGGTAGCGGTTGAGTTTGTTTATTCTGACCCGGGTCAGTCCGCAATCGAGGGTACTGGTAACGGTGATGGAAATGGTAATATGAATAGCGCACACACTGAAGATAATGATGTGGAAGAGCAGGAAACGCCAGAAATAGATGTCGAGATGCAGGAGGAAGCAGAGCAAGGTACGTCGACATACGAAACGATTGACGACGAAGCAGAGGCATTTGCAGAAGCTAACGGCCTTGCAGGACTCGACTACACTTCGACTTCTTCTCCATTTGTACAGAGGCTCCTCGAGCAGGCTGGCTGCGAATTTGACGCCGCAGAGGCAGAGCATAGACGGGCCAAGCGTGCCAGAGAGTATGGTATTCCAGATACTATGCGAACTGGCTTTGAGGCGTACTCGCTGTGGAACAAGGACGTGAAAGATGACGGGGTAAAGTATTTCTTTGACACCACAGCTGAGCAAGGAGCAGTGGAAGAATCGGCCAAGTCTTTCTATGCGTCTGGTAAGCTCAGCGGCCAAGGACGGGAGAAGATACGAGCTTACACGCGATTTTTTAGTGCGACATTTCTGCAGAAGAAGATCTGGTTTGGACGATTTATTGGTCTGAGAGGCTGTGAGAGTCTTGTTGATGGGTCGTTTAATGCGTCTTCTTCAGCCCAATCCCGTGTGGCAGGATCGGCGACTGATACAGTAGTGTGTACAGGTATCCCAAGTTTAAACACCTGGAGCCAGGTTACTCAGATGACAGCGGATATCATGGCTGCAAGCGAAAAACAAGGAATCTCTGCCTCTGCCTTGGCGGAGTTGGGTGCTCTAGCCTCCACAGAGTCGATTGACGTGTATATGTGTGATGCTGACAGTATCAGGGACAAGAGCTGCACTGAGACAGGTCAGTACCAGAACGCAGAGCATAGTACGACAGGTCAAGCAAAAAACACGTCAGGAAGAAAGCGTAAGCACAGCACTAATGATGACAGTGAGCATGGCGACGAAATGCATGATCAAGCACAGAGTAAAAGCGCAAAGAAGGACAAGTAAGTTTGCTTGAAGATATCACATGTAAGCTTCATAAGGTAGATTTAAATCCACATAATGCTAGCTAAACAGATTTTTGACATGAAGCCTTCGATATATGCTGTGCATGTTTTGTGTCTACCGGTGATAATTCGTCATGCTCCATGAACCTTGGCAAAGAATATTCTGGTAGAAGTGCAGATGAAAGACATGTTCGGTGACATTGCGATTGCATGTTTACATGAATCTCAAAAAGACGCGTGCGAATCCATCCTTCTTGGCCATTTCGCGAGGAACCTTTTTACCTGACTTAAGGGTGTGGGCCCTGAGTGCCGCATAAGATTGGAAGACTCGAACCTTGGTTCCCTTGCGACGAGAGTCGATTAGATCAATCAAATTGACATGAATTGTCTGGAGGTACTATAAAGCATCAATCATGTTAGCTTTCAAGTTCTGTCATTTGATTGCAGTCACCAAAGACAGAATCATAATAAAGATATCCTCAGTGGCAAAGACCGCAATGAGTAGGGAAAGGAGGAGAATAAATAGAGAAGCTCAACGCTTACCTTCTTGCATTGAGTGATGCTAGTGAATTCTTTGCCTTCATGCCCAACCTCGCGGCAAAGAGATCTCCAGCTATCGAGCCGAGAAGTGTCCGTTCCGTACCAACGTCCAAACTCCGCGTCGTAGCACTCATAGCGGTGATGGTACCATTCCTTGGTGTGGGGCTGCCAGTTCATATACCATGCAAGTCGACGGAACTCGCCCCTAATACTCCCTTTCGGGTTCGGGACAAAGCCCTTGAAGCGGTTAAAATAGCTTGGCTTTAAGGTCTTGTTGCTGTTCACGGGCTTCGCGCCAGTTTGGTTGGCTCCAGTCTGAGGGCCGTTGGCTTGGTTGCCGCCGGCGTGCTTGCGACTGGTGTGTTTTCCAGCAGGCTGGGGAGCACAAACCTTGACACCACCCGCTGGCATATTCATGGTGCTCTCTGAATGCAGTATTGAATCTTGACAATGAGTAATTGAACCGACGACACCGGCTGAGTCGAAAATATCCTCAACTTGCGAACAAGAGTCTAGCACAATAGACAGCAGATTGGCTCTTTAATGCCGTGGGGGATTTGTGCAGTTTGAGAGAGCTTCAAGAAACGTTAGTAGTCACAGACCAGTATTGTGGTGTAGACTCACTGTATTGTGTAAGATAATATCTTGTTAGAGACAGACAGGGAGTCAGAATAACTGTGCGAAGGTGTGATGGGCTGAAGGTAAGCAGACTTCCAGAGCAAAGGCAGCTTTGGTCAACGATCAAGCAGGAATTCGAGAGTTCAAAAAATAACTCTTTCAGAACGGACGATACTGCTTATCGAAGCTGCAGCGGAGCAACTCTGTCTAGAAAGTGACGCGGCTGGAGAAATCAGGGTGGAAAAGAAAGTGTAAAAGACTGGGTTAAAGAGTGAGATTGAAGCGTAAACAAGAAGAAGATGAAAACAGAAGAGGCTGGAAGAAAAGAGAAGATATAGAGTTGTGAGGCTTCTATCCAATGGCGGGGCTGTTGCAGTGAATCTGAGCCAGCCTCGTGGCCAGACTTAGCTATGCCTGGTCATGCCGCAGTCAAGATTGCACCAACTGGTACATTTCTCTTCTTTGTCTTTCTTCAGATATCTTCCTCTTATAAGAAACAATGAGTGGACATATACATCCAGCCCTCTATCACTCATTACGGTTGCTTCCCGCTATTCGGGAATCTGCATTGCTCGAAATTGGGAATTTTCTAGACGTCTGCAGGCCTCCGTGTAAGCAAGCGCAGTGGTTAGGGCATACCCTACATCTGTCGAACCAGCCATGTCGTATATATAATATAGAACGAACACAATGGGAGGTATTGTCGGATAGTGTAGATAAGGATTGCTTGCTCTATTGTCTCAATCCAGCAAAGGATAAGCAAACCGGGGTATTGTCAGTACTTATAGGTAATGGTGGTCCAGCCCTAAATGATGCTTGAGACCCAATGGGATAAAAGAATCGTATAAGACAGAGAATGGCACGAATAATATAAATGGCAATTATCAAAACCAGGCGTTAAGAAACAGGGGTGAATTTTACAAAGCATTGCAAACCACAGCGGCAAAATCTAAAAATCTATGGGCAGTCAAAAGATCCGTGACTGATTACAAAGAAGAAGGATTTTGCGCTGTTTTTGATCTCAGTTCAGCACCAGAGTCTGCTAAGCGCAATGCAAGAGAGATGATGCGTAATGCAGCTGCTTGGCAAATGCTCAAGTAAACATTATGTCAGGCTGAGAGTTGCATGCGCTTACCGCAGTAGTGACTTAGCTGGACCCTTCGCGTCTAATTCCGCTCCGCTAGACCCCAACGGCTCGTTTGCTTATGGAATACGAAGATACATCTCCTCGCATGAAAAATTGCAGCATTTTCAAAGTACACACTGTTTGGGTCTATTATCGCCTTGCATCTCCCGTAAAATCCTCACAGGAATTTTATACGTGGGAGAAGTAAATTATGCCGTACAATGCAGTTACAGTGCACTTGGCTGCTAGTTATCAGACAATTGGACAAGACAAAAGGTCTCTCGGCACCCGTCCTTCGCTCGTTTAAGAGATCCAGAATGGGTTAAACTCAAATGGCCGGGGGGATTAGATACCCCACACGGGTCTTTTTAGCGGCAATGCATTGGATGGGATACTTTACTCGTACGAGTACCATGACATTGTTCGTGTTGTCAGTGCAACCCTTGCGGATCTACGACGTACAAGGGCACTCCTGGCCCAACAATGCCCTCTTATCGCATATCGCCAGAGACAACATTTATGATTTCGTTTTGCGAGGGTCAGTAATCACTGTGTCATCTGCTGTGGCGCAACATTTCAATAGAAAAAAGGAAAATGAGATAGCACTTACTTCTTGGCGCCAATTGGCAACAATCGGAGCGTTTCATCTAATTCAGCCTCGTAGAGTCCAGAACGAGGGCCCGCAATTGCAAAATAGTAGTTAGTGTGGTTATACTGCATCTTGTGCCTATACTTTATCTCGAATCAGTTCGTCCAAGCTGTACTGTACTTTCGCTATGACTTACGTTGACGATTCATTGTCAGCTAGCTGGTTATCAGCAGGAGCTTGATTGCATAATCGTAGCATTCAAACATCTAAAGATAATTCCGAAAAGGTTTATGAGTAGGGAATTTCTCTTTCCGCACCGCGTAGCCTCCGAATCAGCAGACTGTGTAGCCTCTCCAGGGCGTTTAGCATAGCATTTGTAAGCTATACTGCTCTAAAATAAGCTTCGAGAGCTCCCTCCCGCAGGGAAAGTAGAACCGGGCAGGACCAGTGCAAGACCAACCCACCACATATACATCCAAAAGTAACTCAAACGTTACCCATCTTGGACAATTCAAGACGCAACCAGATGTGTTTGTCATGCTTAGGGAAGCCACCACTCATGGTGAAAAATGCCCGACCATGTTTCGACAGTCGCTGTGGATACCCTTCCCTTGTATGGAAGGCACGCGTCCACCATGCAAGCCGTCGAGCTGTCTATTGTATAAATGAGGGGCTCGCCCCGATTCGAATCCCATCTATTTGCTCATTGATCCTCCGATATCCTCATTGCTGAGCTTTGAGAGTCCAGAAACCTTCTAATATTTTTGCTCTTTCTCTATATACCCAAGTTCAGTGGACATTGTTTGATTTCGTTGTCACAATGGCGCCCAAAGTTGCAATTATTTATGTAAGTTGCAAAAGTTCCATGTGAAAAGATCGAATTTAATGCCTGTCCAAGGCTGTTCTCAATTGATATCAATTTCATTATATATTTTGGTGCGATCACTAATAAAATCCGTCCATAGTATTCGATGTATGGCCACATCGTTAAAATGGCTGAGGCTGAGAAAGCTGGCATTGAAGCTGCTGGTGGTACTGTCGACATCTTCCAGTATGAAGTTCCACCCACAGCAGGATACCAACACCCCTTTTTTTCTGTTTTAGGACCTTGATCCAATCTGATATGTCTTTTTGAAGAGTGACTTCTGTAAACATTTCAATGTTGTTATTGGCTAATCATGTCGTTCCTTTGCAGGGTTGAGGAGACCCTTGATCAGGGAGCACTAAAAGCGATGAGCGCCCCTTCGAAGGCCGACTACCCCGTTGCTACTCCCGAATTTATCAAAAATCAATTCCCAACATACGACGCATTTTTGTTCGGAATTCCCACTCGATATGGGAACTTCCCTGCTCAATGGAAAGCATTCTGGGACCGAACCGGCGGGCTGTGGACATCAGGCGCCCTCTGGGGCAAATATGCTGGAGTCTTCATTTCCACTGGAACCCCTGGTGGTGGTCAGGAGTCTACCGCTATTGCCTCCATGAGCACTCTTGCTCACCACGGCATTATTTATGTGCCACTGGGTTATAAAACCGTTTTCCCAATCCTCGCCAACCTAGATGAGGTCCGAGGAGGTTCTCCTTGGGGTGCCGGAACCTTTGCAGTATGTTGAACACCACCCTATCTTTCTCACCGAGGTGAGGGACTGAGCTTTTCGCTGATAAATGTTCCTCTAGGGACCCATTGGCCAACGCCAGCCATCAAGCCTTGAACTCGAACTTGCAACTGAGCAAGGCAAGGCCTTCTATCAGGCGGTCTCCAAGGTCAACTTCCAATGACTACATGGTAGCGAGGCGGGGGCTGCCACGAATGGCGCGACTGAGACAGTCCCTGGCACTAAGGCGAAGCCTGCGGGTGAGGCCGCAAACACATCGGCTTCGACTGGCGGAGCATCAGGGCCTAACAAGGAGGAGAAGCGCGAGAAGGAAGGCCCGTGTGGTCTGCCCGCAAAGTGTTCTATCCTTTAAATAATAACGTTGAGTGAAATAAATGCCACAGATTGTTTGTCTTTGTTTATCCGAGACGTTATCGACCTTGGCCGTTATTGTAAAGTGAGACTACTATGGTTCATGCAATCACTAATCAAGATCAACATAACAGATTTCTCTGGATACCCCAACGACTTAGCTTTTTCAAGACCATCCGCGATGCAATTGCAGACTATCCTAGAGTCCGGTTTCAAGGACGGTGTGAACCCAAGAGACAGGCAAATTATGGCCAGCAACTCGCTTCCGGACGCGTGAAATATCCAGTTCGGTTTGGGGCCCACTAATCCTTCAATAGAGGAAATGGCAAGCTGGCCACGGGAAAGCATATCCAGGAGCGGGACTCGATACCATTTCCGATCGAATATTGCATCCACGGAGAAATTTGTGCTCCTCTCACACAAACTTGTATGTGATAAATCCGTCACGTGGTGTATATCGGGTTGAATGGAACGCACAACTTCGATAGGGCTCAATTCAACTCGGGAAATCCCTGCAAGTCGAATATTGAGGCAACATTTTCGAAGGTCACTTTCCCAACATGGTTCTATGTCACACCGTAGTCGATCGAGAGGAAAATATTCTACTATCCGAATATCGGTCAAGTGTTCACTCTGGTCAAGTTCAGCGGGAATAGCCTTTGAAGATCTCTTATAAGCTCCATCAATCACGATATCCTGATCTGTTGGGATATCCAAAAGCTGGCCATACTGATAATGATAGACAAAGCAAGCGGACGGTCGTAAGCTCGGGTATAACAAAAAGTCAGAAATGGCAGATATCCCGTATCCTTGTGCCCCGAACGGATGAGCAAGCACGTCTACATTCGCGCCGACAATAACCTTAACATCATTAGCCGTAGAGTAACAAAATCAACCGCACTTGACACACGTACCTGACAGACAAGCGCACCCCATTTATCACGAAGGTCACGAAGAGCAGACCCACGACTCTCCTGCCTCTCTCTCCTCCCAGCAGGTGCAAACGGCTGGTCTAACATAGTGAGATCGGGTCCAAAAATCGCCCTCAGCATGTAAAGAGCATCCCCTAGCCGTGATAACCATTGCGGCAAGGAAGGCTTATCAGGTCTAAGTGGGCTTCTTTTGTTTAGCATTTTAACATGCTCGAGTGTGATTGCATCGCCATAAGCTATTTCCATGTTCATTTCAGGACCCCACGCCTGCCGGTTGTAGTGTATACATAAAGACACAGCTCCGAGGACGCCGGCGAAGGCTATGTGTTGAAAAACAACATGCATTCTTTCCAAATTTTGGCAAATTTCAGGGTTCTAGATGAGAGAATTTAGTCTCAGAATCTCGAGCAACGTGGAATACATACCATATGTTTTAGCATCATTGGCCCAATCAATTTGTGGATCTCTGCCTGAGATTCTCCAGGGTTTGAGAAGAAGTCTTGCGAGCAATCGAACTCACTTTCTAGCCCTTTGGCATCTAAGTAGTGTTCCAAAAGCTCATAGTGAGGCATATCTTTGTTAAAATTTTCCATATCTGGTCGAGGCATCATTGATACCGGGATACCTACTGCCCGACAGAAGAGTGGCATCGTGCAAAGAGTTTTCCTTACATGCAAGTACGTCTCCGAAAATGCAGCTTCTAATCTTGCAAGATCAATCTGAACTCCCTCTGCGACGACTCTCGTGTACGCAATGGCAGGGATCGCCCGAATAGGCACCAGTCTTGGTGGAGGCTTTATCTCAGCATTGACACCGACTGTCGACATTATGGCTTCTTTGTCAGTCCGCCAGCCAGGGCTAAGGACTAATATCACCTCTGGAACATCCATGTAAGATCCATTATGAAAACAGGGAGAATCTGGCGGGGAATATGGAGTCGTGACCAGCTGATTCGAAGCTTCAACGTCAAAGCCCAATTTATGGAGCGCAGCAGCTAAAGCCCAAACTTTCAAGCTTTTGGTCGGATATGAAAAGTAACTTTTTGAATGATTAGGCTTGAGTATCCAGACCAAAAGTCCAATGACCTGCGCAGTATCCGCTCTTCCAGCCTTCAATACCTCGGCGAGCATGTCTGGGCCAACAACTGTTCTGACCCGAAAGTCCACTTCCTCGAGGATATGCCGACGTAGTGCGTCGACATTCTCTTCTCTAGCCACGGCAGTGACAAAGTGCAAAAGCGAGGCCAAAGAGGCTCCCTCCAGCGCAAATTCCACCCCTTCTTGCTCATAGTGAAGCAGAGTGCGAGGAAGTACTTCTTTTAGTATTGTAGATACTTGATCAGCCTCTGCAAAGCACAAAAGGGCAACCATTGCGGCGCGAAGGCACCTCATTCCTGGGTCACCTTCATTGGCCGTGCTTGCTTTTGGCAGTAGAATACGGACGAGAGTTCGGTCTCTTGTCAAAGCCGCTCCGTAGATGGCACCATGCTCTTGTCGAATTTTCGAATACCAATCACTTTTGAAAGAGGACGTTGTCGCCAATGAAACGCCCTTGGAACTCAAGGTTTGTTCGAATGTCAGCGCCCTATCTCTTCCCTTGTACCAACCCCATGCGGACGTTGCTAGGAAGACTGCAACGTCCAAACTGGCAATTTGCACGGAGAGTTGACTGAGCGGCCCTGCATTGTTCACATTGAAGCCAAGCTCCAATGCCATTTCGCAAAAGAAAAATTAAACCTCAAACGCACAAATCAGAGGAAAGCAAGGAAAGCACAGAGGCAAATATGCAACACAACAGATGTTCATGCGACGGGAGGACCAATTTGCTAAGAAAATATCATGAAGACGGACAGTAATGCAGCATTTCGACTAATATATCATCTTCATAGAATTGCTGTCAAACGCGCTCCAGCGGGGTCCAATCTCCTTGCAGTGCGCAGATCAGCAAAATCAGCCGTTTCGAGCCAGGCAAAGAGACCAGGATTTGGTAGCCTCAATTCGGGTTCCAATCCACTGGGTCACTGTAGAGCCCAACGAGATGGTAAGACATATTCAGTAATAATAACCTTAGACCATCTCATAAGAGTCCTGGGCCCAGAGGAGTATGAAGGCGACATTGGCTGATTTCGCATCTGCGGGCCCAATTGACGAGCGGCGCAGTCTTTCCTGCCTGGTTAGCAACAGGATATCGCGAAGCTGGCCATTCATCGCTGAGACTTTGTTAGCTGATGACAAGGGTGAGTGATAGAAAACATGCATCTTGGCGTTCGCCTGAGCCATACGGAGGTGCATGCATGGGTTTGGTGGGGAGTACTCAGATATACAACCCCGTCTCGAGCTGGGCGGCGGTAAGATGATGTATCAATTTCGCTCTGCCACGGTGCCCTTCATTTTGTTAGTTTTGTGGTACGAAATTGACCGTGTATGTGCAGCCTAACGCACGGTGTGCACTGCCCCACGGAGTTTTGATCCTGGAAGGAGAATCAGATAGCTTTGCTTTTTTTTTTGTGGCGGCACTGGGGTTCTAACTATTGCAGTGCACGCAATGCATTTATTGTGTATAACCCGAGAGCCCTCTTTGCCACGAATTGCAAGGGTATGAGACATGAACGAGGCGATGCTGCGAGGAATTCTGAGACAGGGGTCCTAAAGTATTCCCGGTGCCAGCCAACTCTCGCTAATGGTATAACCAAGCGTTAGGGGCCTCGGGGGTGTTAGAAACTCACAACGCGCAAATTGGTTAACACAAGCAGGACAATAATAATTATCATCAATGTCGTAGGCCAAGGATAACCCAATTAAAAGGTTCAAGCTACATGAATTTTAAGCAAGATTACCAAAGAAAAAAAGTGGTAGTTGGTGCTTTGCTCATCATTGACTTGCAATCACAATAAAATATCCATCAAACAACCTCAAATCCTCGACGCAGGAAAATTGATATAATATGCCACAGCAACGCCGGGGAATCATTCGACCGGAGATGTAGAAGAACGTAAAAATATGAAAAAGCAGAAAAGAAGGATAAGAAACAATAGGGAAAGGAAATTGCTGACCAGCCAGCCAACCATCAATGAAAATGCCATCCACGAACGCCAGTGATAAAAGTAAAGTATGCAAATGATGATGAACTGAAGACTGTGCCACTCGTGTTCATGAAAACGAGCAAACTCCAGCAAGATACATGATCGTCACGCACGATTCACAGATCGCTTGCGTCCAAACATGGTTCGGGTACGAGATTTATCACGACCAGCCTTGTCATTGTTATCTTTCTTGGTAGCTCGGCTTTGTCGATCGTCGTCATCGTCCTTGTATTTGTCCTTATAGATCCTGTTGAAACGGAAAAATCGGTTAACCATGATCTGCCAAATACAGCCCTAAAGGTTCAAGGAGACAGCACTAACCAACTATTGCCAACCATACTCATGCCCTTACTCTCAGCCATGCGGTAGAACTTGGCCGCCTTCTTCAGATCCTTTTTGCAGCCAACGCCTTTTGCATAGCAGAATCCAGCCTCAGCCAACGCATCAGCATCTCCCCAGGCTGTGCAGATTAACCAGTTAGCAACAACAAAGGATATCGGTGGAAAATAATATAAAATGAGAGCTCTTACTTCCTGCGATTTCAAAACAGCGAAGAGCAAGACCCTTGTCTTGTTCAATGCCCCAGCCATTCATATGGCTTATTCCCAACTCGTAAATACCTAGGGCGAGCTGGTTTCGGTGCGCTTTGCGCTCCATGATATCCGACGGTTTCGCATTCTTCGCAGGCGTCTCGTCATCGGCAACCTCAAGACCAGCAGAGTCCACGGCCTTTCTCAACCATTGGACCCCTTCCCTCTGATTGGGACGCATGCCCCAGCCATGACGACAAGCCAATGCATACAGAAGCATCGCTGTCGGGTGGTTCTTTCTGGCGGCAATACGCAGGTGATATGTGGACTCATTCAACGAGCCTTTCTGGTGGCACGCGATGCCCTTGGCGAGATGGTCTTCAGCAGTCAATTCCATCGAAGCCCCCAAGGACCGCCTTGAAGATCCGGCTTTAATCGTACTGTTCGAATCGACCGAGGGAGAAGCCGGGCGTCCCGGGGCGCTTGCTGCCAATTGTGGTGACGCAGCCGACTTTGGTTCCTCCTTAGCTTGCTCAGGCGTGGCCGGTCTCTGATCAGGCACCATGGTGGCGCGCGGCGGCGACTCTGGAGACGGCGGCCGGTTTTCAGCTGGTCGCTGGGAGACAAGCTGTGCTGAAGAATTTGATTCTTCCCAATGGAAATGATGTGTAGCTTTCTTCTGTATAACGGTAGAATCCTTTTCGAGCGTTCTCCCGCGGGGCAATGAGTATTTCGAGTAAACCAGGGCCGGTGCTGCACCTTGTTTCGGCTCATTCGGATCAAAGTAACCTTCTCCATTCATACTTTGTGGGGTATGAGCTGAGTCGTCGACAAAAAAGGATCTCTGACTCTCTGAGGAGGTTTGACGAGACGATACATCAAATGCTGGTCGCGGACCAGCACTGCTCCGCGGTCGAGAAAAGTTCATAGCCGGTCGCAAGTTTCGAGGTTGCGATGGTCCACCAACAGAATGCTCAGAACTAATCGAGGGAGAACGTGGAGGTGGACCATGGAAGGATTGCGGAGAATGAGGAGCGGAAAGTTGGCTACTCGATGACGCCTGCCGTTGAATTGAACCGAAAGAAGCGCTCATGCCAGACTCTTCCTCGACATCCGATTCAGGAGCGACAGATCGCATGCCGTTCGAGGCGCCAGCACGCATACTGGGCGACCTGGGAGCAGAAGTTGGTCCATAAGATCTTGGGGGGGCCAAACTGTCTGAAGACTCTTTACGTGCCAATGATTGTTGTCTCGTTGAAGAAAGACTCCTCTTGGGCCGGGGACTCGGACCACGGCTGCCTGTCGAGCTCTGACGGACCGCACCTCGTCGGCGAACTGAATCCAAGCTCGGTTGCGACCTGAGGGCTGGAGTCAGGCTGCTTGAAGACGCACTTCTAGAGACTTGCCCACTTCGGTACGAGTCCACGCTCGACTGGGGTTGCGGGCTCGGCCCGTGGCTGTCAGTAGACTCAGTTCGCGCTAGGTTTCGGGGGGGACCAGAGTTAAGATTCCTTTGCGGCTGAGGACTGGAAGCGGCACTTCGCCCTGTTTGCTCCTCTGGCACGTCGGGTAAAGGGTCAGGAGACTGGGTTCGAAGCGGACCCAAGATACCCATCTCCGATCCCACTGTCGCGGTAGAGTCCCTCCTTTGCATCCAGTCGGCATCCTCCATTTCATCTTCCAGAAGAGGTGTGCCGCTTAATCGAGGGTAGAATGACTTGGGGCGAAAAGGAATATCCTCTGTTTCTCGAACCATACCCAATCTCTCTAGAGGAGCAATGTCGTCTTCGGCCTCGTCGCTTTCGAGACCGGCACTCGCAGACTTAGAACGATAGAATCCAGGACGCACAAACGCATCCGCATGGAGTGGTGGAAGCCTGCTCATGCGGCGACCATTGCGTCGACTCTCTTCGAGTTGCTTGGCGAGCAAACGTCCTTGCTCGGCGAAAGCATCTAATGGTGACAAGGCAGGTGGAATATCGCCGTCGGTGTGGTTTAGCCTCGGGGAAAGAGCAGTTGGAGAACGGTAACCTGCCCATTGTGGTCGCCCATTGCCTTGCGAGTCCAGGTCAAGGTGGACTGAGCGAGACATTATGCTCTGAACCAATCCGACAGAGGTCAGTAGGTGTTGGGCGATAGAAGAAATATGCCAGTGAGCTGTGCCCAGATGTGAAGATTGGCGCTCAAGTCGGATCAGGGCCTTGCCGTGACCGAGGGGCGTCCGGTAAAGTGAAGCGCGCAAAAGTCGAATGCATGCAAGGCCGTTTTTGTAGCGTCAGTGCTCCAGTGCTGAAGCCAATACCGTGAATGTATCAACCGGGATCAGAACTGGACATGCGACGCCTCTTTCCGATCCACGCTCAAAGGCTGAGGCTTTGGTTGTTCTCGATATAAATTGTTACCAGTTTCCGGATTCGAGCAAAGGTTTTGTTCCTTCTATGGGTTAGCAGATTGGCGGCCAAGGAGGGCTCCCGTCAACGAGCGACAGTCGAGCCACAGAAGCAGTAGCCGTTTAAGATTGGGGGAGTGTGGTTGTGGCGACCAGGGGGGTTTGTGTGTGGATCTGTGTGAGGAGGACAACAACAATAGTCAGTTATGGTGGGTTCAAACTTTCAGGGGAGCATTAACTCTTAGCAGCGTGCGGGCAGGCAGTTCTTTCGGCTCAAGGTTTAGAACGTCAGTCCGTCAGGGTCCGGTGAGCGGAACCTGGTAAAGTGGGTAACGTAACTGTACTCCGT
Organism: Xylona heveae TC161; assembly: GCF_001619985.1. Classification (NCBI taxonomy): domain Eukaryota; kingdom Fungi; phylum Ascomycota; class Xylonomycetes; order Xylonales; family Xylonaceae; genus Xylona; species Xylona heveae. Next base: position 414,960 of record NW_017264193.1, on the reverse strand, counting down.
ACAGCAGCAGACCGCAACACAACCAGTCCAAGCCTTGACTCCTTATAATAATCAGTGTTGCACGTACCTCTCTTCCTTAGATCAGGAGGTCAGGAGAGTAAATCGACTCCAGTTCACAAGCGAAGAGCATAAATGTGAATAACGAATGATGCGGTCCAGCACACCGCAAGATGATATATTAGGACGAGGGACGCGGCTTTCCAAAGAGGCAGAGATTGAGATAAAGTGTTTTTACGAGACACAAGGTTTATCAGGGGACGATGGTTAGGATAAAGTGAGGTTGAGATGATCCAAGAGCCGGACGCACGTCGGGGAAATTGGGGCCTTCGGAGGGGCGTCCAAATCGCCCAACACGCGTCCGAGTGGATAAACGAAGCATTGCGGTGGTTACAGTCCCCGTCGTAGTATTTGCGCCGTGGGAAACGGCTGGATGCCAAGCAGGTCAAGCACACTGTGGAGGGGAGGTACCTCGGCTCGCATGTTGATTGTTTGGTCAACGCAAGTATCAGTGCGCTACGGTAGTACTGTACCTGAATCCATACCTGAAAAAGCCCCATCATTTCGGTTAGGAACTCTTGGGAGAACACCAGGGACACCCGCCTCGGCCCAAGTGGCGAGGTCCCTTCCTCCTTCCTCCTTCCTCCTTCCTCCCCTAAGAATTACCCGAGTTCCCTTTGTCCTTCTCTTGTTATTTCTCGTGTTCGTGTCTGTGACCATGTGAGCCAGCCATCTTGTCCAATTTTCCAGCCAATCATATCCCCAAAATACTGAATGAAATGTAAGGAATTTCTAAAGACCAAGACCGAGATTTCCACTGCGCGAGTAGAGCCTGCTAAGGCGCAGACCAGGGGAACGAATCGATACTGTTGCTCACCCGAACCCCTGAGGCTGAACCAGTTTGCCAAGGCATTAGCACAACTTGCATATTTGTAGCATACTCTGCGTGATCGTGAATCAGCATCCAATCCTACAATAACGGAACCGAAAGGGGCCGCGTCGAATTTCCAGAACAAAGGTAGGTTTGCTGATCAATGGCCAAATATCGCAAAGTGGTTTGAGTCTACTACTCCGTACTTGTCGTATCTGCGTTATGATTCAAACTGAATTGAATCCTCTAGTAGTCTGGTCTAAGTCCTGATGCTGGAATGTCACCAAGAAACTTGTTTCAGCTGCCTGCGCATGGGCAATTCCTGTACGAGATCCTTCCTACAAACCAGAACATGATTTAGATAGCTTATGCATTTCTCATTCGATGCAACCATGCGTCACTGCATCATCGGGCAAGTACTGTCCCAGAGTCTTGGCAGATCCTGCAACCCCTCCAACCCTCCAAAGCCACACGAACGCCTCAGACGAGCTCGTTAAAACTATTGAGTAATTGCGAAAAGTCTTATATAAAACGAGAATCTCGTTAAAGAGATCAGGTGCTACAGAAGCAAAGAGTCGATCTTGGCACAGATGCCTAGAAGTAATAGTTATATAAAGTAGTACCGAGGATGTTCGGCTGTAATGTCGCAATTCGCCGTCGGGCGATCCTTTCTAATCTGTCATACGGAGTATGGTTCGGAAAGAACTGTCCGCTCGTAACCACGGCTCACGTCCGGATTGGCATGAACATTTCGATCATGTGCAAACTTTTCCAGTCCAAGCAAAACCAAAACAGAACAAAGGGAAAAGAAAAGAAAATAATATGAGGATGACGCGTGATTGTGATATTTTTATCTCGTCCTTTCCCTCTTCCGCTAGAACATCCACGTGGCGTAAGGATCATCCCGAACGGTGTGTACGAAGTACGGAGTATGAAGCCCCACCACCAAAGGAAACTACCTAGATTGTGGCACGCTCCGTCAAGAACTCATCCAATCGGACTTAATGCTAGTACTTTATCAATAGCAAGGCATCAAGCCAACACCAAATAAACAAATAAAGGTGCCAAACAAACCGGGTTGGAAAAAGTGATAAATACTCGATATTCGATATGATTATACAAAATGGAATCATCCACCCGGATGACATTGACGAGACTATTTCGACTTGATCGACTCATCCATAAAGACTATCTCGGCTCGTCCATTGACCTAGCGCCACCGCCGCCAAATCGGCTCCCAAAGGCGCCCATGTCACGCCGGAAAAATTTGCCAATGTTGCGCAAGTTGTCGTTGAGATTGGCAGTTACATGTCCCTCAAGTCCGTTGGGCGGCGACAATGTTCCAGACGGCGATTGTGTGCCAATTGCTCCCAATGCCGGTGAACCCAAACGGTCGACGCCATCTCGTGCAGCAGACATGAGTGCCGATCCAAACGTTGAAGGGTCGAAGCGTCCCGGTAGAGACGTTGTAGAAATAGCTGTGGCATTCCCGCCATGCGATGATTGCAGTTGAAGCGGTGTGAGGAGCGGTGACTGCTGTACCAGATTTTCCTGCGAAGCGCGATGAACCTGGAAGAGGTCCACCAAACGATTTTGATCCGCCTTGCGAATTCCTTTAAGATCGAGAATTTTCCGGAAGTTTGCATCGGATGAATCACCAATATGGATCAAATATGCTTGAACGAGTGCTTCAGGCGGGTTAGGCCGCACCTGAATCGTCTTCAGAAGAGGGTTTAGCTTCGACATGATCTGGTTAACTCTCTTCAAGTAGCTGTAGCAGTATCAGTTTCTGTGGTTTAAAGCGATCTAGATGAATAAGTTGAGTGCTTACCCAGCAGGTGCAGTAGTTGAGCCTTCGGTATGCAGTGTTGGCAACTCTTCAAATGCTTTCTTAAGCACATAGGAATCCAACAGCATCTACAGCTCATTAGCTCCACTTGGACGGGATGGGGACGGATCATAACAAACCTGTTCAGCCCCGACTTCTGTAATTGGCCTGCACTGGACAACATTGATGATGTAGGTATTTGTCAAAGACTCAACCAGGTTGTCACAGAAAGCCCGCGTATATTGCGATTTATGGATTAATTTCAGAACTTCGGTCGTTCCGATCTTGACATGTCCAAGCAATTCTGACACATATGGACTCTGGTCGCCAACACTTTCCATTTTCCCCCAGGGTAGATTGCGCATCTCTCGCCAGCTTGGCTCACAGCCCACTTCAACCCGCCGCACCAAGGCCCGGATTGCTGCACTCACAATACCCATAAACGCATCGGCCTGACTCTGAAGGTCTACTTTTGACTTGAGCTGCTCATCCACACGACTTTTTATCTTTTCTTCTAATTGCGTGCAGGTTGCATAACAGTAATCGGCGGTGTTGAGAACAAGTATGGCGTCTTCAAGGAAAGGTCCACGTCCACCTTGAGAGTCCCCCAGAAAGTGAAGCAGCACTTGCTGCGAATATTGGTCTAGATATTTGGCAAATACGTGCGAGAGCTCTATTAGACGAGATCCTGTAGACAGTTTTGCACATTGTGCAAGGCTATGGCGATAGAAGCTGAATAGTTCCGTTGATGACGGAGCAACGAGTTGAGAGGAAAACTCCTCGTCGGCGGGACGAATCGGCTGTTGTCGATACTTGGGTATCATTGTAGCAAGTTGCCTAGTTCCATAGATTAAATTTCGTAAATATATTAAGGACTCGTCTCACTTACTTGTCCTGAGATTCAATCCATACACTCAGATACGGTTCGAAGGCTTCCGAAATAGCCTGTCCAAAAACAGGCGTTCGTTCATCTTTTGAGGATAGGCTATCAATAGAGACCCGGGACTGTATCGCTTAGCAAGTGTCTTTTGACTATAAGGTTCAATATAAAGCATACCCCAGTCGCAAACCTTCTTTCGAGATTGTGTTCAAAGTCCAATGTCTCTTGTAAGCAGGAAAGCAGAAGATTAACGTCGAGATTTTGGCCGTCCGTCCTGCGCATTGCACGTGATAAGATCGACTTGAAATCCTCTCGAGTGCCTTCGCAGAAAGCGTTTGCAAGGACCTCATTTACTCTCCAAGATGAAGGGAAAATCATTGCATGTTCCTCGTCGTAAGTCTTCATCATCCTCCTGAACCAGGAATATCTTCGCGAAATGTTGTCCAAAGAACCAGCCTAAAAAGCAGAGGCAAGTACTTAGTAGGCTTATAAGCAAATGAATTAGCATAAACTTACCTCGTCGCTGCCACGGAAAACCTGACGGTACTCCCTCAACTGAGTATTGCAGTACCATGTGATCAACCGAGAACGTGCATGCTCCCCCAGACTATCCATTACCAGACATCCTTCAGCCAGCATTCCTCTCCGTTGAGCGATTTGACCCTTGGCAAAAGTAATTTCGAAATCCTCGCAGATTTGCTCCAGGAGCTCTCGCTGCAAATCAGCCACATGGCGGCTGAGTGTTGCGATCTGGTCAATTGAGCGGTATGATTTAAAATGTGTCATCAGTTGTAGGACCGCTTGCAGCAATTGTGCACAGTCCCCGTATTGACGTGACCGGCTCAAGCCGCGCAGTTGCTCATATGCAGTCGTCAACATTTGAAGCCGTTTCAAAGCCGTCATGGAAAGGGTCAGGTTTCGTTTGGTCCCATCGAGTCGTTTAATATCAGCGGTCATCTGCGTAATTGTTTGCTCTGTCTGAATTGCCCGCTCTCGAACACCGTCAATCTTGGAAAACAGCTCGGCCAGCTCGGCTTTAGCCTCCTGTATTCGGCGGACACTGTCCGCGTCCGAGGAGGACTGCTTGGCCACCAATTTCGCAATGTCAATATCGAGTCCATTTTGGTAAGTTTGAAGAGAGTCGGAAACGGTAGCAACGGAGGATAAAGTTGACGGGTGGGAGAAAATGGCGTTCAGATGTTCAATGGGATCATAATCCGCTGCGATTTAGGGCACTTGTAAGCACAAAGCTCCTGAGAGGGGTATGGGGAGGTAGCTACCCGTATCCAAGGGGTTGGCCAAGGAAGAAGGGCCGTTCGCCTGGGTCATGAGGAAACCTGGACCTCCCGCATCTATCGAGACACGAGAAAGTCTTTGGAAGTATGTCGAGATTGGTGAATCAGTAGGGGAAAAGGCGGATGGTTGACGTAGAGTCGGCTACAGCAGCATTTGTTATTGAGTGTCATCCAAGGTCCTCGCTAGAGCTGTTGCCCAAAGTGTCTCTCCGTCAGGCCTTCGGAGCGAGCTAAGGGGTTCACCGCATGGGAGACAATACCGTAATAACAACAGCATATCAATTGGCCCACCAAAACCTGTATCATACCATCACAGTCGACTGTGCTTTAATACAAATATTTCGCTGACCATCGATTACTGGCTGTCTGGTTGAGACAGTTTTGGCTTCACAACCTTGACATTAACGGACCACAGCTATATAAGATAGTTCCAGCGAAACCAAGCTGTATGTGAGGAAAGCAAGTTCACAGCACTCAATGACTTTGCTTTCTTTACTAAGCTCTATGTATAGTCCATTTCTTTCAACAAAACAAAAAAAGAGTACTAAATTTGGACAGATCCTCCAGACTCGCGCTTCTAGCGGCGAAAAGTCTACGCTGCAAGTCGGTTGCAGAGGAAACGAATGTGTCATGACAGATGCAAACGCCATGTACAGCGCAAGACAACCAAACTGTATATACGTTTGGAACGCCATCCTTATCCCAGTACGCCGGCAAGTTTTCCAATAATATTTTGCAGTCAATCAAATTGATGCAAAGTGGTGAAACCGGTCTGTATCAAACTTCGGGGACCTCTAACATCTGAAGTGCCAGGCCAGTAAAAGAGCCCGGCTAGACCTGTCTGCTTGACGAAGTTGGCCTTCATTTTCACAGTGGTGGGATTGTCATACGATACAAAGCCACCGGGACCACCTATAGCAAAAGCGGCTCCTAGTTCTTCATCGACAGCCTCACGAGCACCGGGACCCGGAAGGTCTTTGTATTCAAAAGTGCCGCTGTCCCCTTCTTGACCACTGTGCGACTGACCTACCCCTTCAGCACCTTTGAAGGATCGACCATATGTTGGTATTCCCAATAGTATCTTATTAGCTGGGACGTCTCGCGAAAGCATGTAGTTCACGGCTGATTGACAGGACATGTTTGCTGGATCAGCTGGCGGAAGGTTCTTCGGTGCGTATAGCTGGGCTTGATGTCCTGCTTTGTCTGTCCATGGTCCGTAGAAATCGTAAGCCATAAGGTTGATTAGATCAACGTAGCCGGCAGCGGCGACAAGATCAATGTGCTTTAGAGCCCACTCGCCCGCTGATAAGGCGGAGGTTAGAATGTACTGTCCCGAGGGTAGAAAGGACCGGATCGTAGCTAGAAGGAGGATGTAGTCATTGCCTTCCTCGACGCTCGAGGGGTATTCCCAGTCCACTAGCATGACAGGTCAGTTGCGGAGAAGCATCGGTATAGAAATCTTGAGCCTACCATCAATTCCATCGAAGCCAAATTGGTTAATTAAGGTTCTTGCTGATGTGGCAAACTGGGCACGTCCTGATGGCGATGACGCAGCCTGCGCAAATCCATCGCTTCCTTGATTTCCTCCGCCAATGGAAAGAATCAACTTAAGTTGCGAGTGTTTACGCTTGAGCGAAGCAAATGCTCGTAAGCAGCCCAGCTGTCCGTCAACTTCTATGCCTGAATCGGCCCACTCATCGCTCAGCTGGAAAAACGTCAGCAGGATGGCATCAAGCTTGCCTCATGTTGTTCGGGGGGCCTCACAAAAACAGTCCCATCTGTCTTTACCCTAAATATCAGAATTAGCCTGAGCCACTAGGTGGAAGTGCCATGAAAGAGCCTTATGGCTCGGCTTACCAAGCAGAAGCATAAAAGACATGCGAAATAGCATCCAGCATCAAGGAAGACGGTGGCTGATCGTGATGCACTCGCCAGTTGGGATAATAGACGCCATTCTTGTACATAACCAAGGGCGATCCGCCTCCATGTGGGACTGATGATCTCGCTCTCGGATTCCTGGTGGACTGAGTCCAACGATTTACCAAAGAAATATTGGGCCCAAAGGTTGCCGACATAATCTCCAGGCACCTCTTTTGATATGAAATCGAGAATGAAGTGATAAAGGGTTAAGCAAAGTTGAATTCCAGTAAAGGCTTGTCAAGCAGACACGATACAATAGAAAAACCGCTTCAAAGAAGTTTTCATACCAGATATAAAGAACATGGGCAACGAGTCTCAAACACAAAAATATCGGGTTGTCCGCGCTGAAAGCGGCCACTCAGGCAACACGCTCGTGATATATGACTGGGATATCATCTACCCACCCCCACCGGCTTGAAGGGCCGACTTAAGTGGGGTGAAAGATCAACAGGCGTCTTAGACAGTCGCGCGCCTGTCGGCGTGGACCATGGCACGAATGGGCTTGTAGGATGGTCCTTGCCTGGATCTCGTCAGTTAGCCCATTGACGACAAGGTCTGCAACTACGCTTGAATTGCCGATGAAGCTAGGATGTGCCCTGTTTGTTCATTTCTTCTTTCTTCTGTCTCACGCATTTTAGTGGCCACTATTCGAAGCACCAAAGCTTTAGACCTCGGAGGGTTATAGGCGATTCAATGGCCAAAGCATCCGTGCCTGCAGGAGCAGCGTCCGCCGCATTTCTCAACCATACTGCATGGCTGGTCCGCATCGACGCAAATGCACGCTGAAAGCTGAGGATCCGTCTCCAGCGTAGGCGGCACGAGGAATGTTTCGGGCAAGAACAAGGGCATTTTGGGCTTGAAATGAACTGAACATGGATCTTCAACACCACTCCGCTTCAGGCCGAGCTTGGACCCTTGTGGGGGCGCCGGCTTGACGGACGGAGCGGGTAAGGGTAAAGACCAATCTCAGTCTCTGAGAACAGCGGATCTACATGGTTTCGCTCTCTTCCTTGCCAGCCAAAGGGAGCTGAATGTCCAGAGCATGACGATAGACTTTTCGGTCAATTTTGGACATCATGCAATGAGGTTGGAGGATTTGTGTCCATTCTCAGAGGAAAAGAATGATAGATGCAGCAGGAACAAGGCACAACAGAGTGACAGACCAACAGCAGTGTCACAGCGGTCTATCACTTGCAGTAGCCTAAGGGGGCAACGACGTGCATAATTGCGCAACTACTCCATCAGTCAGGCCGAAATGAACCTCCTTTTGCTCAAAGCGGCATCGAAAGCAAGATTTATCACCCGCCCGTATGACAAAAATGGACTCAAATGGATCAGAAACCGGCAAAGAAAAGGAACAATACGAGTTGAATCGTGCTTGTTTTTTTACTGGAATATTTGCAACTATACCAAGAACAATCAAATTTTCGATCAAAATGACACTTTTCGCATTATAAAGTACGAGCTATTCGGTGCCACCTATCTTGCTGTGCCTTCTTCCTCAGTGAGCTAGAATAGACCAATGTCATCACGCGGGGTTGTCTCGTTTGGCTCGGACCGGGGCCCTTTCAAGACCCACAGTGAGCACATTGCGACCGTGCGAAGAAATGCTTGAAGGGAAACCAAAGGAAACGGAAATGGCACCACTGCCAGCTGCCCCAGACGATTCGGAGGCGGCGTGGCCGAGACCGTTGCAAAGCTGGCAGGCTCACAAGCCTAAGGGCGTTAGAGGGGAGTCGGGCAAGTTGGACCCATGAGACAATTGACTCGAGTCGGTGTCGCTCATGTCACATCTCACAATCAATCCTTGTGGCCCTGCCGACCTCTCAGCAGCAGAGAGACGAACGGGAAGGGTAGGCGGGGAAATTGTGGATGATATGCCAAATATACACAACAAGGCTCTTTGCCAAGTAGGCCACAGCAGTCGGGAAAGGCCACCTTCGACTCGATCCATTTACGATCGATTTTCAATTTCTCTCGAACCTCTAACTTTGGTCAAATTCCACACACTGCAAGTGAGCAAAAACAGCTTGAGCATGCTGGGCCGCTCAAATGACAAGATCCCAGCACTATAGCAGACTGAATTTACCTTCACAAGTTGCTGCTCTTGAGCTTTCTACTTGATGGTTCACCATATTTGCGGAACGGCAAAGGACCACACTCTTCAGGTGAACAGTTCCTCAGTATTGACGCCTTATGGTATTGAAACGCCCTTGCCCGCTCTTTCATGAAATATCAAATTATGATTTCCAATCAGTGCAGGCGCGGTTGATACCAATGCGATTGACAGTCATTGAGACTGGACTGAAATTTTTTTGACTTTCGCCTCTTGTCTCAGCAGTCCCTTCCAAGAATGTCCTCTTGTGTCATATATCATGGGTAAGGTAATAATGGTACAAATAATGGCATGGATATTTTCCGACGCGCAAACAGGGAAAGACAGGTAAGGCGATCATGCGTACTATAGTAGCTTAATGCTATACTACTAGCATCATAATTTCCTTTTAGTCGCTGTACATTCACTAGCTTGGGTTGGAGATTAATTAATAAATTGAAGCTCTCGAGAGACACAGTTATAATGCAGGTGCGAGAAACGCATGAGTGGCGGAGGTGAGAGAGGCTTGTTGAAGCTAGAGCAGATGGTGACCACATCAATCGATAGCTCTCCATTCTCGCTATTGACAGCCCATCATGATCGGCATTTGCCATCAACATCAACTATCTTCCACCCACGCATACCTGAAATATTGACGGAAAGGAAACCAAAATTCCCATTCGTGTCCACGGCGCCGCTGTGGAAGGTCCGCCACTGCATACACTACCTGACTTGGCCTTGTTTCCGTTTTCCCTTGCTCCGGTATTGATTGGTGGCGATCGCCTCGTCGATCAGCCAGGTCTGCTGCTTTCTACAGCAATTCTTGATTTCCAGGCCTGTGACTCTCAGCCTGCGTCGGTTTTCTCTTGGCCTTTGCGTGCGCATAATGTGAGTTCTCAATGATAAGTCTTGTCTTGTCTTGACTGCATGCACACACATGATCTCTTTTTACCTTCGCCATATGCTCACGTCAGATTATCAGATATCATCTCTCGCCGCTTGGGCCTTCGTGGTTTGTCCAAACACAATCAACCGCTTCTCCCGAAAACACCACCTCGGGTCTGAGGAGTTGATGATCGACCCTCTGATCGCCGCTTCACTACCTTGATTGCTTCCATAAAACTTCCATCACACCGCCCCTTAACGCCACCGATCTTTCAAGCCATGGTTGCGGAAGTCGATGCTCAGCCTAAGCTCGTCACGAGCCAAGCGGCCGCGCAGATACTCGATCCATCAGCAGCTCCCGCTTACAATTTCGGCTTCAGCGACTTTCTGAAACGCGAATACAGGTTCGGACTCGACCCGAACCGGCCGTTTTGCAAGGCGTTCATTCAAGGCCACTGCCCCCTGGGCAAGGACTGTCCAGACAAACATCATGTCTCATCGTCGTTCAACAAGTAAGTCACGGTCAATTTTACGTCCTGAACACTTTCGTTTGCTTCTTTTGCCCCGCTATCGTCGGCACTTATACCTTCTATTTGTTTCCTCTTTCCCTCGAAAACTTCTATTTCGGAAATCAGCAGTCAGCTAACGTCTATTATTCGCGCTCCTCCGAACAGTCTAGTATGCAAGCACTGGCTACGCGGGCTATGCAAAAAAGGAGACGCTTGCGAGTTCTTGCACGAGTACAACCTGTGAGTTCGACACGTCCATACCCCACAGCCATACCCAACCCCGTCCATCAGCCCACCCTAACGCGAGCCCCACATCCTTTTTGGTCACTGCCCGCATTATCTACCCCATGCACCACCGCCTGTCCGTCTTATGCAATGGGCAATGGCGCCCCAGTGGCGAGCTATACCCGGCAAAATACTCCGGGATTGTGCCAGACAAGCACCATTGACAGCGCAGCACCGTTGCAGCTGGTTCCCCGTCCTTATCACACATACTTAAAACATCTGCTAATATCGCTTACTCTTTCCCCCCACAGCCGACGCATGCCTGAATGCAACTTCTTCGCGCGAAACCTGTATTGCAGCAACGGCGACGAATGCTTGTACCTGCACATTGACCCAGCCTCACGCCTCCCGCCATGCCCCCACTACGATAAGGGATTCTGCCCGCTCGGTCCCCGTTGCTCCAAGAAACATGTGCGCAAGACGTTATGCCCTTACTACCTTGCTGGCTTTTGTCCAGACGGAAGGACTAACTGCAAGGTCGGCGCCCATCCTGGCTGGCCTGAAGACCTGCCTCCGCCAACGGTGAAAAAGGAAAAGGACCCAGAGGAGCTTCGTCGCGAACGCGAGAGAATCGAGGCTGAGGAGGAGCGAGAATGGAATGAGAGAAGCGCGAACAAGTTTGCACGAGGAGGTACGATGATGGGACGTGGAAGACGTGGTGCATTCAGAGCAAGAGGACGATGATACCCCGGCCCCCCTTTTATGCTCTGGACTTGCAGTTGTACGATTATTCTTGGTTGGAAAAAAGTTATCTTTGTACTATATTACTGTTTGTGGTCAAGGAAAACGGGGTTTACAAGCGGCATAGCATGGGTGGAGTATTGGGCGTGGATTTTGAGTCTTCTAGCTGACATGTTTGTCGGAGTATATCTTGGGAAGGCTATCTACATCTCCAAGGAGATATTGTAATCTTGAATCAATCACACGAGCATATATGTATCTGCCGATAGCACAAATCGATTGAAAGGAGTATAGATTACGAAACTAAATAGGAGTGGAACCACTACCTAGCTGACTTCTAGCCTAATCATACACATATATCATACCCAACCAGAGCACCAAAACCACAAAAAAAAAGTCCAGAAGGATTGCGTGAATTGAGTGAAGATAGATGTCAAAAAGAATAACGAGAGGGGGGATAAGGTGATCAGAACTCGTCAAAGAAACCCAATATCAAAGAACAACAAAAACTCCACGACTATCAACAGCCCTGACCGTCCTAGTCTCCAATTGCAGCATCCTTCAACTCCTCATTCGACCAACCGAGGAAATTCGAACCCAGAAGGTGATCCCCAAACAAAACAATCCCATCCAGCAGCTGATACCCAGACGGGGTCAATTCGAACCAAGAACATAATTCTCGCAGATGGCAAGTCGAGCAACAAAGAATTTGATAATCCAACATAACCTACCAGGCAGCACAACTGATATGACCAAGAAAAACAAACACACCTACATAACCAGCCAACCAAATAACGGCAACATAGATGACACAAATTCAAACCAGCTTATCAACCTTCTCCCACTCCACACTACCAGTTACATCTGGCACAAACGCCTCTTCGAGCTCTTCTCGAGAGACTCTCTTGACGCCCATCATCCACCCGACGAGGCCTCGGGGCGCCCACTTGCCCACCACATCGTAGACCAGACTTCCTCGTCCGACGCGCCAGAGCTGTTTGGGGCGGGATTGCGTCAGGGCGTCAAAGACGGCATTGTGCAATTCTCGTAGCGGGCTGCCCTTCAGACCGTTGCCGTTGCCGTTGCCGGTACAGCTCCTGTTTCCGGCGTGGGTCTGAGCGACGTAATTCTTGGCGTACGCAGCGCGGGCAGTGGCGGGCCAGGAAAGGACATCGGCGCGAGTAGAATGGATAGATGTCTGCAGGTGCTGGCGACCACCGACAGAGCCGCAGTCGAATGTGCCTAGTTTCAGCTGGCATACGTCGATGCCCATAGTGCCAAGTTCGGCACGGAGACTGGTGGTAAAGCCGTCGAGAGCGGCGACGACAGATGTTTCGACGCCGTGGAACGGTGGGCCAAGTGAGGGGATGATGCTGGGTGTCAGGAATAATAGACGGGCGTGGAAATCGCGAATCATGCGCAAAAAGACTTGAGTCGTCGCAATGGTTCCGAGGACCTTGATGTTGAGTGCGTCGGACCACAGGTCGGGCGATACCATCTCGATGGGTCCAGACGGATACGTCATGTCTGGGATGACGATGATGCCCGAGAGGTTGAGGTGGTGGGGCGTCGCGCCGGTGAAGGCAATTTGGGGGTTTACAAGGATGCGGTGGAATTGTTCAACGGCAGTTTGGGAACTTAGTGGCTGTTTATAGGTCAACTAGGTTAGTTGGGGATAAAGGAGGTAGTTGAATGTAGTGAGGCGCATACATCGACAATGTTCATATTCAAAGGACGAATGTCAACTCTGGACTCGTTCCGGACGAGTTGCTCTTCTTCAATGGTATTGACGACAATGTAGACGATGAAGCCGCGCCGCTCGAGGTCGAGCGCGAGCGACTTTGTAATGGGGTCAGATGGTGATCCCGCAATGACTATTAAAGATGGTCAGCGCTGTGAAGCTGAGGCCCTGGCTGGCCAGCGGTGAAACAAGAAGGTTATGAATATACCAACGACATCTTTGCGTGCGCCGTTGCTCGCGCGCCTCGCTCTCCGCTTCCGACTGTATGATTTCCGTTGTCGGTAGATGAGGAAGCTCCCTGTGCCGACGAATGCGATGATGGCCGCGGTCAATGCGGTATGCTTCATTACCCAGTCGTGTGCACGCTCATAGTAGCTTAGAGGTACTGGCGGAGGGGTGTAGACGGGCTTTGGAGCTGGTTTAGCTGCATCAGGAAGCCATTTTGACGATGTCAGAGCTTCGCGCAGAGATTTTGCCACCGATTCGAAATGCCGATCTATAGTGTCGGCGACTTCGTTGGAGTATTTTTTGATGTCATTCGGCACGTTTGCTAGCTGAAGTATATGCAAAAGCAAGGTTAATAAAGGCGTCACTTTTCAAGAATGGAGCTATGATGCAAGGAAAGAGCTTCAGGTCGTTGAAAAGAAGATGAGCTTCAGTAGGGTCTTACTTACAACGTCGAAGAAATGTTGATCATCACTCGTCATTATGGCAAGCTAGATGACAATTGATTCAAAGAGCTGATACTGGAGGAGAGTGGGAAGATGAAATGAAGAGACTGGGGGCAAAGGAAGGAGTTGTGAGTTGAGAATCTTGTGACTGTGGGGTAGATGTGACGGCTGTTCCGTCTCCCCGACCTCCGTTGGTCCCTGGTCTTTATCGATTAGATCTACCGCGTCATTTTGATCAATCTGAACCCTTTCACAACAGCGGGAGATTTAATCTTGTTATTACCCTTCACTGTTCATCCAATAAGTTGACAAGCTCCTGGAATTGCAGTGGCGTGGGATTGATATCCTTGGATCAGTCCAGAAAGGGAGAGAAACAGGATGGCTAATCAAATGTCTTAATCGACAAGCGTGCAGCTTACACGCTTCTCTGCTTGCGTGGCTTCTGCCTTACGCCTCGGCCATACTTTCGATATTGTTATATCTCCGTTCCTCTTCCTCTTCTTCTTGGACAATATATCTCTATTGGTTAAAGGCAACTCGTCGTTATGAAGGAAATCGATCCCTTGGTATCTGCCTATGAGCATCTCCGAGGCAAGACACGCGATGCAGAAGCTCTACGGATCCTTCAGAGGGTTGCCTCCTTGGTCAAGCCCATCATGCGCCAGCGCATGTGGAGGGTTGGCGTATTGACCGAGTTCTATCCGCCTGAACATAATCTACTAGGTAGGCGGTTACGCTCTTCGTCATAATAAACTATGAACTCACCGACATTCAGGACTCAACTGGAATCGTGGACAGAAAATATGCCTCCGGTTACGATATCCTCAAGACGAACGACAATTTCTTCCTATCGAACAGGTCATAGATACGATGCTACACGAGCAAGTTTTCCCTTCATGTCCTCCCACCGCTCCTGCCACCATATATATTAACATCTTCCTCTCCCAGGCTCTGCCATATCGTGCATGGCCCGCACAACGAACATTTTCACGCGCTATGGAACCAGCTTCGCGATGAACATGAAGAGCTCATCCGCAAGGGCTATACAGGCGAAGGCTTCCTCACCGAAGGCAAGCGTCTCGGCGGAAATCAGATCCCGCTCCATGAAGCACGTCGTCTCGCGCGCGTCGCTGCGGAACGAAGACGGACTCTCACAAAGGGGTCGGGCCAGAAGCTGGGTGGCGCTCCTGTCTCCGCTGGCAGCGACATGCGTCGTGTCATTGCGGATGCAACGTCACGAAGAATCAACGTAACGCAGGGCTGTGCCTCGAATACCAAGGAAAGCCAAGGAATTATGGAGCAAGCCACACGCAATGGATTCCGAACTCAAGCCGAGGAAGACGACGCCAACGAACGGGCCATTATTCAAGCATACATTGAACTTTTGCAAGAAGAGGAAAAAGAGAAATGGGGCGATGCTTATATTCCGCCCTCGGCGGACAATCCTGCTGGCAGCGCTGACAAAAACGGATATGACCAAGGCTTCTCAACGCAGTCAGGGGGGCCATCATCTTCCGCAAAACCTCCCTCTGTTCCTATGCAAACTCGGCCATCATCAGCAAGAATCCAAAGCAGACCTATTTCACGCCTTGTCGACAAAACTCCAGGCGGCGCTACGGCAAATACTTCTCCCATTCCCTCCACTGGTCCAGGCGAGGAACCTCCGCTGGTCGACCTAACAGACTCTCCGCCACGACAAACGACAACCCGCTCTAGACCTTCTCATCCGCTAGCGACCTTCGCGGACCAAGGGAAATGGACATGCACTATATGTACATGCGATAACCCCAGAGACTTTCTTATCTGCGATGCATGTGGGATAGAGCGATATCAAGACCCTTTTTCTCCGCCTACTTTTAGTAGCCTACCTCAAACCGCTAATTCATCAAAACCTGCTAACCCTTCAACCTCTTCCAACACCGTTTCTGCGCCGCCACCGCAACAACTTCTCCCTTCACGTCCTCCACCAGGCAAAGCCAAAACGAAAACGAAAATCAAATCAAAAGATCAAAAAGCAAAAGGCAAGACAGTAGATGCTGCCACATCCGGATCCAGATCAAATCTGTACACTCCCTATCCAGTATATCCCGCAAACAAACCTCTCGGATGGAACTGTCATAGCTGCGGCACATTTATGGAGACAGGTTGGTGGACATGCTCGCTTTGCGGGACTATGAAGCTTTCTTCATAACCCTTCTGCGACCTTTTTATGCGATTTCGCAAGTCGTTGGTCTACAGCCGGATCTATCAGGCATCGACTTCTGTCTGCTCTTTTTCTTCGCCGTTTTCTTCTCCTCTCCACATCCATTTCGCAATTTCTTTCGTCATTCACGGCGTAACTTCATCATCTACGGACTCATATGTGTTATTTCAGCGCGGCGTAATTCATCCCTTGGTACTAGCATGGTATCTCCTGGCGTAAGGTTGCGCAAAATAGTTTCTACACTGTGTTTAGGTGTGTACTCCAAGTTCGAGAGGCCTCCTTATTTTTTTCACATTTACAGGTAGCGTGGCACTGTATGTCTGGCATAGCATATGGAATAGGATAGCATAGCCCATTTGGTCTTAGATTTCAATAGTATCACAACGTCAATTTCGTTGGTCAATGTTTTTCGTATTGAGTTTGGAAGAAATGGGCATGAAAATATATACTTTCTAATCCGTGACAAGACGCCGAATGTGAATAATGGGTACCGTACAATATGAACGTAGGAACCCCGAAAAAATGGACAAATAAGACTTTTTGAAGACGAAAGGATAAGAAACGAGGTGACTCCCAACGAAGGATTGATTCGCAGTCCATTGCAGCCAAAGAAAAGGAAAAGTACGGGACTCGAATATGCCAAGAACAGAAAAAAAAGTAACCAGCAAAAAAAAAAAAGTGAGAACCCCGCTATTACATATGTACAAGCTATGCAATGATCCGGTTGAACTAGGACCTGCCCTTGCGCATTCTCTTTTCCCGCTCGTACGCATTCTTCTCGCGGCCTTCTTCGCCTTGGATCTCCGCGACAAGTCTCTTGTACTTTTGCTCGTACGCGCGGTCTGCCTCCTTCTTCTGGCGCAAGTTCTCGCGGGCAATGAAGCTTGCATCCTTGCGGAGTTCGCGAAGGGCGCCCTTGCGCTCGCGCTTGTGCTCGGCGCGCAGCTTGCTGGCTTCGGCGCGCTCGCGGTCGGGATCGTAATGCTTGTCTGGGTTGAAGGTCTCTTCGAACTTGGGGATGACGGACTTGATTGGCCGGGGCTTGTGGTGGTGGAGCTCGAGAGGTCTGCGTGCGAGACGAGCATGTTGGAGGACGCGCTGGAGCTTGGCGTGGGTTTTGCGGATGGTCTTGGACAGCACGGAATCTTGGGGAAGTTTTGCGCGAGAAGCCTTTGATTGGAGGAACTGTGTGGTTTGGAGGGCGGGTTCGAAGATTTCGAAAAAGGCAGATGTGCCGGTCCAGAGGTCGGCCGCGGTGTCGAGAAGGGAAATAAAAGTTGCGATGAGAGTCGATTTGAGAGACTCCGCGGCGTCCTTTTTGAGAGGGGCAGAGGGGGGTTGCGTATCGTAGAAGTGCATGGGTTTGGGTTCCGCTGAGGGAGCCTTTTGCAGACGGAGAGACATGGTGGGCTCGTGGTAGGGGATATTGGCTGGCAAATTCGATGATTCGGGTTTCGTGGGTGCCAGGACATAGAGCGCGTTGAGGACAAAGTTCATGAATTCGGGGTAATACCGTTTGGAGAGACGCTGGTATTGCAGACAGAGCGTGGCAAGGTAGGCCCCTGTTGCGAGATCATGGAGGGTTTGGGGGAATTTTTGTCCGAGATATCGTGCCATGCTGAGGCTGGCGGGTGTGACAACCTGGTGGAAGTGGTCGGAGGTAGGGAAGATGCAGCCGACAGCGGTGAGCACGATGAGGTCGCCGGCGGTAGGGGCGTTGGGGCGCGTTTCCTGGAAAGACTTGAGCTGCTGACGGAATGCGCGGCCAACCTCATCCGGGTAGGTTCTTGCCAGGGAGTGGACGTGGCGGACAAGAGTCTCGAGGACGGAAAAGGGCGGGTGGGAAGGTTGATTTGCGAGGTAGACAATGTGCTCAACGAGGACGGTGGAGAAGACGCCCAATTTGGCCTTGTTGTCTGCTGCCAATTTGGGGTTGTGCAGCGCACGTATCCGCTGCACGGCGGTGGGAAGGTCGACCAGAGCGACGGTCTTGGTGGCTTCTAGTAATTCCTCGTGCGTCTGTGGACATGGGAATGTGAATGCGAGCTCGCCGTTCGAAGAAGTAGCTGCGCCTGTAGAGGACGGAAGCTTGAATCCGAATTCAGGCATATCCTTTTCATCCTTGGAGAGAAGGCCGCCGATAAATTCTTCGTCGTCATCCTCGCGTTCTCCATCATCTTGGTCCTCTTCTTCAGAACCACTTTCGTCGCTACCCTCTTCAACCGCGTCCAGATCCAAGTCAGATCCACTCGCGACGAGATCGTCATCAATGAGAAAATCGTCTTCGTCCTCGACGTCAACTGGCGGTCTCCGTGAGGAGTAAGTGGGAAGGGGAGCGGAATCGAAACCAAAATCAGCTGCATCGTTTTGAAGATCGTCCGCATCATCTTCTAGCTCCTCTTCGTCGCGGGTAGGCGCTTCGTCCTCGCTCTCCTCTTCGCCCCTCATCCGGCGCTGGCGCTTCTCTTCGAGATCTCTGAGACGCTTCGCTTCCTCTTCGACTTTCTCCTCATCCGTCTTTGTTCTTTCGGTCGGTTTCGATCGCTTGTCGAAAGCCATCTGCCGTAATCTTTCGTCATATTCCTTGTCAACAGCCGGCTTGGCGGCGCCATTCATCAATGCTGCACGTTCGGGGTTGATATGCATGTTAGGGTCTTGTGTGGCTGGAGCAGGCGGCGCTGCAGGCTTGGCCGGATGTCCGTGCATGAGCGCAATGAGGGCTGGGAGTCCCTGGTCGAGCTCGTCCCGTAGCTCGTCATCGTCTTCCTTGGTCTTCTGACGTTCGTACTTGTGCAGCTTCGATTTCGCGATGACTTCCTTCATGACTTCGGCCTTTGATTTTTTGCGCTCTGGTTCTGGCTCCCCTTCTTCGCCGGAAACTTCCTCGTCTCCATCAGCCTCGGACGGCCGTCGCCGTTTGCGACCTCTCTTTTCTTCGCCATCCGATTCATCAGAGACACCAAGGTCGCCCTCCTCAAAGTCGTCCATCGGCGCATCGTCAAAAGACAAAGACTTGCCAAAATGCGTGAGTTGACCTTCTCCTCCGTCGTCGTCATCTTCGAGGTCGAACATGGAGCCGCGCTTATGCCGGCTCTGCTGCTCTCTTGTGAAACGCTCCATCATTTTCTCTTCGGGTGTCATGAACGGATCGTTTTCACCAAAACGACGGTCATTAATGCCTCCTACTTTGTTGCGTCGCTGCATTTCTAAGAGAAGAGTTTTCCGGCGCTGTACTACATTAGCATTTTGCTCTTGGCTCGAGATCCTGCCATCTTGAACTCACAGTCTCTTCTCCCAAGCCTCTGGTAACTCCAGGTCGAGCGACCGGGTCCTTTGACTTTCCAACAATGCTGTCATTGGCGGTTCCGAATTTCTTCCCTTTCGTAGTCGCCTTGACCTCGAATGGATTGAATTGCTCCCGAATGCTTTCCAGAGCAACATTGCGCTGTACTCTTCGGTCATTGTTCCTTCCTGTTGCCTTATTACTCTTTTTCTCTTTCTTGGATTGCTGAGGGCCAGTAATGCCCTGCTCCCGCAGTGACGCCTTCAGGCGCTTGAGCTGAGACGGGGGCATGCTGAATGCGCACGAAGTGGCTCAATCCGTTGCCGTCCGAGTCCTCCACAACGTTGGCACAATGTAGGGTATCAAGCACAAAAGAGTTCCCTGTAGACAATTATTTTGGATTGAGACGGCAAGATTTCATGTTTCCTCCAGATCGGGTTTAGTCTTATGGAATTTCCCGTCAGTCACCGCCTTCGCTGGCCAGCGGAATGATTATGTAATTCAAGTATACTGCCGTCCAAATCCCTTGACGAAATAGCAACTTTGGATATCACTGAACCACCAGAGCTCATCACGAGCATGTATACAAGATGCCGAATCTGACCGATGATAGGTGGCTTTGGCTAGGTCTTGGTATATCATCCTCATGAATGTCATATCACTTCAGGTCTAACCAGACAATAGGCGTTCTTTCATTCTTTGCCATCCGTGCCGTTAGCAGTCAGCTCGGTATAGTGCAGCGATTGACAGGGGTTAGCAGTGAGCAAAGACCGCCTCATGTCATCTGCCAAGATACAGAAGATGGTAATTTTGAAGGTTTTCCAAATGGCTTCTTTCTTCTGACAATTTCAGCACTCAACCTGGATACTTTACAAAAGCTCACGGAGGGGTCGAGCTATGACCTGAGGGGCGCGTGAGTGGTTCCGTCAGGAATTGACTTCTGGTTGAATTATTGCTAAATCTGTCTGATAGAGCTCTCAAGATAATATGCGAAAGAGCTGTGCGCAGTCCTTCTTTTGATCAATTGCTAGATGATCTAGCCGGTCCTGGCCCCGAACTGCGCGACCGAGCATTGACAGCCTTGAAATTCCTCTGTGAAAGCCGTTCGTTGCTTCGTCCCATCTTAAACTACCTATGCGGACATCTAACACTGCCTAGCCGTGCGATCGCAAATAACTACACTTGCAACATTCACAGCATTAATCACCTGTTTATGCAATCTCCTTCCGCACCCTGCGCCTACGCCCGCAAACCCGCGGTCGCCTACTGAGCGAGCCGCGATGAGCGTCCTCGTGCGCTTACTCCCACAGAATACATCTGATGCGATCCGTGCAGGGCTGGTCAAGCGATGGCTAGTAAAATATCCTCTTGGACACACTGAGGGCCAGAAACGACTTGCAATCCAGCAGTTGAAAACCTGGAGTACAGATGATTTCCTTCTCTCGGAGATCATCTGCATGATTGACAATACTCCAGAAGGTCGAAAACAGATGAGGCAGGCTGGTCTGATGGGTTCAGCAATGGGCGAAGACGAGGACGTTATTGACACTTGGATGATAGGTGGGGAAGACACTGCCGGAGATGCTGTTAGTATTTCACTTGCGCGCAGCAATCGGCGCGTTCGAGAGGAGAGCGCAGAGGAGCAAGCTTTGCGTCGGAGAAGGAGAGAGGCCATGGTCCTTAGCGAAGGTGGGCGGCCCTTGGGGAGGGAAGACATTATCCAGCGAGAAGATATTGCTACTTCAGATGAGGTTGAAAGACAACTGGAGAGCTTGATGGAGGAGGTAAATCGTGAGGATGAAGGCTTGGCCTAGCCCGAAGCTTCATCTAGTACGCTTGTGGACGCTTCAGGCACGTGTTTGTTTATTGAGAGTTTCGAATGTTGCGAACCAAAAATTCTTCATGGTCGCAGATCCCTTGCTCGCTCTTATCCTATAGCGCTCTTCTATTTTCTTGCATGTTTGGCGTATATGGGCGTTGCGAGAAAATGCTTCACGGTTGGCCACCTATTAGACACGATAATCATGATGAAAACAACTTAGGTAGCTATTATATTATTTCAAAGCTCCATGATAATCAAAATCAAAAGTTAGCTATAACAAAATCATTTGAGAAAAATGCAGCGCTTTGAGTTACATTATAGCTCTCACTTGTGCAGGTCGCCGAATACATTAATTCCCTTCTGCTTTTCTTATGATCTCTCATGTCCAATTACTAAGGCAGACAATAAAATCAAAACATCAAAGAAAAAAAGATAAAGCACCATCTGACGACGGAATTTCTTCTATTATATCTAATTGTGTATTTAGGACTCTGAGAATGGCTTATGAAAAAAATTAAGATTTAAATAAAAACTACATGCCTTGGTGTGCTGGACAAAAAAAAAGGCAAAAAAATAGTCCCAGCGGGATTCGAACCCGCGACGTTCGCATCACATAGATGGCGACTTGACCCATATTGATCCAATCCGAAACCAGATCCATATAAGAACGACACGCTAACCACTGCGTCATGGGACTTTCGTCTTTGCCATAGGCTAGCGATAGAGCGTTTATAAAGGTCGATTATTAGCACTGTGCTCGTCTTAATTGGACCTACTTTCCGTCGTCATACCTTAGCCAGGATTTAACTATTTTCTCTCGCAATTCTCTTACGATTAGAAATTATTTATATTTCTTTCTTTTTAAAGCTTTACCGAATTAGCTGGATTGTACCTTTGAAGGAACTCTTCTTAATTTCGCTTTGATCCCAGGAAAAGAAGCTCCAGAAGACGACACCCTCTTGAAGCTTTGAAGCAGGATCTCAGCATCTCTTACATATCTTGCGCGATTGTAATTGCAATTTCCTAAAGCAAAGCTTTATCTTCAATTCCAGCAGGGCAAGAAGCCAGTCGGGCAGAAAAAAATGCCACCTCCGCCGTCCTCTGGGGCCATGCCTCTAGCATCGAAACATGCAGACACAACATCAGCCAAAGCAGAACAGCCGCAAGTGGAAGAAGGAGAGGAAGAAGAAGAAGAAGACTACATGTCCATGGTGATTACAGAGCCAGAAAAGCCGCGAGAGAAAGAAACCTATACGCAGCGACGAATGCGCAAGCAGCGGGAAGTGCGTTTATCCATCTCCCCACCACACGTTCTTTGCCGGTGGACGCTATTTCCACACCGGATAGTCGATCCTTACTAACACTAATCTGCAAATCCAGGCCGAAGAAAAAGGACGTGTCAAGTCCAAAAAAGAGCGAGAAGCCGAAGAAAAAGCCGCGCGGGAAGCGGCGTTATCGCAGTCCCTTGACTCGAGCAACAAGGGCTTCAAAATGATGAAAATGATGGGCTTCAAAGAAGGCGGCACGCTGGGAAAGAACGAAGGTGAAGGGCGCACGGAGCCAATTATGCTCAGCATGAAAGAAGATCGCGGCGGTATTGGTCTGGATACGGAGCGCAAGCGCAAGTTTCGAGAGGAAGTGGAGGTGGAGGCGAAGCGGGTCAAGGCTGAAGAAGGCGACTACCGGGAACGCGTGAGACAAGAGAGAGAACAAAAGCGAATGGAAGGACAGATTATAGGCGCGCAGAAAGTCGCTGAGAAGTTCGACACGGAGGCTATGGAGAAGGGGGAGTATGGCTTTGAACAGGACGAGGCAGAAGCGAAGGGCGAGGGGAAGCCGCAAAAGGATGAAGGTTCTGCTGAGAAGGAAAGCGCAGAGGCCGGAGAAGAGGATGCAACGACACGAAGTGCTGAGGGACAGAAAGCGGTGCCGACGAGGAAGATAAATGTTCTTTGGAGAGGTCTTATACGGCATCAGGAGGAGAAAGAGCGCGAAAGAAGGATACGTTATGATCTACATCAGAGCTTGTCACGACTACCGACGTACAATGATCCGAATGAGGATGATGATGACAAGCGCGCCCTCGGAAGAGCGAATGGTCGGATACTAGAGGAAGATGTGGAAGAAGAAGATCCTGAGCTGGATGAATTTAATGCATTGGAGCCGGCGGAAAGATTGGCAAAACTTGTGGCGTATCTAAGGGAAAAGTATAAATATTGTTTCTGGTGCAAGTATCAATACCCGGATGAGAGCATGGATGGGTGTCCTGGCGTTACGGAAGAGGATCATGATTGATTTGGGCGGGCGTTGATACTGTTTTTATGGATCATGTGTGGCGTATATTGGGGCAGTACGTACGTACAAACTGGCATTGGATGTAAGGCAGCTGTCAAATAATATTTTGGAGTATGGACATCAAAGTGCACGACCTGATTGCCTTGGTTTAGCATGCAATATAGAATATCGTGCTCTGTAGCTCTGTCTCCAAGAGACACTCGAAGATAGATTGATGAGTAATTGTACAAAGTGGTGAGTGGACTGCTCTATGAGCTTATATACAAACGCCGGATAATGCTATGCTTGGGAGAATATAAATATATAAGGAAAGAAAACCGCAACAACAATCACGGTGACTCCGGTACAATTGGATATTGGAGAGGCTCGCCTAGAGATATTCCACCAACGCCCATATCCCATGCAATGCTTTGCAACCCTGCTTCAAGCATAGACGGTTCTTCCTCAGTCCTGACAAGAACGACACGTAAGAGTTCGGATATGAGACTTAAGGATTCATTCGCCTTTGTTTCGGGGTCCAGGTCATCGTACTCGATGCCCTGCTCGCTGAGGGCGCTCATTCGCCGCTTCGCAATGATGTCCAAGACCTTTGTCACATTACCAACATTGGCCTTACTATTCCTTCTCAGGTCTTTGGCTCGTGTGCGTCGGTTCCTGCGCGTCTCTGTCTCGGTGGGGCCCATGCGGGAGACCTGGAGAACCACCATCCGAGCAGTGTCTTGCGTGGCGTAGAGGTTGAAAGCGTGCTTCATCGCGTGCATCGCCACCAGAGTTCCTTTGAGGTCCTGTGAGAGGCCAAAGCAGCGGATAACCTGGTCGTAGAACTCCTGAGTCACTGCTTCCTGAGCTCCGTCGCGGAGTTTAGCTGGGAGATTGAGGTACCAAGATATCATGTCGAAGAAGAGGGCTCGAGGCGTAGGAAAACCGGTCAAGTCCCTGTTTTTGGCGGCGTCCAAGTGGAACTTCATGCAGTCCCACAGGCATGCAAACGACTCCATGTCGGGTTCAACGGTTCGTCTCATCTCTTGAAATCTGCGCCAGGCTCTCCGGTGATCATGGGCTCGCAGATCGGCAAAGAGTAAATGGTTCATGAAGTATGAGTTGGGCTTGGCTTCTGCCGGTTGCAGTAGCTCCTGTATGTAATTTACATGGGCCGTCATCTCGCGACGTGAGTAATGCAACAAAAGAATTGAGAATGTTTCAATTGTTGCGGCTGGAACAGCCCGCTCAAGGTGTGTTGGGATCTCGAGCCCATCCTTGGTGGTGACAGAGGTACTAGATTCTGAGTTGTCCAGATTCTGCGAAGCCCGCCGTTGTTGTACAAAATTGAGGCGCTCTTGAATCATCGACCAACCCATCCGTTCGGCTTTTTGACGGCTCTCGTTGTTCCCTACGCGCAGCCATGCCCCGATAATACCATTGACGTGCTTCGGATCGGGCTTAACTCCTCGTTCATACATGAGTTCCACTACCGCGGCAGCAGCATCAGGCTCACCCATGCCAATCAACTTCTTGATCCAGCTTCCGTAGAAGAATTTATTTTGGAATTTGCGGGGCAGGACGGTCATAGCTTGTAGAGACACTCGATTTGTTTCCTCTGCGGACACGCTCATTGATTGAAGTTTCCCCACGATGCCAAGAGACTTCTTGTATAGAGCCGACGAATCCTCTGGGGAAGCCTGGCCAGTAAGCATCATATCCTTGAAGACGCCTTGCGCAAGGTCCTTTCTGCCGGCGTTCAAAAAGCCCATACTAATGCGATCGTAATCCTCCATTGTGATTCTCGGGCCGAGATGGTCTCTAAGTCGCACGTAGATAGCCCAGGCATTGGAATAGCCAAGGGCGTCATTCTTTTGGGTCCAAGCTGTTATAACGGGTATGAGGATCCTGGCGTCTGCGTTTTCGTTACTTCCTAGCATTAGGGCTGCGATTTCTTGCGCCCGTAGAGGATTCCCTATTATTGAGAACATTCGAATTCCAAGACTCCAATATTCTTCCAGAATATCATCCTTTCCGGTGAACTTGTCTCCTATAGCTTCCCATTCTGCAATAGCCTGATCCCGTTCGCCTTCTACAAAAGTTGCCTCGACGCGTGCGAGCTTTTGTACCTCCGGAATGTCGCGGCCGATTGAGATTTGATCGTCTGCCAATGTTTTCAAATGGGACAGCCGATCCGGATTTGAGGATGAAAGATGGGACTGGGTTTTCCAAAGCAAATCCCAAGCGCTGTCCGGGACCAAGTGTAGGAAAGAAGGGAGATGCTGTTTGCATCGACTGTACCATCTCCATATTTCTCTTCTGATTATCGGGTTTGGTGCGTTCATCGAAGCGTGTCGTAAAGTGTCATTCAGGCGGTCAAGATACACTCTGCTTCTCTGCGGCGTTGCCATCTTTATTATGAAGCTGTCGTCTTGCGCTTCCATACGGGTTGCTACTCGCGCTGCGACCTCCTTTTTGAAAGCGGCTTCTCTTTCATTCCTCTCCTGTATCGCCTCGGTCATTTTGACTCTATCCTCTTCAGAGAGCTCTGAGAGCATCTCCGTTTCAGAATCTCCTAATAGCCTGCCCATTCTCAACTCTTTCAACTCTTCTTCTAATGCAGAAATTTTGGCCTTTATCTCTGCTGCCTCTGGATCTTCCCCCCCTTCCTCAACTCGTTGTCTTTTTGCGCGATGAATATCATCTTGTTCAAACCAATTGACCTTTATATCCGTCGGTTTCGGTTTCGATTTCGGTTTGGGTCGTTCCCTTAAGCAGGGCTGGTAGACACTGAACAGCCTTTGCGACGGACACTGTAATCGCGGTCGATGACGGCAGGCATAATGGAACTGCCGTTGGCAGGGCCGACCGGCATTTCGAGCCAACGGCTGCATGACGGCAGTGCCACTTTGATACCGCACGGAAACGTGATACGAATGATTGTGGTCGAATCAGTGTCTGGTTTGTTCGGTGTCAAGAAAAAGTTCTTGGAGTTGGACAATGTTTTTGTCTGGCGGACGGAGGAGAGACAACTCCGACCCCCGACACGAAATGTCTACAACCGCACCTGGCTTGTGATGGACAACAACAACCCATTTCTGAACTTTGATAGACAAGAGGATCATGGAGATTGAAGAGGATCAGCAGGCCTCTCAGAATGGCTTCTATGATCCATTAGATCATAAGGTACATGCACCTTTGCTTACTTGGTGGACCAATACAGCTAATAACGAGCTTCGCAACGTAGGCTTGCTATGTTTTTACTCCAGATTCCACCTCAGACCCAGCAAATTTACGCCCTACAAAAAGGCGCCGATTATCAAAGAAATCCGAAGGCAAAAATGAAGGGGACTCATTACCGCAAACGTCCTTTCGTCCGCTGCTAGACGGGAACGAAAACGCCAACAATGTCAAGCTCCGATATCAAACGTACCAGAGGACCTGGGAGGAACAGAAACAGCGCATAGAGGTGGGAGAATCGAAGCGTGCGCAAGACGAAAACTTGCTAATAAATTGAATAGTCAATACTTCATGCAGTAAATGCGAAGACTCTCCATGACGTGGGCTCTTTCGTCCGTGACGCGAGCAGCGAAGAGTAAGGTTCAATACAATTATCCGGACATTCCACAATCTAAATAAAACAAAAGGTACCAGGACAGGATCCCCACGGGTCTCATAGTTGCTGGGCCCAGTATTGCTTCTCACGGGTTGCTTTTCGAACAATTGGAAGCGCGAATAAAATCAGAAACTAGAAGTCCAATGGTTATCCTCACATCGAACGACGCTTCGAACCTCAAATCGATGCTCAAGAAGTTGATTAGAATCGCAACTAATGAGGAGAGCGGCATTGACGAGGACGAAACTGGCTCAGCACGTCAAAAGGTAAGGGAACATGCCAAGGGCACCGTCGGAACGGGCTGACAATCTGCCAGGGTCCACGTCTCCTCAACTACGATCTTCAACTACTCGCCAATTACGTCAAGGAAAAAGGCTGCTCAAAGGTAACCATTGCGTTTCAAGACAGTGATGCATTTGACGGCAACCTCATGACGGATCTGATTGAGCTTTTCAAGTATGGATATAAACTTCTCCGGATCACAAGTTAGACCGCTGACAAGACAAGCTCGTGGCTGGACCGCATTCCTTTCGTCCTGTTATTCGGCATAGCTACATCTGCCGAGATTTTCCATGAGAAGCTTCCCCGAGCTGCAATTCGATGCATGAGAGGCCAAAAATTTGATGTTGAACGGATCGAGCAATCCCTCGAGCTGGTGTTCAACGAAGCAACTAGTGACGATTCAGCCATTTTGCTGGGACCTAACCTTGCCAGCATGCTCCTGGACAGGCAGAGGAATCATGTCCAGAGCGTGCAATCATTTGTCTCATCCCTCCAGGTTGGTACTGCCGAGGTCTTTTGATCATACCTATATGCTGATCGGATTCAGTACGGATGGATGTCCCATTTTTACGCCAACGCGCTCAGCATTTTCCTGGCTCCGGATCTACAATTCGAGCAATTGCAACCAGAGCACTTTGAAGCTCTCCGGAATCTTACATCTTTCCGCAGGTAAGCTTTCCACGCCATCTCATCTTCCCTAGCCCATCAATCTCACAATGGGAAGACACGTCGAAAAGCTCCTCGAAGACGGCGACACGCAAACCGTCCGTGACCTCCTGGACGATAACAAAGCACTATTCTCGCATACCATTGAGCATCTCCATAAAGGCCGTCAAGAGCTATCACATCTTCTCCAAGCCGTCCGTCTTCTCGAAGTCATTCTCAAAACCATTCACGAAAATCGCCCAACTATTTCCTCGTCATCTATATCCCGACCAGAACTCTACATTCAAGCCATAGCCGGCGAACTCGACCAAGGCTCCGCAACGCTCCGCGAGGTTCTCTTATCGATCAAGAAAGCTTCATCAGACGTTCTGCGCTCTATACTTGATCGAATCATCTCCATACTCCCAAATCTTCCTTCTGATTCCTCATCGCAATCTTCCTCCCCTGCATCCCAAGATCCTTCCAACTCCCAACCATCCCCCTCCACCACCACTACCCCCACCAATCTCCGCACCACCCTGCACGCCATCCAGGCCGATCTCCTCGCCCTTCTTTCCTCCGACGATGCCGACACTCCCGGCCCTCTCCTCAGCGAGCACGATATCCATCACACTACACTACGCACCACCATCATCGCACAAAAAGTCTCCCTCAGCAAGCAGAAATCCAACCTATCCGCTCGCGACGCAGCATATTCGCGACTCCTCCACCGCGCACACGACGCCTTATCATCATACTTTTCCTCTACAATTTCCTCCATCCACCTGCGCCGCGACATTTTCGGTTCCGAAATCCTCATCCACGATCTCCGCCTTCCCCTACGCGATGTTGTCGCCCCCAAGACACGGTTCGCAATCGAGCGCGCCCTCGCCCGCCCGCACGACTATCTCGCCTGCTCGTGCTGCGTGGGCGCCGGCATGGGCGGCACAACCGGCAAGGAAGGCGCAGGCGGCGGAGCAGGTGCTTTGTCTGCCACCCAACCGCCCACGGCAATTCTCTATCAGTTGTATCTCGAGTCTGGCGCCCTGATCAATGTGAGTGATCTGTGGTCGGCTTTTTTCGCGATCATGGGGCCAGATACGGATGACAATGGCACCAATGGCGCTGCTGCTGACGATGGGACTGGCATCGATGGAGAAGGACTGGACGATGCTGCCGCTGCTGCACATGCCGAGAGAAGGACGCTGTAAGTCTTATCAATTTTTATTTTTATTTTATTTTATGTTATTATATTATATTTTTCGCATTTTGCGACAGCATCACGCTCATGGGACTACGTTCCGTTAACTGACACTTGCCGCTTTACAGAGCACTGTTCTATCGCTCACTCGCGGAACTCAAATGGATGGGTCTTGTCAAGCAGAGTCGTAAAAAGACGGATCATCTGGCAAAATTGCAATGGAGAGGGTTATAGACGGGATTTCATTCCCATTTTCGTATCCAAGCATTTTCTTTTTCATCACAAACACGTAGTGTAACAATACCAATTAGAGCAATCATTGTCATTCAGATCCCAATTGCATTTAAAAGAAACATCATATTATAAATAACATTTTGCAAAGTGTTGCTAGATTGTGATTGCTCATGTGCTCGCTAGTATTACAAAGAGATGCACTAGTGAAAGAGACTGTGCATAAGAATTGAAAAGGTGCAGTGGGGAGGATGACACAAGGGAGAAAGAGAAAGAAAAGAGGTATCATCGATATCAATATCATCAATTTCAAATTATGTACTTGCTGCTCATCATTAAAAGGGGCGCGAAAGAGAAGCAAAAGGGGGCGTGACTTCCATTTATGTGCCAAAACACCCCAAGCATGCATTAGTCCAAGAAGCAAATCCACCATTTTAAAAGGCCGGACGCGTGAACTTCAAAAAAAAAAAAAAAAAAAAAAAAAAAACCTGTGTTGAACTTAGAAAGTTGCAGAGTGAAAGCGGGAAAAGGGGGAAGAAGGAGAAGAAGACGAGGAGGAATAGAGACAAGAAGCAGGATTTCGTTACTCATCAATTTAGTTGACAGAAGAAAGGATGAGAGCGTACGGAGCCAGTGCGCTTGTGGGTGGAATTTATTTCACCAACTCACGCAGACGCTTCTCCAAAGTTTCTCTGCCGCTGAGTGTCTTCCAAACGGCGTGAGGCGCTTTGCTGACAATGTCCCAGGCAACTAGCTTGTCCGTAAGCGTGGTCAAATCATGCTGTTTCTTTTCCCACTCAGCGTTGCGTCGGACTTCAATGCCCGAGCTGACAACAACCAGCGGCGTGTCACGGCCTTGGATAGTCCGTGCAGAAGAGACCTCGCTCTTAGTGAGAGAATTGGCCACAAGACTCTCCTGAAGCTTCGCTTTGATAAACTTTCCGCCTTGGTAAGCACTGCCGCCGTAGACCCGGTCCTCACGGGTACGTCCTTTGAAAAGTGCACCGGCCAGCCTTGTAAAGCCCAAGGGGGAGATGATTCCACGTGCCCAGAGAACAAATCCACGTCCGGGAGCACCCACACGATAGAGCAGGTCTTCATGTAAAGGATCAATCAAGAGAATGCCAGTGACCTGCTGATAGTGGCGACTGGAGAAGATTCGGCTGTAAACACTACCGATTCCAGCAGAGACAAGGACCCAGGGGCCTTCTTCGCCCGCCTGGGCAAGCACCTCGGACAAAACGTCTGCGGTCATGCCAGCAGAGTGGGGCGACGGCGCATTGTCAGACCAACCAAACCCAGGGCGATCATAAAAGCAGTAGCGATCGATGGTGCCGTTCTTGTAGGCATTGGAGATGAAGGGAAGCAGATCGTATTCAACGGTGCCTTCGCCAGCTTCGACGAGCACTGTCGGGTTAGGCTCGCCATCGTCTGTGTAAGTCTGATTGCCGACGCAGGCGAGATGGATTTGATACTTGTCCGAGTCGACATAGTATCGGTCGCCTGCTGGTGCAAGAGAGGCGTCTCGGGAACGAAGGATAAGGGTCGCAGTGAGCAAGATTGCGACAATGATC
This sequence comes from Xylona heveae TC161, assembly GCF_001619985.1. NCBI lineage: Eukaryota > Fungi > Ascomycota > Xylonomycetes > Xylonales > Xylonaceae > Xylona > Xylona heveae. The sequence goes on along the minus strand of NW_017264193.1, from coordinate 384,171 downwards.
AGAATAACGTTGATGACGGCCGAGGTGAAAACTGCACACCATTCACGCAGCGTGCGACGATTCTCAGCGCGTCCAGTAAGCCTCTCTTCCTCTTCCCGCTTACCCCAAGCAACGGCGCGGTCGGTGACGACTGTCCAAGCAGCAATTACAGTGGCCCAGACCACCGAGGCAATTCCAACCCAGCCTTCCTCGACCCGTATCCGACCAACGGCAAGGATAATTATCATATCAATGAGTAGGATTATTGCCAAGATCATGCAGCCGATCCTCAGAGCTCGCGAAGGATTTGCAAAGAATAATAGACCCATGAGCAGGTTACCGACAGTTAAGGTCGTGTAGGAGAAGTCGAAGAAACCAGAGCCACGGCTGTGCATTCCAGGTGGAGACACGAAAATGGAAACCAATAAAAGCACCCACCACAGGAAAGAAACGACAAGGAAGATGACAGAGAGATAGCGGAGAGCGCGAACAGTCCAGAGATTGTATGGCGAGACCTAGAGTCGCCCGTTAGCATCTATACCACTGATTTCCAATTTAGTATACTGAATTAAACCCACCGCCGGATCGTCTGGATCAAGATAACCATCGTGATGGGGAGGAGGATTTGGGTTTGAAGGTAGCAGACGCGTCCGCTCATCGGGCTCCTCCCTGGTTGTCCGACGGTGACCATTCTCAACGTCAGCCTCGCCCTCCTGAGGGGACGAGCTGCCACTGTGAGCCTCCTCGTCCCGGTTCTTTGATTTCCAAAGCGAGACCATGGTTGGTAATAGTGGGTGAGAGACGGGTTATTACTAGGAAACGGATATTTATTTCTCTAGTGTTGAGGTAGATGGGGGGCAAAATAAAAGAGAAGTCGAGGGTGAATAAATACAAGAACAACGGGACGACGAGAATTGGAAAAATGACCAAGTCAGGCAGGAATCCCGCCGAGCAAGATCGGAAAACTATCAACAATGAAAACTCGATAAGGGAAAGGCAAAGCGTAATAGAATTAGCAAATTCAAACAGTATGGAGCAATTGGAACTGGAAATCGACAAGTTCGATCGATTCGCGGATAATGTCGTCATCGTCGCAGCTACCCTTGTGGCTTTGACCTCTCGTCTGTGGCTGGTGCCGTCCCCAACTGTGGCTGAAACTTTCTCCCAACATGCAAGAACGATTCAAACGTTGAAAATAGATGGTTATATTCTTCTTTTCTGTTCATTGCACAATTCTCTATTTTCAGCAATTTGTATACGTGCAGACCCATTAATTTTATTCTGATCTGGCTACGTGTCATCCAGAACTCACCGACAATCAATTGTGCCCGCTATCGATTTCGAGACATTGCTGCCCCTCCCTCAGCCAGTGGAGAGGGCACATCGATATTCTCAACTGGCTTCAAGTGAATGCTGTCTGATCAAATACAAAGTTCTTTCAACGAGACTGAATTGCATTCATGAGTGACCTTCAGCGATCATTTGTCAAGGCCAAGCTCGCACGTCTCCCTCCGGAAGCGCCCATGTCTCCAGAGCCCTTAAGAGAAGGCCACGAGGACGGCGAATCACTTGACACGTTGGGAATACTACACCACGATCCTCACGACGACGATGCTTCATCGGCCTCATCGGCCTCTTCGACTGGTACTATCAAACCCTTAGCCAGCAGGAATCTTTTTGCACGACCTGGAGGGTATGTATATTTGCGTTTTATATTATATCCCGTTTAATCGCGCCGTCTGATTTAAATTTGAATTTAACAAAAGTATTGCCCCTTTTCTATATTTTGTCACAATGTCCATCTCTCTTTTGCTTTATCTCCTTTTCATTATTTTTATGTTTACATTTATTTGTCAATAATCGCTGGATTGTTTTACTGCTTCCTACCATGGGCAATGGCTCACGTTCTGTTTGACATTGTTCACACGAGTTGGGGAGTGTTCCAAAATTCTGTGAATCAGATACCATTACAAGAGCCAAAATTTCAACAATCCGGTGGGATGGCCGAGTTGGTTATGGCGCCAGGTTAAGGTCACCTTAACAGAGTTGCTTTCTTAGTAATTTCCTGGTTCGGGAAACTGAGCGTGGGTTCGAGTCCCACTCCCATCAACAATCTTTTTTGCATTTTTTTTTTGTCTCAATCGGAGAACATCATTTTTTGATTGTTTTTCGGTGAAATTTATGGCCTTATTTTAAATTGGATTTTTTTTTGTTGTTGTGTTACAAGATCGCAGCTCCACGCCGAAATCCTTTGTCCACTGCGATACTGACCAGATCAAGGGCTTCAAGCAAAAAGTCTCAGGACCAACTCCCTTGGAGCGACTTTTTCGAGCAAGAATTGTACCTCGAGGGCAGCTTTGATAAGGAAAATATCACCTATCATGTATATCTCACGCCTCCTGCAGCTTCTGGACCCCTCTTTGTTACCCATCATGGTGCTGGATCGTCCGGTTTGTCATTTGCTGTATTCGCATCGATAGTCCGCAAAATGTTACCCTCAGCTGGAATTTTATCCGTGGATGCACGAGGCCATGGTGAAACAGTGGTCCATACGAAAGTACCACGAGATCCTAGCCAGCCGCCAATTGATTACAGTTTGTCTACGCTGAGTAAGGATCTACTGCAAGTCTTGGAGCTATGCAAAGAAAAAATGGATTGGAAGGAGCAACCTTCCATGATCTTAGTGGGCCACAGTCTAGGAGGGGCGGTCGTCACCGATGTCGCCAAAACCGGAGAGTTGGGAGATAAACTACTGGGCTATGCTGTGCTTGACGTTGTTGAGGGTATGACCTAGGTAAAGGCTTTTTCATTGAACGGGGGCTAATATATCCAGGATCGGCAATGGATGCTCTTCAGAGTATGCAAACATATCTTTCTTCTCGGCCGCCAGCTTTCCCGTCAATAGCTTCCGGAATTGAGTGGCAGTACGTCATCTGGATTCCATTTGCGTTATATCATGTACTAAACAAATTTAGTACACGTTCTCGAACCATCCGCAATCCTACATCTGCACGTGTCTCTGTGCCATCGCTTCTTCGTCGAGATGCCGACCCTAATGCTCCTCGTCCTTGGATATGGCATACGGATCTTTCTGCTACACAGCCGTTTTGGGAGAATTGGTTCATCGGCCTGAGCAAGAAATTCCTCGAGGCCAAGGGCGGAAAACTTCTGTTACTGGCTGGTACTGACCGGCTCGACAAAGAACTTACGATTGGACAGATGCAAGGCAAGTATTCATTTTGTTGAATATCAATCGCGCTCTCGGCCACTTGCATCCCAAAAATACTGACATAGCCCAGGTAAATACCAACTTCAAGTCTTTCCTGAAGCAGGCCACTTTATTCAGGAAGATTTGCCAGAGCGGACAGCCGCTTTGGTGGTTGAGTTCTACAAGCGCAATGACCGCTCCACGCTTGTTTTGCCACCAAAGGTAGCCGATATTCTGAAAGCTAAACAGCAGCAGCAGCAGAAACAATAAGCATTATGGTGCCCTTATTAGTAAAGAGTATAATCTAGAAGTACCCCTGAAATTTCATTGCAAAACTCGTCGACTGTTAATAGTCGGAGATATCATTTCTTGCCCCAGCGGAGTTCTCTGGGTCTCCAAAATAGAAAGCTGCAGTTACAAGATGTATGAATCATGTTACTATAGAAAAAAATTCTACGCGCCTATTGTGGTAACTAAAACAAATGGATGAAAATAGACATTTGATTTGAAGACGTTGTATTTTGAGCTGAATATCTGTCGTGTAACTTTGGGCATGTCCACGCGAGAATGGGCGATCGACTGATCTGATCTGATGCGATAACTTTATCCGGTCTCACTACTCCAGTGAACCCTTCAGCTTCATGCCTCACAACACCATACCTTCTTTACAAAATAAATCTATCTCCCAGCAACGAGCTGGCCAAACGGCACATTCTCCACAGCCATGATCTAATCTATCATCAACACAGCAAAGCACATCAATATGTCCGTCGGATGCGGCGTAAGCTACGAGAAATGATCCAACCACATCGACAACCTCCCACAGCACACACTTCGATGGGCTACAACGCGATCTTGTCGACAATATCGACAGCAGAAAGCTGGAAATTTAAATCGCCAAAGTAAATCCGTTGCACGGCTGGTGTATACGAGCGGAAATGGACAACATGGACGGGGCGGGTGGACAGCTGTCATCGGACGCTCCTACAATAACAATGCCACACCGAGATACAGAGGAAGTCGAATCAATAACACCACGAAGTGAGGAGCGACAGCTGGAAATAAAATTACGGCAGAAAAAGCGCCTGGAATTTCTTGACGACCTGCTCCGCAATTTCGACATTGCAATATACTGCGAGCTTTCGATTGTGTATTACCTTGAGTAAGTGGACCCTACGTTGCCCACTGCCGCGCCATTCTCATATTCCAATCCTCGGAAGAAAGCCCTTCAACTTTGATTGACTACCTTTTTTTGGTACCATTAAAAACTACAACTAACGTTATATTCCAGCTGTTCATTCCTCCGCTTCTTTCTCCGCGCATTCACTCAATTCTTCTACCTTACGCCCAAACCAGCTATATTCCCAGAAGCGCCCAAGAACCGGCCCTATGTCGGCGCCATTCTCACGACAAATATACTGTGCATGGTATTACATATTCTGCTCACGCCTCCCGAGGCCGGCGAAGCCGCACGCGGCTACTTACACGGGGGACTTATCATCGATTTCATCGGACAGCTTGGTCCCTCGTCCAAGGTAGCACTTGTATTACTCGATTGTTTAATACTTCTTTTACAACTGTTCATGCTCTCAACTTTTGCCGAACAACAGCATTTCAAAGACTCCTCCTCGTCTTCTTCATCCTCGTCACCCTCCAGAATCACCACTACTTCGTCACCTACCCACCGACAGAGGACACGACTTCACCAAACTCTTGACGCCGAAGAACGCGGTCTATCAGCTTCCGATATCGAGATGCAAGCCTTAAGCGCACATTCATCCTCATCTTCTTCTCCTTCTTCCTCATCACCATCACCACCAGCAGCAGGCACGTCTTCTTCGCAAGCACAACACCACCCTGAAACATCGTCATCCTCAGCAGGCCGAACAGGCGGCGACCAAGACGGCGAGCGGGACGAATTATTAGCCGAGCCTTCTCCCGACGCAGGCACTTCTTCATCCTGGGACGCATACACTTCTGGCGAAGCGGTCATTGCAGATTTATATTTACTCGACACGATGCGCAATCCATGGCGGGCCTTTGAGGGCCAGGAACAAGGCGAAGCAGCTGTTTCTTCTTCGTCTGACTCGCCCTCTTCTTCCTTCCCGGCATTCAACGCAGGCGGTGTCCGAGGCTTGAGTTTCGCCGAGCGATTAGCCCGTGCAAGACAGCAGCGAACACGCTTGGGTATTCGAGTCCGGCTTGCGGGCAGGGATATAGCTACATTATAGCTTACACCTCTGTGTCGTGTACGTTTCTGCTTGATTGTTCTTTCTCCTTTGGCCACCCTGTTACCTTTTGGCTGCCTTTTTATCTCTTGACCGCCGTTTTATCCTTTAGTTACCTTTAGCTTTTGGCCATCTTATATTTTGGCCACTCATGCCTTGTATCCTTGATCAGCCCATTCTGATCATTTGAGAGACTTTGTATTTGTCTCTACAAGCAAAATCACGATTCACTCTATCTGAGCGTATTCCAGCGCCAATTTTCTCCCTCCCATTCTCTTCCCTACCGTGTCTACATTCACGCGTCCTACACCTTTTCAGTTCTCTCCCTCTCCCTCTCCTCTTCTCACCTTCCTACCCTACCTAGGTATATACATATAAAAGAATCCGACCACGAGTTTGAGGACAATCTTTCACATCTTGAAGAAAAGCATGTTCATGGTCATGCCCAACCGGAAATCGCTCAATGCTGAATGCCGAATTGAGTAAAATAAAACAAAATAACATTAATAAAATTTTTATCCTATCCTATTGCTATGCTTTTATCCTATCCTATCCTATCCTATTCTGCTGTGTGCGGCTATCCTATGTTATGTTATGTTATGCAATACCATGCTATGCTATGCAGACCCTTTGCTCCCAACGATAGACTATATCACCATATGTCTAAAAAAGAAGATATCTAATAGATGTATGAAAGATATGATAAATGTCAGAGGAGGTAAAAAAGATGTGTGATAAATGCCAAGGGAGAGAAAAAAAAAGACGTATGAAAAGATATGATAAATGTTAGGAAATAGAGAAGAAGAAAATATCCCAGGAAAAATAGAATTGACGCCCAATCCCGAAAGAGAAAAAGTAAAAGTCAAGAACCAGGATAAGAAAAAAGAGTCTTCTTTAACACTCTTAGCTTTTTCTGTCTTTCATCACAGTACAAACAATCAATCAAACTTCATCTGTCTCTAAAAAAAGACAAGATGCAATCATGCAAGAGGAGATGATAGTGAACCACGGGAAATGAGAAATGTATCCATGCCAAGTAAGACCAAGTCTGGAAAAGGGTGGCGAGAGAAAGACAATACGATGCGGCAGGACATGTCTATTCTCATTAGGTGATTTTGTCATCCCCGTTAAGCTTCGCAGCGGCACTGCCACCAAACAGCATTTTCTCGACCTCTTTCTCGCCCTGGGTCTCTGCCTCACGGACCTCCTTTTCTTCCGCACCGTAGCCGCTGACTCTGTCATCCAAGGCGAGCTTCGTCTCGCCGAGCGCATGAATCTGGACTTCAATCGTATCATTCGTGACGAGCCTGACGACGTCGACTTCACGTTTCTGGCCAACGCGATGGGCTCGGTTTTCCGCCTGGATGTCTTCCTGGGGATTAAACGAGGAATCGAAGATGATGACTTTGTTTGCACAAGCGAGGTTTATGCCCGAACCACCTGCTTTGGTGGAGAGCATGAAGACCGGGATATCGTCCGATTCGTAGAATTCATCAATCATGGTTTGGCGTTCTGAGATGGGGGTTGAGCCATCGAGACGGAAAAAGTCAAGACTGAGTGTGGCGAGGACTTGTTCGAGGATATCCAAAACGACAGTGAACTGCGAAAAGAGCAGAATGCGATTCTTGTCCCCGTTGGCATCGGGCTGGGAAGTGTAAGATTTGAGTAGTTGAGCGAGTTTTGCGACTTTGCCGGAATCCATCCATTCGTCCTTTTGGAGCGCATATTTGCCGAGCGTGGTTGGGTATTCTTCGCATAGACGATGGAGTTGAAAGTCTGCCATATACTGCATTTCTTCGTAGATGATATCCGGGTCACTGTCGACCAGCTTGTCTTCGCGGATACACTCGCGCGACATTTTGCGGATTTTGGAGTCTTCGTAGATTCGTCGGAAGAGGAGCGGGTGGATGGCTGCTTTGCGAAGCTGCATCATGATATTGTTGTTGGAGCTGTCTTGGTCGAGTTTCTCGCCCGCCGCCCGAGCGGCCATGACGGCGCGCACGCGGTCTTGTTCAGCAGAGTAGATGCTCGCTTGGGAAGGTAAAAGATCGCAGAATTCGACCCGGCAGGTTTTGCTAGGGAGATGCTTGAGGACTTGGTGCTTTTTGCGGCGAAGAACAAAGGGTGCCATCATGGACTTGGCACGGGCGATGCGTTGGGCCGAAAGAAGTGCGGCATGGCTTTGCGATTCATCCTTGGTTTTGGCCTTGTGTTTGAAAATGTATTTGAGATCTTCAGACCGGTCGTTGAAAACGAATGGTAGGATAAAGCCGAGAAGGGACGCGAGCTCTTCGAGATTATTTTGTAAAGGAGTTCCGGTCAAAAGGAGCCGGAATTGTGCTGGGATACGCATCAATTGGACATAACGGTTCGATTGGCTGTTCTTAAGCAAATGACCTTCGTCGTAGACGCAGACCTGGTGAAGGTTTTAGTTTGACCGGCCAAAATAAGAGAGCAGACATTGAAAAGTTATAGAACATACCACTGGCCGTTGATTTCGAAGAAACTTGCTATCGATCTTGTTGGTCGCCATGTCATAGGTGGTTACAATCACATTGATCTTGTCACGATTGCTCTCAATTCGGTCCCGGATTTCAATGCGTTCAGCCTGTGCACCTGAAACAATATTAGTTTTTCGGACATTTCAAAGGTGCATCTCATCAACTTTACCGTAGTATGGTTCCACAACAAGTTCTGGGCAAAACATTGCAAACTCCTTCAACCAGTTTTCGAGTGTAGACCCTGGAACAACAACCAGATGAGGTCCTGTGATGCCCTTCTCATACAAATGTGCAACGAAAGAGATGACCTGGCATGTTTTGCCCAACCCCATCTCATCGGCAAGAATACAACTCAGCTTCTTCTCATACAACAAGGCCAGCCAATTCAGACCAACAATCTGGTAATCTTTCATGACGATATTTGCGGGCATCACAGAAGGCTGTTGGATGAATTTGTTCTTCTTTCTTCCCACTCCAACAATCTTCACGTCGGCGTCATCGCCATCCAGTTCTCCAGAAGATGAGGCCCCGCTTGGAGTGCCGACACCAGAATCACGCACTGATTTTGAATCGTCCTTGGAACCATCCATGGACGTCATGCTGAGTTCCCCCTCCTTAGCTGCGCCAAAAACGTCAAAGCCCCATTTCGCCATCTCCTCAGCGACTGGCTTCCCCAGTGACTCGCACTTTGAGACGAGTTCGTCCACAGCTTCGTAGCCTGTCCACATTTCAAGACAAATGTCCACGACTTTGTCGCCAATGGTCTTTTTCGTTGTCCGGCGTTTACCAGTCTTGGTTGTCGTTGTCGTTTCGCTCGATATCTGCCGAACTTCGTCGAGATTGGAAAAGGGTCTTTGGGCCAATATTGTTCCAGCAACCTTTTCCGTTTGATTGGAAATGTCTGAGAGGTCCTTGACCGTACAGGTGTTGAAGAACTTGAGAACCTTGCCTTCAGTCACAGTATCCTCTTCTGAAAGTTCCGCAACCCCTGAATCCGAATCATCGTCAGAATAACTCGGCGAGCGAGGGCGACGCGATGATTGGGGCTTCGGATCCTCTTTCGCTGGCGATGAGGGCAGCGAAGGTTGCTTCCTACCCTGCACGAGCTTTCTTCTTGGTTTCGGCGGCGTTGTCGAAGCAGGCTTCTGTGGGGAATCCTGCTTGGCAAGGGCTTGTGTTGAAGACCATTTATCCTGAATCGATCGCAGAGGAGCCTTGACTTGTCTTCGTGCAGTGCTCTTTTTGGCAACAGGCGTTGTAGTGTCCTGGGAAAGCTCATCGTCCGAACCTGTCAAATCGACTGCTTGTTTGCGCTCTTCGAGAGCAACAATGGCATCCATGGCATCGTCGAAATTTCCCCTCTTCACGATTAAAGCGTTTCGACAGGCCGAAACCGATGCCGAGGGAAGAACATTGCGCATCTTCTGTATCTTCATGCGCATTCCATAATCAGCAATTGAATCCAGAGGGATATCGTCAATTGGCAGCGCTTTTGAAGGTCCATTTTGCCGCGCTTGCTTCGGTGGACGAGCATTTCCATATGAGTTGGCCATGACATCCGCAGAGCGCTTCGCCGGCGTTGCGAAGGTCGACGAAGTCCTTTCGTCCCGATTCCGAGCGTCGAACACAGACCCAGACAATGCAGAGCCGTGACCCTTTGCTGCCGGATCGTAAACGGAGCTGGACATTATTTCGCGGAATTTGTGCATGCCAGCCTGGGGGGATTCCTCAATCCTGTCAAGGTCGCTCCCGCTGACATTTCTGCCGCTGCGTCCAAAAGTCGATGGTTTGATGTCGGCACGCCTATCAGTATCCGCATCGTCCTCTGAAGACGAGCCACCTCGATATCTTGGGCCGTCGTCGTCGTCGCTCAAATGTATGACTTTTTGCTGTGGCGGAGCTCTTGCCACACCCATAGGCATGCGGAATGCCGTACCTGCAGGCGCCATTGAGCTTGCGAGAACGCCGCCCAAATGTGATGGTGGTCGCGGCGCAACCGGCGAGCTCGATGCTGGTGCGTGTACAGGAGAGGAGGCCACTACCTGAACGTCTGAAGGGTTTTTGTCGGCCGTTTTGTTGGCCGTATCCGGAATAGGACGGAGAGGCTGTGTTGGTTGGGTCACATACCCAGGAGACGGCGGTCGGTCTGGCGCTTGCGTCTTTTGTGATGTTTGTTCAGCGCCCAGGGGTACAGTGGCTACGGTATCGTATTCACCAAATAAATCATCGCCGCTGTCATCCTGGGAGTCGTAGACCTTACTGTCCTGTGTAGAAGCGTGCTGCATTATTCTTCTCTTAACTGCAGAAGTTCAATCCTGCAAACATATCCCGGCAGACAGTGTTTGAGACAAATTGTTTCAGATCATTCCAAAACATGTAGAGGGGATGTGAAAAGCAAACGGACTGTACGCGAGGCAAAATAATTGAAACAAGACTAAACGACTCAATCGCGAATGATGAAAGAAATGGAATAAAGTTGAGATTATTTCACCAACGGCGGCGATACGATAGGCGGTGGACAACGAACCGAGTTTCCCTTTTCGGCTAAATTCGCGTCTCCTTCCACTAAAACTAGACGCGTGCGAATTACGCGACGAGACGCGCTCTTCATTTACAGCCAAGATACAGTTATGAGCACCACCAACTTTTAGTTGAAAGCCACGCCTAATCCTACCTGGACTAAGCAGTAGGCTGAAGACCCTTTGCCGATGAACCTCAAGTTGATCAGCTCCACAACCCTTTTAGCGGAGAAATAGTGTGAGAAGCTTCAACGTCAAACTCATCAGCACAAAGAATCTCAACTCAATCTATCGCTGTCCATACCGAAGATTGCTGCTATCATTGACAACGCCAACATGTCCTCTCGTCGCATCGTCTCGAATGAGAAGACAGTACTTGACCAGGACTCCCACGAGAGAAATGGCGCAACCGATACGGGAAAATCGAACATTGCCCCTGCTGTGCCAGCGTACGTCATACCTCTCATAGTGCGATTCAATCAACAAGACTATACTGACAATTTCTCTAGATCTGTCATAATAAAGCTACTCGGCTTCACCCTTGCAATGATGATCGGACCGCTCGGCATCTACTATCTTTCATTGAACTCATTATTCAAAGGTATGTGTATGCGCGGGTTTGCCTTGATGCAAGCTCATTCAAAAGTCGCCCCGACGCACCTCTTTTTCGGTGTAAACCGACCGACCAAGCTATTGAGCTTTTACGGATATCCAGCCTCTGAACTTCGATGGGCAGGGGACCAAATCGGCTTTTTCGTCCGTAGTTGGCATGCACTTGGGGCGGAGGAACGGAGATTTCCTGATGTACTTTGGCCTGGACAATAGCTAATTAGATTGTTCCACAGGAAACTCGACATTTGCAGGAGCCACGGCAGCCATTACTGCGAACATTGTTCTGATTGCATACGTGGTAGTAGCATTCAAGGAGGACCAAAGTGAACGATTAGAAGCGAGTGAAGCTGAGAAGAAAAAGAAGTGAGATACATTAACAAAAGAAAAGCATATTTGTATTACTTCAATCCCATATATTATGTATTTTGCAGCAAAAAAGAGATTGGAACCTAATGCTTTGCTCAAGTTCTCTCCACATTACTAGACACCAATGAAGCAGGCTGGCAATTCCCCATTACAATAAGGTCCTTGATGTTTTCCCATACTCTCGCTGGCACAGCAATTTACCGGTATTGTACAAATTGTGGGTTTTGTGTGTGTATTGTAGAATAGGGCCTAGGAGGTTAATCCTAGGCTAGGGTATGGTGAGAAAAGGGCCCATGGAGAGGAAAAAACAAAAGGAATGAGACAACGCAGTCATCGAACAAATGAAATATTTGAAGGTGAAGAAGAGGAAGCAAAGGAAGAAGAAGTACCCCAGTTCGCGCCGTCCCGGATATATAACCGATGTCCCTGCCCTTGTCCTTGTCAAATTCCCTTGTTTTCAATCATGACATTAATGCTCCTTTTCTGATGTTGTCTCTCAACATTCGCGAGAAGAGGGGAATTTGAAAAATAACATGCCACGGTCGCACACATTATTTCTCCCTCAATAGAAGGGTGAAAAGCGTAGAGAAAAAGCCGACAAGAAACAGATCCGAATTTGAGTCATGTCCGACTCGTCCCATTTCAGAACCGCTAGCCATCATTAGAAACATCGTCGTCCGTCGTCAAGAAACAATGTGCTTTGAATCAAAGAGCAAAGCCTGCAGAAAGCCGAGAGAAGAAAAAAAATTGAAAGAAGAAAGTAGAAGAGAGACCAGCGAAAGGGAATAAAAGAATGTGTCCAGAGCTGTATAATATCCCGGCCTTTTCTCTGGCGAGCGCAAAAATTAGGCACATTCGCATGGGCTTTCAAGACTTTGCGATAATGCGTTGAAAAGGCTTAGCCTCGACTGAATCGCTTCTTTAGCCAACTCTTGGGACGGTCCTCCTTTGGTGACGATACTTTGGAGGAAGCTGCTTGCTTTCCAGTCGTGGTTATGGTTCCCGAAGAATTTGTTGATCCGCCCAACTTGATTACGGGACGAGGAGTCGTATTCTGACTTGTAGCTGGATCGGCTGGCAAATTTTTAGGAGGGCTTGCGGGAGGAGAGCCGGCATATGGGTATGAATTAAATCCAGAGTCTGAAATTGGAGGAGAACCGGCAAAGCCCCCAAATCCAAAGGCATCGCCCACGTCTGACTTGCTCGATGTTTGCATGCGGTCAATGGAGCTGTTTTCGCTGCTCGGATCAGTCGAATTGCCCCATGGCTCTGTCATCTGGCTGCTTCCCGAGGCACCAGTTGTAACGGTATCGTAAGATTGCTGATATCCATGAGTTGGGTACACGCCTTGGCCCGAGTTGTATTTTGCGAGCATGGGGTCGGAATTCATGCGTTGGCCATAGCGCGGCGATCGGCTAGGTCCCGCATACGGTGTGCCATACCCATCACCACCAAAACTGTCGGGACGTGAACCAGCTCGGTTGCCGTAGTAATACCCCGCGTCTTGCGAGTAGCGCCCACTGTTGTAGTTATTCAACCCTGCAAACCCATCAAAAGTTAGTTCAGGGTCCTTTTGCAGATTTACCCAGCCCATTGGGTAAATTAAAACGTTCGGCAACCACGAATCCCACAGAGGTCGAGTAGAGGGTGACAATAGAAAAGGAGGAAGTCTTATCCCACTGCGACCGTATTGGGCCTTTGTGCAAATATTGCACGGAGTTGGAGAGGGTGAAGTTTGGCTTATGGCTTACCTTGATGGGAGCTGTTACGTCGCGAATACATGCCATTCATTCCGTCCGAAGAATCTATCACCGAAAGATTTGTTAGCCAAGGCTCTCACGACGGGACTTTTTTTTTTTTTTAAAAAAGAACTGTGTCATACCAGCTCGAGGAACAGATTTACGCTGACTACCTTCAATGGCAGCTTCGAAAGATCGAATGGTGTCGAGCGGTCGCTCCCATCGACTACGTGTTGGGTTCGAGCGATCAGGCTCCGCTAACCATCCCCGAAACATTAGCCCACATGCTTTGTGTTTTCCTGGTTTTGTAAAAAGTAGCTCACCAATGACATTGCCATGCGAATCTCGCCAGGTCTGTCCGCGCAGAGATTCCAAACTATTTTCCTGTGTCTGGGCCAAGACAGCTAGGTTCACATGGTCAGTAAAGGAACGGATTCCAAGATGGATTGGGAGTTGGGCAATGCATCTCCGTCTGATACGCCCACTATGCTCTGCTCTCACTGCAGACTAAACAAAATATGAGTAAGAGGGACGTACCAGGTTCGGCCTCAGACATGGCCAGGGTAGGGTCGGCCTTGGTGTGCAGAACTGGAGTGGCCGTCTTTTTTTCCGGTGAGTGGACAGAACTTTGGGATTCATTGCTCTTGTGGCTCTTCTTGCTCCTGAAACTGACACCCGATTTTGATTCGGGGCGCTGTTGATGCGACATGATGCACGACTAGAGGTCGATCGAACGACCCAAAAAAACACAGGCTGTGGACGAGGAAAGTTGTTTGAGCGAACGATGCCGATGCCACGACCAGTCTGAATGCGTATGAAGATGCAGTGAATGAAGCAATCGCCAGTAAGGCCTAGGTGTTCCCCGGATTGAATATGAGAGATTTGCGAGGAAGGAGGAGCAGTGAAGAGAACGAGTGTTTGAAGAGGAGAGAAACGAACGATGCAGAGAAAGTAAAAAGAACACGCCGACAACGACAGGTAGGGAAAAAAGGAGAACCTGAAAAAGATTCAGATGCAGTGTCAATGCACAGCAGCTTGCTTCTACTTGAAGGAGCAAAATACGTTGAGAGCGCGAGCCGTGGTAGGGTTGCGTAACAAGCGACGGGCCCGGGGAAATCAGATCAGCGGCCAAGCTTACGCGGTCGAAGCGAACGCAGTGTTGTATATATACGTTGGTACTGATGGTGGGGGGGAAACAGTACAGCAGGAACGCACGGAGCAACTGAGGTAGTCGACAGGGTATTAACAAGAGAAAATGAGAAAGAGGTCCAATGCCCGTGAACCTCAAATGCAATCCAACAATGATTCAAATTATCCGTAGCGGAAACAATGCATGAAAAACGTGCAGATCATGAGGATTCGCAGTCAACAGAGGATGAAGGAGGAGGAAGGAACAGATTGGAGGAAAGTCAGAAAGTTGTTTTAGAGGGAGAGGGGATCGCAGGAAAGGGACATGGGTCAGTCAGGCATCGGATGGTGGGGGAACCGATTGGAATGGGCACAACTTGACGCCGTCCGCGAACGGAAGGCTCGACAAGCATCATCACCCATATAATACTTTTAATTATTAGGGTCAGCACTACCAACTTTCATGTTCCGCTCCGTACCTAGCATCTATTTCCATTCTTCAGAACTATTACATTTGCATCGACCCTGTTTCAGATTTGCCCTGTGATGGATGTAAGCTAGACAGAGTGCAGGGACATACAGTAGAGTACACACGGTACAGCACAGTGGGCATATCCAAGGTAACCATGTGTGGCTTGGCCTTGCAGTGTTCTTGGGCACCATTTTAACGTGTAACGAGGATTACGAGAGACGGGGACGAGAGGTACATGCGTACAATTCAAGTCAGAGGAGAGGTTACCAGAGTTTAGCAGCAGGCACGGCAGAGATAAAGATAGATAACTATCGAATCGGCCGGGCGAGAGCGACGGCGTGGTCGAGCCAGCGGGATAGAGCGACAAGAGATGGGTGTGGAGAAGAGAGGGAGAGGGACGAGAAGCGTGGGAAAAAGTGGGTTCGAGTGCAATTGTGTGGAGGAAGCAACGCATCATCCCACTTGTATCTGTCAGGCAATTCTCTGCTGACAGGTGACTTTGGACGCGTACAGGTACCTGGCATGTATCTCGATTGGGTTTAGACTTTCCGCCCTCTGACAAGGATCAGGGGCGAGAGACAGAAACAGACAGGAAAAGGGTCCTGGACAAAAGATCAGACAGGTACTGGTACTGCGTGATACTTGCACCCTCACCATCTTGTGAGCTCGAAAGGCTCTGCAGCAAGACCATGTGAAGAAAAGTCCAATACCAGTAATTCCGTTGCGTCCTTCTTTGCAAAAATCTCCGTGAAAGAGAGTCATTGGCTTGACGGTCGCTTCTATGTCAGGACCCTGCCGATCGACGACTATAGTTGATCGTCATCTTTTTGCCCAGCGCTATGCCAAGTGATCGTCTCGCTAGTTCAAGTTCCAGGCCGTCAAGCCGTTGATCAACATCTGCTTATTCCGAGTACCGCAGAGTACTAGGACTGTCCCATAACTCGGCCAGAAAATTTCCCCTTCTTTAGTTAAGTCGCTGGGGCGGTGCAAAAGGCCCAGACTGCTGCTCCCGTCGCTCTCTCCCTAAACGCGTAGAGGAAAAAGTTAACCAACGCTCTCTTCCCACTAGCTACGAACGGGCATTTTTATCAAGATCAACGCCGCCAGTACGATCATTAGTTTCTCGTAGTCGCACCAACCCCCTCCATTCCATCGGAACTTTCGATTCTTTTTTTAATGCAACTGCCCATCCACCGATCACTGTAAGAGTCCACTGCCGCACTGATACTGATTGCGACTGCAGGTGATGTTTATGCTGTTTCATCATGTCGATCCTCATAACCTGACGACTGCCAGTAGTCTAACCCCACCTCGTTGCTTAAAATGCATGTGCTTTCGATCGTCTCATAGACATAAAATTATTCCCCTTACCCCACTCCACTTAAACTCTTGTGTTTTCGCTTCCTCGGTACCCCAGATGCAATTTATTTCCTGTGCATTATTTTATGCAACTAGAATTGCATCCTAACTCGCCAAAAAAAAATGCCAGAGTACATCCAACTGATCAAGGGCGTCTGCATTCAGCGACGATATTAAGCGTCGCATATAAGGTGATTGACACTGAAACGATTCAACTCTGTACATGGACAACTACATCCCCAGGCTTGTCACCTTTAAGGTAGTTAAGATAGTTAGCTTGGAGCACGCAGTCTCTGTACTTACCGCATCGCCGTTTCCATCCCACAGCTATCGATTTCGCGACTACGGCATTCATACAGGCTCTGCAATTGCCGGCTGGCCTGCGCTCAACCATAATTTTTTCCCATCAACAGTTGCAAGGCGCTCCAAACTACCGCTTGCCACATCTACCTGATAGTCTACCAGAGTATTATTCCCGTATTCTTTCCCACGGTGATTTGGCGCGCCCTTCCCGTCCCACACCACTGGAGGTTGTGCTATTCATATACTGACCAAGCCACCTCGGCATCTTCGGCAATAAGTGTACCACAGCCTGCAACAGAGAAACGTGGGCAGATGCAAAGGCTTCGACTGAGCTACTTGCCTGTTTGTCCGCCCAATTGCATATTTCCCTCATCTGCTACCTTGCCCTCTTCAGTGGTGACCTGTAAACATTGCTTTCCTGTTTCCTTGCTTTGCCTGCCATTTTCTGCTTTTTCTGGGCAGGCAGTGAGTGATGTGGGGACACTACTACAGCGGTACTCCATAACACTATCACCCTCTGAACGAGAGGCAGGTTCCTCGTAGTCGTGCGGCGAGGTATTTGGCCCGTGCCGAGTATTTGCTACCTACCTTTGTACCTGGGTCTTATATTCTCTCCGCTCGAATATTGCACTAACACAGGGGGGCTCTGCTCATCTTTATATGGCGTGTTTCTAAACGGCAGCGAACAGAATAATGGCATGTGTAGTAAGTCACAGAATCACAGATTTAATGGATGAGACTAGTGTCAATTTAATGAGCCTCTCTGCGGGGTTCATCGAGACCGAAGCACTTGGAAGCCATGCGAGCGATAGAACCCCGCAATTCCCCGGCACAAATGAGGATAAACCTTGTTGCGAAATTAAACTCAAAGGTTTATACTTGTAGCGGGATCATTGGCAGACAGGAAGTGGAGACAATGTTCGCTGGAATCGAATGGTTTTCGATTTCGAAGCGGAGAAATGATATGATGTCCAGGGAGAGTAAACGTTATAAAAACGGATTTGGGGTTAGATGCCACGCAACATCACATAATCGAAACTTAAATCCTTGTTTCCCGGCGTTGGATTCACACAAGCTATTGCACATACACACGCATATCGAGCAGGTCTGTCATGGGGCGCAAATGGCGCACACGTCGGTCCACTGAAATGTTTATACAACCCAAATTGAACTCCGAATGTTTCTCAAAAGGTATTGTGCTTTGCTTTTTTGGTACAATCTATAGATGCTCGCAAAGTGAGAGCATCGGACAGCCTCACAGGGTCGGTCCCGATTGTGCCTGTTTCAACCACATCACAGCGCGGAGTCTGTCTCTGACCGTTTCCCCAATCAAGGATCGTCCAGCTTCCTTCGTAGCTAACCCGTACCAAATCCACACTCGCTCAATCCCTTTAGACGGAAGAGGGGTACAACATGACACGAACGGAAGCGCCGAAAGACCGGGGGGGAAGGTTGCGTCTGAACTGAGCGCGGACAACGCCGGAGTTGCCTAAATGATACCACCATATCAGAATCCGATATTCTAAGATATACCCTTCGGGAGGGATGTATCTTGCAAGAATCAAAACATACCGTGCGACCGGGTGATCTTGCCCCAGATGACGCGGATCTTAGAGCCGCGGATCTCCTTGTTGGTGCGGTAGACGAAAGCGACCTTCTTGCCCAGGTAGAACCTGCATTCTCTGTTAGTCCGTCGCAAAGATAACTGCCGGACGAGATTGTTTCATACTGAGCAGCCTTGGTGTCGTCAACACCGTCCAGCTTGAGCAAGCTGGTGTTGGGGTTGAGGTGGTGCTTGGACCGCTGGTAGCTCAGGTGGCGACCCCTGTTGCGCAAATATCCGTCAGTACCGGAGTCTCAAATATCCAATGAAGCGTTGTCGTGCGATTCTATGAGGAACGTGTTTTCGTTGTTCATTTGTCCACTCATCCATTCTCCGCCATATCTTTTGCCTGGTGTTTTGCATCGTGTGTATATTCCGGGTGTAGAAAATCAACTCACTTGACATAAACTGCATAAAAATTCCAGGAGTCAGCATGGCTTATTCTTCCAAAAAGTAGCGAATTTGTTGGTATGTTCATTGTAAATGGATTTCAAAATCGCAGGGGTTTTGATTCGACTGTCCATCGTTCTCGAATCGTTCTGAACAGATGTTGCGAAAAGGTTTGACTCACGGCGGTGACCGGCTTCCGTAGGCATCTTGAATATTTGATCCCTGACCTCAACTGTCGTAAACCGGAAGAGATGCGACCTGTCGGCTGGTGTGGTCGCTTTGTCGTTCGTTCGTCGTTCAACCTCTTGGTCGCTTTGCTATCACAATCGAATATCGGGTGTCCGTGGTCTCTTGGCTCGCTTAGCTCAACACTAAGGGTTGCGTCGCGGTTAGCCCTATGCGGAGGAACATCAAAACTTCCCATACCATGGAGTAACTAGTTGTTCGGCCAGTCTCCAATTGTGAAAATTCAGATTTACATTGAAGTACAAAATGAGCGAGTTCTTCATATGACTTTTCGAATTTGCAGTATCTTCGCATTCATGTCTTGTTGCGTGTATTGTCTCGGCCCATTCTTCGCTCGCAAGACAAAGTTTTCAAAATCATACAGCCAGGCCCCCAAAGTTCATTCATTACCTTTGGCCCATAAATTTCTGGACAATCAATGATTCAAATACTTTAACAGCCGGCACATTCGTCAATCCATCCGTAGATGCAAACTGCTTTGTCCTGGAATGTCAAAGTAAGGATATGGCCATTAACACGCTACATTGGTGGGCAGAAACTTGAAAACAAAACCAATCTTGATTTCAACCCCCAAAGACTTATACACGCTGTATTCTGGTAATACAAGCAGCGGAAGATCGAATTGGAGATGATCTCGATGCCGTGGTTATCAACAGATCACTCGTGTACAGTGGTAGTTGAGGCGTGAAAACGCTTGGCTCGGTAAAATCATCTGCCGATTACATGAGGTTGTCATCAAGGAGCGAAAACCTACGTGTAAGATCCCAGTGATTAACGCACTTCGCAGGGTTTGGTAGGTGAGGAAGCCGCCATTCTTGAGGGTATAACCAAGTCGTCTTCGGCTGACGACGATGAGTAATGAAAAGTATGCAATTATGATACCTGACAAAAATGACTTGCGAGCAACGTTTATGACTCCTGATGTCAACAATGCGTTCGAGCTTTAATGCGCACACATGCTTCATGTTCAATGGACACGCTTTTACCTTTGAACCCTGAGGGGAATGGCATATGGCCTCTTTATCCGAGGATGTCGTCCTTGTGTCTCGGAGATGGATCCGACGAACTACTCCAAAAGCCAAGGTACTACGCAGGTGCCAGGCCTGGTGCGTTGGTGCGAGGGTGGAAAGGCAGATAAACAGCTACGTTGGCCAGGAAGTATGGACTATGACATGCCCTCCAGGGCTACAAACTGTGCATCGTTTGGCAAACCCGTTTCCTCGCCAGGCTCGCTCAAGTATAACACTCCGGGTGGCCAGGCGCTCATAAATGGCGAATCAAGCCATTGCGTGACAGCAAATCAGCGGCCTTGATGGAGGCAAGCTTAGAGACGTGAGTGGATCCATGAGGGAGATTAAGCGTGAGTCGGCCCATGATGGAATAATGATAACACGGGCAACGGTCGCCGGTACCGGTGGCCCCTGTTGCAGTTACGATGCGGTTACTGTCGTCATGCATTTCATGTTTTATTCGATAACCGTAGATACTCAGCCATGAGCGAAGAGCTACTGTAGTTACCCCTCGCTAGCTCTTCGGCGATGACGTCGCCTCTCTATAGCACCGCAAAGGGACTCTGGCAGGGGAAAAATCCCAGCCATGACAGAAAACTAATGCAAAAGATACCCCAGTCAATCAGGTGATTATTACTACGAACGACCATTGACTTTCAATATTTCTTGGTATTTTATTCAATGCGGTGGATGCCATGCCATGGCAAAGCTCATTATACGACAAAAGGACGAGGCTGGGAAGAAGAGCATTTATGGATGCGTTCATGAAGTACTAGAGTACGTACTGGCTGTACTGTACCGTATTAGTGATCGGGCCTACCTACCGTAACCGAACAATTGGGTTGCCCCGCTGCACGACCGGGCACTGCCGTATGAAGTAATCAGCTTCTGCATCGACCTTCACAGACCCAGCGACGGTACCCGCCCGCCTACTTGTACCCACGAGTGCCGTCACCCAACGGATTAGCTGAGCCAAGTAGTGAAACTGCCCCACCACCACCTCTGCAAGATTGATCCGACTCCCACGGGCTCATCTTTGCAATCTTTCCCTTGTCTGCATCTTCATTCTTACTCCTCACGCTTTCTCGATACCCCTATCACGACCCTCACGACATCATGGCGGACACACTTGTTCACCAGGACGAGCCGTCCTCTGCTGGGTGAGTAGTAATTTCTTACCCCCTCAATTACTGCTCTCTCGACGTCACCAGAAAGGGACAATGGAAAAAAAGTATTACGGAAGTTAACAAACCGTGTCTTTTAGCAACTTTGAGTTGAAGGAGAACACCACCATCATCGTTCTCGGAGCTTCGGGTGATTTGGCGAAGAAGAAGACGGTTCGTAAAATACAAATCTTTCGTTTTGTCTCGAATGACAGCTAACCGTCTATTCTTATAGTTCCCCGCTTTGTTCGGTCTGGTATGCTAAATCAATGCCTATCAATGCTTCGTGCAATCAATTGACTTATTCTCTGCAGCACCGGAATAACTTCCTCCCCAAGGGAGTGAAGATTGTCGGATATGCGCGGACAAAGATGGACCCCGACGAGTTCCTGAAGCGGGCCGTTTCTTACATCAAGACTCCTGTCAAGGAGATGGAGGAACAGCTTCAGGACTTCCGCAAGATCCTTTCCTACCAGTCTGGTCAGTATGATCAGGCCGACTCCTTTGTTCAGCTCAACAAGCACCTTGAGGAGGTGGAGGGCGGTCGTGAGGAGCGGAACCGTGTCTTCTACATGGCCCTCCCCCCCAGCGTTTTCATCAGTGTCTCGGAGCAGCTCAAGAAGCACTGCTATCCTAAGAAGGGAATTGCTCGTATCATCGTCGAGAAGCCCTTCGGCAAGGACCTTGCTAGCTCGCGCGACTTGACAAAGGCTCTTGAGCCCAACTGGCGAGAGGATGAGATCTTCCGTATTGATCACTACCTCGGCAAGGAGATGGTCAAGAACCTTCTCATCCTTCGATTTGGTAACGAGTTCTTTGGTGCTACCTGGAACCGCCGACACATCGACAACGTGCAGGTACGTTTTTCAGAGAGAATCCAGTACCAGGCGAATCCCTCCAAGCTAATAAAACCAATAGATTTCGTTCAAAGAGCCTTTCGGTACCGAAGGCCGTGGTGGCTACTTCGACGAGTTTGGCATCATCCGTGACGTTATGCAGAACCGTGAGTGCCAGATGTCGCCATTGTTGTGTTCCGGACACTAATAAACTATCAAACAGACTTGCTTCAGGTCCTGACTCTGCTCGCTATGGAGAGACCGATCTCGTTTTCTGCTGAGGACATTCGTGACGAAAAGGTAGGCAATCCCATCTGATATTCTTCCTCGGCATGATTCATTAACATACGCAGGTCCGTGTTCTGCGAGGCATCCCCCCGATCGAGCCCAAGAACGTCATCATCGGCCAGTACGGGCGCTCGCTGGATGGCGACAAGCCTGGCTACAAGGAGGACGACACTGTCCCGAAGGAGTCCCGCTGCCCCACTTTCTGCGCCCTGGTGGCCTATATTAAAAACGAGCGGTGGGACGGTGTTCCTTTCATCCTCAAGGCTGGCAAGGGTATGTGCTTCCCATGTCGATTGCTCAATTTGCGAAATGCTAACTAGCCAAATAGCTTTGAACGAACAAAAGACTGAGATCCGTATCCAATTCAAGGATGTTACTTCTGGTATCTTCAAGGACATTCCCCGCAACGAGCTCGTCATCCGAGTCCAGCCCAACGAGAGTGTCTACATCAAGATGAACTCCAAGCTGCCCGGTCTCAGCATGCAGACAGTCGTGACGGAACTTGATTTGACTTACCGCCGCCGCTTCTCGGACCTGAAGATCCCCGAGGCCTACGAGTCGCTCATCCTTGACGCCTTGAAGGGTGATCACTCCAACTTCGTCCGTGACGACGAGCTCGACGCTAGCTGGAGAATCTTCACTCCTCTCCTCCACTATCTTGACGACAACCATGAGATTATCCCTATGGAATACCCCTATGGTAAGTTTCTCCACTCGCTATGGCATTATTTGGTTTTTGCCAAATGCTAATCAAAACCCAGGCTCCCGTGGCCCCGCTGTGCTTGACGACTTCACCTCGTCGTACGGCTATAAGTTCAGCGACGCCGCTGGCTACCAGTGGCCTGTTACTGACACGACCCCCAACAAGCTATGAGCGGAAGATAATAATAAATTTGGGGAAGCCGTTGACAGTTGCTTGAGACAATGAAAAGCGGCGGCACCACGGTCCATTGGTGGCCTGGAGCTCGCGGGTCGAACGTGTCCAGGAGTATGGTCTAGGGACTTGTGGGAGTAGAAATTCTTCTTTTTAGCGTATTATGATCCTACCATGTAACGAAGCGACTGTTACGTGGTGTCGCATGTATGTTTCTTTTTCCATATGTAGAAGACGAAAAGAGATATGAACTTTATTTTGTAAATCACAGCGTATCTCGCATCACATCTGGCCATGAGCAAAATTTCGTGTCGTGATGTCTTACGGAAGTAGTTTGAGGAGCAAATAATGGTAGAAGGCATGAGAAGCTCCCTTGAACAGAGCTTTGAGCCGATCACACACACGTGGACTGACCCTTGACGATCTGCATTTGCCTAAAAAAAATTAACCCTGAGGCGGAGGAAGACGGGCCTGAACTGATGGAAAGATTTGGTACTCGTAGGGTAGAATGAGGACACGCTGGGCACCCCTGAGAATCCGGGGGAAATCGGCTTAGCGCTCAGCGCTCCCTTGTTCAACCGTCATACAGCACTACTTTATTGCGCTTGCGTGTCCGTTCACTAACCCCAACTAATGGTCTCTCATCCCTTGTTTATATCATTGCTCTACATTTCACACGATCCTCCCTTCACTCGAACATCATCCTCGCGCATGTCCTCGTCAATTCCCTTCATGCCTTGACGCGAGATCCTTGTCGGTACGACGTCGGACGGAATTTGTGGTAGCTTTATGCTTGCTAGGGAACCCCGCGGAATCTCGAACTAATTCAATGCCTCTCGCCTGCCTATACATATAGACCCTCTTTACACCATTTCGTGTCGAGTCGACTTCTTCCTGTGAAAACAGAACCACAGGCCAATTGTGTAATATTTGTTGGAGAAGCTCGGCTTCTCGGGATTGAATAACAGCCGGAGAAATGCCTTCAACGGCGTCATGGTCAGGGACGCCGTCCATTAAGGGCTCCTCGGAGTCAATGCGCATGGCTCTTTTGACCTTTAGCCTTGTTGGTATTCAGTAAGTTCGAATCATGTGTTAGCTTCTGTTACTCAAGCTCACAGTGCACTTAGATTTACGTGGGGTATCGAAATGACTTGTACGTTCGCTCTACAATTACACTGAGCCAGTTTGAAGGTGGCATTAACAGATGGAACAGATTGCACGCCTTACCTGTTACAACTTGGCCTTACAAAAAGTCGCACGTCACTTGTGTGGGTGGCTGGGCCACTGTCGGGCTTAATAATGCAACCTGTGGTGGGCGTGCTGGCAGACAATTCCAAGTCAAGATGGGGCCGAAGACGGCCATACATGGTCGTCGGCGCGTTAATTGTGGCCGTGACATTGTTAGTATTGGGCTGGACATCAGAAGTTGTTGGACTATTTATTTCTGATCCGGAATTGGTACGCTCCAACTACGACAAATGCAATGAAGAGGTGTGTTTTGCTGAGTGTGGAGCAGCGGAGACCGATGACGATTGCGCTTGCTGTGCTTAGCATCTACGTAGTGGATTTTGCGATCAATGCTGGTGAGCGCGGTAAAACATACTGGTTCTGGGAGACCTTTTACTGACTCTGCGTCAAAGTCCAAGCGTCATGCCGAAGTCTCATTGTTGACACTCTCCCAATTTCGAAGCAACAAATGGGTTCTGCTTGGGGTATTTGCTCCAGACCCCGTCATGAGAGCGATATTCAGCTGACATCAGGAAGCAAGTAGAATGATCGGAATAGGTCATCTCCTGGGCTATGTTGCGGGCACTATCGATCTCATGGGAATTTTTGGGACAAGCCTAGGAGACAATCAGTTTAAGCAATTGACCGTCATTTCCTCCTTGGGTCTCCTCATTGCCGTTGGCATCACATGCTACAGCGTCCAGGAGCGAGTATTGATTTCTGGCCGGTACGAGCAAAAACAGAATGATTTCAGTAACACAGTATTTGGGACTGACACGAGGGAAATAGAGATACCGAAGACAGAGCCAGCGCTGTCAAGCTTTTTAGCCAAATTCTGCGAGCCACGCTTCATCTTCCTGCGCGAATTCAGGCTATCTGTTGGATCCAATTTTGGTCGTGGATTGGTCAGTTCTGATACCTTTGTCGATACAGCCTAATTAAACTAACATCATACTGGGCGATTGTAGGCTGGTTCCCCTTTCTCTTCTACAGCACGACGTGGGTTGGAGAAATCTATTTTCGGTACAATATGCCCGAGGGCGTCAAAGGGTCCTCAGATGTGCTGGGCGACGTGGGCCGCATCGGCAGTCTCTCCCTCGTTGTTTTCTCCGTCATCTCACTGGCCAGCTCAATTGTGCTGCCTTGGATAGTCAAGTCTCCTGATAATGAACGACCATCGTTTACACCTCGTCCGCCTGCGAGTATTGCCCCGATTGTCACTACAGCAAGTCGATTCAAGCCGGATCTCCTTGACACATGGACCTTTTCGCACCTTCTTTTCGCGGGCTCAATGATCCTGGCACCATTCGTTACTTCACTAGGTTTCGCGACGGTTCTGGTCTCCATCTGCGGAATGTATGTCCTCTCATATCCGTCTTTCCTTTTCCCCAAGTCAAATCGCTCATTTTGCAACCATCCCCAAACCAATGAATAAAACTCTAACCACGCCATTTTCGTTTTAGTCCATGGGCACTCTCCTGTTGGGCTCCATTCACATTCATGGGCATCGAAATCAACCGGCTCAGCGTCCCCGCATCTAGCTCCAACGGCAACGTCTCATATAATCGCCTCTCAACGGAATCCTCTGTCGAAATGTCCGAGGACCCCGCCACAACTCTCCGCCTCAATCATCATCCCGATGACGAAAAGGACGAAGGACCCGCGTCCAGTTCCACTGGCGAACTGGCAGGAGTGTATCTTGGCATCCTCAACCTTTTTACTACTCTGCCTCAATTCATCGGCACTTTTATCTCCACCGTTGCTTTTGCCCTGCTCGAACCCGGTAAAAGCCCGGAGCTCGCTCATGAAGCGCACCCCGATGAACATCATTCTACCGATGGCCCTAACGCCATCGGCGTTTGTCTCTTTATCGGCGCCGTGTCGGCCGTTGGAGCAGCGTATGCTACGAAGCGACTAGGCCACATTCAATAGAAAAAAATTTTTTTATTGTTTTCCTTTTTTTTTGGTGGTGGTGGGTTGGTTTGTTTTTTGATTTCCCGTTCCATTGTCTGGGCAGAACACATCTGCATTGTTTTAGAGTCTATTCTACGCATAGAATTTCTCTCTCTCCCTTTTCTTTTTTCCTTTCCTTCTCCTTTCAATTGGAGGTTTGACCCTGGCAGTGTCTATGTTTGCATCACTATCATCATCAAATTCATCATTATCGCTTCTGCATTCTGCATTATGGTTATCGGTGCAATGGTTTTGGTCATTTACTTTTTTTGTATTGTTATACTTACTCCTCCCCTTTTGCCTGTCTATCGGTTTGTTACGCGACTATACCATGTTTCACGTACACGTCCAACATCCAACATCTTATAACTTACATGCAATATCAGAAAATCAGATTCCATAAACTACAATCATTATTATCATTTATTTATTGTCCACTTCTCGTCATGTCGGCATAGCATTTGTGACCTTGTATGTATTATATTTTTATTTCTATACCCCAGTTTTTGGTAAGAGGCGGAGGGAAAATGAGACAGGAAAAAGTAAGGAGAAGAGAAGAGAGTGGAAAGGAAAAGAAGAAAAGTTACAATTCATCTCTTTTCCGCTCTTCGTACTTTTTCGCTTCGACATTTTCTTCCCACATGCGCTTCTTTGGGTTCGGCGCTGGCGCCGCCGGAGGTTGTTGCTGGTCGTTCTCATTCGAAGATGACGAGTCTTTGGTGTCCTGCGGGTGGTCCTTTGAGTCTTTATCTGAACCCTCGCCAGCGCCCGCAGCAGCAGCAGCAGCAGCAGCATCACCGCCAGGCGTACCGTGCACGCCCAAGCCAATAGTACCGCTGGGCACGCTTCTTATACTGCTACTGCTACTGCTACTGTCTACCATGTTTCCAATCTGGGCAGAAACAGGATACGCGCCGTTTGCACCGGGAGGGTTGTGATATCCCGCGGGCATACCATGATGGTGGCCGCCGCCGCCTCGTCCGACGGGGATATATGGGACGTAATTATCGCGTTGTTGGTCGGGATGGAATTTGGGGAAATTGCCAGAGGCACTGGGCTGGACGATTAGAGTAGATGGAGTGCTGGATGACCGTGAAGCAGCAGCAGCGGATGTGGCTGCGGACCCGGCAGCGCCGATTCCTACGGCGGTCAAGAGACTGACACTTGCGCGGTAGAGGAGTTTAATGGGTAGCCAGAGGAACCACCAAAGGGGTCCGTATAGGAGGCGGCGGAAGATGAGCCAGACAATGGTGCCCACGAGGACGTAGAATGCTGTCTCGAGGTACCATGTGTCTGACTTTTGGGAGCGGACGAGCGTGGACAAAAGATTCTTGGAGCTGGCGAGCATGGTATCGAGGGTGTTGTAGGATTCGGAGAGACTGGAGAGTGCATTGGTGGATTGTTCTTTGGAAAGGTAAGGTAACGTTAGTTTCGTGTGTTATCTGAGCTTGAGTTTGAGTTTGGGGTGTATGTGATTTGGAGAGTGACACAGGGTTTAATTGAAAGGGGACATACCTAATGTATCATGAGCGAATTGTGATCTTGAGAGTTCCGTCTCCATTAATTGATGCGTTCGACGCAGCGCGGCGGTCACGTCGCTCGAGGCATTGACCATGAGTTCGTCTGGAGATAGTTTGTCCTGCCCACGTCGTCGGCCGAGACCAGGTGATGCGGTTCCCTCGCGGACACCGGCAAAGAGTAACTCGCGCTCTTTACGTCGAGCAGTTTCGGCATTGCGCTTAGCTTGGAGTTGAGCTTTGCGGAACTGTGTTCTGGCACTGTATTTCAACAATCAATCAGCTTCTGCCAATTACAGACCCCCCCCAAGAGAACTGAGACATATAGATGGATTGCAGCGTACAATTTCAAGTCCTCTTCTAATCGTATAACATGCGCATCGAGCCGTGCTCGTTCACTGGCGGCTGCATTGCTCCCGGTCCGAGCACGACTATCCCGTCGCCGACCTGCAAGCCCTGCGATTCCGGCGCTGGTAGCAGACACAGGTGTCCCGGACCCGCTCGAGTTGATCTCTTCCACTTCTTGCTTTAGCAGTTCCAGCTCTTCTTCTTGCTCTTTCAAGCTCTGGTGGATTTCGCTGCTGAGTTCCACACGTGCGTCTGCGGGACCATCTTCGCTAACGGGGGACGCGGGGAGAGCGCCAGGGACACTTGGAAGCTTCGATAGACGTGTGATGAGTTGCACGGTAAATTTGTGGGCGTCAGAAAGGTTGTTCAGGCGAGTAGTGAGGGATTGTGTTGCTGGCGTCATTGTGGTGAGGTGGTGCTTGTCGTGATTATATTTTGGTCATTATTCGTATTTTATAATTAGCTCGTCGCTGGAAACTCGGGGACAGGTGAGATATGTCAATAAGAATAATTGATTATGTGTGAAAATGGATTTTGTTATTCGTAAATTCTGAGCAGCCATGTCCAAGTTGAATTGTCGAACGACACCCATGACCTCAGGGTCCTTGAGTCCGGCGGGTTTGAGCCAACCTGCCCAGGCGCGGAACATGCCGTCTCCAACTCCGAACTTCTTCGATTCTTTCCCTTGAGCCTTTGCGATTACGTCCAACAACGAACCCTCGCAGGCACCGCGACACATTTTGTATTCAGGTATGCTTGAGCATTTCTTTTCAAATTAAGTTTTTCAATCACAGTATACGGTTTTCGGAAGTGGTGCGGCCGTATCAATTGACGTCCCCCTGAAAAGCTTCCAGCGACTCTGTACGTTCATAGTCTAATCAGCCAACTTACAGGTCAAACAATTGCTCTGTTTGCAGAATATATCGTCCTAAAAGAATTCTTCGATTGAGAAATTTCGAAAATTAAAAACCTTTTGTATTCTGCGGACCGGCCTGAATAACACCGACACGGGGTTTAATTCAAAATGATTACGCGCTTCATCACCGACGTTTCCACCAAATTCAACCCCTTTGCGCCGCGGTCCAAGACCTGCCGTATCTTTCTATCTCTTCTCCCTCCTAATGCACGACAGACAATGAAGATCAACACCGTGCTGCTACCGCGGGAGAGCCGGGACCGCAGCGCCTTGAGTCTCAAGTTTAGTACGTTTTCCCTTGTCAGATATGCGCGAAGGTCATGGATTTTGTGGCCCGATTTACCGTTAACTGGTGCTAACATAAAGTAGAGGATGGCAAGGCCATGGAGCTCGACACGGAAAAGCTTGGCATCAAGGGAATTGTCGAGGAAGTTGACAGACATTCTCGTATGCTTGACCGCCAGGAGGAGCTGAACGGATAGAAGGCCAAAAGTCGGTTGCATTGAATCAATTTGAAGCGAAAAGACATTTTTGTTGCATGGAGCTGTTCATCCTGGCAGCAATGGATGGATACGCTCGGATAGACATGCTGTTTACCGGTCCGTGGTTATACCAGGGTCAGGTTTTTGTAACAACTAGAGTCACATGGGCGGCGTTATGAGGAGCGAATACGTATATGTCTTGGTGTCTGTTATGGCTGGTCACAATGACCAGAACACCGTTCTTCTATTTAATATATCTAGCAATTACCATCACGAATGATGGATCAATTGGTATTGTTTACGCTGCGCAATTCTGCCGCAAATCATATTTTCTTTTTTGTTCATATCTTTTTAAAATACTACCCCGAGCTCAGAATGGAGCTGCTTAGACGGCAGCGCCAGAGATGAAGAACCACTTGTCAATGGAGGGGTCAATGGGAGCGGGAGAGAGGTTCTCGCCCTTGGGGATGTGAGGGAGCTGAGAGGGCTCAACCTTGTGGGCGGAGTGAGGGACAGTGGTGTTGAGACTAGAGAGAATTAGCAAGAGCAGAAAAGGGTACTGGTATTTGGGAGATGAAAACGTACAGAGAGTTGTCGCCGGGGGAGGTCTTGCCAGCGATGAGACGCTCCCAAGCCTCGGCGCACTCACGGACAATGTCCATGGCGTACTTCTTGTTCTTGCACTCGCCAGAGAAGGCAAACTGGTTCTCAGGCTTGCCGTCGGGGATTTTGTAGATACGGAACCACTCGTTGGTGGCACGGAGAAGACCGGGCAGGTGACGCTCAACGTCTTCAACGTCGTTCAGCTTAGGAGCAAGGGGGTCGTTAACGTCAATGACGATAATCTTCCAGTCGGTCTCCTCCTCGTCAAGGAGGGCCATGACACCGAGGACCTTGACCTGCTTGATCTCGCCAACCTTGCCGACGAGCTCACCAATCTCGCAGACATCGAGAGGGTCGTTGTCACCCTTGGCCTTGGTCTCAGGGTGGACAACGTTGGGGTCTTCCCAGGTCTATTGACAGAGTAACAGTGAGCGATTTGTGCCATGGAGGTGGAGGCCGCAAAAAGGCGCGGAAATTTCCATCTTGCTAGGTCGCAATAACTCACCTGGGGGAAGGCACCATAGTTCCAGAGGTAACCCTTGTGGGGGAAGCAGTTCCGGACGAACCGGAGCTTGCCCTTCTTCACATCCTGCTTGATGGGGTTGAGGGGCTCCTCCTTGGAGATCTGTAGAATGGCAGTGGTTGTCAGTCTCGATTCATCCATGATGGCGGGGTAACGGGGATCATCGAAAAAAAAAAAACAGGAAAGCTTACCTCGAGCTTGCCATTGGTCCAGCGAGGGATCTCGACAATCATGTTAAGGATGGTCTGCTGCTCGTTGGCATACAGAGGAATGTCGTGCCACGGGGACCTGGGAACGCCATCCTTCTCAACGTAGACGCGGTGCTCAAGCGTGTTAGGCTGAGCAATCTTGCGGGCGCTGTAGGCAGAAGCGGCCTTGGAGCTGTAGCCCTTGCCGGAGACGGGAAGAGAAGCCATTGTGATTGATGATGGAGGAGATGAAGAGAGACGAGGGATAGAAGAAGAAGTTAAAGGAGATGAAGGTGAAAGATGTCCCTGAAGTAATGCCGTGCGGGACTTGAATTTAGTGGAGGCGGCGGTGGTAATGGTGGTGGTGGTGGGGGGGCCTGCGGTCTTAGCGTTGGGAGCCACTTTGGAGACTGGTGCAAACGATGCAAACACGTGATGTGTGAGAGAGAACGAGCGAGGGAGAGAAGAGACGGAGAGCAGGGGCGGTCGAGAGGAGCAACGAAGAGCAGACGGTCCGGATCTACCGACGACCAAGCAATTCGTTCTTGCAAAAGCCTGCATTCAAATGAATATCCTTTCTGGACTGCACCTTTGCACCTGTGCCCAATCGGGTTGGATCAGGGACAGGCGTGATAGAGACAAGGACAACCAAAGAGGGAAGGATAGTCACCGAATGGGATGATGGGAGAAGGGGAATGGGCTGGGTATAACTGGAATGGCGTCAAATGGACTGGCCCAAACAGGCGACGTGAGGAGGGGTAGCAGAGGGGTAATAGGGAATTAGAAAAGGGGATAACTAGCAACAGTCAATTGAATCCAATGGTCTGCTCTCTGCCGTTTCAGGATCAACAATGCAGTAGGAGTAAAAAGGAAGAAGGGTCTGGGCTATCACTCAATCAATCAAACTTTGAGACTACGAGCAGAGCTACATTAGACTCCCTATGAAAAGATACCAACCACAGAGGTATACGGACAGTAGTTCAACTTACACGATGATTGTGACTAATATGGAAATCAATAATATTGGAAATTTCTGATTCGCTCACAAAGTTTTCTTTCGGCAAAATTTAATCGCAACAAATTAAGCTTCAATTGCCTCTTGGCCCTTGTCCCTACAGAGTTAAATCCATATTATCCCAGCTTGCATAATTTGCACAATTACGGAATCCGGCTAAACCTCGGCCGGAGATTCCCTGTCCTCTCCGCCATTAATTTTCCCAAAACCACCAGAACCACAACCGTCATTAGAACAACCATTTCTCTCCAAATAAGCAATGAGAGCCTCATGTTACGCTCTCTCTTCTCTACGATCATGACGTCCGCTCCAAAGCGTGTCCCTATTCCCAAGAATGGCGTCGATTATCGCGGCAAGGTCGTGCTGGCCCCGATGGTGCGCAGCGGCGAGTTGCCATCACGGCTCATGGCCCTCAAATACGGTGCGGACCTAGTCTGGGGTATGCTTGACTCTCTCTCCTCGGCATTGCTCCACAATATCTATCCATGCTAACAATCCTCTCATGTTGTAGGCCCTGAAACTGTCGACCGAGCCATGATCGGCACCACTCGACGCATCAATCCCTTCACCTCGACGATCGAATACACCCGCATCCCATCCAACATTGCAAACAACCCCTCCCTGAGCGAGCCCGAGCGCACCTCTCTGGCCAATGTAATCTTCCGCATCGACCCAGCGCGGGAGTACAAACGACTCATATTCCAAATGGGCACCGCATCACCTGCCCGGGCCGTCGAAGCCGGCCACATCATCGGCGCCGACGTGGCCGGAATCGACGTCAACGCAGGCTGTCCGAAACCATTTAGCACATCGGGCGGGATGGGCGCGGCGCTACTGCGGACCCCCGACCTGCTCTGCTCCATTCTCGAATCCCTCGTGCGCGAAGTCGGAAGCAAATACGAGATCGGCATCAGTGTCAAGATCCGAATTCTCGAGACGCCCGAACTCACGGCGTCTCTTGTGCGGCGACTCTGCCAGACCGGCATCACGGGACTCACCGTCCATTGTCGCACAACTCCCATGCGGCCCCGCGAACGCGCCATTCGAGACCAGCTTTGCATGGTTGGGACGATATGCCGTGACCACGGCGTGGCATGTCTGGCCAACGGCGACGTTGAAGGGCGTGACCACGCACTAGAACTGGCTAAAGAATTCGACGTTGACGGCGCAATGATTGCTACAGCCGCAGAACGCAACCCAAGCATCTTCCGCGCTGACGTCGACGGCGGACCCGCACCCTGGACTACCGTCGTGCCGGAATACGTCCAGTGCGCTCTCGAAGTACACAACCGCTGGAACAACACAAAGTATCTCCTCAGCAACATGATCCCCGGCAAAGACGCAGCGTACAAGAAAATGTCCGCGTCCAAATGCTACTCCGACCTCGTGCAGGTGCTCGGATTGGAGAATCTCAAAGAACTCGCCGCCGAGGTAGACGAACGCTTAGGCATCTCCAACAAAGCCAATATCAACAAAGGCACCGCTGCCGCCGCCGCACCCTCGGGTGCTCCCGCAGTAGAAAAGGCTAAAAAGGCCAATCCTTCTGCCAAGGCCGCAGGTGGTGAACCAATTCTTCCTCACAAAGACGCACCTAAGCAAGAAGCACGCGAGGCCAAGCCGCCTGCTGCTACTACTGCTGCCACGGCTCTGGATCCCACTCTCAGTATCAACACCGAGCAATTGCAACCTCCAGCGCAAAGTTTCCTGGACACGAACAATGCTCCTACTCCTGCACCAATGCGACAGTCTGTTTCCGCCTAGTCTTTTCCATATCCACTCATCCACGCCTAGTCTCTTCACCATCCATTTCATCGGCGTTTCATTCTACCAACCTTTCCATCATACCAATAAGCATCATCCAGGCGCGCAGGTTATATCTGGAGTTTCGGATCTACATGCGGATTTCCATAATTCAGGTTCCAAGGTCCAGGAGAGAGAAATAAAAGACTGGGAGTTAGACCTCTTCGCTCCTCTTTACTTCACTTCACTTCTTTCGCTGCTCATGGCCTTTCCTTTTCCTTTTCCTTTTCCTTTTCCTTTTCCTTTTCCTTTTCCTTTTCCTTTTTCTTTTTTCTTTTCATATCACTACCAAGACATACCTGCTTTTATATACCACATTTCATGGTGCCACATGCAAACATCCAATAGAATGAAAAGTATATTCATTTCTTTTAAATTCCTATCCTTGATCCTGAAACGCCGGTCCGTGCAGATGAGCATGATAAATCCATGAGAAATACATAGGAAACGTATGATAATGTGACATTCTTTAAAAAAAAAAAAAAAGAGGGGGGGGGGTACAGTATGGAGACGTATCAAAACCCATTTGAACTCCATTCTTTTTGGCGCCCATAAAAGTCCACGGGGAAAAGTTTGAGAGAGAGAAAAGAAAGAGAAGAAGAGGGAGAGGGAGAATAAAGGAAGGAAAGAGGAGGGGGTGGGAATCACGACTCGGCCAAAATGACCGAAATGCGCAGTGCGAGGTCCAACACTACAAGATGTTCATCCGCACCATCGACCAGGCGCTTGTCGACTTCTGAAAAGACCATGACAATCTTATTCTTTTGCCGGTCGGGAATGGTGTCGTTGAAGACGACTTCCTGGTAGAGCTTTTGTAACAACGTTAGTATAAGTAAGAAACCAAGCTACATTGATTGAATGAATGAATGAATGGGGGGGGAAGAGAGAAGGAAAGAAAACAAAGCTGCATTGGTTGATTGAGCAGGGACGAACGAGAGAAGAAAAAGAGTCAAGTCACGATATGCAAAAAGCGGCGGAAAGACGGAATAATAAGGGGCAGCAGCAATGAGAGGGATAAGAGGGATAAAAGGGACAACTAGGAGAGTAATAAAGAGAAAACAAAGACGAATATGACCGGAATACCCACCTGAGACACGACCTGCGTGGCACTCCATCCATCGGCCACCATATCCGTAACTACCCTATCAACCGCAGCATACACGCTGCCCTTTTGGCTCGGCTGCATAGCGTCGACAAGGCTCTCGATTGTCCGGGTTGGGATAACACCCGCAATCTCTTCAATATTTCTCACCGTGACTGGACCTCCTGCCGCAGGTCCATCCACATCCATCGCACTGCCGTCCACACCATCTGCTTCCCCATTGCTTGCGGCGGAGGCGGCACCAGCGGGTTTCACAGCGCCCACTAGACGCGCCGCGCTCTGCAAAAAAGTAATTGCTTTTCTCAAATCGCCTTCACTGCATTTAATCAACGTATCCGCCACGCCGTCTTCGAGCTTGACGCTCTCGAGGGCGGCAATCTCTTCTAGTCTCTTCTTCGCGTTTCCCTGATCGAGGCTCTTGAAGCGGAACTTGCTACACCGACTGGCGAGCGGATCGATGATGCGCGTGACGTAGTTGCAGATTAAACAGAATCGGGTAATCTTGCTGTACGTTTCCATTGTTCGTCGGAGCGCGCTCTGGGCGTCTTGCGTCATTGAGTCTGCTTCGTCGAGGATGATAATCTTGTACGGCGGACATGGGTATTTCTGCTTGTACGAGGGCTGGGGGTTCGAGAGCTGCATGCGTGCAAAATCCTTGACTTTTTCTCGGACAATAGAAATGCCGCGCTCGTCGGAAGCGTTGAGTTCGAGGACTCGCGATTTCATGAGTTCGGGGCCGTATAGTTCCTTGGCAAGTGCCAGGACAGTCGAAGTCTTGCCTGTACCGGGCGGGCCATAGAAGAGCATGTGTGGTAGCTATATTCCCCATTTGTCTTTGGTCAATTTTTACTTCTCTTTTACAAAGATGAGAAGGGAGGGTGAGAGCGTTTCGCGTACGTTTGAGGATTGCAGTGTGCGTTGGAGAACAGTAATGGTATGGTCCTGAGCTGCTACGTCGCTGAGACTTTTGGGTCGGCTGGTGATTGTCAATTAGTATGGCAGTTGAAGTTGTACTTGAAGAGGGTTCTCTATAAAAGCGTACTATTTCTCGACCCAGGGTTGCAGTCTAGTGGTCTCCTTTGAGGGCTGCGTCTTTGAGGAAGAGCTTGAAGCTGCAGCCGCAGCCGCAGCCGCGCGGGCTCTATTGTCGAAAAAGCTGTTCATTATCGTGGGCAGTGTTCCACAATATTTAGCCAGATATGGAGCTGCTCACGGAACGCAGAAAAGGCAAAGGTCTTCAAGGTCGATAAGAATTGAAGCGCGAAATGCGTAGTGACGCTGGCGGGGAGACGCGTCGGGACCGCGACTTTCGCAGCGACTCGTAGATTGATCCCAATTGGGTAGTGGGTTTCGTCGGCAGTATATCCGGCATATTTTCAATATGACGCATAAACTCCTTGAGCTCAACCAAAGCACAACAATTAAAGTTTCAGACTCTTTTTCCTGGAAGTAATTCAGAAGTATTAAAATTATCTGTAAATTATTTATTTTTTATTCAGATAAGTTATTTTGACAACAAAATACTTTACGAATTTCGACTAGATTCGGAATTCTTTCACACATTAATGAATAAAAACAAGATATTTCAACACCATAAAGATCGGAAGTGCACACTTTTACCATACGCGTATTCCTTGGTTAGCACCAGGTTCCCTCAGGATAATCAATGACTAGGCACGAATTATAGCAAGTAATGAGTGGTGAGAGACGAGTTGGGAGCGCTTCAGTTGACTAGTGGGAATCTCTGAATACAAAAATTGCAAAAAGATCTCAAGCAAAGCGATAAGACACAGACGTCACACCAATCGCCCAAAGCTCTCCAATAAGGGGATATTAGAGCATTAGTCGAATTAGTTGTAAAAAAACGATAACAATCCACGATAATCATCGGACAACGTAATGAAAGCGAATCTCAAAGAGCAGGGAGAAATGGCAGCGCAGAGCGTATCGATAAAGACCTAAACTTCTGAAAACTTCTTGCTGCAAGCCGAGGAAATTGGAGCACAGACAAAAAGTCCTGCTTGCCTGAATGCGCCTTTGATGATAATCTTTGGAGCTCAGGTGCTTGAGCCGCCCTCTGTGTGGTGTTTTTTCCCGAAAAGCTTATACTTAAGCTTATCGGCCAGACCATCATGGGTCGGGGCGTTGCTCGGTCGGTGGATATTGCCCTCACCACCTCGCTGAAATGAAAGCCGGGTTAGCACGGAAATATGGTATGACAAATGCCCGCGGGCATGCTTTCCCCAATAGTAGGAGTAGAGGGGCCACAATAACGTACACCGACGTGATAACTTTCATCCCCTTCAGAGGTTCGGATGGCCGTTTCCGGGATAGCTTCAATGTCATTCCTGTGCGTCGCTTTGATCCCGGGCGAGCCGATGTTGCCTTCACCGCCGCGCTGGATAAAGAAATGTTAGCATCCAAGGATTTTAAAGACGACGCATTCCAATTCTTGAAGCGATTGGGTTGCACGTACGCCAGTAGAGAAAGCGCCATCGCTGGATTGACCAGTAGGACCCTCGCGGACGATTTCACCATCGGCGTAACTGAGAAACGAAAATGTTAGTAGATTCCAATATTTTAGAGTTGACGTTGCGATTTCATATGCGACCGCCACGCGCTGGTGGTTCAATCCTGATGGAAGCCAAGCCCCGTGACAACCGCACACACAGAAATATCTGCGATTCGTGAACTTTATAGAAAAAAGCTCTTAAGGAACACTTCTCCGGGTTGCGGGTAGACACCGATACCCCGCGCGGGTCAGGCTGCGCTCAGGACACTCTTGGAGTTGCCTGATCACCGTGCAAAGCTCGATTTCAAAGATTCCTAGCACAGCTCCCAGCGGAGGCATGATGATATTGGAGTGATGCAAAGGCTTTAAGCGCTGGTGTCATGGCAGAGGGGGGAGGCTTCGAGCTTGAGAGAAGACCAGCGCAAGCTTGGCGACGAGAGCGTAAATAATCCGATAAGGAGAGTGGGAGAGTTGGCAGATAATTAAAGAGTTCAAAATCCGACTTACGGCGTAGGGTCTTCGCCAATATTTCCCTGACCTAAATCAATTCATTAGCTTTCAATTCCACAGGCGCTTAGTTGCAGCGTCTCAGAGGTTCACTTGAGGTGCTCGATTGGGGATTGATAAGGGACAAATGATGAACGTACCGCCACGGCCATGCGACACAATGGGATCCGGCATGATGTATGAAGTAATTGTTGTGCTTTGAGCTAAGACTGTATATCTTGGTACAGAGGAAGAGTGTTAATTTGGGATAAAAGATGGAGAAGTAAAAATTGAGGAGATTTATGAGAAACCAGGTCGTGGAGGAAGCTTGCGAAGTAGAGCTTGGCTTGTTGACGGTCGCGCCAGTTGGGGCAACGGAGCCATGGTAGCGATGACGCCACTTTAGAACTAATCTATTCACGTCCGCGGAGTTGCTCTTATTCACCTACGATTCGGCTTGGATCTCATTTGTAAATTGCAAAGTAATAAGACGATAATGTATGATGAGATTATAATGAAGAATCAAGGGGCCCACAAATGTTATAGTCTCCATGGGATCATCCCTTGGACCCTTGTTTCGCAATTGCGTCTCATTCCGGGGATCTCACCGTTTAAAGCTGCGTCACTCGTACTCTTAACCAATCAGGCGTTGGTGCTTCGGATTCCGCTATGGTGATCTTCCCTCCACGAGAACTGCACGAGATAAGTGGAAATCACATTGTTTGCATATTCTTCAGCAACACAACATGATAGGCAGATATACAGTGTACTTTTCACCACACATCACATCGGCCATGGTATCCGATGAACCGCTGGAAAGGGCAAGGTTGGTCCTTTACTGGACCCTTCAAGGGCTATTCGACTGCATTGCATATCAATTCACTCTTTGTACAGCATTGTTTGCCGGTGTGCTAACGATCAAATACACGAGTGACTCAAAAGACGACAAAAGCCAAGACACCATACTGACTCTCTTGTATCTATCAGTCCGTCTCGCCGTCCCGCATCAATGATCTCATGAATTTGGAGCAGTGACGAGCCCACTACTTCTTCTCCGCAGGAGGAGCAGTTCCTCCCGTGGTAGGGAATCCCATGTAGATCTAGCATTGCAGAATTAGTATGTACCACCAAGTACAGAACATAATCGGAACTCACCTTGAAATAATCGTAAATCATCCATTGGAGACCTATTAGGTGGCACACAATCAGTATCTCTGTCGACGACTAACGATTACGGCATATCTTTCAACACGAAACTTACCAGTAAGGGTACCAATCATGACGATTCTGACCGGGAGACCGTTCCAAAGTCCAGCAAAGCCAATGTCGGCGTAGATGCGGCTAATAACAGCACCGAAAGCCTCGCCGGGTTGACGAACGGCATTAAGCTTGCTGACCATCACGTCGGCGGGGTGGGAGACAACGGCGCAGAGAATGCCAGCAAGATAACCGCCGGTAAAAGAGACACCTGCCTGCGCAGGCTTGCTGTAGTCGTCCTTTGTGCCAGGGAGGTAGTCGTAGATCATTGCCACAATGGTTTCAAACGAAGCAAACTTCATCATAGTGTAGGGAATCTGACGACCCCAGAGAGGATAAAGACCCTTGTAAAGCCTGATCATAATGTCAGCGTCTCCACGAAAGCCAAATGCTCGACTTCAGCTACGTACCCGCCAAAACCTTCCTTTCCAGTAATCTGACTTAGGCCATTGACAGTTCCGCTGGCAAACGGTGGAATGGTAGTCTGCATCCGGACTTTGACAGCCTCAAAGGGACAAAGAGCAACATCAGCGATAAACTCTGCCGAAGCACTGGCAGCAAGATAGATCCAAGTATTGTAACGATGAGCATAGTCGGGGCCAGCGAGATCGGAGTAGGTCTTCTTGAAGTATTCATAGCCTCCATATTTAAACGCTCCTTGGGCCTGAAGCACAATGTTAGCTCTCTTGAGACTTTGAAGAGAGTGGAGGAAGCGCTTACAGAGTAACCCCAAAAGGTAGGGCCCCAACCAGTATAGATGCCGCGGACACCTTCAGCCCGGGCGATTTTGCCCCAAGCCTCGAAGTTTCCTTTATACAACTTGGAGTCGACCTGACGGCGACATTTGACAAGATCCAACGGAGTGACGGCTGTGTGGGTGAGACCCTAACAAGTTTCCAGTCAGCAATTTTCTTACACGAGCAATGTAATTTTTTAGAAAAAGAGAAAAAACAAAAAAAAATTGAAAGACTTACACAAGCCAGCAGACCACCAGTGATACAGGCGAGGTAGTACTTGGTTGAATACATCTCAAGCTTGCCCGCCTTGGATTGGGCCTTCTGGCTCGCAATTTCAAGTTCTCTAGCGGCCTCCTTGCTCAACTGGCCAGCCTTTGATTTGACATCGTCCACGGCACTCCAGGCGGAGTAGAGATCCTGCCTAGCCTGGTATTTACTTGGCTTTTCAGGAGCAGGCTGGGCCATTGACAAGCCAAAGCCGGCCCGAGCCGCAAAGGTGTTGTCCAGCGTTGATTGAGATGGGAACATCATCGTGCTCGAATGGACATCTACCAAAAGCTGCATTAGATCTCAGCGTGCTTATCAGGATTGCATATGATTGAGAGGCCTCACCTGCCAGAGTCACAGCTTTATTTGCACAGATGTGTCTTGTTAAAAAAATATTGCAGAGGAGCGAAAACAGGTTCAGAAGATCTAACGTATGAATCTTGGTCGAGACGAGATAGAGCTCTCGGGCTGCGACCTTGAATTAACACAAGATATCACTCTTGGAGTCATGCACGAAGGTCAATGAAGACGTGAGCTCGGCTACGGGGGGGATGATTTGGGCGAGTGATAAAAAGGGGGGGGTGGGGGGGAATCTCTGGAGAGAGGGAGAGAGTCATTGGAGCTGTGCCGCAGTATGACATCTGGGGAGTGAAGTGGGTGAAGCAGAGGGATATGTATACCGTAAGCCACATTTGATGTACGGTTGGATACAGCCAATGAGTGGAGGTTATGGCGTATCCGCAGGTACTCGGAGATCGACAACCCGTACCCGAGACTAAACCCCGGACTCGCCAGGTTGCCACAGCCTTATTAGTTCGCTTGTCACCCACGAAGCTTCGGAATCAACGGATCCCGCTTTCCTCCGTGACGTAGTTGTAAGAACCCGTAATCGCTTCGGGGAATATCAACAAGGAGGCGGCAGAGAGAGCGAATCAAGGAATGAATGAACGAATGAACGAAACAAATATGTTATATTTTTGACATCAAGTCAACACCGATTTGAAACATAACATAAAATAAAATAAAATAATCCAGACCTCCCGTTATAAGAAACTGTCAAGAGTTGAATAGCCAAAAGAGCCAACTACCAACCACCCCATCGCCGTCTACTTGCATAACTATATGCTTCCTCTGAATAATCCATCCACGAACTATTTGTCTGCGGCGTGTTCCGACGTCTAAAGCCGGAAAATTTGACGCAACTTTTCACAAAAGAAATGTCTATTTGGCCGTGAAACGTCGCGCAAGTATCGTCCGTAAAGTCCAAATATCCAACGTTATCATTATCGTAGTCGAGCTGTATTTCACCCTCGCCGGTCTCTCTGCCTCTCCACTGGAGATATAGCCTTCGAGTGTTGGATGTCGTCTTGGCCTTCTTGGAAACCGCTGTAGCTGCCGTCTGTGCTTTGCGTTTGCCAGCAACCGGCTCGTCATCATAGCCTCCATTTTTACCATATTCTTCTTCTTCACGAACTTGCATCAGTTGCTCCTCCGTAAAGGCAAAAAGCATTGTACCCTCCAGGACGCCAAAATCCATATCCCCTTGGAAACATCCCTCCTTTTGGTGAGGGACAATAGACAGGTTCATGTCCTCGACATCCCACTGCTCTGTAATATCATCACATTCGATTGAATAATAACCTCGAACGGCACGTTTCCAATTATCCTTATCTTTTCCATTGGACAGCGGCTCGATGGGAATAAAGCCACTCTCTACGTTATCTTCGTTTTCTTCGACCTTCACTCGGGGTGCAGGCATAGAAAAGGGCTGAGACCTTCTCCCAGTTTGACGCTTTGGCTGAGAATCATCCTTCGAGGCTGCCTTGCTCTTTGAGTCTGCGTCAGTTTTATGACTTGTACTTTTTTTCGGTGCCTCAGCCTTCGTTTTCGATGCTTGAGGCGTCTGTTTTTGCCGTGACTTTTTCTCGTTATCGGCCTTAGGCTGGGAATTCGCCTGTGAGGCAGCCTTGGAAGCTTCGTCCCAGACAGCATTTCGATCCCAACCAATTGCTAGCACGCGGTGGGGGTCATTTCCTGCACTGTTTGTCTCAAGCCCTGGAACCCTTTCCGCAGCCGCAAGAATAGCAGCTCGCTCGTTGCTATTCAGACCTACGAGAACAATTGGTTTGCGAGACTTGGAGCGATTAGGTTTCCCTGAGATGCCAAGGTAATATTCAGAGATGAACAAGTTTGGATCTTGCTGGGCCGTTGACTTGGGGTTGCGCTGGCCAGCGGGTCCACCGCCCTGAGCTGTGTTCTTGCGATTGAACAAGTTGCGCAATTCAGCTTCCAGAGAAAGCATTGAT
Organism: Xylona heveae TC161; assembly: GCF_001619985.1. Lineage (NCBI taxonomy): Eukaryota > Fungi > Ascomycota > Xylonomycetes > Xylonales > Xylonaceae > Xylona > Xylona heveae. Next base: position 342,108 of record NW_017264193.1, on the reverse strand, counting down.
GCCGGAACAGACGTGCACTAGATCGGCGATCAACATTTCCAAATATCACTAAGCAGAGCAGCAGTACTCACCAATCCTTGCTTCAAACTGTTTTGCAACTGCTCTTTAAGTTCGCCAACGGTGGCACTCGAGCGGGCTGGAAGTCCATAATGTTTCAGTTGCGCTATAAGCCATGATTTCTTTATCTTGTGATTTGCCTCCTCTGCGGCTTCCTTTACAGCTTGCTTCCCGCGCGCCGTTTCGGGAAAGAGAAGCACCTTCAATTTCTTCGGTTCCTCGCGATAATGGCCCTGGCAAACGAAGCCCCCGCTTCCGTACTCAAACACGTCGCCGGCGCCACCTTTGACGGGTTCCGAAGACGACTCTCCACGAACTGACATGGCATATGCAAGATTCTTTTCAGAGGCTGACACAATCCTAAAACACGGGAAATTTCGACGCGACAGGAAAATCAGAGGTTGAATTTCGCATTGGAAATTGGACGCGTTTAACTGTGTCCGTCAACAGAGTTCCTTACTCGGTCTCTTCCGAGGCTCGCTTCGGAATGGATCAACATTTCGCCGGAGGGTCCTAGAGAAACAGGCGATCATGACTTTGCAGTGAGGAGGGGAAGAGAAGAAGGTGATCGTGAACTTTCAACTTCTTCCCTCTCCATTAGATACTCTTTCAATTACTGCAACAATGGCCGCTGCTGGTACTGCTACTGCAACTGCGCCACCTGACATCGCCTCGCAGAATCAAGTGAAGTCACCATGGGCCAATAGATACCGTGGGGTACGTCGAAGGAAGTTGTATGAATCTTGCCCCTGCTAACGATACCTCATTTGCATTTCAGGCCACCGTTGAGGATCTCGATCCCCCTACCGCCCTCTCATGCAAACCAACCGACTCCATCTCTCATGCTCTAATGAGTGCCTACGAGCGTGACTATACCCACCTCACCGTCGTCTCCAAAGATACGCGTGCGCTGCTCGGATATCTCAGCATTCCCCGATTAAGGGAATTGTTGCAGGCCGGCTCCGTTCACGAGGACGATCCTGTGGAAAAGGCGATGATGCGATTCCGGCGCAAAGGGAAAACATATCATGTCATCACCATGGACACTCCGTTGGAGGAACTCGAGGACTTTTTCAATGGTGGCGGCGTGCATGAAAGTGGACCCCAAGACTTCGCTGTGGTTACAGATGAAAGCCGCAAGTTCGTTCTCGGTGTGGCCACAAGATCGGATCTCGAAGAGTTTGTCAAGAGGCGACCTGCTTGAGGCAAGCGATTTTGACCACGGGGGTTTGATCAAGGCGGATTTGTACCCTAAGTCCGGCCATGGACCGAGGAGGAGCCCACGCTCTGGAGCCGCAGCTGTCCCATCATGGACCATGTTCATTTCAAAGCGGCACTGGAATAGAGCATGGGTATAGAATTGCTCTCTTTGGAAAGCGCATCTCTTTCTAAACCTGTCGTGGAAGAGGACGCGCCGAGGAACAAAAAGGAAAAATTTCCTCAACACAAGGATATTAGGATATGTCAAATGGGAGTTTCGGGTAACAGATATTTTTGGATATTGATGAAGTAAATAAACTGGTACAAATGGACTTGGCTTGTGACAATGTTCTGTTGGGAGACCCTCAAGTAAATTTATGTTTGGCCTGAGAATTAATATATGCTCGATGCGTAGCTGGAACGTAACTTGTAGAGGGAAAGGATACAGTTAAAGAATACCTGCGCACGGGCCCAAACTGGGTTGCCAGGACCAAGGATCGAGGGTGCGGGAAGCAGAGGCGAAAGACCGCGAACCGGAGTCCTGCAGCTTCTCCGCGTCAATCGTTTCTTACCTGCCCTGAAAATTGAGGATCACCTCCCCTTCTGCAAATTCGATGACACAAAGTACCTCGAGCACCACTGAGCGAACTCTCCGATTGATTTTGTACGACCAGAAGCTTGCAAGCTGAGGAGCATCCACCTGGATTTCTAACTTCTAACCGCCGATCAAGGTAGTGGCTGCGACTGTTCACAACTCCGGTAAATCGACTTGTGCGATAGCTCCTGGGAATATTCACGAATCTCTAGTGGCGTCTGGATTTATTTTCACGTCGTGTCACGTGGAGTCGCATTTGCAGGTGTGAATATTTGTGAATTACGAGATTACGCGCTCTTTCTGTGGTAGTAAACAACCTTCGCTCTCCGAACCTATCAACCCCGCCTCAACAATAGTCATGAGCCCTGTGTCGAAACGAAAACGCAATGAGGTTGGCAGAGAAGATATCTCGACTCCTGCAGCACAACTAGCCAAGGAGAGCCAACGTCCTCCAAGTCCGCCCTCGACTGGCGCGGAATGTCCGTTTACGATCGAGTACCCAACTTCCGCACAATCTCGAAAGGCGAAGAGGCGAAAGGGAGTAGGTGGAAGTGCGGATGATGAAGACCTTGTGGCGCCGAAACTTGAGCATGTGGAAGATTTGAAGGGATTGGACATAACATATACAATCAGACCTCGAACGCTATGGGAAGATACGAAGAAGTATCGCAACTTTGTTGGTCAGTCCAGAACAATGCCTGCAGAGCACAGTCACCCCGAAAAGTGTTGTTGCTAACAGATTCAATCACAGTCGGAGATGAAACATTTCGTATTAACGATTTCATCTACATCAACCACTCCAATATCGCCCACGGAGCGACCTTGAAGAACACTGACGAAAGACAGTTCTGGGTGGCGCGTGTGCTTGAAGTTCGTGCCAAAGACCAACAACACGTGTATCTTCGTGTCTTCTGGGCTTATTGGCCAGATGAACTCCCAGGCGGCGCCCAGGAATACCATGGAAAACACGAACTTGTGGTTAGCAATCACATGGAGATTATCGACGCTATGACAGTGGCGGGGAAAGCTCCCGTGGTGCACTGGAAGGAAAGTGACGAAAAGGAGGACTTGGAGGGTCTTTACTGGAGACAAACATTCAATGTCTCGACAAACAGATTATCTGTAAGGTCGTAATTGCTCTGTTGAAAGACTGTATTCTGACAGGCTTCTCTAGCATGTGCGAAAGCATTGCATATGTCACCAGCCATACAATCCGGATCACACCTTGATAGGTTGCACAAACGCACTATGCAAGATTTGGCTTCACGACGAGTGCGTCATACGGGACGCGTTGCAGAAAACGTATAATCGAAAGAAGGATGACGGTTTAGATAGCCAGGAGAAGGAGCCAGAAATAGAAAAGCCCACAACCAACGGAAAGGGCAGACGGAAACAAAGGGGGAAAACAAAAAAAGATCCACAATCCAAGGATCCATGGGACGGTTTGTTCTCGGCTGAGATTGAGCTGAAACGGCTTAAAGAGGAAGACGCGAATAGCGAAGCAGAAACCGATGGGGATGGCGACAGCGAGGAACAGCCTGCTTGGATTGTCATTACCGATCATCGAGACAAGGACAAAGAACCGAGCGTTTGGAAAGAGTCGATTATTTGCCTGGCTTGCAAGAATGCCATCAAATAAAATTACATACGTCTACGGTCTTGCTCCCTTTACAACCAGCCATCGACATATCTGGAGCTGAAAGGGCTACAAGACCATACTTATCTTTCTATTGTTAATATTTTGAACAGACTTTTTGTTCCTGGACAATGAGCCGCGCGCAGCTCACTTGTCTGCCGGATCGCAGGCCGCTTTGAATTTGGCAGCTTTGGATGGCACATGATATTAAAGCGTTGGCGGTGGGCCACAGCACACCGGATTCGTCTTTCAGAAAACCAACAAGCAGACTGACACATGTGCATCTGCGCATTTTGAACTATTTTATTTTCCGTTTACATTTTTTTGAGTATTTCGACTTGTTTGTTCAGCGATATAACGAGGTTATGGCGTTTGGTCAGCGGATATATCCGAATTACAAATGGCATACACTGGCTTTTTTCCGTTCTGCTATATTTCAACTAGCCATTTTCTTTCAATTATCATACTCATGTATGCATCTCTCTTTGATCTTTGCCACAATCCTATGCATTCTTCACTACCTGTAAGGTTGGCAATCTTACTTTATTATAGCAAAGTATTGCACAGGCTACAGCCAGCGTGCCAATTATAATGCCGACACTTTCTCTACAACGATTATAACAAATGTGGTTCTCCAAGATAATCACTCTATCGTATAGTACCATTCGTCATCAAGGCTCGACGTGGTTTCCTGAAATGCTACGCCACACTGTGCTAATTGCGTCTATTCTACCGTCCTGCATGCTTCTGTCAAATATGTACTCCAGCAGTTGCAAACAAGTATGCAAGATCCAGCGATCGCTATATTCTAACAAAATCAAGTCTATGCCCTTTGCACCCGCGCAACCTTCTATTCTATATTAATTCAAAACGCCACTCTCATTACGAGGATATACACCAGAAGCTTCAAAAACTATCACCTCGATATTCACTGTTCGGGAACAGTGTACTGAAGATATACCGTATCGATCCTAGAACGGCGCCAGTCAGCCAATTGTTTGTCCTCCAAAACGGAAGAATGAAAATATGTATAGAAGGAAAAAAAAAAAACAAAAGAGAAGAAAAGACGACAGAAATCTCAAACAAGACTTACCATCGGCCCTTTTTGAACCCAGCACCCTTCAGTCTTCCTCTCTCAACGAATCCTCTTTGCTCGTACCAGCGCCGCAGTCCCTCGCCGCTGTCTTTGCCCTTTTCCGTATCCAACGACATACACGCAATGACGCTTCGAACAGGGACCCCGCCTTCTGGCGAGAAAATTTCGTGTTCTGGATGTCCAACATGTTCGCGCGCAAGGTGCTTCACACCATCGACTTTTGGAGAGCCATTGTATGGTCCAAGCAGCGAGAGCAATGTCGAGAGCAGCCGGGAGCCTGTCCCACTAGAGGTGTGCGAAGGATGGAGGAATATAGAAAGCTCTACTGTCGGTCCGTAGGACAGCATGCCGCCTCGAAACGGAGACAGATATGTGTATCCGATGACTTTGTCCGTGGGAGCGTTTGCGCCCCCGCGGTTTTCTGCGTCTCCATTGGTAAGACCCGTCTCGACGGCTACAAGAAAAGGCAGGCCCCGAGAGGTGATATCGTGGAATTTCGCGACGAGGGATGACAATGGCGGGGGATTCTGCGCAAATGTGACGACGGTTTCGCGGATATAGTACGTGTTGATATCCAGAACCTGTGCAAGGTCTTCTTCCACGGCTGGGCGAATTATGACAGCCATTGTGTGAAATCTCTAGATTTTTCGCAGGATAATTGTGGTGCTCTAGAGCTACACAGAGGGGTTTATTTTTTGTGAGAATTCACGACGGAATTGACTTGGATATTATAAGACCAATTTCTCGTCCCGCCCACTACACCTACGTAGGTCCATTGATAAGTCCGCGGAACGGCAAAAAAATAATTTCTAGAGGTTTATCTCGCCAACAGTCAGGATCCCCCCACCAAAAGACCCTGCTCTGCTCACCGCCTTTAGCCGAACATTTTGCCCCGCCAGTTATCCTCTTTACCTTAAGAGCTCACCAAAACATGCCACTTATTGAGTATCGTCATCAATCAATGGCCCCTTTTACTCAAATTCGGTCTTTCTGATATTTAAATTTAAAATTATTGGAGGAGAGAAGACTCTGTTCAAGCAGTTTGGGAGCTAGATAGAAGAATCACTTGATATTTCAAGCACATTTCATCTTGCAGCCCTTCTCTAAGTAGAGGAAAGTCGATCAAGATGAACCCCTCCGGTCTTTACGCCCATTATATCGATGAGCCAGAAACTCCGCGGCCAAGTCCACTTGTGCCACCGTTATGCTTCTCGATGGTGTCACCGGGAGTTTACAGGTATGACTTCTCTAAGATCATTTTGAGTTCTGATGTTTAGCATGATGTTTGATTGCTTTTTGTTGAGATTATACATTGATATTGCATTTTTCGTTGGTTTCATTTTCATTTTGACTTTAGGAGTGTCTGAAGCTTTTGTTGAATTGGGCGTTTATGCTTTCAAATATGCAGTCATTGTTTTGCTTTGCCAACATACTTGAACTTTTGATCTTCCCCGTGGCGATCGATTTGATTTGTTGTGCATGCTCAATCCCTCCTCAACCAAAGAAGAATTTTTAGTTTTTACATCCTCTCCTCACTCCTTTGCGCTAGAATTAATTCATCTTCTACATCTCAATTGTGTTTCAATCCATCATCATAATCAAATATCCTAAGCACTCCTCAGCAACTAACGAGCAGTCATCCCCAGATCCGGCTATCCACTCGAGATCAACTTCCCTATGCTCGAAAAACTCAAGCTTCGAACTATCATGTACGTTCTTTTGGCCCAAACCCTGCTACTTTTATCCCTATCCCTCAATTAACAACTCCCTACCGTTCTTGCCCTATTTTTTTTTTTTTTTACCCTACCTACCCTTCACCTTTTCGAACCTACAAAATCCTCTAACCGGACTCTATTCTATCCAGCTACCTCGCCGACACAGACTACCTCGACGAAAACATCACATGGTGCCAACGCCACGACATCACCGTGCACCACTACCGCGTTCCCAGCGTGCGGGAGCCATTCGTCGAGAACGACCCTGTGGCAATTGAATCCGCACTGCGCGTCCTTTCCGGTACGTTTCCTTTTTCTTTTCCCTAGCCCCTCCCTTTCCCTTCCCTTCCCTTACCCCTTCCACCCTACCTTCTTTCCCTCTCACATTTTCACTACGAGCGTCCAAGACTCCGAACAAAATCCCGACTAAATTCATAACCCCCAACAAGACCGCCGCAACTTCCCTCTCCTCGTCCACTCCAACAAAGGCAAGCACCGCGTCGGCGTCCTGATAGGGTGCATGCGCAAGCTCCTGCAGAAATGGAGCCTCACTGCCATCTACGCCGAATACATGCGCTTCGCAGGCGAAAAAGGCGATGCCGATCTCGAATTCATCGAGCTGTTTGAGCCCAAGTCCCTGGGTGACGTGCCTGAGGACTCGAGACAAGAATGGCTGGTTACTTGACGAGTGTGATGTGTCTTGTAACCTGTCCGTATAAAAACCCCCGAGGAACGTTGATTCTCTGTAGGGCGAATTGACGTTTAAAACAAGTGCAACATTCATAACGTCTTACTTGGATTGGGGGGGGGGGGACTTCTTCTCCGGATGAAATGTTTTTGGAGCTGGTATCTCCCCAGGTTCACACGAGAGCAACGTCTCATCCTTTTCCAGCTTTTTGCTTGGGGAACGAGGATTCATTGTGGAGCAGTGCTCCCGTTGGCCCACTTCAGGGAAAGGGTTGCATATGTCTATGTCCTCTGGAAGGATAGTCCAATCGAATACCAGGATACATGCTGAACCTGTACTCGCCGGGGTCCTTAACATGTCAGCGGGCAATTCATTGGTCTGGGATGGTGGCCTAGGTGCCATGGCTTAATCCGTGAGTAGGGTCCGTGGACTCGTCGGTAATGGCCAATTGGCCGACAAAAAAATCTCTCGAGATTTTACGTTACCATGTCAGACATATGTTAGGTGTCTAATGAGACTAAAAGCAACAAAGTGGAGCGGCAATAGGCAATGGGCAACGGAGCGTTCGAGCACTGTAGATGTCTGATAGGGGAAACAAACATTCAAAAGTCATCTAAACAACGATACTTTATTTCACTGTGACCAAAACTATGTATGATACATGGCTTCTAAACGTCCCATCATTTGGCAGCAGAATGTGAAGAAAACGCGCTGCATGCAACCCATCCAGTTCGTTTCTCTCGTACTACCCAGTCGCTTACTGCTCGGAGGCAGCGGCACCAGTAATAATCTCAACCAGTTCGCCAGTAATGACGGCTTGACGGGTACGGTTGAAGAGAATCTGGAACTTGTTAATCATGTCGGCGGCGTTGTTGGAGGCGTTCTGTAGTCTAGTGTTAGCTTCCAAATCATCTCTTCCCGGGGTATTATTTTTGAGCTACTCACATCCATGGCGTTGCGACGAGCAGACTGCTCGCAGGCGTGACCCTCAGCAAGAGCCTATTGTCCATTGTTAGCTCCATGAACTTTTTTTGCAAAGCTTTTTCATAAAAGATATGGCCATCGTTACTCACCCAGAAGAGAGAGTTGGCGAGGGCGTACTCGCGGAGGTTGGAGAGGACCTCGTCGTCAATCTCGAAGGCAGCGAAGTTGGCTATCGTGTAAATGTCAGTAATTTGTTTGATCCAGAAAAGGGCCATTTATATATATATGAAACATACGGGAGTTCTTGATAGCCTCCTCGGAGAAAGCCTCAACGGGAGTAGGCTCGTAGCTCTGAGCGTTGAGGAACTTGTTGTAGACAATCTGGATCGAGGCGTAGTCGGTGGGAAGCAGGCAAATCTGGTCGGCAATGGCCTGGGCATCGGCAAAGGTGGGGACGTCCTTGCCGACGTTGGCGAAGCTGAGAACAATGTTCTTGCCGTTGGAACGGCCGAGCTGAGCCTTGCACTTCTCACCGAGGACGACAATGTCGGCATCAGGCTTGTTGTGAAGCATGGCACGAGTGTACTTGGAGAGACCGGAATGAATACCACCGCAGAGACCCTTGTCGGAGCTGGCAACAACGATCAAGGTCTTCTTGCCCTCACCCTCCAAAGGCTTGGTCTCGGCCTTTTCAAAGACGGTGTTGGAAGCCTCTCCGTAGCTTCGGGACTCGGTCATGGCCTTCTGGGCACGGGTGAGCTTAGTCGAGGCGACAATCTTCATCGTCTTCGTGATCTTTTCGATGTTCCGAATGGACTTGAGACGACCCTCAATCTCACGAAGGGTAGCGAAGTTGGCGGCATTGGGGACAATGGGCCTGCAAACGGCAGAAACGCCACGAATATCAGTACTATCATCCAATTGATTGCGCTCCAAAAATATTCGACAATAGGAAAAGGCCCATCGATGAGACTTTGTTGGGCAATAGCAAGGTCGTTTCGATGGCAGCGAATGGAGTGAGGGCTTACCGGGCAGTGACCGCGGCGCCAGCCCGGAGAGCCGGACGAGCAGCTCTCGAGAGCATTATGTCGGATATAAGAGGACGAATTGAGCGGAGAGCGATCGACGGCGAAGGGATTGAGGCCGGATACACGAGCTAATCCGTGATGCCTTCAACTGATTGATGGTGGTCGAAGGGGACGTTGTCGGCAAAGCAGAAGCTGGTTTGCTTAGGTAAGCTACGAGCATTCTCTCATTCCCTCATATTAACCAGGTTACTTGCAGCACAAGGTGACGACCGTGCTGTGGAATACCCGCCCTTAGAGTGAACCGTACTACTCAAAAGAGGAACTGCCAAGGCGGCTTTTCTCGCTTCCCCTTCCAAATTCTCGCGCTGGCAGAAGGATCATCATCTCTTCAGCCAATCAGACGCGCCGATCGCATGCCACCCTCTGTCGTTCCTTCCCTTTCCTGCCAAATGCTGAGTGACATGCTTTTCGACTAAGTTCTGCTCTCTCTTGCCTATGTCCTCACTTCCTTCCTTCCTCTCTCTCACAATACGTCCTATTTTCAATCTTCGCACTACCCTTCCACTGGCCTTACTTGAACCTTCTCACACTCGTTGCAACAACCTCATCAATCTTTCTTCATTATCTTCTCCACACTCAGAGTCAGCTCCAGGTGTCTGTCAGGCCCTGCTCTGACTTTCAGATTACACAAACATCGATACGCTTCAAGTTGGCCCGACTTTCAACCTCGACTCCCACCCACGCGCTGCTTCATTCCTTCGCGTACCCTCGCCCTACCTGCAGCAACAGCGGAACACTCTTATTCTCTTGGCTCAGAGCCTCCATCCAAACGACTTGGGCGCATTTTCAGAATGAGCTCATCCGAGGATGACATTCCCCTCGTTGGGGGCGGCAAGCTCAATGGCAACAACAGAGGTAGGTCACATTTGATTACAGTCCTTGGAGCCCTCCTCGACAACTCGTACTCAGAAGAAACGACCTTCAAACTCATATCTTCTCATATACACCCCATTCAAAACTCGGCTTCTCGAATTTCTCTCAATTCTCACCGCGTCTCAATGTACAAGACTAACAATATTCCTGTGTAGCTCATTCGCCAAAGTCGAAGGAAACTATTTCTGCCGATGTTGATAGGGAGATGAATAAAGAGAATCCTCCCCATGGCAGGGGTATCCAACCCGGCATCACACTGCGCCACGGCCCGGTTGAAGAGATGGATGTCGATGAGCCTGCCACTAACGGCGTCACTACAAACGGTGATATGCAAGGCAAGCGTAAATCCAGGGCTAGTGTAAATGGCACGAAGAGCTATAAGGAGCAAAGCAGCGACGAAGACGAAGAGCCTCTGGTACGTCACTTCCTTACTATTTGTTGAGGTTGGTGGCATTGCTGCCCGACCGACGCGAAAAATCCCACTACTTTTGAAGAAAGGTACTGAATGCTTTTGCAACAGAGCAAACGTCGCAGAACTTCCGCCGCCAACCGAAAGGCCGAATCAGAATCTGACGACGAACCGATTATTGCGAAAAAGAAATCTGGCGCCGGTCTCCCTAAAAAGCCCCACAAAGTGACCAAGGAAGACCTTGGTCTCTCTGATGATTCTGATGCTCCAATTAGCGCGAAATTGACCAAGACCAAGGCCTCTATCGAAAAACAAGCCGAGAAGGAGGCCAAGAATTTGCGCAAGGAGGAAAAGAAGCCTGCAGCAAGTAAGCGAGCTGCCAAAAAGGAGGAAAGTGATGACGAGCCGATTCAGAAGAAACGCCGCGGCACGGCTACGAAGAAGACACCCGTCAAAAAGGAAGAGTCTGACGACGACGTCCCTCTGGCTCGGAAGGCCCCGGCGAAGAAAGCGACTGGAAAAGGCAAGACGGAGGCACCTGCACCTGCGAAAAGGCAGCCTAAATCCGATGCAAAAAGCAAGACGCCCAAGCGGGAGCAGACTGAGGAAGCTGGGGAAGACGACGAGGAAGAATTCAGATGGTGGGAGAATCCCATGAAGGGTGACGGCACCAAGAAATGGACCTCGCTCGAGCACAACGGTGTCATCTTCCCTCCGCCCTATGAGCCTTTGCCTGCGAACGTGAAGCTCCTTTATGATGGCACACCAGTCAAGCTCCACCCAGAAGCTGAAGAGGTAGCTGGCTTCTTTGGAATCATGCTCAATTCTACACACAACGTGGAGAATCCGACATTCCAGAAGAATTTTTTTGATGATTTTCAGAAAGTTCTCAAGAAAACCGGAGGTGCCACTGATAAGGATGGCAAAAAGGTCAACATCAAGGAGTTTTCGAAACTCGATTTCCGGCAAATTTTTGAATATTACGAGTCGAAGAAGATCGCCCGAAACTCCCGAGCGCCTGCCGAGAAGAAGGCCGAAAAGGCTGAAAAGGAGAAAGATGAGGCGCCCTATATGTTTTGTCTTTGGGATGGCCGAAAGCAGAAAGTTGGAAATTTTAGAGTTGAACCCCCCGGTCTTTTCCGTGGCCGCGGCGAGCACCCCAAGACCGGCAGAGTAAAGCAAAGAGTTTTGCCTGAACAGATTACGCTCAATATTGGCAAAGATGCTCAGGTCCCCGCTCCTCCAGAGGGACACCGCTGGAAGGAAGTCAAGCACGACCAGGAAGGTACATGGCTCGCTATGTGGACGGAAAACATCAACGGTGCCTATAAGTATGTCATGCTTGCGGCAAATTCAGACATCAAGGGTCAGAGCGATTTCAAGAAATTTGAGAAAGCAAGGGAGCTCAAGGTAAAAATAATTCCTCGCCTATCGCATCTCTGACACTTGCTGACCGGTCCTGGTAGAAACATATTGATCATATCCGAAAAGATTATCGCAAAAATCTTACTGCGAAGCTGATGGCTGACCGCCAATTGGCTACCGCTGTCTACTTGATTGATCAGTTCGCTCTGAGAGCCGGAAATGAGAAGGGAGAAGACGAGGCTGACACCGTTGGCTGTTGCTCACTGAAGTATGAGCATGTGACACTGAAGCCGCCGAACAAGGTTGTCTTTGATTTCCTCGGTAAAGACAGCATTCGCTTTTATGAAGAGTTTGATGTCGACCCTCTTGTGTTCACAAACCTTAAGATCTTCAAAAAGCCTCCGAAGGAGGAAGGTGACGAGATTTTCGATAGGCTGAATGTAAGTCAACCTCTCCATTTGCATTACCCATTGCTGATAACTTTTCAGACTTCGACGCTCAATAAGCACTTGTCGGGCTACATGCAGGGTCTTACAGCTAAGGTCTTCCGTACTTATAATGCTTCGTTCACCATGTCACAGCTCCTGCAAAAGATGAAGTCGGAGGGTTCTGTGGCCGAAAAAGTCAAAGACTACAACGAGGCCAATCGCGAAGTTGCGGTGCTTTGCAACCACAAGCGTACAGTCGCAGCTGGGCATGCCGGACAGATGGAGAAGATGGGTGATAGAATCAAGGGTCTCCAGTATCAAAGATGGCGAGTCAAACAAATGATGATTGATCTGGAAGGTGCCAAGATCAAGAAGAAGAAGGGCGCACAGTATTTTGAGTTGGACGAAGATCTTGACGAGGAATGGATCAAGGAGCATCAAGCGTTCCTTGTCCAGGAACAGCGCCAAAAAATCGAGAAGAAGTTCCAGAAGGACAATGAGAAGCTTGTTGCCGAGGGCGAGAAGGAGATGAAGACCAAAGAGCTGCAGGAACGTTTGAAGGCCGCGGATGAGCTCGCCGACAAATTCAAGAAGGAGAACAAGACGAAGAAGGTCGTTGCCGAAGGCAAGGGTGTGACGCTCGAAAAGCTCGAGGCGAATGTGGAGAAGCTCGATCAGCGAATTACGACGATGCAGGTACAAGCTCTAGACAAGGACAACAACAAAGAAGTGTCTCTCGGTACCTCTAAAATCGTAAGTTTCTTTGTCATTTCTCTTCCGGAATTCATTGCTGACGTCATTCCTTTCCAGAACTATATCGATCCCCGTCTCACGGTCGTCTTCTCGAAGAAGTTCAATGTCCCAATTGAGAAATTCTTCTCCAAGACACTGCGCGAGAAGTTCGATTGGGCGATCAAGTCGGCTGACGAGAACTGGGAGTTTTAAAGCGACTCTTTCCTTTAAGAAGAAATCATATGGCCAATTCAATCAAACGGCCCCTTACTTCACCTGTTACACGCTGTCAAAACCGATAGCTCTTTCAATTCCTCCTTTGCGGGCGACGAAAATTCTTTTCTATATTTGTTTTCGCCGCCACCGGCGTTTGAAGACAATTGCATTGTGCGCAAGTCGTTGCGCCATCAGAGCGACAATCAATATTTTACATGGAAAGGGTGGCAGATCCTTCGCTACTTTGGGGTTGGAGCTGGTTGCGAGATGCCGATAGCGCACGGTGGCATAAGTTTCTTCCCCAGCCAGGCGCAGACATTCTGGTGGGATTGCATAGCGTATTTTGAAGACCACTACAGAAAAGTAGTTCTTTTAAGCATAAGAATTCTAGACTCATTCTAACATATATTCACTCCTGGTATTTTTTATTCTTTTTTTTAAGTGACCGAATTCAGGTGCTGGAGGATTAGCTTGAAAAGAGTAACTGATGGGGAGTGCGATTAGCGGATCATGTAGAGGGGCTTCACCGCGCCGACTGTAATTGGTCAACGTGATAGCTTCTCTGAAGGGCAACAATCACCACAGCACAGAGAGAGGGAAGAATCATGTTACTGATTGGCTTGACAACACTTAGATTGCTTAGTATTTACGCTCACATCTAGGCTCAGTTTATTGCTCTCGTTATCTTGGCTACGGCAGCAGGGTGCGGGATTGTTTTAGCTCATTCGAAGCAATGAGATAGCAGGCGAGTCAGATAATTAAGAAAGATTGCCTAGTGGCCGTTGAGGACGTGAAATGCTGATAACATTGATGCGGAAGATGTCTATTGCTTCGGTCGATCGGCTTAGATCTCGGCATCTTGGAGCGGAGATGAAGACGTGCTCATTGATCCCTGTTCCTCCATTTCCTGCTTCATCTTATGAAAGAGAATATCGGGTTCGTCTGCACCTTCGGTCAATCCGACGATTAAGTCAATTGAGGACGTGGTATTACATTCAAGGCTGAGGTTTTGTTCTTGAAAATCTCATACAATCAATTTTACCGCCACCCGTGTCTTCTCCCTGCATCGAGAAAGCGAGACATTATCGGTTTGGCCGCTGAATATGTCGTCCCATTGTTGTACCAACGGCTGGTTCGCCGAAAAAATCCGAGCAACGGCCTCGCACCGGCGTATGTTTCTACACTACTGTAGGGGCTTTTAAAGGTTATTTCGCTACAATGCACAGCTGCATCATCTGCTCCAAATCTGTCATGGTGTGGTCGTGCTAAATATCTCTCATGAGGTCTAAACTGTTCGTTAAAGTGTGTTCTAGGGCATTCAGAACGCAGCCAGAACGAGATGCGTAGCGGTCTGCCTCGTGGGCTCCGCCACTCTAGGCTACATCACAGCAGCAAAGCAGCTACTGAATCTCCTTTAGTGGCCGAAAGGGTCCACGGCGTCCCTTTGGTGCAGGTGGACCTACCCACTCAGCTCATCAAACTGGAGCAGGGAGAGGCGCAAGGGGAAATCGGTCTGTCTAAAACGCCCCACTAATGTTCCTCGACCCCGTCCCTGAGCCAAGGTTGAATTGTATTGCTAACGGCGGCCGACCAGGACCGATCCCGCTTGGCCCTGTCTCCTCGTGTCTTGTGTTTTCATTTCGCACTCGCAAAACGAAGAAAGCACGGCGGAGCAATCGTCCCTTTTTCCTTTCTTCCTTTGAAGCGGATACAAGTGCTATTTCCAAGCAATTCTCTAACATTGGCGTAACATGGGAATGTACCATACGGCGAGAGAAGGCCATGATATGACCTCTTTGAGGGGCAGAGATTAGTGTCTGTCGCGTGCATCCTACGGTAATAATGCGACGGCAAATGTTCCATCCCCTGAATCTCTTGTCATTTTGAACCATGCGCTCGGAAAATCATACTACGAGGAAGATCGTCATCATCTGACCAGCAATTTTGACCGGATAGAGTAATATCGACCCGTCCCCTGTTGTAAGATCCCTTGCAGCAAAATGGCACCATCTAACTCCAAGAGATGATAGTGAGAAAGACAATTAATTTGCCGTACGGAGTGTGTGTCTGACATCAAGCCATGTGTATGGCTCATCTTTTTTTTTTTCTCTCTCTAATGCAAACCTGCAAGGCGGTCAGTGCTCCAACGACCGCTTCAATACCCGATATTTGCCCGCACCCTCTGTTATAATCACATTGTGGGCTCCGATAATAACAATCGGTCCCCTGTAAATTAATTCTTTATCGATCCGCTCTTCCCCTTCTCTCCTTTGCCTCTCTTCTCCTGCAATTTTTCCATCTAGCAAAGAATTGCGCCCAGTGTGCGGACACTTGGGTTTGCTTATCTATTTTGACTGTCTATTTGTGACTTGATAACAATCATTTGACAATCGTCTGTCAAAGGAAAGCGCTGTTCTCGGAGCCGTGCTCCGCTAAAAGTTTGAATTGTGCGAGAATTGAGGGGCAAATATATAATCCGCACCCCTAAATTTACCGTTGACCTACACACTTCTCCGACTCGAGCAGCAAGATTCGCAGCGAAACAAACAATAATTAGCATTTCTGCTATTTGGCCAAACCATGGCGACGACGGATGGAGCGGAGAAGCCTACCGTGTTGATTATTGGCGGATTAGGTACGCAGGATCTCCTAATGAAATCTTTACGATCTGCCTGGGCCACAGGCTACAGGCGGTAAAGAGAAAAATTGTTTTAACGAAAAGTCGTGAGGAATGGAAGCTTACATTGGTGACCCTCGCCTTGGGGGCTCTTCACAACAGGTTACATTGGTCGTTTCCTTGCATTGCATATCCACGAAAATAACCTCGCCTCAGAGGTGCGCCTTGTTGATAAGGTGCTCCCGCAATTGGCATGGCTGGGCCCAGAGTTTAAAGATGCTTGCGCGCAAGATAAGTTTATGCAGGCGGATGCGTCCCGAGAACGTACGCTGCCCCTTTTCCCGTGCTGACTCCTTGCGACGATGAGGGAAGAAGCGAGACTGATTTGGCTGACAATTGCTGTCTTTTTTGCAACCAACAGATTCACTTTCGCGTGTTTTCGATCGGCCGGACGGTAAACAATTTGATTATGTTTTCAATTGCGGCGGAGAAACACGATATTCACAGGATGATGAGGTGTACCGATTACGTACATACAATCTTTCAGTGGAGATTGGCAAGGAAGCCGCTCGGCGAAATGTGAAATGTTTTGTCGAATTGAGCTTAGGAAGCGTTTACAAGTCAGAGTCGAGTCCAAGAAAAGAGACGGATAAGACCAAGCCGTGGAAACGCGTTGCGAAATGGAAATTGTCCGCCGAGGAGGAACTCCAAAAAATCGAAGGCCTGAATCTGGTCATTCTGCGACTGGCATATGTCTATGGCGATTACTCTGCCAAGTTCGTCGGCACGGCGTTGAGCATGGCTCGCGTATATCAACATCTTGGCAAGGAACTCAAGTTCTTATGGAGCAAGGATACCCGTGTAAATACGGTGCACATCAACGATGTAGCCAGGGCCCTCTGGCGAGCAGCCGACTGGTATGCGCACGGAAAGGATGGTTGGGATGAAGCCAGTTTGGGCAAAACTCCGCTTTTTAACATTGTGGATCACGGAAATACTTGTAAGTCGTCGACTCACCCCGCCCTTCTAGATGCGCAAAATCACTCATCTCATCTTTCCAGCTCAAGGAATCATGTCCGAGCTAATTGCTCAGATCTTCAACATCCCTACCGGTTTCCAAAACAGCGTGATATCCTCATTTGCTCGTCTTAATCTCGACTATGTTGTTGATGATGTTAATGATGAGACGCTTGGCCCCTGGGCCGATCTCCTCGCTGCCGCCAACATTACCCGTCCAGGCCCACTAAATCCGTTCATGGAGAAGGAACTACTCAAGGACGCTCACCTCTCTCTGGACGGTAGCCGCTTCGAGAAAGTGACTGGCTTCACATACGAGAAACCGCGACTTACCAAAGAGGAGCTGGAAAAGGTTATTGAAAGCTATAAACGGATGAATTGGTGGCCTTGACGATGCTTTCGCCCATAACCTCTGCCAGATTGACGACCGAATTCACAAGTGCAGCTTGATTTCGACGAAAGAATTAGCATCTCATCTATCTCCCTACGACTGATGACGATTATGCATTATCAGGCGTCCTGCGATCTCTCTATTTTCGGGCTCTGCTCTAACAGCCAAGCAGGAAACGGGCGTATGTAACGAAATGCAACTGAGCATGTCAAAGAAGCTTAACTGCTTTACTCGACAAGCAAAGCTGCCATGCAATATATATCTCGACCGATCCAATTCACTGCTGGCTAGAAGAGGAGCAATTTCGGTACGACATGACCAGAAGATGTCTTTACTCTAATCATTTTGCAACCAAGGAAGCGTTTATTCTCGGCATTTCTGGCTCTTAGTTGCTTGCGGGAGGACACGGCGCTCGTTTGGGTTTTTTTTTATCCATGTCTCCATGTCTATACCATATTTCCGTTTTATGCATTAGCGTGGCTCCCAGTGATTTACTGGTTTATCACTTTTAATTCAGTTTATAGAATTCCTAGACCCATTCTCATTTGAGCTTTGTTTATCCATCAACTTGACAATCATCCTGCGTTTTCTAACACGTCTTTGTTTGAGCATATTGAAAAATCGATGCCAATGCCCATATTTAATTGGTAATTAATGTTTAACTGTTACTGTATTATAAGCAGTATATTTAGATGAGCCGCGGGGTGATCTTCTATATAGAGGAACCAAGCTTATGCGTCGGATCTTTATTTCGTCTCATTGCTTGTCACATTTATAGAAACGCATTGATTGAATATAATGAAGATTCTCGGCTCGGTCCGTTCGGGCCCCTGAAGCGATGCCCAATTGATAAGTGAGTAGTCACATGTGACGCAGTCCTTACAGTTGAAAGTGTACACAGCCAGTACACAGCGTCATCTAGCCCCAGAAAAATATTCTACATCAATGACAGCTCATTAGCTTTCCTCTACATCAGCCCTTCTCGATGGAGCTTATTCCAAGGTCTGAATAAGGTCCATCTGGAAGGATGCCTCTATTGTCATGATCAGCTCGCACGGAGCTCTTACTCTTCAACCTCAATTGATCCTCAATCGATCATTTATTTCAACGCAACGGGCTCAGACCCACACAGGTTCGCTCATTTCAAATTGAGAATTTTTCCAAAGACTCTAACAGGCTAATTGTCATTGCAGCGTGAGAATCCAGACTCACTGAAGCCACACGGCATCTGCTTCTCTCAAGATTCACGCCACAATGGATTTTACAAACCTTCCATTTGACGTCGTGATTGGGATAGTCCGACTACTTGAATTTGCGGACATCGCACGGTGTCGTCGTGTGTGTGCTTCATGGAGCAAAGCTTTTTCTCATCCAGAGCTGCTTCGTGACGTCCTTTTGTGGAGTGTGCCTCTAGCTAGAGAAGTAAAGTACTTGAAAAAGCTGGAACAGTCAGGGTTGCGTTCGGCTCTGGAGCGGCGCTGGTCTGAGATCTTTCAGGACGTAGCACCTCGTTGGGATGCTTTGAAGAAGGCGAGGCCTCGGTCTACCCAGCGCATCTCCTTTTATCGACCCTCAGCCTCGAACTCTCCATTAGTATACGACGTGGCTCCATGGCATCGCATTGATTCCAGTCGGAAGTTTTTCCCGGAATTTGACGAAGCGGATCGCCAATGGACTTACTCGGATGGCTTTCTAGTCTTCCCGGAGCCGACAAATGGAGACTACTTGGTTCTCGATTTGCACTCGAGGGGAATACTTGGAAAGGTCCCTTTCTTGAGAAAGGGAAAGACTGTTAGAAGAATTCGACTAAATGAAAATATCCTTGCAATTGAATGGGCAGAAGAACAGCCTTTCCATCAGCTCAGTCCCCTTCACCCAGAGGAGCTTGTGCATCGCCATTTTGTGTCTATTTTTCAACTCGAAACTGAGCCAGAAACAGAAGATGGGTCCCAGTCTGATTCGCCGGTCCGCTTGGACGTACAGCTCCGTTATGAATGGAAGTTACACTTCTTGGGACTGCCTCTGACTACTCGAGATCGATTTTTTACAGTACACACAGGTTCCTATTATGCGGCGTACTTCTGGCAACCGAATCGGAATGCGTGGGGTGAGGATGAACCGATTGAATCGTTGATAATCTGGGACATTACACCTGCAGGGCAGGCTCACTCTGATTCTGAATCTCCCCTTTCGTCAGCCAATGTTCACGGGCGTGACCACAAAGATCTCGGAGACGTGAAAAATAGTCCTACTGTTGTCAAACGTCTAAACTTTCGGGACCTGGAATTCTTCAACGTTAGGCAGGGCAACGAACCTAAGTTGAAACGCTTGGATATCGATAAAGGCGTGATCTATTTCCGCGAAGAAGTGAAAACCGGCCTTTTTGGTAATGATGTCACGGCAGGTCTTCCCTTACACCAAAAGTTTAAAGAGACTATCACTGCCCTTCCAGTTATCGGCAATGGCCCTATCCAGCGAAAAGAACATGATGATCCTGACCCGTTCTTTCAGGGCGGTGTTGCGAATTACCGCCTATTATATTACGCATCGAGATTTAGAAGTGGTTTCAAGGGTATAAGTCTCCGTAACAGGGTAAGCATCTTTGTTTTTTTTTCCTCCATCCGTGTTACTGGGTAGATTATGCCTCGGGAAGGGTGCTGCCTCTTTCTGCTCACCAATTTTGTGTGTTTAGATCCCAAACGACGACATAAGAGTTGCTTCTTTTAGTAAGAAACACAATGTTCTTTTCATCGGCGAATTGAAATCCACAGCAAGCTGCCCAATCCCGACCTGTTCAATCTGGTTCGGCTGTATGAAATCATATTATTTTGACGGCGATTGCGAAAATGATCAAAACTTACTTGATCGCAAGGTTGGAATGCAGCTTCTCGGCAGTAGTCAGGTCTATGTGGACGAGCGCTGGCTCATTGGTGAAGGTTTTGACGGGAAGATTACAATATGCAGGTTTGGTCTGGGATGACGATGATGCCTCCATGCCTCTATCACTTATTTTATCATATTGCATGTGCTCACAATTCTCCCGCAATATCCCTCTTTTCCTTTATTCTTTGTTAGCATCCGATTGACCGCGAATGTGTGGTCCCATTTTCTCATAACTACTTACCCAGGGCTCATCAGCTTTACACTTGACGAATTGATGACATAAAATGAACTACTATCTACTATATTCAAACTACATTTTCTTTTATCCGTATTTTTTTTTTTTTTTTTTTTTTTTTAAAAAAAAAAACACCCCCCCCCCCCCCCCCCCCCAACGCCGTATTAGCGTCGAAGCTCATAACTCTATAAAAGACGATAGTTAACGCTATAGAAACAATTTAAACACAAAATAATAAGCATATACACCCGCAAAAATGACCGGTCTCAGGAAAAAGTACAGCCAGGGATACTCATTTTGCAGCGCAAAGCCAAGCATCCTGAGGATCCACCGCTCAATCGTCGACCTCGGCGCTCCCGGCGTGAAGAAGAAATCATCCATGGCGCCATGCGAGACGGCCGACGTCCTGTACGCTCGCCGAAACATGTCCTCTTCGTAATCTTTGACTTGTCCGTCCAATCGACCCAGCATCTCCGCATGCCCTTGCCCGTCTTCCCCTTCTCCTTCTCCTTTTCTATCCGCCTGTCTCTCATCATGTTCTCGCGTCCCCCTCGAAGAATCCGTACCCTTTACAGCATCAACGATCCTCTTGGCGAGGCTCAGCGCATCTTCCATTGCTAAATTGACGCCCTCGCCCGCATACGGCGGCATCACGTGTGCTGCGTCGCCGAGCAGCGTCAATCCGGGCACATTCTCCCACTTGAATCCCACAGGAAGCACGTAGAGACCCTTGACGGGCACGACGGCGGCGTCGTCGGCCTTGTGTATAAAGTTGAGTAGATCCGGTGACCAGTCTTTGTATTCGGCGAGTAAGGCTTCTTTGGCTGCGCGGCCTTTTGTTGGGTCGAGAAAGTTGTTGTTGTTGTTGTTGTTGTCGTCGGCCCGTCTTGACCCTTTGGATCCTTGATCTTGACTCTGGCTGTTATCATTTCTGCGTTCATTGGTCGTGGAGTGGCTCGAGTCAAAATCTTCCCGGACACTGCTCACATACACGTTAATGCTCCCATCGCCCAGCTGCTGCGCCGTGAGGGATTGGCCGTCCGAATAAGCAAATACCGAGCCGCGGTTGACGAGCTTGTATACCTCTGGCGCGGTGACTTGCGCGTTCGGGATGGAGAGCGCAGTCCGGATGATGCCTGCGTAGTATGGTTTCGTATCTTGCGGTATAACGGGTTCCTGTTGATCATGTCGTCTCTGGTGCTCCGAAGAAGAATGGGCATGGGTTTGAGTTTGGGCAACAATGAATGATCGGACTTTACTCCACAGCCCCTCCGCGCCGACAATCAGATCGAATCCGCGCTCGACATGTTCGTTGCCGTGCCCGTCTCTGAATTTTAATGCGTAGTTTCTTTTCTTTGCTTTTGCTTTTCCTTCTTTGCCGCTTTCTGTATCCTCTGAGGATACTCCTTCTCCCCTTTCTTCTGGGGACACTGCGCTGGATGCTTCAGACACTTCACCCACTTCACCCACTTCCGCTTCCATTTCATCTAGTATAGCAATAAGCCGTCTATCCCACTTAATACACCCCTCCGGCAAACTCTCATACAAAATCCTACGCAGCTCGGCGCGATCAATTTCCGGCCTGGCTCCCGCACGGTCTGTCTGCGTACTATTTGCGCCAAGTACGTCGCCGCCACTCTGGCCATTGGCCTTGCCCGGGCCATGCTGGAGATACACTTTCCCTTGCTTATCGCAGAGCAGGAGCGCCTCGCCGTCATACCGCGCGTGTTGAAGGAATGCGTCGTACAGCCCGCATGCGCGCAGCGCGGCGATGCCCGTGTTGGTGTGCAGGTCGAGACTGCCTCCCTGGGAGCGGTAGTTTGGATGTGTGTCGGACTCGAAAATGGTGAATGATATGGATTGGCTGAAATTGGGGAGATTGGGGCCCTCTCGTCCAGAGGAGGTTTGTGGAGGAGAGGGGTCCTGGGAGGATTGAGATGCCTGGAGAGGTAAGACGTGCAGGAGCCGGGCGAGTGTGCATCCGGCTGGCCCGGCGCCGATGATGGCGATGTTGAGAGGCGGCATTGTTTGATGTTTGTAGTTGTAGTTGTAGATTGTTGGGTAGTACAGTACTTGTATATGACTTGGTTGGATTGGTTTGGATAGAGTGGCGGTCGAGTCTGCTTTGGTGGTTGATGGTGGTCGGGTGTTGAATGGGGATGGTATGTTTTGTTTATATTCTTTCTTTTCGTCTTCCTTGTCTTTCTGTTGATGAGATCTGTCTTCTCGTGCTTTCGTACTTTGGTTTCTTTGGTTCCTTTGGTTCAAAACAAAAGCAGTTTGTCAAATCAAGCCCAGACACAAGCGTAGAAACCAGATGGCAATCGTAGACACGCGACGATAGATAATAAACAACTGACAACTGACAATGAACAATTCTCCACAACTCGATATGCCCCTCAGTATTTTATCTATAGTCCTATAATCAATCAGTCAACGTCCTGTCCCTTATCAACAACTTCCATCCAACGCTTTATTAGCACATGCAGCATACATACCACAACAATATCCCAATTTTCTTTATGAAGCCGGATGCAAGTCCAAACTGTGTATCCCGCAATGTTGTAAGATATCGGCTTTCGAATCAAGTCTAGAAAGTGTAGGTTGTCAGGTTGTCAAGTTGAACACAATATATTCATGACACTCGGGCATTGGGAGTGTATTTATATACCGCTCAAAGTCCATAAAAGCCCTAACAGCACAAATTCCTCTTCACTTACATCACAAATTATTACGCTCCCAACTTACACATTGCATGTTGCATGTTGCAGGTCTGCCCTGACGCTCGCCCGTCGCATGTCGCTGTCGCAAAGCCCGAATCTCCTCAACCCCAGGGATCCCAATACTAGCGCAGCTGTCTAACATCAACCAAGCCCAGCCACAACTTGAACTAAACGGTAGTCTACGGCTTAGTTGTGTAACTAACGTCCGCGAACTGTAGTCTGTCTGTGTCCGGGTGGGCTTGGGTCCCCTTAGTCCTGCGCCCCAGGGCAGCCTACGGCTACTTAGGCTACTTAGGCGTCCTAGGCGTCCTAGGCTATTTCTTAGCCCCTTGCGCCGCGTGAAAATTGAGCGGCGGGACCGAGAGGGCGGCAGGACGGGATGGTGTTTATCCGGGATGTCGGCTGGGAACACCTAACGGATATGATGAAAGGTGACAGGGTGAGCTGGTACGGAGGAAGCGCTCTGCTAATATGCTAATTCAGATGAGAGATTGAGCGGTCTGTTACAGAGATGGCATGTCGAAAGTGTCATGGTGGAAAAAAATACGGTATAGCTTTGGAAAAGAAATAAATGTATATATATATATATATATTTTCGGTGTCCTTTTACACAGGAAAAAATATTTCAACTAAATAAAACTGTGATTTAACGAACAGATAGTCAATGGAATTAAAATAGTCAAACATGTTGGGCTTGCTCATTAATATCAATTTTAATCCTAGGAAACGCCTGCGCCCTACAGGATGCGGGGTACTATATAACGAAATATTTCAGACTTGTTAATTGTGCCAAAATCCCCCAAAGGAGTATTCAAGTTGATAGTATCAACACTTAATCATGCGTGGGCATGACGACGCTGGCTTTGGTGGCAAGGGCGTCCTCGGCTCTCCACAAGCTCGTGACAGTCTTGAGCTGAGTGTAAAAGTTCAATCCGGGCTTGCCGTAGAAATTGCTCGCGCCTCCACCGGCGATACTCTTCTTGTTGCCGGTGAAGGAGAACATGGGCAGAGGAACGGGAATGGGCACGTTGACTCCGACTTGGCCAGCTTCAACTTGGTGCTGGAACTTGGTAGCGGTGGAGCCGCTGTTGGTGAAAATCGCCGTGCCGTTGCCGTACGGGTTCTTGTTGATCAGTTCAATGGCTTCGTCAAGGGTGTCTACATTGAGGCACACGAGGACAGGGCCAAAGATTTCCTCTGTGTAGCATTTCATGTCTGCCGTGACGTTGGTGATGACGGTGGGGCCGACCTACGATTGGAGTAATTGGTTAGATTTAAATTTTGACAGAAGAGGGGTCGAAAGAAATGAGAAAGAAAAGAAAGGATAACAAGGTGAATAAAAGAACGACTTACCCAGTTTCCGTTGGGATACTTGGGAGGCTTGTAGCCACGACCATCGAGCAAGATGGTTGCTCCCTCGTCCTCTGCGCTCTTGATAAGCTCCTCAATGCGCTGCTTGCTCTGAGGGCTAATGACCGGTCCCAGTTCTGCACCCTCTTCGAATCCGCCATTAACACTCAGACCCTTGGCGCGCTCTGCAATCTCGGCGACCCAGTCTTTGGTCTCGCCGACCATGACTAGGGTGCTGAGAGCCATACATCTCTGTCCCGCGGCGCCAAAGGCAGCGCCCACAATAGCATTGAGCGCGTGGTTCTTGTTGCAGTCCGGAAGGACAGCGGCATGGTTTTTCGCGCCCAGGTTGGCCTGGACACGCTTGCCATTGGCGGACCCACGAGTATAGATATATTCTCCTGCGCGATTGCTACCGACGAAGCTGATTGCCTTGATGGCGGGCTCATCAATGATAAAGTCGACCGTTCTGGCCGCACCGTGCACAATGTTGACCACACCTGGTGGAAAGCCTGCCTTTTCCGCGAGCTCCGCAAGAATCATTGCCGCGCCAGGATCTCTTTCTGAGGGCTTGATGATGATGCAATTACCGGTAATGGTGGCAATGGGGAGGCACCACAGCGGAATCATAGCCGGAAAGTCTGAAGCAAATTATTAGATTGGCACCAGAATTGAAGCGCAAAGATTATTCAAATTTATAACTCACTGAACGGGCAAATGCCTGCCACAATACCAAGTGGCTCGCGGTAGGTTCGAGTCTCCATATCCTTGGACACCTCGAGCACCTCGCCCAGCATCTGCGTAGTGATGCCGCATGCAGTTTCCGCGACCTGAAGTCCACGAAGCACATCACCACGAGCGTCCGCAAATGTCTTGCCCTGCTCCATCACAATGCTGGCGGCAAGCCGATCCCAGTGCTCCCGGATCAAGGACACGAATTTGAACATGATTTGCTGCCGATGCAGCAGGCTCTTGGACTTCCATTCCGGGAACGCTTTCTCGGCGGATTCAACCGCCGCCTTGAGCTCCTCATCGGTGCTCTGCGGGACTCGCGTCACTAGATTGTTGGTGGCGGGGTCGTGGAGGTCGATCCATGTCGTGGCTTTGGATGGCACAAACTTATTGTCCAGAAAGTTATGCGTGTCAATGACAGTCTGCACCTGCTCGTGACTCGTAGGGTATTGCTCTGGAGTGCTCGCCGCAGAGGTGGTTGCTGGCTGCAGATACCGCGCACTAGCATGCAGCGCTCTCACTGGACTGCTTCTCAGCTTCGACAGTGAACAGCTGGGCGGTGTTCGCGCTGACAGTATTGCAGGTCTAGAGAGGGATACTCTGCCAGAGTTGAAGGGCACGGCCTTCAGAATTGTTCGTCGAGCTGCCATGTCCAAGAGTCGATCGGTGGAAGAAAGGATAAACAACGGCTCACACGTCACAAGGAGCAAAGAGGTGTCACGAAGGGAGGAGGAAGAATGGCAAATGAGAATATTCAATTGAATCACAAAAAGAACAGATAGCCGGTCCTGTACCCGGGATTACCTGAAAAGATCGCTGATTGCCACGAGGATCAATCGCTCGGTGGAGGAGGAGCTGGAGGAACTGGCAACACTACAATGATAATACTGCCCTCTACGCCGGGCCCTGCCACCGGACCGGTGACACAACCAACTTATCGCCCCTCGGGACTATGATGGTCCCTTAACTGTCTGCTTAAACTCAGTTAGGAAATCCCACGCTGGAATGCGGGGCTGGCGTGTTACCGATAGGCGGCCAGCGTCGGCACAATTGGCCAATCGACCAGTGCCGAAGACGAGTATCAGACTTGCCAAACACAATATCAGATAAACATAAGATCCATCAACAAAGACCGATCACGGTCAAGTCGTTATTGTATGATATTAAAAAATCCCAAAAAATAAGAATAATTGAGAAATGCACATGTGTAGCTCTCCATTCACGGCATAATTGGCATTTCATTGATTAGAAAAAGAATGCGTAAATTTTTTTTTTCCCGAGAGAAACTCAATAAAAGGTTTACAGCAGTTGTACAGAAAAAGGGATGCTGCCTCCGCCTGTGGGAAGAGCGCTCAGAGATATCATGACCAAAATTCATTCTTTCCTTCTTCCGCTTCCGGGTCCATCACCTCCAAGAGGTAGACCATGCATCTAATGCCCCTCCTATATAAAATGCTGTACATCTACTCCGACGCAGCAGCCGAAGAGCGCGTGGTGCGCTTGTTCACCTCAGTCTCCGACTTCTCGGTGCCAGTGCTCACGGCCTCGGCAGTCTTTGCCTTGGCATCCTGAGCAGTCTCCTTGGCCTTGGTGGCAGCCGCCTTGGCCTGTGGGGCCGCGGCGCTGCCGCCAGAGAAGATGGCGCCAACCAAGATGGAGAAAATGGTGACGGCGATGACACCAATACCACCAGCAATCTCAGGAACGAAGCGAATAGCCTCAATAGGGTCGGTCTTGGCAATGGCCAAAAAGAGGTCAAACTTCTCGCGAATGTAGTGGATCGGGTCATCAGCGAACTTGAGGTCCATGGGAGACTTGGGCTTCTCAGAGGGCTTGGGCCGGGTAGCCTCATCCTCAGCCTTCTCGACGGCGTATTTGACGTCAAAAGTCTCCTTTTGAAGCTTCTCAGCGTCCTCAATCGAGTGACCAACGTAGATGTTGTCAAAGAGAATGTCGTTTTGCATGGTCCAGATCTCGAAACCAATCTAAAATGGGGCGCTGATTAGTCATCTAATCCCACTTTACAGCAAGATGAAGAGAGATTCTCATCGAGGACGGCTACTTACAGCACCAATGGGCTCAAAGTTAGAAGGAGTCTTGTCCTCAAAGTAGTCGGGGTTGGCAATCTTGCGAGGCTTCCACACGCCCTTGTAGGCGGGGTTGTCGATGAACGGCGCGGTCCACTTGCCCTTGAAGGCCGGGTTCTTCTTCAAGGGAGGAGTCCACTTGCCGCAGCCAGAGACTTCGTCACACTTGGGGTTGGGCACGGTAGGAGGAACCCAGTCACCGTCTTCCTCATCATCCCAGTCCTCGGGCTTCTCAGCCTCAGGGTCAGGAACGAAGGCAGGCTCATCCTCGAGCCAGTCCTCGGGCTTGGTAGCTTCCTCGTCGACAATCTCAAAAGGCGCTTCCTCATCCCAGTCCTCGGGCTTGGTGGCCTCGGGGTCAGCAATGCGGGCCTCATCAACCCAGTCGGCAGGCTTCTTGTCCTTGGGGTCGTCAATCTCCTTCTCAGGGTTGACCGAGGGGCTGAAGTCCTCCAAGAGGCTGCCAGTCTTGACCGACTCGCCGTCAACCCGGATCTCAAAGGTCTGGTCCGGCTTGACAATAAGAGTATACAAAGCGGTGAGCTTGGTGTTACGAGGAATGGGCGGCGACTTGAGGTGCTTCTCCTCGTATTCACCAGTCTTGGGGTTCTTGTGCTTGAAGATGAAGTGAACCTAGAAATAATTAATACAAACTGCACACTGAGACTGACGGGGACGAAAACCTGCCTTGTTGGTGGAACCGCACTTGTCGGGACCGAACATGATCACGTAGGGAGAGGCGTTGGAGAACTCCTCGGCGTGAAGCGCCTTGTTGTCCTTGAGAAGCTTCATGTAGGCACCACCGCACTCCAGACCATCTGTGGGACAAGCTCAGTCAGCGAGTTTTCCCTCAAAGTTGGACAGGAAGCAATTCATGGGACTTACTTTGGAGCTTGACCTCATACTGAACGACAAGAGTCTTTCCCTTGTTGTTCAGGGCCTTGTCGAACTTGGCGGAGATGGCATGGTGAGCAGCCGGGTTCTTGACGACGAGACCCTTGTCACCCTCAATGCCTTTGAGCACATGAGGCTCCTCGACCGCCCAAGTACCAACGTAAGCCCACTCCTCCTCAGTTGCCTTGTCGTCGGCCTTCTTGGCGTGCGAGGGAGACCATCTGGACTCCCAGTCGTCGGTGAATTGCTCAAAGAAAGGAGCTTTGACCTCGGAGGGCTGATGCACCAAGCAGCTGTCAGTGTTCCGCACAAATGAAGCTCCTAGCTCGCCATTCCAACGACACGGAGAGGCAACAATGAATGACTTACAGTAAAGGTAGGCTTCTCAATCGACGAAGTGGTGGCCGATTCAGCGGCATCAGCGACGGCATCAGCGCGGACCTGACCCACGAGGACCGCGCTGGACCAGACCGCCGAAGCAAGGACGGCGTTAAGACGCATCGTGATTCAGTATCTGCACAATGCACCTAAGAAGTAAACAGGAATAAATTAGCAAGGCGGAATGGAGGTGGAAGCCACACTCTCACGCACTCAGTCGTTCTTCTGATTCAGAAAAGAAACGAAGGTGGTGTGCTCTCCGGGGAAGGAAGTAGAAGAAGGTGCTTTTGAAGAAGGGCGAGCTGATAATGCGGAGCTCGGGGAGTCGAAAAGGACACGCAGTTACTTTCCCTCGGGCTTGTCGACTTATCAAACTAAACCATTCAGGTCACCCAAGCGGCCCAAGAGCGAAACTTCCGAAGCAAATGGAAACATGGCCTTTTTACCATGTAATTCAATCCACATTATCGACGATCCAATTGGGTTTCTATTGATGACTTTCATACCCTGCACATTCATACATGTTTCATTACATTGTCTGATGTTGAATATCAATCTTTCATTGACATGTCTTGGCACCTGAAAGCACCTCTCAACATGTAAAGCTCGTGGCCGCCTGAGACCCCTCGCTACCGATGCTTCTGGAACATGATCCAAACAAGGTAATCAGCTCGAGATCACGTTGACTTTGTCCACCAAACATTCAATGTAAGATATTTTACTTTCTAGGCTCTACTCGCTATCTACTTTGTACTTCAATAGCATTTGCACTTACTAGCAAATAGCATACCTTAGGTGAGCACAGTAGGTCAATTCTGTACCTTAAGTAATGCACCGGTGATTGGTTGACAGTTATGTGGGGAAGAGAAGTACAGTGCTGTGTACCGGTACTGTCAACACGAGCCTGATCTGCAATTGATATACCGTCCAGATTCCATTCACACTGTTCGGCTGGCATCAGCTATCTAGTCTGTAAGTACGTAGATATGATCGTTTCATTTCTGGGTCTTCAATTTCACATCTCAGAAGCTCTGACCGTGCTATACTGCCACAAGCACACGTTTCCCCGTCCGAATGATGCAATTGGAGGAAATGGGATCGGCAAAATTATCGCCGACCAAAATAGTTTCAATGGGTGAGGGGTCCAGCATCATTCTCCGCGTACTCATTCCTGTTGTCGCTTTATTTTTCTTTATAGATACACTCGCTTTCATAGATAAAAATCAGCCGCCAAAATGGCTGAACAGGCTGGGCAGAACGATCATCTCATCATCAGCCATGATTCCCAACACCCCGCGAACCTAATCTGCGAACTGTGCCGAAAGTTTTACACCTTAGGATGGGTATTTCTTCTCATTCTCAACCGCTGAAACAGTTGCTCATTCTGCTGTAGGTTACTGGTACTGGAGGAGGCACCAGCATTCGTAAAGAGTGAGCAAAATAAATCTTTTGTCTAAGCTGTGCTCGATTGCTAACCCCTGTAACCTCCAAAAGTGATCACATTTTCCTTGCCCCCTCGGGCGTCCAGAAGGAGCTCATGCAACCCACTGATCTCTTCGTTCTCGATTACCCAACTCGAAATTACCTCAGAAAACCCCAGCAGCTGAAGCCGTCTGCCTGCACCCCGCTGTTTTTGGCCGCCTTCGACCGAGGCGCTGGATGCTGCATCCACTCACACTCTCAATGGGCCGTGCTAGTGACGCTTCTTGTCGAGAGAGACCTTGGCAAGGACGCATGCTTTGAGATCAGCAACATTGAACAGATCAAGGGAATTGGCAAGGGTAGAGGCAAAGCCGGAAACCTGGGCTACTTTGATACGCTGCGCATTCCCATTATTGAGAACACTGCACAGTAAGCCCCACTTGACCGAAGGTAATAATGGATTCTGGCTGACAAAATGCTAGCGAGGAGGATCTCACTGAAAGCCTCGAGGCTGCCATGGAGAAATACCCTGATGCATTTGCCATCCTCGTTCGGCGTCACGGAGTGTAAGTCTCCAATGTGATCCCAAAATTCCAACTGCTGCTGATACTCTGTGACAGTTATGTATGGGGCGATAATGTGCACAAGGCCAAGACTCAGGCCGAAAGGTGAGAGAAATTAGAGCCTACAAGTTGATCTGTATTTTTCTGACCTGGAAAATAGTTTGGATTATATATTCCAGCTTGCCGTGGAAATGCACAAGCTGGGATTGCCGTGGAAAGTATAATATTCAACATTTGACAAAAAATAAATATCAACCCGATAAAATTCAAAAACCCACCCGAAAACATTTTATGACTGTTGAAACACCGATCTGATCACCTTGACTCCGATCATCAATGAGATTGGTAACACCAACAAAGCCACGGTTTTCCAAGCCCATTCTTTCAATCTTCCTCAGGCGTTCTCGCCATGACTTACAGAGCAATGGCTGCAACAACTGCGCCGGCAAAGCCAGCAATCGGTACAACGACGACATGATGAGCAGCCGCGCCAGTAGCGGTGCTTGTGGCAAAAACCGCGGCGGAACTTGATGTCGCAACTGCTAAATGTGATCAATATGTTGACTTGAAAGGTGCTACATCCCAGACATACCATGACTAGAAGAAGTGGAGTGCTTAGGAGACGCCTCCGTTGGCTCTACCGTCTCCGTTACCTTGGAGACACGGTGGGTGGGAGTGGCAGAGCTATCTTGCCAATAGTAAGAGCTGGCACAGGATGACAGACATTCTCCATATTTCTTTGTGTCCTCAGGAGATCCCTTTGATGACGAAGTCAGCTCACAAGAACTTTTGTCTCTGATCAGAACTAGAAAGGCAGAATTCTTACATTCCCTTGGTCACAATTTTGCGCGCATTGCGTGTTCTTGTTCGCCTGTGAATTGTTTGGACTCGGAACGCCCACACACGCCGCTTGACAGTTGAGATCCGTCGGTGTACCTATATTCAATTAGCTCGGTCGGTCATGCGAGAGTAGCAATGGATAGCAAAACCAAGGTATGCGCGTACATTTGTTCAAGCAGGCTTGCTGCGATGCCGTTGTTCCGCTAGGGCTCTGTCCGGTCGATGTGGAGTTTCCCAGCGCCGAGACCGCGACGGTGAGACTGAGCGTGGCAATCACAGTGAAAAACCTCATTGCGGAAGATTTCCGATTTTGTGACTAGATGCGATATGATATGAGACCTTGAAAAAAGAGCTCTTTTAGGTCTGAATGTTAGGGAGAAAGGAGGAAAGAAGAGAGAGAGAAAAAGAGAGAAAAGGAAGAGTGAGCAGAAGTTGGTATGTAAGTTGCGAAAAGTTCAAGAAGAATAGGAGGGAGACAGCGGGGTCCTCGTATGTCGCGCAGGTAGATAAAGAGGGGTTTCTATCTTGCCCACTTGAGCTGAAGTCGATATTTGCGGGTTTGGTTTCATTGTTGACAGGTGTCATTGCATAGGCTAATCGAGGAATGCAGTACAGCTATGCTGGACGAATTTCCAACTCCATGACATGACGAAACACTACCCGTTTTCATTCAGATCGTCTATATAACTGCCCTGACCAAGGTGTCAGGTGCCACATTCTCTACAAATGAGATCGTCTGGCCGTTCAGTGTTCTGATTTAGACTTCAACAGTTCCTCTTTCGAGCTTTCCCGAAGGGTCTTTGGTAGATTCCATGTTTGACGCGTTTCCAGAACTTTTGCTGCCAATCAATAGGTTATTTGACTGCTGTTTAATTGAAGGTTCGATTGATATAATTATTTGACAGGAATACTCGTGACTTTTTTGCCTGCGCATCCATTTATTTTGGGTCTTTTGATTTGATAGCTTGTGGATCGTTCTCAACCTTGGTGGTTTGTTCTTTTTGAGATCTAGAAGCGGAAATGACTTGGTTCGTTTCTGATTGGCTGGGTCCCTGTACTTAGCGCTCTGGAGGGCGATCGCGGTCCAAGAAACGGCCGGGGCGCGTCCCTGTCGGTCGCGTCTCCCCGCTGCCCACCCGCGCGTATCCTCTCCGGCAGCTTTCATGACGACTGTTATCGCGATTAAACGCAATTTCTCCGACATGTTCAGCCGTCCGGATTCGGCGAAGGCCACATTTGTCTCCAATGTACAGCGACGATGGTGATGATGATGGATTTGGCGGATTTGCGGGAATTGATGACGAAGATCTTTTAAACGCTGCAACCCAATATGATCATTCGACAACTCGGACCACTGCGAGGCAAAAAGGAGGACAGACGGGCCGTGTCCATCAATCAAGCACTGTAAGAAGAAATTCTACGATTCTATAAATACTCTCTAATTATATCTGCAAAACTCAGACTCCGATTATAGCTGCAGCACAATCGCGCCCCGCTCTCCCAACTTCCCTCTACGTTCGAGCAGCCGAATCGAAACGACAAAGGCTGAATGTCGTGGAGAAAACCGGTTGTGAAGCCTCTGCAGGAGCGCCTTTAGCCCATCGTGGTGATGATCATGCTAGTCTTTCAGCACACCCCGCGGCATATTTGACAACAGATGATTACGGATCGGACGAGCTAGATGAAGCTGATGATACACGGCTTGATCCTCCGTCCTCTGCCACAAAAGCAGGAAGAACCCCATCCATATTCCTTTCCTCCCAATCATCAGCGCGCACACCCACTCATCGAACAATAACTTTGGGCCCACAGACAAATCTTCGCCAGACAACGTTGTGGGGCGGAGCATTGCAGACAAATGTTCAGAATTCCCAAGGTGCAGCGCCTCGTCGGGCCTGGCCACTGGCCAACCAAGACGAGCTCCCTACACATCACAAACTAGATCCAGAAGCGCTGAAGACATGGGTGTATCCGACGAATCTTGGCACGATTCGAGACTATCAGTTTAACATCACTCAAAGAGGACTTTATCACAACCTTCTGGTCGCATTGCCCACTGGGCTCGGGAAAACGTTCATCGCAGCAACAATCATGCTCAATTGGTTTCGCTGGGCCCCCGAGTCTCAAATCGTCTTTGTTGCCCCAACCAAACCATTGGTCACGCAACAGGTTGAGGCCTGTTTTGGCATTGCGGGTATACCAAAATCCCAGACCACATTGCTTACTGGCAGCACACCTCCAGGTGTCAGGGCAGAGGAGTGGTTAAAAAAACGCGTGTTCTTTATGACACCGCAGACAATCATCAATGACTTGAAATCAGGGACATGTGACCCAAAGAAAATCGTCTTAGTGGTCGTCGACGAAGCCCACCGCGCAACAGGGAATTATGCATACGTAGAGGTCGTGAACTTCTTACGACGCTTTAATCCTAGTTTTCGTGTCTTGGCTCTGACCGCGACTCCCGGTGCAACTGTCGATGCCGTTCAGCAGGTTATTGATGGTTTGGGCATAGCCCGTGTAGAAATCCGCACAGAAGAGTCACTTGATATTCGCCAATATGTTCACAGTCGAAATATTGAGACCTTTATATTTGATCCCTCCGAGGAGATGACCATGGTGATGGATCTCTTTTCCAAGGCATTGCAGCCTGTGTTGGACAAGCTCAACCAACAGAACGCCTATTGGAGCAAAGATCCTATGAATCTGACACCATACGGCTTGACGCAAGCGAGGCAAAAATGGATGCTCTCAGAT
Source organism: Xylona heveae TC161 (assembly GCF_001619985.1). Taxonomy (NCBI): domain Eukaryota; kingdom Fungi; phylum Ascomycota; class Xylonomycetes; order Xylonales; family Xylonaceae; genus Xylona; species Xylona heveae. Next base: position 308,200 of record NW_017264193.1, on the reverse strand, counting down.
GCGGGGAGAAGCGCGCCCATGGGTCTGAAAGGAATGATGTTTTCCATCTTCTCGATTCTTGCTACCCTTGCTCATGCTATTGACCTGCTCAAATTTCACGGTATTGGTCCCTTTTACCACAACCTCGTCGGGTTCAAAAACGACACAGGCGCTGGGGAAAAGGGTAGTAAATACCGGAAACAGATCATCGAGAGCACGCATTTTCAGCAAATGATGAATAGGGTACATTCGTGGGTTGGGAACGAAAATTTTGTTGGTCACCCGAAGCTCGAATATTTGCAGTCGGTAGTCTTGAATCATTTCTTGGATGCCGGAGAAGGGGGACCAGCTGCTAGTGGTGCCCCTCCTGCCCACACACGAGTCATGATTTTCGTGCACTATCGTGATAGTGCTGAAGAGGTTGTGCGCGTCTTGAAAAGAAACGAGCTTATTAGGCCTCATGTTTTCGTCGGCCAGGCACATTCCAGGGGATCAGAAGGAATGGATCAGAAGAAGCAATTAGACGTCGTTCATAAATTCAAAATTGGCGTATACAATACGCTGGTTGCGACGTCTATTGGAGAAGAAGGTCTGGACATAGGCGAAGTCGACTTGATAGTTTGTTATGACTCTTCAGCATCCCCAATACGAATGCTTCAACGGATGGGACGTACCGGCAGAAAACGCACCGGAAACATTGCGCTTTTGCTCATGCGGGGCAAGGAGGAAAACTCATTCGTTCAGGCCAAGGACAACTACGAGAAAATGCAACATATGATCGCGTCGGGGGCTTACTTCAACTACCACGAAGATAAGTCGTTTCGGATCGTGCCGAAGGAAATTCAACCGGTTGTCGACAAGAAAGCTATTGAGATACCAGTGGAAAATACACAGCCAGATTTGCCAGAACCGCGGAAACGGGCAGCTCCACCAAAACGGCCACCTAAGAAATTCCACATGCCTGACGGCGTCCGTGCAGGGTTTGTTAGGGCGTCAAGACTTCAGGGTGAAACCAACTCTGATGGCACTACCGAGGAAGAGGCTGCTTTCCAAGTTTCAAAACAGTCAAGGGCAGCTCAATTGGTTGAACTTGAAGCTCTGCCTGATCTGGATGAAGTATTGCTGAGTAACCGGGAGGAGACAGAGCTTAGCCAGAGATATCAGCAAGTTTCAGGCGGCGATGAGGTGCAAGTTGTGAGTATGCCCCGGCTGAATGCCTATCCAGCTCGACAAAGGATCAGCTCTTATACAAAGCTCCTGAAACATGGCCAAGTCACGAAACGAACTGTTCGCCTACTTCATAAAATGCATAGCATTGGGAAAGAACAAGTCGAGCAGCTGGAGGAGAATGTCCATATGGAGGATCTCGAAGGCGACCCTATCGAGCTTGACGGGCTTGCAGTCAAGCTCTCCCCAGAGCCCGAAGTCGAGGACGCACAAGCATTTCCTTCTCAGAAGCAACTGAGCTCGCAGTCTCTTCGAAGAAAACAGCATGGTTCATATCCGGGTTTACGGACGGAGCTTGTCTCTCTTGAAGCGGAATCCTCCACCGATGAGAGTGCCACGAGCGGTGCACATCGCGGTCAAGGGCCAACCCAAGAAACAGATACGGACATGGATGATTTCATTGTGCCTGACGAGGAAGACGTGATGCCAGCTGAGTCGGCTGCGTCCTCCCCGCCCTCTGTTTTAGGCTCCTCCAAGCATCCATACTCTTCACCACGGCAGATTCTCGGATGCACAACAGCTGCAGACTCAGAGGAAGACCTTCCGGACATTGACACACTGGTGAACTGCCCAACGGACGGAAGAGATCCTTCTCCCATTAGTTCAATAAGTAATGCGAAACTGTCGTCGAGCTCGCCGGTACGCAATTTGCACAGAAACAAGAGAGCTCGACGCAATATTGTGGATGACAGCGAGGACAGTGACGACTAGATATGGTTTTGGATATGGATTAACAAGCATGTCTTACGGCGTTTAATGGGCATTATCATTGACGGTTTAGGGTATTATCATAATTGAGGATTATTTATTGGAGAGATGGGAGAGTATTAGACCTATCTAGTACGTGTCACTTTTATAAGACGCGAATATATGAAATTTATCGAGTCACTTCGTAATTCATGCAAAATTATGGTTTCTTTCAGTCCTCCATATCTGACAACTCTGCTGGCTTGGGCAATGCCTTTGTTCAGGGTCCGAGTCAACGAATCCACCCTCCTGCTCTTCGCTTGCAGCGACCAACAGGGGTCCCTCAGAGAGCGAGGAGCAGCCCGTGCGCCTCACCGAACGTCGCATACCGTAAACACAGCAGTATCACCACGTTACTTCCTCCTTAATCCTGGCCAACCCCTCTTCCTCTGCATTACAACCATATATTTCTTGCGACTGCATTTGAAATTCGAAGATGTCAAGCGACGAACAGTTTGACAGCGCCCTGTACGTTCCGCTACACTTTGGTGCTTCATCTTCGGCGCAATTGGAGACGGGAAGGGGCTATGCAAAGATGGCACGTCAGATCATTTAAACGGCAATGGCTAACATTTTCCCTCTCAAATAAAAGGGACCTTCTCCGCCGGCTGAATCCCAAACATACTTCGCAGAATCTCCAGGCCATTTGCACACTTGTACCAGACCTCACCGAAGATCTACTCTCCTCCGTCGATCAACCGCTTGAAATCCGCCGCTGCAAAAAGACTGGCCGAGACTATCTGCTTTGTGACTATAATCGAGATGGCGATAGTCATCGGAGTCCGTGGAGCAATGAATTTGATCCCCCACTGAGCGATGGCACGATGCCGAGCGAAAAGGTTCGCAAGATGGAGATTGGTGCAAATGAGGCGTTTGATGTTTATCGGGAGCTGTAAGTTGGGCCACCCAGGAAGAGAGTTACTTGAATTTGGAAATTACCTGGAAGAAAGTTGCTAATATGCGCCTTTCACGTCATAGCTATTACGAGGGCGGTGTTTCCAGCGTTTACTTCTGGGATCTGGATGACGGATTCGCTGGCGTGGTTTTGCTGAAGAAGGGTATGTATATGTGATGCTCCTTTTATCAGAGCGGACTCAATGCCTCGGCTTGTAAATAGATTTGCTAACCTCTCGTTTTGTGTCTTAGCTGCCTCACCTGGAGGCAAGAGCCAAGGAGTATGGGACTCGATCCACGTCTTCGAAGCTGTCGACCGCGCACGCACCGCCCATTACAAGCTCACTAGCACCGTTATTCTTAATTTGAGCACAGATACTGAGGGACTTGGTGGCATGGATCTCAGTGGTAATATGACACGACAGGTTGAACAGGATCATCCCGTTGAGAATGACGCCTCACATATTGCCAATGTTGGCAAGGTGGGTTGCAAGATTTTATCATATAACAGGGCCTTGAATTTCTTACACATTTTTTATACAGATGGTCGAGGACATGGAGCTGAAAATGCGGAATTTATTGCGTGAGTCCAAACCCTAAATTTTATGTTGCGCTTGTTCTAATGAAATTCACAGAGGAGGTGTACTTTGGCAAGGGTAAGTCCCATTGGCAATGTTTCAGGAATAACATTCTCACAACTTGATAGCAAAGGATGTTGTAGGCGATCTGCGAAGTAGGTGCTTTCTGCTACATTTCGAGGAAGAGCATAATTGACTTTAGTATTGTAGGCATCCCCCCTCTGACTCAGGCCAACAAGGACCGCGCCACGCACCAGGAAATGATCAACGCTATGCGCCGATAAAGGAGCAGCCGGGTTTTATACTTACTTTGACTGTCTCAACGATGCATACGTTTTCACTCATCCATCAATCCAGTACTTCCTCTATGATTTTCCTCTTGGCCTCATTTCCCGTTCGGAAATTTTCATGGCCTTTGTTTCTTGAAGCAAAGCATTATACAGTCCAAATCACATACATACATGATATAGACTTTGATCGATTGGTCTTCATCCCTACAAATATGCAATTCGATATCATCGCAATGTCAGCTAAAACAGGTAGAATTCTGTTGAACTGATTGTGTTGGGCATTTACTCTTTCAGTTATACACGAATCAAGTGTAGCTTGACAGGTCAAGTCTTATCGATAAAGCTTCCCCGCCTAATTGCTGTCCCGTGCCGCGGCCCCACCAGTTACCCGGGCCCGAGGATCTTCAACTCGTACGAGCATTCGTAAACAAGCTCAATAACGCTCTCTAACGCATCTCAACATTATTCTTTGCGGTATTTGTTTCCCCTTTTTCATTCATTAGTATCAGGCTTTCAAAAGAAAATAATAAAGACTGCTTCATTGAGCTCTCTTATTTGGGCGCGAGTCGAACAAGATGGCTGCTCCGGATGCAACTACAATCAGAGATCTTTCTGGGACTTGGGTGATGGTATGACTCGTGAAATTTCCCGCATAAGCTGCTATCATGATTCTTTTTCAAGGCGTTCTTAGTTTGAAGCTTTCAGAAAATGAAGTGGAATGAAGTTATTGCTGCTTGCTAATGACGTATTTGCTGCTATAGAACAAGACTCTCTCGGATGATCCTGATCCTATTCTGCAACTGGTATGACCCAAGATGGGAGGCTTGGAATTGAAACGACGAGTTTATGGCTTTAGAAACTCTGTTACTGACATAGTATATAGCAAGGCATTGGCTGGTTCCTCCGCACTGCAATCGGACTCGCCACGATAACTCTTCACGCCAAGCAGTATGTGACAGAAGATGGTGTTACACACATTGACATTGACCAGACAGCAACTGGCGGTATCAAGGGTACATCTGAGAACCGAGAACTCGACTGGCAATTCCGGAAGCACTCGGACTACATTTTTGGTGCGGTACAGGGAAGGTCACGCTTCATTAAGCTGGAGGATGTGGAAGATGAATTCCTTAAATCTGGATGGCTTGACGAGATTAAGCAAGATGTTGCTATCCAGAATTACGTCGAGAGCTTGGATGCGGGTTGGATAGCCAATCAGGTATACCTTCCATGAATTTTGGATTTCGTCACGGAGACCCCTGACGGCGAGGGAAGTAGAGAGAAATCTCATGCTGACACGATTGTGCAACAGATCTGGGGATTTGAATTAATTGAAGGAAGACGCCATTATGTTCGACATGTAGTAGTTACGAAGGGCGACAAGCGGGAGCAGGCACGCTTGGTGTACGATTATGTCGAGGCTCAGGATGATACCCTTGATATTGCTTACTGATTTGAAAGATACGAGAAATCGTCGGTTCTCGATCTTCGGCAGTCTGTCTCAGAGTTCCAGAATTCGCATTCGCATTAAGAGAAGCACCGTCAATAGCGTCATTTTGGATAAATGTCGAAATATATTGGGAGTGCGAGAAACGAACCATTAATTTTGTCTTCTTATTTTTCTCCATATTTTGCTCAAATACGAGAAGGAGAATTCACGTATTGAAGCTTCTAAGCATCAATGTTGAAGTAAATGTTCGATCTCAAATGTGACGTATTGAGTTGGTCTCACATGCGCGTACCTGGCCAATCTCGCGTAAAGTGCAACTTAGACTGTCAGGGTCCAGAAGTCGGACATCTTAAACAAACAACAAACCCGAAACTTGTAGATACGGCCCACGAGCAGCAATGGCACTCAGCAGAAAATATGCTGGGCTCCCTGACTTGGTACGCTAACTATCTTTCCGATGCTACCCCATCACTGCTCAAACTGGTTATCTATTTTCGTAATGCGACGAACAAGAGCACTAACGCTCGCTGGAATCACAGGACCTTGCACCAGATGTCTACGAGACGCCTGCATTGACAGAAGGCTCCACTCACCCAGTAAGCCTATCTTCCCAGGGGCTCTCTAGTACTCCAATTTCTCTCAATGAGTCTTACCCAATGTGCTCCAGACCTCCGACACTGCCCGTTCAGACTCAGACTCTGGCGACGAAGCCGAAGCGATTGACCGGGCGCGGCTGCGCCTTGACAATGCACGACTACAATTTGAACCCGCACGGATAGACGCCCGAGATGTCGATTTCTCCGATCGTATCGCGCTCAAGCGCAAGTCATACCGAGCGAGCAGTCGGCGTCAGCGAGGAGGTCCTGACGGCGGCGACGACGATGACGATGACGCTTATAGCGACGAAGAGGAAAGCCTGGAACGAAAACTCGCACGACTACGCAGAGAAGTCGAAGAAGTGCGGCTAGACATGCAGAATAAACAAGCGGAACAAGTGGGCGAAAAGGAGATCTCCGCAGAAGACGAGGGACCCAGCCAAGATTCGCCGGAACAAGATATTAATGAGTTATGCAATATCCTGGACGATTTGGAAGCTACAGGACGCAATGGTGGGAAGAGTATAGGTCCCGAAGCAAGACTTTTACAAGCGCTCAAGTCGCGGATACCTAGCGCAGATGCGGCACTTGCTCGAGAGGTGAGTCTCGAATTTGTTCTGGTTATCTGGATCCTGCCATATATCGATTGCAATATGGATGCTGATGAACGGGCTTACTTCCATTTTTCAGCCTCCACCAGCCCCAGCAGCTCCGACCGATCCCACTCTCGAACGAACACATGCCCTCACCCGCGTGGCAGATTTCGAAACCCGTCTCGCGGCACTCGAGCAAGCTTTGGGCCTTGCAACCTCTTTGACCGGGGGTGTCGACGACCCATTCAATTCTCCGCCCGTCTTGCCCACTCTTGACAGACTAGACAGACAGCTGAGCGCGTTGCTGCAGAGTTCTCCTGCATCCCTCGAGGCCGTGAGTCGGCGAGTCCGCGACCTTGCGCGGGACGCGGAGAAACTGGAAGAGCTTACAAAACGGGCAAATACATCATCTGCTGCTGCTTCCGCTGCTACTTTTTCTGGCTATTCTGCATCTGAAGAACAACTCCCTTCCTCCTCAAGTACCCAACACGATGCAGCGCCTCTAGCTGGTTATACCGGCGGCGAGGAAGATGCAACTGCTGCTGCTTCTTCTTCCCCTTCAAAATTCGCTTCAGAGCAAGTCGCCAAAATCAATGCGCTCTATGGCACTCTTCCTTCCATTCAATCTATGGCTCCTGTTTTGCCGTCGCTGCTCAACCGTCTTCGCTCGCTACAGGTCATTCATGAACGCGCCGGGTCGGCAGTCTCGGATCTTGACGAGCTCGAGCGCAGTCAGGCGGACATGCAGACGGATTTGAAAAAGTGGGCAGAGGGCCTCGACAGGATCGAGGAGGCTATGTTCAAAGCGGAGACTACGACGGGTGGGAATGTCGAGGTCGTAGAGGGCTGGGTCAGAGGGTTGGAGGAACGCATGAAGTGTTTGGGCGTATGATGGGTAGATTATTTTTCCATTTTTGATTTCGTCTTTCCTTTTTCATTTTGTTTTATCTTTATTTTTCTTTTCTTTTCTATTCATTTGATTTGAAAAGATTTCGTCTTTCGCCAATTTCTGTCGTCGGGCTTGTAATATAGCGGTAGATATCACTGTATTGGATTCCATTTTCACCAAGCATTTCAAGCATGAATTGTGTCTGTGAGTGTCTCTTGCATTCCAACATGTTGCTGGATCATAATTTTATTATTCTTTGCACAGCTTTTTTTCTAATACGGTTTACTTGACTCATGGTTAATTACTTTTTTTACAATCCTGGATATCTATATAAACTTGACAGTATATATGCACAAGCCATTACTCTTCCATCCCCCACCCCCTACGCTTCCAGAACATCTTACACTTGCACTTCCGCAGGGACTCGCGTCTGGCGCTTGAGAATATATATCATCGGGCGCATCTTGACTTCGACCCAGTATCCCCTTGTGACTTTTGTCCTGAGGAACTTCTCCGCCTTTCGCCAGGCCTTGTACAGCATATGTTCCAATGGTTTTGCACGTGATGCCTGCACGTCATTCTGCTTCTCAACATCCTCTTCTCCCAAAGGCCCAGTCTCGTCCCCTTCGCAAGACCCGATTGTATCATCCCGTATGGCATGACAATCCCTGGTCAACCCGATCCCGGCAAACCCGTGGATTTGGTCGACTTCTTCCCACATGCCAATGACTCGTTCCGGGTGCTCGGCGAGAACGTAGTCGAATTCTAACCAGAAGAGCGGATCGAGGAGGTTGGCCTCGTCGTTGGATTTGTCGTAGATCCATGAGTGGGAGATGCCACCTTCTGAAAGTAAACGTGATTTGGAAGTCTGTCGGCTGTCATCGGACGTGGTGAATGTTGGTAATACTAGCTCTATAGGCCGCGATGCCCCCGGTTGCATCTCGGGATCGTCAAGTTGTAAGAAGCGCGTAATGCCCGTTTTGCAACTGAGGTCGTCGAGATGGACTTTGACCACGTCGGTGGTCGGGATGCCTCCGCCTATGTCCGTGTGTGCGCCATCTGGTAACGCTGATGGCGAAGCTGATGATGAAAATAAAGATGAAGATGATGAAGAAGATGAAGGGGATGAAGCAACGATATGATGAAGTCTCTGCAGCGCGACGGCACCAGGATAATTCAGTGACGAAATGGTCAACATGGCTGTACTTGCCGCGAAGCTTGCGAGAACGGATCCCACGAGCGCTAGCGCCAGGAATACGTACAACATGCTTTTGGCACGACGGTTCCAGATCCAAGCCGCGCCGAGGCTCGCAGCCGCAGTAAGTGCCGGCACGACATACACGATGAAGCGCCACTCCTTGTGCGGCTGGATACTGTATATGCCGACAAACGCGAGATTGGGGATCAAGATGTCCATACTGGCCGAGCGGGTCGAAATGTTTGCCAGCGCGAGAGGAATGCAGAGGAGAAACGTCAAGGGGTTTAGCAGAAGTCGCGGAAGGGCGTTGAAGAGGTAGAACCACCATGGACTGGTTCCCCAGTCGGACGATTTGCCTTGTACGGCGTTGAAGTAGAAGCCGGCGAGCTCGGCCCACGTGGGGAAGTATTGCGAGAAAAAAGAATCAATGGGGACAGCTACAGCAAGGCCGATGACGAGGCCGCTGAGTCCGGCGGGGATGATTTCGTGACGGAGAGAGAGACGGTGCCGGATCAGGTACAGGTAGATGGTGTGAGTGCCTAGTAAGAGAGCGATTTCGCTGCGGAATATGACCCCGGAGATGGTCAGGAGGTAGAGTGCCAAGCGGGAGCGTTGTGGCGGGTTGAGGCCGCCGCCAGAGGTGGCTTGGTTGGAGGGAAGAAGAGCAGCGAGGGCAAGGGTGGCTGAATGAGTTAGTGGGGGTTTTGGACGACTGCGGGTGTCAAGGAAGATGGAACAGAGGACGGGGAGGAGATGAAAAGACGTACTCAGCCCAAAGGCAAACATGTTAGGCAGCGTGCGCGAGGCATAGTAGATGATGTGGAACTGGCTGGCTTGAAACAGCAGATACCATCTTCCTGCTGTTTTGCCGAATGATTTGGAGACTGCGCGGGCAAAGACAGCTAATGCGGCGGAGTTGAGCAGGCCGAGAATACCGCGAACTTGCAGACTGTCAGCATGCAACTCTGAACAGATTGATATGCTAGCATAAAACAAGTACTGAACGGAAAGAGCATTTCACGCCCAGACAAACGCAAGAGGTTGCTCAAGAGAGAAATAACTTGTCTGTGATGACGTAAAACAGAGATAAGATCAGAGCACTTACCAAGCATCTGCCTGTCCACCCATTCAAACGCTGTCAAAGGATGAGCCAGTCCCGCCAGTAACAGGGCGCCTACAAACGTCCTGGGCACTGGACTAGGAAACGTAAAGTGGTCATAATGAGCCTGCAGCTTAGACTCTGCATTCGTCAGGGGCACGCCATATGCCAGGATATCATGCGTGGCTTGGATATTGAACGACTCCTCGACTTTGGTGTACGGAGCAACAATGAGATGAAGAAGAATTAAACTTGGTATGAGAAGATAAAAGAGAGTATCTATTATCTGATTAGTACATGTGGCTAGGATGTGACTTGATATATATATTTACCGCAGAGCTTCATTTTTTGGTCAGATGCACGTGAAATGGTATGGTGTTGAGTGTTTAGCTAGGGTATCAAGGCGCACATAGCTCCGTTGACATTGATGACATCCAGGAAACTGCCGTACGGTTTTCCCTATACTTTTTGTCTTTTAGTTCCTTTTAATTGAAACAAGTATAAAAAAGAGGAAATCAAGAGCATACAATCCGTGAGTAGAATACCGTATTATTTCCAGACACATGTCAACAGAACCCTCCACTAGGTCTGCTGGATCGTCTCCGTGATTCTACACCTACCAGTCCCGCAAAAGTCCCTCGAGCTCTACGGCAAAGCACAACTACCATTTAAGCTACGACTTGGCCGACGCGCGACGACAACCAGGCAGTTGCAGTTACATACGATTATATCCATTTGACGCCCTGACGCTTCAACATTTAGAACCCTCTCGACTCTATTTCCCAAATAATCCAAGAAGCGCCAACATCACCTGCGCACACGTAACTTCTCTCCAATCACCGGTCGTCTACAATACGCCTTTCTTCGCAAGCAAGCGGACCTTGAACGCCGTCTCCGTCTCCGTCTCTATCCCTCCTAGACTTCGTTCCGCATACCATATCAGATACCTACAACTCTCCACATCTGCGCCAAGATGATGCTCTTTGCATTTGGATCGTTATTCTACGGTGCGCATTCTTTATTCCCTTCTCAAGCGTCCCATCAACATGGCCGGCGGACCATCAATTCCCTGCCTTTCATGTTGCGCAAAATACCATATTACATTTCCCTACATATTACATCCCCCCAAAGCGCACAGAAGCTAACATATGGATGTGTAGCCTCCATACTAATAATCAACGCCATTGCGATCCTTTCCGAAGACCGATTTCTTGCCAGAAGTACGTTCTCTCGAACCCGATGGTCTTTCATATCCGCTACACACTTCCTCCGTCATACTTTGGGCGTTCCTGCCCTTCATTCATATCTTGGCATGCTGCACCGCTTTCTCTCCTCTCAAGTCTTCTTCAGGCGCCATTGGAAATTTCCACATCTACATCAAATTGTCTACCGCATCCACCAGCAGTGCCGCTGCGCTACCTATATACAAAGACCCCCACGGCTTCCCCAACACAACACCCTACCATTACCCCACATATACCAGTTACACCGTCACAGTACCAAGTCTCAACGTAACATATCATGCTAACACTTTACACAGTCGGGTGGGGCACGACGACCGATCCCGGCTTCGGCGGATCCGCAGACTCGACGAGCGTCAAAGCCAAGATTATCAACCTGATTGCATCTGTGCGGACACTGATGAGGAGTATGTATTTATCTATTTGTCAACATTTGTAAATGTTCAATCCCTGCTGCTCCCTATCACCCTTCCTTTTCCCCTTTGCCTTTTTTTTTTATTTCCCTTTTCTCTTTGTGTCCCGTTTCAACACCTTCCTTTTTTTTTTATTCGTCTCTTCAAATCTGCTATTATTTTCGTATTCCTTCTTCCAAATCCGCTGTCATTTTCCATTCGTCCTTTCCAAATCCGCCGCTATTTTCGTACTCATCCTCTCCAAACCCGCTGTTTTTTTTGGTATTCCTTTCCTCCAAATTCCCCTCCAAGAGAAAAAAAAGTGTTGGGAAAAGGAGGCATGGATGGATGGAAGGGAGCAAAACAAAACCGAAACGAAACGAAACAAAACAAAAGGTCACGTAATCAACTAACTCATTTCCAACACATATAGTACCGCTCATTGCAATAAACTCGCTCGTCATAATCTACGAACTCGTCCTAGGCTGACCTTACTCCTTACTCCTTACTCCTTGTTATCGAACGATGGATACGAAAGAAAAAAGAGAATTCAAGGATAAAGATAACATACCTTACCTTACTTTATATATTACTACCTACCTATGTTTAGATACATTGTATACCTGTACTACGCCCCGGCCTCTTCGCATTTCCAGCATGAACTGGGCTTTCTTTTCTTAAGGCATCTCGTCTCAGCAAAGTCACAACATGGGCGTTTGATTGGAGTTAACTACCTTTCTGTTACTATTTTGATATTTTTTCTCCTCTTGTGGCATAATTTCCGTATCAAATATTTGATGATGCCAAAAAGAAATGTAATTCGCCATTCGCTTCAAACTTCAGATTCAAAGGAGAAGAGATGAGAAGAGAAAAAATAAATAAAGATGAGAAATTTTAAAAGATGAAATTGAAACGAGTCATGTGTGTCATGATAAGTTAATGGTACTTTGATATGCAATACTATACTTTGCTACTCTTGCTACCCTTGCTCATATGGAGATGAAGTGTAGAATGAAATGGAAGAAGAGGAGAACAAACAAAAAAAAACTTGAAGGGAAATGCTAAACCTCTTCCAGACAGCACATGAGATTCAAAGCCCTGATGCATTTCTATTGCAACCTAGTGTAGCACAGAAACTACAACTCTACACCTTGAGATCCTGCATCTTTTTTATCGGCTCGTTCACTTCATACCCGCCATTGTTCTCCTTATACGGCGGCAGGCCAGCAAACTTGTTAATCCAGTTCAAGACGACGGTATGCCACTGGAGCGAATTCTCGGGTTTGAGGACCCAGTGGTTTTCATCGGGAAAGGTGAGGTACATGCTCGGCACGCCACGTTTCTGGAGGACATTAAACGCTGCGAGGCCTTCGCTGACGGGCAGTCGATAGTCGAGTTCATTGTGGATAATCAGATGCGGGGTCTCCCAGTTGCCCGAGAGACGCGAAGGATCCCAGCGCTCCCACTGGGCGCGCTTGTCCCACAGGGTGCCGCCCAGATCGTGAAAGGGGAAATAGAGCTCGTCGCTGGAGATCTGGTTGGCCATGCTGAAGACGCCGTCGTGCGTGACGAGGGCTTTGAATTTGCGTCCGAGCGGGTTGCCTTGGATCCAGTTCATCATGTAGCCGCCGTAACTGGCGCCGAGGGCGACGGCACGGTCCGTGTCAACGTATGACAGGTTGTCGCGAATGTATTCGAACCCTTTGACAATGTCGGTGTACGGACGACCGCCCCATTCTTCCTGGATGGCGTCGACAAAATCTTGTCCGTAGCTGGTGCTGCCAGTGGGGTTGGGCGTAATGACGACATAGCCTTGCTCGGCGAACACGGCGGGGTTCCAGCGCGTGCTCCAGCTTTCGGCCCAAGCGCCCTGTGGGCCACCGTGGATGAGATAGGCTAGTGGGTATTTCTTGCTGGAGTCAAAGTTGGACGGCTTGACGACCCATGCGTGGACCTTGTAGTCGCCTGCACCGGGAAACCAAATGTCGGAAACTTGGTCTTGGGAGAGTCCAAAGGTTTTGCCGCCCTTGGAGCTGGATGAGATGAGTTTGAGTTCGCCGGGCTTGGCAGGGTCAAGGATGCTGTAGTAGCTATTGTCCACCAGGCTGGTGCTCGAGATGAAGAGCTCATTGGATGATTTGGATGCTGCGGCAATGTCTGAGACGGTGCCCGTGGTGGTCAGTTTCTTCGGTAGCCCCTTGATGTCGGCAGGGTTAGAAGGCAAGGAAAAGAGAATGCCGCGGCCAGTAGCTTCTGCAACCAGATAGAGCGTGTTTCCGTCATTACTCCACGAGACACTGGAAGGACTGGAATCCCAGGCACCTTTGCCATTCTCGGATGCTAATAATTCAACAGTCTGAAAGGGATTTGTAAGATCCGGAATGAGAATGACTCGGTTCTTGTCACTTTCGTAGCCGTTCTTCTTCATCTGCAGGAAGACTGCCTTTGTTCCGTCTGGCGATATCACTGGCGAGGTGCACGCGCCCTCGAGGCCATCTACCACAACCTTGATCGGTTCTGGCGTAGACAGGCCCGTAAAGGTCTTGATTGGAATAAAATAGAAATGAGCTTTGGTGTTCGTTGCAGGGTTCTCATCCGGGTCCTTTGCAACAAAGGCAATGCCACTTGAGCTCAGGTCAAAATGGTCAGTGCCACCAAAGGGTGGGATAGGAGATTCGATGCCAGTACCCTTGAGACTGTTGGTGAGTTTGGACAAGGTGTATTTGTCACTGCTATTTGTGACATGGGAAGGTTCCAAGGTCAGCCGGCCGTAGAAGATGGAGTTTCGCTGAGGCGATAGGTAGTAGTCCCAATGACGGACAAAAAGCGACGTATACACTTTGCCTGTGGATTGTTGTTTTGGAGCCTTTTCGGGGTTGTAAAGTGCACCATCGGGAGTAGCTTGGCCGACCACTGCAACGGCAAATGCGTCGTCGGAGATTTTGGCAAGTTTGATATTGGACACGGGGCCGTCAATGACACCAGCAGAATAGGAGTGTATTTTGGAGGTATCACTAAGATTGGCTACAACAAGTGTTGTTTTGCCATCACTTCCCGATTTCAACCAAACGACGTCATTGCCGTCGCCAATCCAATTTGGATCACTCGCCTTCTCGTCGTCGGTGACCAGATGCGACTGACTAGAAGCAATGTCAAGTACTCTGATCTCGGACTTGCGCGAATGTGACTCGAATGAATAGGTTGTGACGCTGAATAGTGCAAGAGTGCCCCGAGCATTGGGCTTGCCAGATGACCGACGCGGCGCCGAGAGGAGGACTCTGCATCACAAGTCAGCCACCGTATTCATTCAACAACTGTGACTTGATCGCTGGCACCAGTGTAATGGAGCACCGCTCGTGAGGTTGGTTTGGTAAAGGGGAAATGCAAAACATACTCTGGAGTAAATTTCGATGCTCTCACAGTCATATTGAGCTCCCTTTGTCTCACTGAGCTCGGAATATGAACTGATTACCTAGGTAGATTGATCAATCTCTCCTTGTCAATGCTTGGTTGTGTACTATCTAATAATGCGTTCGTATCAATCGTATCGCGGAATTAGAGCCTTTCTTTCACGACCGCCTGACAAGAAGACAGGTGTTGAAAGTGAGTGTGGAACAAGTGCGAAAATGCAATGAGGGAGCTTGATGGTGCAATTGTGTCAGTTACAGCAACATGCAGCCGCAGCAACAACGGCGGGGGAGCTCGGAAAGGGACCATTGCAGGGGAACAGACAGTCACCTTGACGACGCGGGGGGGGAGCTTGGATAAGCTACCTGCCAGGTTGGGCCAAGTGTGTCCGGGGGGGCCACGCCCGATAAGTCAAGTGGAGAGATACTCGTACGTAGTAATTCTCGCTATGATGTGGCCTAAGCTCTCCCTAAATCATCACTAATCCTTGAGGGAACCCTGTACACCTATCCTTATTCCATGGCTACACATTACTGCTGCCATAACTACAAAGTCTACGATACAGATTTTACCAGCGGGACGGTCGCAGATATAGCCGGGTTTAAACGAAGAGCAAAAATACCGATGTGAATTGTAATTATTTTGAAAAAACATAGACCACTTCTTATCTCTTTTCGACTCTTCGTATTAGGAGTATTTCAAGTGTGAACAAGTAAATTGGAATTTGCTAGGAGAATGATCGTTTTGCGTGCAGGATATTGGAGCTCATCTTGATCCAACGGGTTACGACCCAATTAATGCCTTGCGGACCTTCAATGCCGCCAGCTCGACAGTCGCCACAGCAGTGGGCGACTTCCGTGTCGCTTCAAGCATAGCAAAATCATGTACCTGGCCATCTGCGCGGAATATGGCCGTCTCAACACCGGCCTTCTGTAATTCGTGACCAAAATTCTCTCCTTCGCCGCGCAGAGGATCTACGCCTGCCACAATGATCAAGCTCGGAGGCTGACGAGCAGCTTGCGCTTTTGACATGAGAATTGGCGACAGTAGATAGTGTTGAACGTCGCTTCCTTTGGGGACAAACGCATCTTTCATCCACAACATCGTCTTGCGCGTTAAATATGGCCCATTCTCAAAGCTTTTGTAGGTATCCGACTCGCGAGACAAGTCTGAGACTGGATAGAAGAGAACTTGGTAGGCCACCTTGGGCCCACCACGTTCAGCCACGAGGTTCGACATGGCAAGAGTCATGTGGCCTGATGTTTGAAAATGTCAGGAAATGATCGCTATTACAACAGTGCTGAAAGCTTACCTCCAACGCTGTCTCCGAGAAAGACTGTCTTATCTGCCTTCACGCCCAAGGTGCTACTGTTGGCGACAATGTAGGCAATTGTGGCGTAAGCTTCTTCGAATTGCACCGGAAACTGCGCCTCTGGACCAGGTGTATAGTATGGAAAGGCAATGGCACAGCCAGACTCCCTGACTAGGTCGCGTACGAGGTTATCGTGCGTGTTTGGACTACACATGATGATATTAGGATCAATTGACGCCAAGAGCCTTGCGAAAAGACGCGCCTTCCCAGAATCCAACCTCCCCCATGGAAGTAAAATGCCAATGGGAGTGGACCCTGTGCATTGGCTGGCTTGAACAAGTACGCTCTGATCTTTCCCTTGGTGAATTCAACGGGGACATCGAATCCCACAACGGATACATCTGACGCAGCTGTATGCTTTTGCGCGTTCTCCAAGAACTCGCGCGCATCTTTATACGCTAGTTCGTAAAGAGGGGGGCCACCAGCTTTGGTGAGGACATCGACAAATCCCTGATTGACAGGGTCGAGGTATGGAGTAGCCATGACAACAAAATCCTAGTATCGTTCAAGATTCCAAGCAATTACTGCAAATCTCGGGCGTGGTCCACGGTGCAAAGGCGACGTCCTGCGCTTTAAATGCCATGACGGTCAAAGCCGGACATGTAGCTGATGGGCGGATTCGAGAGTAATCCAAATAACCTTCGATGAATAGCCGCAAACATAGGCATGCTTCGCCCAAATGCGACCGCAATGTTTTAGTTCATTCACATGTTATGCTCGTAGCACGTCAGTTTCGATGATTATCAGCGAAGATACGTGGGGCAATTTGTGTAGGTTATGCCGGTGCATTTTGGTGATCAGTCCGGTCCCAGCCACAACACAGTTTTAAGTTAGTTCACTGGTACCCTTTGCCGAATGGTAACCTTCCCCCAATGTTAAGTCGACGCTTTACTCTTCCAGCTCCACCTGCATGTCTTGTTCTGGATGGCCCGGTCAGCACGTTTCTTTAATTCGTCTTAAGGCTGTAAGCAGTAATCGCCATACCATAAAGTCGTTGTGCGGAGTGTATAATAATCTCGGCTTTCATAATGAGTTTCTTCTGATATTTGTCTTCTTCCTCGGCATCCCGCAGGGACACTTTTCTTGGTTGAGCCTGATAATGCGCCATTAGAATTTCGAATACATTCAAGTAGTACAACTTAATCACCTACTTGTAATAATATTGGAATGAGTTCCTTTGGCTCGCTATCTGCCAGCATCCTCACACTCCTGATGCCATTCTCCCAAAAGACGCGCGCAGTCCGGCTTTTGACAAATGTAACACGGGCTAGATCAAGCAGATCCGCTCGAGCACCTGAATCCTGTCAGCTCATGATGCGGAATTCAAATGACACTCTAATTTTACCTGCACTCAATCTGTCGCTCATGTGGTCCAAAACTGCCGCCAACATCCCCCAACCCATCCGCTGACAGAACTTAATCATACCCGCCGCAAACCCCTGACAAGTCTGGGCTAGATTTTGAACCATTCCTCGCGGAACGTCGTACTTTTTCGCCACAGCATACACTGGCATCTCATTACAAATGTCTCGAAGCTGGAAAGCGGCGTAAAAGCGACGGTATATGCGAGCTTCTGCCTGTTCTTCTTGTGTTCTTTCCTTCAGGGACGCGCCAAGATTTGCACTAAGTTCAGTTGATCAGTCGAATTGCCCCAGGATATCCAGGATAGCCAATTTCAATTGCTCACCATCGATTGACCACGCCAGGCTTAACTCCAACATATTGAAGAACACGTAAGCCGCTTTCATCCAACTTGTCAACCTCGTCCCGGAAGACGGCCCAATTGACATCTGCTAGACCTGCCGTCTGTATGGGGGTGAACATGTAAAAAACGTGCATTTCGCCGTCCATTACGAATGCGCGAAGCGCTCTTTGAATCTCCGCATGCACGAAGAGACCATCCTCGGGCGCAAGTGAAGATGCAACTGTAGCTTGGCCTAGTTGCGTTGCATTGAATGTACCGTCCGGCTCCATTGCAATTAATGCAGCCTCGACAAGCTCATCAAGTGTTGAACCGATGAATTTGTCTAAGCCACCATTCTCATCTTCGTGATATAGTAGGGTACGCCGGACGTATTCGTTCAAAGCTTCAGGGTCTGTTGCTAGGCGCGTGGTAATCACTTCAAGCAGTGCTCTTCGCCATGAATTAGTGCTAATTTGACTTTGCATTGCGTGATGGGGGACTAACCTTTTTATTCCACGCCTATCAGCTTTCAAACAGCTCTTCAAGACTGGAAGATTAGCCTCCATGAGCTGCGCGACGGTTTCAATGTCACGACTGCGACAACAAATGTACGCCTCCCCAAGTTCGTCTTTGCCTTTTCGTCCAGCTCTTCCTCTCATCTGTCGTCTAGATACATGTTAATATAGAGCTAGCATCTCAGTCTTATATGATGACGTACAGCATAGCAGGGCCAATAAAGTCGCGTCCCATTCTCGCACCGTGCAGAATGACCCTTCGCGCTGGGAGATTTACACCTGCTGCCAAACTGCAGGTAGCCACAATTACTTTTATGACACCTTGATCGTAGGCATTGGCGATAATGTCTCGTTCCTCCGTTGTCAATCCAGCATCTGCGGGGCTATTAGCGCGAAGATATCTCTGATTCAAGCATTCAAACTTACGGTGGAATCCTACACCTCGCGGGATCGTTTTCTCCAGGCACATATCTAGTCCAGCTGCAGTATTACGCAAATCATGAATGACATCCGTCCTTTTGTTGAGAATGTCCTCGGACACTTCCTCGATCGGCATAGCCTCGCTGATAAGTGCAGCATCCGTCTCACAGCCTTTACGGCTCCCGCAGAAGACTAACACACCATATCCGGCTTGGACAGTTTCCAACGCCAGCGCAACAACGGCATTGTTAACTGGATCCTTGAGCTCAATGTGCTCGGAGGGCTGGATTATTCGACATTGCTCCAGCGACACGTTAACCCCACTTTTGCTAAGCTGACTTGCGGTCTTGAGGAAATTGCTTGAGGTAGAGGCCGGATAAATCGCGTTATCGTAGACTAGATATTCCTCAATCGGAATCGGTCTATATCTCGACTGGTAAAACTTAGAGCCAAGCCATCTTGCCAAGAGCTCGGTGTTCTTCCAAGTCATCGAAGAGTCAGCGGACGGTAATTCTAAAACAAATGTATTCTTGATGTACAACCTACCGGCAAAGTAGCACTCATTCCAATGATTTGCACATTTTGTCCCATGGTGAGCAATTTTGTAGCCATAAGCTCCAATAGATAGCCACGGTGATCATCGTCAATCATGTGCAACTCGTCCATGACGACGACGCCCAGTCGGTCCGCAGTACATTCTTCTACAATAGAATTGACCAGCGAATTTGCCTTCGTCTACGATTAGATTTTTGCGCCTTTTTTCTCATTCATGGGGTTAAGGATGGTTTGCCTAACCTTTTCTATGGTACAAACGGCAATATCCATATCGTCCCAAGTAGACTTTATGACACTCCCTCCGAACAGTCCGACTACCCTTATAGATTCCTCGTCGCCCCTTCTGCGCCATCTACGACGGGAGAGGTCTTCTTGGGAGCCATTTTTAGAGGTCTTTTCTACCCCTTCAACTAAGTTTCTGAGCCAGCGTGATTTCTCTTGCACCAGAGCCACATACGGCAGCACAAGAATTGCCTTTTGCCCAGGATTGTCAATTATTCGTTTGAGCATTAGCACGTCTGCTACTAAAGATTTGCCTCCACCTGTAGGAGCAGTGTAAACGAGATTTTTTTCTCCTTCCAGTAAACCGCGTCCCATTAGACAAGACATTTGCCAAGGGTAGATGCTTCTTACTCCGAGAGTGTAAAAATTTTGAACAAGGCGCTCCGGTAGTCCGTAGCGTGAATGACTTAGGGAGAGAAGAGGGTTCTGTGACGGTCCTGGGGTGGATGAATAACCTCTTCTCTGGGAGTACTCAGTAATTCCCTGTAAATCCTGTGATAACATGTGCGAAGTGAGAAGGATGTTGCTCGCACGGAGACGGTTTTTTTCTTTTGGTACCACTTCAGGCCGTCTGAATCCATTTCTTTGAAGATTTGGCTTCTTTAAGTTTCTCATCGATGTGGAGGTGTCAGGGTGAAAAGCATGAGGTTTTGTTCCAACGCCAGCCGATGATGGTTTGGAGGTTAGTATATCATTCGAGCTAGGTAGGTCATTATCCCTACTCTGCGGCAGTCCAAGGCGCGAGGTTCGATGGACAGGATTTTCGATTTGATCATAAGTTCTCTTGTCTCCTGCTCTTACCGGTGACAAGGTCGTGTTACGGATTTCGGCATTTGCTCGCACGAGCTCTATTGAGGTTGGAGCACCATAAGATTGCCAGCTTGTGCTTTCAGCCTTCATCCTGTTCTGGACTTATTACTTTACTCCTCATGCCTCCTATCAGCAAGCATCAAATTGGTCTAACAAACAGACAATATGCTTGCGTGTTCGTGACACCTCAGATGCTGATGCTCATGAAATAGCAGCAAGAGATGCAATACTCAATGGAAATTTCTCTGAGTCGCACAAAAAGCCAAGGAGAATGTTCAATTTGTGAAGGAAAGCCTAATCGAAAATAACGTGAGCAGCTCCAAGCATTATAGTAGCAAAGCAGAAAGGTCGTCCGAATCGATAAACATCACTTACATAAGGCAGGGTCCAAGTCTAGGTCGGTGTCGTACAGTAATTGTTGATTGGCTCGCTTGTAAGCCTTGCACGCGAGAAAGGGAGCTTAGCAGCCGATCCAGGATACGCGCTTCAACGCGTCATCGGGCCTGCCGGCGTATTCCCCGAGCTCTGGCGATCGGTTGCCTGTCACATTGAGGATCCAAAGGTCCAAAAAAGTTACAGCATCAATTTATTTGCTTTTGACATCAAGTGTACCCATTCAATAGACAAGGATTATTAGTTGACCCTTGCCCCTTTCTATCAGATATATTTCTCTCTTTTTTCCTGCTCATATCTTTTTAACCCAGTTTCGTCTCTACTTTGTTTTGATGATGTATGATTGAAGCTCAGTAGCTGAATCAGAGTAAAAGTAATGCAATCTGGGTGAGGAATATCAGCCAATATACAACTGACGCAGCATATAATAACAGAATCTATATCTGCGGCACAGGACGATCGCAGACACAGGGAATGAGTATGCCGCAGGATCCGAGAGACGGGAGGTGCCGCAAAACCATCCATGTTATCGCTGACGTGGTCCAAGGCAGAAATGGCCGCAACCGGATTGGTTTCATGTTGCCGATGGCAGAAGTAAAAAGGGCCGAGCATTGCAGTATACTCCGGGGGCAGATTCAGCGCGATTGCAGTGCAAACCCTGGTAAATAACCTGTCCGTGGATTAAGAGGAAGTACTGTATGTACGGGGCAATAGACAGTCATCGCAGGGCTATGATACCAGAAGCGACCCTTTTTGATCGATTGTCTTATGAGCAAAGTCAAATGTGCGCTTTCAGCTTGTCGAGTGGTGCTCTCAAACTGTACCTAAGGTATTCAATTTGGCTTTAGAAGGTACATCTTGGTCCTTTAGGTGTCTTGTGCAGTGCTAAAGGCGGATTCGGAGAAATGCGGTACACCGAAGCAGCAACCGGCAATGCAATTTTATCCCCTGGGCAGAGATAATTCGAGCATAATACTCTGCCTCAGGTCGAGCAGTCTTCCTGCGACAGTCAAAAATGTTTGATTCTTCGGAAATGCTACATATGCTGCGGGCGAGAGAGTGGGCAAGAGGTGAGGTGATGTCCAGACTACCGAATAGGGAGAGGCCAGGGCGCAGGGTTTCCGAGGAGCAACGGGGTCCGCGCCACAAGTTCCCCTTAGCACGGGGCGACCGCCACACACTCACTGCAGGGTTATTGGAACCGATAGCCAAGCTAAGGTACTGTATAGCGACCACAGCCTATAAAAATTAAGCCTATCACGACGACTTTGCTACCTTGCCTCCCGTCATCAGATCAGCGACCTGAAGAGAACACCAATTTTTCCGTTTCTCCCAATAATCAATGGTGGAAAATGGATAGCAAAGCTAGAAAAATCGTTCAAATGGGCAGATGGATTGATTGCAGGTGGAAAGAATTGCTCGTTTAAGGGCGAACAACAGAATGTCAGCTTATGACACAGATTTTGTTCACCCACCCACAAGTCTGCTAACTCACTATTGCGGCGAGTCACAGGCGATCAGTAGGCCTCTCATCGTCATCTGCCTAGGGGAGCGAATCCACAAATTCTCTGTTCGATTGCTGAGCAGCCATGGCCAAAATACGTGGCGTATTAGATGAAGGCGACCTTTAATGGTCGCATGCGCCTAAGGCTCGATTGATAAATCAGATGGAATTTTGTTTCGCTCGATCGGTCGCACTTTCTCCCAAGCATTGGCGGGAAGACGGAAGATCACATTAAATGATGCCACCTCATTTGCATTGTCAAAACTTAATACTGATATTGGCGTTCTACAAAAACACCCTGACTGGGTTTATTTCGCGTGTTAGAACGACTCGTCGAAAGTTCCTTGATCATGATAATTCGATGATACCGCTGATGCAGGTGATATCGGCCTGAGCCTAGCACGTTGAATGTGGGCGCAACGTGGGTAAAGGTTCGATGGTGATGATAGATGATGAAGCGGGTCGTTCGTAGTGCGACCAAAACCTTCCTAGTATAGGCGATACCTTTTCCCTTTTTGGGCCTTAGGGTGGCCCCATCCGCTAAGGGGCGAATGGGGCACAGGGAGCCTGAGGGCCTGAGGGGTCAGTAATAATCTAACGGAGTACCTACAACTGACAGCCGAGTGGCCCTTTGAGGTTAAGTTCCTCAACTGTAGCCCTGCCATATACTGTAGCACCCCGGACTACGTACCTAGGTAGGCATCGACCTTAACTACCAACAGCCATCATAAACCACTTTCCGCTGCTTTGTCCGAACTCAACGTTAAGATCGATCTCATCCTGGCAATCTCAGATGATGGAGTGCTTGGCACGAAAGCCGTGAAAATAATCATTGTGAATACTTCATATTATTGTCTGAGCTCTACAAATATGCTATAGCTAGGTAGTTCGATCATGCTATCGAAATTCAAGAAAAATTTACTCTACCGCTAAGACAGTTGGGGTCGTCCTGCTACGGTCTGGTGAAGCAACACTTCTAGGCAATCATTTATCCATAAATCATCAAATGCGTTCAAATCAGACGCATTCACATTGTTGTTATATACAAGGTGTCATTTGCCGGTCGAGGGGGCTTGTCTGCATTTGGGGAGAAGGCGACAAGGGCAGAAGCGAGCGAGGAGAGTGACGTGTACTCTTTCAAAATCCTATAAAGTCACATTGTTCTGTGTAAGCCGAAGTCTAGCCGGTTAGGTTCCAAAACCACATTCAGATGTAGTAACTAGACGCCTCATCGTTGGGTTTTGCCCCTCAGAGATTTAGATTCTCTGCAAGGGTTTCGGGACTAAACACATGCCTTTGAATTTTTGGACAATCCCGGGACGATGATGATCCGAGGAGGCAAGAATCAAACTGACAGAACACCAAGCGTGCACTGCCACAGATGCTTCAGCCCCATGACTGAGTCCCTGGAGAGGCCGACAACTTGGGTTTTGGAAATCGGCAAGAGTGGATAGCATGAAATTGAATCAATGAGAAGTATCGGGTATGTACAAGAAAACGAAGACGCTGATCTCTGCGTATGCAGTCGAGAGGAAACCTAATGATAGGAAGGAGAGACGAGGGCAAGCTCTGAATATATGGCCGTCATGGACAGCCTTAGGTCTTTGAGTGATCTGGAGAGCATCTTTACATCTGCGCTTGCCTTCAAATGCGAATCTACGTTCTTTCCGCTTTGTTCGTGTTCTCTTCGTTGTTTCATCTGCTTATGGAAAGACGATGCTTCAGTTTTTGTGTCTTTTGCTTAATTTTTCATCGATGTTTTGGATTGTGAAGGAAGGAACGACACCAGAAGCGAGCTGCTTGACGCTCCTGCAGGCTCCTTCCTGGCAATGGCGGCACTACGTCCAACGCGCCTTCCAGGTCCGGTCCTACCTTTGACCCAGACAATGATGGTTATTCGATGTCTAGTGAGCTGGACTAAGCATGGATGCACCAATCAGAGTTTGGAACAGTGGTGATCTGGATGGTCAAGGGATAGGATATAAATACGGAAGATTACGGGCGCGATGACAGCGGAAAAGTGTCAGCAGCCATGGCCTTTGCATTCAGTACATGTCAAGAGAAGATCGCCAGGGATGCCAAAGAGTCAGTGTTGTATAAGCCTTCCTGCGAACCGAAACCAGACGGCCAGTATGTCAAGAGCACTAGCATGGTAAGTGGGTTCTCGGGGAGCAACATGCATGTGTTTGAAGCGGAACATTTTTATGGGCAGTAGCCCGGCTATCGATGGCACAGAACGCGAAACAGCAACCTATAAATGTAGCATCTACTTAAGCTACCATATAATGAAAAATTTCCATTGCTCCTGTAGTGTCCAGTATCCTACGGTCTGATCAGCTATGTAGCAACCATCGAGCAAATTGCGACTTTGAAAATGATGTACTCTAGCAACTCGGAGCAATTCTCCTCAAATTATAGATTGATAGCCAAGGTAGGTAAGACAGCAAGCATTGAATCGGATGGGAGAGAGGATATAGGACTCTATATATAGACAAAATATTCTGGAAGGTTGAAGGTGACCCTTTCTTTTTACGACTTTTAAGAATCCTATCGCATAACAAGTAAAGTTTAGTATTCGATTCAAAACGGACAATTCAAGAGAATCAAATCAAGTTTGGCATGGATCATCATATCCACAGGTATGCAAAGATATTATATTGAATTTGAAAGTATTCCAGGCAGCGATGACGCACAAGAAGGGCCTTGCCCAAGAGGCGTCTTTGGTGGGAGCGAACATGAACGTTGAAATTTCCCTTTTGAGTCTGACTCCGTTCGAGGTACCGACGAGGGTCAAGCGAGAGACTAACTGTAGTCTAGTACAGACGGCATCTCACAAGCCAAGAGAGCACTAGTCTAACAGATGATATTAATTCCCTGTTAAACGCGAAGACAGAGAGGGAGAAGGAGAGGAAGGAGGAGATGAAGAGACAGACACGGCATCAGTATTTAGGTAGACCAAGGCCAAGATTTCTTGTAGGAGGAGTGGCAATAGGCACGCAGCCAAACGACGCCAAAATTCCCCAATCTGTGATATCTACAAAGGTACTTGATATGATTCTTTCTCGCCGCCCATGGTTCACTTGCCTTTTAATTCTTCGCTCATACCAATGACCTCTTTGCTTGATATGACAGGCGCCTTGCAGTCAGATTGATACCCTCTACGTACCTTGCCCTTTTTTCCTCTCCTCCAATCTAAGAATTAGCCAACAAACTCCCCTCTCTCCCCACCCTCCCTCCCCCTTGTGACCTTTTTCGGCAGTCTAGATATTCGGCAAGAGTTGCTGGGCGTCTCGAAACTGTTCTAACCGTGGGATCGGCGCAAATCTCATCGTGGCGGTTCCTGCTTGTCTGCTTCTGCTGCCCTGCTGCTAACACGGCTTCCCATTAAAACTGTCGTCTATCATACCCTCGTCTAGCTCCCCATTCTTCTGATACCCGCTCTTCTCTCCCACTCTCTTCTCTATTCTTCTCCATTCTCCCTCACTCCCCCACATATTCTTCCTGGATCTTATTTCCCTATTTTTCTTACTGGCATACTCATCGATAGCATTGGTATAGGATTCCAAATAGATGACGCATGGCATCGCCGGGTAATTTATCCATACGCTATTAGTTGAACTCCCTGTCTCACGAGAGGTGCCAAACGGCGCTTTTTGGGCGCCTACTCACCGAGGCACACTTTCTCTTGAGCCCTTTTAGGTCTATCAGAGGCCCTTTTGGGCACCAAGCCTTCCTCATCGTGCATCGCATTCGCTCGGCAAGGCTCGAGGAGAGCACTCGGCGGCACCTACATGCTCTGTGAGCTGCTTCGTGTTCCTGGCTTTCCTCCTTCACTACAGACACAATTACCCGCCGCCTGTAGATACGGAAACGAGGCTACGACATTGAATTCGCGACCAATCTTTTGCTGCCATCTTCGGCTCAAATTCACCAGGGAATATTAACGCTCATGGCCGAGATTAACGGCCAATCTTCCTCCGAAGCGGCTTCTACCCCGGCGCCAGCCACGGATCTTGCGGGACCAGCACCTCACCAAGCCCCGGCGACTCCAGATGTACGTACGCAGTCCAGCGAGCCAGACGGACCAGACTCGGCAAGACACGCATCAACGGAATCACCATCGGCTTATGAGAAGCCCCCGGAATCTCAGCCCATGACTGCTTCTTCGTCGTCATCCGGGTCGAATGCTGTCAGCAAGGGTACCACCAAAGAATTAGCGGCTCCATATGGGACGCGCTCGCGCAATCGGGTAGGAACCGCTCGCCCCAATTATGCAGAGGACAACGAAGGGGATTTGGATTTTGAGTACTCGACGTCTGCTGCACCGCCTTCATCATCGGCGAGAAAGTCCAATGCGAACAAAGAATCGACGGCTGCCACAACCCCGCAGACCACGGGATCAGAGGGGGTCCGCTCGCGAGGACCCAGTTCTCGACGTGCCCCTGTGGCACCGGATGCGCAGTCGAACGCGGCGGCACGCCCTATTCCATCGGCGGCACCTAAGGAACCTGCACCTAAAGAACATGCAATGGGAAATCCAGGCGCGACGACAGTCCCCGCCAGCCACAACCAAGCGCCGTCGCGGAAAAGAAAGGCTGGTGGCGCAACAAGCACAGGGCAATCAACCGCTGCATCAACACCAACAAGCGCTCACACATCTACGAGACGAGGTGGTGCCGTTACCACGTCGACAACGCAACCGGCTCTGCGGGAGACTGCAATGCCAAGCTTCGAGCTCAGCCAAAAGTACGTGAAGCATGGGAAACTCAAGGCGGATGACGGCACACTCTATGGTCCAAATGGTAAGTCTCTTCTGTTGCCCCCTCCTCTGTTGCGCTCCGCACTCTTGCCGTTAGTCCAGCCTTGCATCAGAGATCCTTTGTCGAATAAGGAGCGTGTCGATACTTGTTTGCTTAGACAGTCGCTGATACGCCGCAAAACTTCTAGACCACGTATACCTCGTCTGTGAGCCGCCTGGAGAGCCTTATTACCTTGCTCGAATTATGGAGTTTCTTCACGTTGACAACAACCCCAGCCGTCCTGTGGAGGCTATTCGTGTCAATTGGTTCTATCGTCCCCGAGACATTCAACGCAAAATCACCGATACTCGACTTGTTTTCGCCAGTATGCATTCGGACATCTCTCCCGTGACTTCTCTTCGCGGCAAGTGTCAAATTCGGCACAAGAATGAAGTGGAAGACTTCGAAGAATATCGCAAGCAGAGGGACTCTTTTTGGTTTGAAAAGATGTACGATCGATACATTCAACGACATTACGAAGTCATCCCGGTCAATCAGGTGATCAACGTCCCTGCAAAGGTAAAAAAGGTGCTGCAGGAGCGGTGGAAGTTTGTCATTGTCGAGATTGGGCGTGGCAAAGAATTGACCAGCGCTGTCAAGCTCTGCAAACGATGCGGCGCATACTGTGCTAGGTAGGATACCATCTGAGGTCTCCGTCCGTGATGCCGATTACGATGCTAACCACGTGATTATGCAGCAACAATTCGGTCGAGTGTGCTGTCTGCCATAACACGTACCACATGAACTGTGTGCGACCACCATTGCAGAAGAAGCCCTCGCGAGGGTTTGGCTGGTCCTGCGGCCCTTGTAGTCGCGCGCAGGAACGAAAGCTCGAGGCCCGCAACACCCCCATCATTGGAAGCATTAACGAGCATGAAGAAGAGGAAATCTTTGAAGAGGAGGAAGACGAGGGTCCAGGCCTTGCTGGCGAGACCGGAACCAGTACCCCTTCGCTGGAAGACAGCCAAGACTTGACGCTCCATCCTGCAACGGCGGATCAGATTGCACAGACCAAGTTGTGGCCATATCGCTATCTCGGAGTCCATTGCCATGTGGAAGATGCACTAGATTATGACGACCGCATCTACCCCCGAGCCAGTTCTCGACTTGGACCTCGTCATCAGGCCAACGTCATTGCTTGGCCTGGTCGACCTATTGAGTTTGTGAAACCTGCTGAAATCAGGCGCAAATATGGCCGTGGCAATACCACCAAAAAGGACCCTAAGCTTCCCAAGGACGTCGCTGCGGCATTGGAAGCTGACAAGGCAGCACGGGAAAAGCGCCCAAAGTGGGTGTTGGATGAACCGCCCGGTTACGTTCCCCGTGGTGAGGATAGGCCGAATGGCGACCCAGAAAACACGGCTCAGTTGCTCTTTAAGCTCCCCGACGAGGACGACATGGAAGCCAACCAGACGTACATTCGAGGTGACGATGAGATGGCGATAGATATGAAGCCGGAGGAAAGAGAAGAACGCGTCGACTCGTACATGCAAAAGGCCAAGCGGCTCGCCAAGGAGGTTGGCGTGAAGGAATACAATACCAATTTCCTGGACAAGGCGTTACAACTGTTTTACGAAAATCGCTTTTCTGAGGGACCAGCATTGGAGAAGCTAAAGCTGGTCAATCGGAAAAAGGATTTAAAGGAACCCGAGCTTAACCGAGAAGAGTTGAAACGGTTTGAAGAAGCTGTTTTGAAGTATGGTTCAGAGCATCGAAACCTTCGTGAACATGTGCGAACCGTTAAACACCCAGACATTGTGCGCTTTTATTACACCTGGAAGAAGACGGAACGTGGAAAGCAGGTGTGGGGAAGTTACGAAGGCCGAAAGGCCAAAACGGGCGTCAAGCGCGGTGAAGCTCACCCAGCGAAGCTTGTGGACGAGCTTGCCGATGACCACGATGATTCTGCGTTTGACAAGGACAAGGCAGCGGGCCACAAATGCGGGTTTGAATGCAAGTTTTGTGGCACGCGAAAATCGAGACAATGGCGTCGCGCACCGGGCGTCGCACCTGGTACAAAAGTTCCTCTGGACCCTAATCAAAAAGGCAAAGACAAGGGACCCTACTTGGCCTTGGCCCTCTGCTTGAGATGCGCTGGCCTA
The DNA here is from genome assembly GCF_001619985.1 of Xylona heveae TC161. Lineage (NCBI taxonomy): Eukaryota > Fungi > Ascomycota > Xylonomycetes > Xylonales > Xylonaceae > Xylona > Xylona heveae. The sequence continues at coordinate 279,183 of NW_017264193.1, read as the reverse complement.
TGGAGAAGGTATGGTATCCAGTGGGAGAACATTGATGAGGTGGCCAAGAAGGTCGCTCAGGGAGGCGGGAAAGCGTGGAAGCGGAGAATTGATGAAGAGCTCTACAATGAGCTGCTCGCCGCCAATGAATCTGCCGCACGTACAAAAGAAGTTGAGGCCAGTTCCTCCAGAGCGTCTCCGGCAACGGTGGCATCATCTCAGGCTGGGCAAGAGCCGGCGAAGAAGAGGGCTAGGACCACGGCTCAAGAAAAGCAAGAAAAGGAATCAGCTGCGGCTGCAGAACCTGGACCAGTGGCTGCGCCCGCAGCTCCAAAGAAGAAGGCTCCTCCGAAGCCTCCAAGTCCACCGCCTGCGCCTGAGCTTCCCAAACCGCGAACGCTTCCTTGCTTTGTCTGTAATCAAGTGGAACCCAAGGGTGATCAGTTGCTGACGTGCCGGGAGTGCCGCATGTCTGTCCACCGCAATTGTTATGGAGTTTCCGAGGGGCGAAATGCTGCGAAATGGGTCTGCGATCCTTGCACCAATGACAAGAACCCCCAAGTGTCAACTGTAAGTGATCTTTTTGTGTGAATTTATCTGCTTGAGTTGTGATTCCTCTAACATTGATTAGTCTTACGAATGTGTCCTCTGTCCTGTCAAGTTCACGGAACGCGATTTTGTAGAACCTCCCAAGGCGGCTGCGGGGAACAAGAAGAAGAATGACAAGGAGCGTTTGGAACGTGAGTTGGCCATTGAGGCGGCCAAATTTTACCGACAAAAGCAAGAAGAGATGCATAAGCCAGTTGATCCATGTGAGCCGTTGAAACGGACTGCTGGTAACAATTGGGTTCACGTCTTCTGCGCTGTTTGGACGCCAGAAATGCGATTTGGGAGTGCAAAGGCGTTGGAGCCCTCTGAAGGCATTGGCACAATTCCATCAGCACGCTACGAACAAGTTTGCAAAATCTGCAAATCCAGCAAAGGTGCTTGTGTTGCCTGCCATTACTGCCATGCAACAGTTCACATTGGCTGTGCGCACCAAGCTGGGTATATCCTGGGCTTTGATGTGACTCCAGTCAAGGGTTCTCGACGTGACATTGTCAACACTGTCACTTTAGGCGAAGAATCCGGTCTTTTGACTGCTGCAGTTTGGTGCAAGGATCATCCTGTCAAGACCATTATGCACCCGATCAGCGAGATTGACCAGGAGACTGGATTGAATGCCTTGCAACTTTTTGTTCGGAACTACAAGCAAGCCGATTTGACGTTGACTGGAACTGTGCGGAAAGCAAATCTAGTCAATCAATCAACCAAGCTTCTTGCACATGGCATGGGTGCTTCGCCTTTGACTCACCGGGGATCAGTCAGCCACGCCACCAATGGAATTACAGCAAGTGGATGGTCCCGGAGAGGCTCAAGACCGTCTCCCTCTGAACCGATCAAGTCTGAAGACACAGATTTCCCTGACAGACGTTCCTCGGGAGTTGATGGCAGCAATGCAAAGAAGGTCATTTGTGTGACATGTGGCATCGATGTCAGCCCCAAATGGTGGCCATCTGAACACGCTAAACCATCCAAGGGATTATTGGTAGATGGACAGCCAAAGGCAAAGTCAGTTGAGCTCTCTCCAGCAGCAAGTGATGGACTATTGCGCAATGGCGACATGATGAGCAATGCGGACAGCAACACATCGACCCCTGATGTCGAAATGAAAGATGATTCGGTGCCCCCGGCAGCGGCAAGTCTTGCTGCTGGCAAATCGACACGGCGAAAATCATCGGCAGGCACACCGATGCAATGTCACAAATGTCACTGGAAACGGCTACGTGAACCGTCTCCTGTTGCGCCTCCCAAGACCACGCCAGCTTCCACCGCTGCGTCACCATTCCGAGCGCAGCCGCTGCCACCATTTGTACAATCAACGACGGCCACCCCGCCGGCTGCAACACATCAGGCACCGCGGCCGCCTCCACCAGCTCAACTACCTTGGCCACCTGCTCCTGGACCAGGTCTCTGGAGAGATCATCCGCAGCCACCACAGCAGCCGCCGGCCGCATCACTACCGCCAGCCCAGAATGGACTTCGTCCAGTGAATGGATTCTCACCGCAACGCCCGCCTGCTGCTTTGGCATATTCTCATAGTCCTCCGCAACCTATCCCTCCTCCGCCTGCCGCATTGCCGATCGTTCCTCCGGCGGTTGTACCACCTCCACCTCCACCTCCACCTCCTCCAACCCATCATCACCATCATCATCATCCTCCTCCTCCTGTTCATCACCATCATCATGCTCCGCCTCCACCGGCCCAAGCCAACGGTTATAGTCCACGACCGCCGCCTCCGCATGCGCTTCCAATCTTCGAGCAACCGCACCACGGAATGCCGCACCTTACTCATGCTGGTCCGGGTCCCATAACAGGCCCAGGATCGATTCCTGTCTCACACTATACTACCGCTCCTCCACCTCCACCGCTGCCTCCTCATCCTGCTGCTTCTACTCAGCATGTACACCCTCCACCGCATACTGTGCCAATTCATCATCACCACCACCACCACCATCATCATCATCGGCCTCATCATCCCACCGCTAGTCCAGCTGGGCCTCCTCATATTCCACCTCCGCCACATGATGCCCGCTCTCCACATACGGTACATCTCTCGCCATTAGCGCCTCCAACTCGCTCGCTTGTGTCAGAGAATAGTCCTTTCTCGTCTACCACTGCTCCTTCCCCACGTCTCGCAACTTTTATGACGCCCGGCGGAGGGGTGGCCGGCCAAGCGGGCAGCCCGCCGATTCCGAAGCGTGAGACACCTACAACGCCGTCAATGCAATCGGTCGGACCCGCTACGACTGGATCTGGATCTGATAGTCGAGCAGCGGGCGGTGCAAGCGCGAGTCCATCGTTGAAGAATCTTTTGTCTTGATTGAGCATCTCAACGGACTGGCTCAGAGATTCTGGTGCTAGGCAGCTGCAACGAGGCGAGACCATTGTATAGGAACCAATTGCGGAGTTGCATTTTTTTCGAAATTTCTTGTTTATTTTCGCATTTTCATCGCCAAAAAGAGCGGTTGACTTGCATGTCTTTTTTTTTCTTTTTTTTTCTGGGCGCCCCCATTACCATTGTCATTGAAGCTTTCATCTTCATCATCATTGTCGCCATCATATCCCTTTTTTTTTGTGTACCATCATCATCGTCATCATCATCATCATCATCTTCGTGGTCATTATCGTCGTCATTATTCCCACTGTTGACAACATCATCATTATCCAATTTCACTATAATCGTCAATTCATCAAATGTATTCTATTCACGAATTGTATTCTACTGGTCCTATTTTTTTCCACCTCTCTTTTTCTTTTATTCTTCTCGATTTTTACTTTTCTTTTCCCATCTTGTCAATTCAGTGGTCACGCGACTTGTTGTTAAAAAAAAGACACGGAGTTTAGGATGGGCATGTCCCTTGATTTTCACTTTTACTATCACTTTCAATTTTCCGTTTGTTTTCTTCTTCTTCTTTTTTTTTTTTTTCCTTTTCCCCTTGATTTCATCTTTCTTTTTTCTTTTTTCCATTTTTTTCCCTTTGATCCCTTGGTTCCTACTCCCCCTGGTTCTCCTGGTTCTTCCTTAGCAAATAAATGACCATATATCATGATTGATGCATTATCCATTTCATCACCATTTGAAATATTTGAATTTGAATTTAAAATTTCGATTCCATTAATTAAGTGTTTAGATGTATCAAAAAGATTTTAAGATTTGAAGATTTGGAGATTTGAACTCAGAGGGGGATATAAGTGACTTATAAGATGATCAATGCACCACCACATGGTACGAAGCTGTAGTACACCGAACAAAAATGCAAAGCGCTGGGCATGAGGGTTGAGGGTTGATGATCCTCTTTCTTTCGATTGGAGCAGGCGTTGTCGTCCGGGGGTTGGGGGGGAAGCTGGCTGGAGAGAGGGACTGGTCCTTGGAGCAAGAGGTGTGAACAACGGATTCTTCGCCTTCCCAAACTCAAACCCAGAAAATAAAAAGAAATAGTTGACAGTTAGAGATGGAGGTGATGAATGTAGATATGAAATAAATACCTGTTAAAAAAAACCAAATGGACGACGTATGAATGGACGACGAATAAAAGATGGATAAACAAATGGAAGATCGATTCGAAAAACGGACGATGTGGGAATGGATGAGTAGACAAATGGACGAATAAAAAAACAAATGGATGGACGAATGATAAATGGGCAAATAGAAAAGAAAAAAAATAAATAAATAAATAAATAGATGAATAAATAATGAATAAACAAAAAAAAAAGATAAGAAAGGCATGACATGGGCCTCAGACCTTGGACCGAGACCTTAGACAGGCAGCTAAGCAAACGCGTCTTCGAGAGGACAATCGACGCTCTCGTGCCCGTCCTGCTCGCACAGTGCGCACCATTTGTCCGGGTTGATCACGCCGCTGGATTTGCCCGCGACCATGCCCGACGAGTCGACGACATGGTGGTCTGCATGCGGTGAGCCTGCCGGTGCTTGTGCAGGTACTGCGGATGTAGCTGGTGCTGCAGCTGCAGAAGCAGAAGCAAAAGGAGCAGAAGGAGAAGCAGAAACAGAAGCAGAGGGAGCGCGTTGTTTCTTAGGACTTATAGAAAGTGGCGCGACGTCGGCTTCGGCGCGGTGCTCGGTCGTGGAGTCGGCCTCGGATTTGTCGATGGGTCGAAGACCGGGATCACGCTCGCCAAGAGACGAAGAACGAGGCGGATGCTGCTGGTGGTGGTGGTGGTGGTGCTGCTGCTGAGGGTGAAGAGCGTGAAGAGGGTGGGAAGGGTGGGATTGGTCTCGCGACAAAGAAGCCGGAGGATGAGAAGGAGGGTGAGGAAGAGGGGGAGAAAGGGCCAGTCCGCGCAAGCCTTCGACCACGGCGGCCATGCCGTTGCGCTGACCAGGACCAGAACCTGAACCTGAACTATTTCTGGGAGTTCGAGAAGAAGAAGAGGAAGTAGAAGACAAAGGTCTTGGGGTGGTTTGGCGAACATCGTCACCACGCTTGCTGCCAAAGACATTGGTGCATGTGAGGATATCGTGTCCGGCTGTTTCGCAAATCTCGCACCACAGGGCGTCGTTGTCCATTGGTCTTGGCCTGCGTGTACTGTCGACGTCGTTGTCGTTGTTGTCGTCGTCCTCTGCTTCTTCATGGTACTGGATGTGAACAGGCTGACTTGGACGTTTCGCACTTGACGCAGGTGCAGGCGCAGGAGCAGGAGCAGGAGTGGATGCGGATGCGAATTCTGGGACAAGCGTCTCATTGTGGACGTGACTCGATGCTGGTAGTCCCTGGGTTTGCGCCTTGGCATCGGACCCCGCCTGCTCAAGAGCAAGCTCGAGCTCTTCTTCGCGGTGGCTCGTGTGCTCAAATAGTCCTCGCAGCTCGACGAGTTCATGCTCGAGCCGATCTCGCGCGGCGCGTTCTTCATCGAGTTGCTCTTGTAGTCGGAGATTGTGCTCACGCTCCTGCGAACTAGCCGCCTCTCCATCTCCAAATTGTGGAGACCGCGCTTCGGTCGAAGACATGACGGAATCCCGACTCAGCGAGTGGATAATGGCCTTCAACCCGCGAATCTCATCATCCTTTTGCTCAACTTCTTTCGAGTCCCGCGCGCTGATGCGGCCATCGATGGCTGCTGCTGGGCCTGCGCCTGGGACTGCGCCCCCGCTCTTCAGTGCCGTAGCTGCCTTGTCGCGTTCTCGTCGCAGTTCGGAACGGCCGCGCTCGACTTCGCCTCGAAGAAATTCGACTTCGCCACGTGCTTCTGCTTCGCCGCGTCGTGCGTCTTCAAGTCCTTCTTCGAGTTCCTGCACAAGTTCCTCGAGCTGTTTGAGCTGAAGGGCAACGCTTTCCACATCTTCATTGCGCTCGTTCAGCTCCCGAACTTCTTGAAGCAATTCTTCGACGCGTTTTTCGTAGACCCGTTCCGTCTCGGCGCTCGCAAGCTCGAGAGTGTCAATGGTACTCCTAAAGTCGGCGCGATGTGCGTCAAATTCAGCCGTGATGAGAGCAATCTTTTCATTCTTTTCTCTCAGTATGGCACGCAGCTGCGCAACGTCGGCATTTTTAGCCTCGTTGTCGCCCGGCCCGACGCCCATTACCATGTCTGAATCTTGAGTAGGAAGCAAGGATTGCAGCTCGATAAGGCTGCTTTCCATTTCTGCAAGAGTGGATGACTGCTCTTTTAGTTGCCGGTCTCGCTCTTCCAGCTTCAACTTCATTCGAGCTAGCTCGTCTGCTGTGTGAGTTGAAGTGCGTGTCAACCGGTTGCTGAGCGCAGAAGCTGACCGGGCAGCAGCGCTGTCGTTCGTTCGAGCAACGCCAATGGGAGTACCTTCAAAGTCGTCTTCAAATGCAAACCCTTCGCTCTGCCGCGACGTACTCTGTGATGCTCGCGATGCCCGTGACACGCTGCGAGAACTTGCCTGCGGAGGCGGAGGGCTCATAATCGATCTCGGACCCGCCTTGGGGGTTACTGTCGGTCTCTTGCTCGGGTCCGCGGAATTTGATTCTCGTCTCCCTCGCACAGAAGCGCCAAACCTGCCCGGCGTTGGACTAGGTGCATATCGAGGCCCACGGATCCCACTGTTGGATGAAACAGATGCACCGAGAGAAGGCTGACGAGGGGTAGGGAGAAGATTTTGTTGTTGACGCAACGGCGACTCTGGCCGTGGAAGCGACAAGCGCCGGGACTTTGGTTTGAACTGCGGACTAGGTCCACGGCCAGGTCCGACAGACTGACTGAATTTTGGTACTGAAGGTGTAGACTGGGACAATAACTCGGCATTGTTTGGCGCATTGAAGCCAGGCACGGACGGGGTGGTCGGGGTTCCCAGGAAAGATCTCGTCGAAGCGGTGGGAGAAGCACGTTTGGTGGCACGACTCAAGGGCAAAAAGATGCCCGCGCCTCGGACAGATGTCGTAAAATATCGGGTACTTTAAAAAGAATCACATTGTTAACAAATTCTCCAACTTCTCGTAGCCTTGAGAAAATGATGACATACCCATCCACGGCTCCGTCATTCTTCCCTCGGGATGCCCATTCGCGGCTCAGCTCGACGCCAGCAAACACACCATTCTTCCCTTTGACCGCTCCAATAAATTTGATCGTCCCGTACATGCCTCCAGGGACATTGACTGTATCGCCGACCTCAATATCTCCATCCCCATTTGTAGGTACCACTCGTGTGGTCGGAGTTTTTGGTGTCCCTCGTGCAGATCTCTGCGAGTCTCCAAGTCCGTAACTGTCACTATTGTCCGGAACTGATGCTAGCGAACCAGCGGTAAGCTGATTAAATGATGCTTTTCGTGCCATAATCGCGCTGGCGCTGAGCGGACTAGGCATCGGCGGTCGCTGGTACGATGCAGCCAGATTGGGCGAGGACGTCGCAGAGAGGTTATGGTTTCCAAGGGAAGGGCCGCGCATATACGGCCGCCGCGGAGTATGGATAGACATAATGGGAGTATAACTTTGGTCGAAATATATGTTTTGATTGGGTGATTTCGTGGGGAGACTTTAAACTTCGTGATGCGCGCGGCGTAGGTGGAACGAGCGTGGTCAGATTCGAAAAAGCTCTCTCCCCCGTCGATGCGCGAAGAACAGGGAACAATAATCCGCACTGAAACAAATTTTCTCTCTCTATAACAGGAGTTTCTAGTAAAGATAATGTCAGGACAAAGGTTTTGGAAAGGGGGAATGAATTGTCGTACAATGTGCGACTCCCTGCCAAGCGGCAAGATATGTATCTAGACGCGACGAAGATCCCGCGAGTTGACGATCCCCAGCGCGAGGTAGGTCAGAGCATGCCCCTATAATGATGGAAAGATTTAGGGTCTTTGAAAGGAGAAGGGAGAGACTAGGAAGCCGGTTGTTGGAAGAATGGAGTCGTTAAAGGGAAGGCCGCTGAATGTTTATCGTGTTTGTATTTGCCGATCTTCATCGGTGAGTCGGGCCGCAGTAACTTAGTTTAGCTGCAGCAACGTGCAACGTGCGTGTCAAGACCTAAACTCTGTCTGTTCCTACCGCCCCTTGTGCTGCTTGGCATTCTTCTAATAATTGAGATATCTCTACGCGGCGAACAATCATCTTTCAACACTGTGGAAGTTGCCAGTCACGAGCGAAACAGTTCTCTACGGCGCATAGAAAAGGAGGGATTGTTTTCCTATCGCGTAATCCCAATCGGGATTGTGACTGCGTCAGATCAATAGAGATACATGTGGACATTCAACTAATGGTACATGAATTCTTCACACAGACACGTGGCATAATGCAACAAGATGCAGTATCAGATTTTTGAGCAGCGAATGAATGCATGATATGGAATATTTGATTCATGTATTGGCTTTGTTGACGTTGTGATGCAAATCCCTGAAATCCCAGGGAGTCAGGGACTAGGGAAAAGCCACCTCCCGTTGGTGCCGCTTTGACTCTGGTACCGAGCGGGGCGCGTCATGAGTCTGGTCTGAGTCTCAACTACTAACACCAAAATAAACAACTAACTGATACTCTCAAGGGTCATCATGGCATTTATTGTCACGTTATTATAAGAGCCAACAAAGGTCGAAAGAAGCTGCTAATTCAAATTCTAGCATACATGGGTTCCATTGATGGTGCATAACATGCACCAAACAAATACAAACACCTGTGAACAAATGAACATGCACAAAGATGGGTTGATCCGCTATGCACAGAACAAACTCCCAATGTTCAGTGCTGGAGTTATGGACTAACCACATGTACCCAGAATTCAATATCAAATCCTCTCTCATCCAACGAAACATGAATTTGACCCTCCCTATTTCGAAGCTGAAATATTCGGCAGCTGAACTGTACTGAATAAAGAACAGGCAGTGCCTAACTGTCCTGCAATTATGCTTATTTTGCCAAATCTCTTTGATCCACAGGCTTCTTGTAGTCAAGAAATCGCTAGATCCAATTATGCATGCTGTTAAAGTCTCGCTCAAAGATGCTGATACAGTATTCAAGTTCGTCACAGACATGCATAGATTTATCGTCGATGAAGAAGTCGCTTGAGCAGGCGTTTCCATTTTGAACCAACTAAAGTAGAGAAGTGTTAGGCAACATATTAATGAAAGGATGAGTGTCAAATCATCGGCCAAGGAACGAAGGCTGTTTGAGAGCTGAGCATTGACTTACGGGACAAATTCGAGTTTGACTTGGTCGGTTTCGTAGAGCTCACAGACTCGTGTGAATGACTGAAAGTCCGAAAAGTACGCCATGTTCCGTTCCTGCTGGACTTGCGAGTTTCTTTGGCTTGCTCTTCGGCGGCTTCGAGAGCGTCTTCCTCCTGTCGTCGCCGATGCGCGTATTGGAGATAACTAACATAATCCTCATAATCGCATTGCCCAAACATGTAGCGAACCAGACGTGCCTGGATGGAGGCTAGTTAGTTTGTGCTCGACACATAAGAGAGAGGAATCAACAGAATGGAATTGAAGGTGTGATGCCGAAGGGGTGAGAAGGCAAAGGATCGGTTGCAAGAATACAAGATATGTTCGAATTAGGGGAGGGGAATGCAAACCTCGCGATTTTGGCTGAATGATCTGGGGATAGAGTCTCTGGCGTCTTGAGACCAATTTGCTGCTGCAGATCCAATGCTGGGCATCTCTTCGAGACTTGGAAGTAAAGGTTGCATGACCAATCGGGTGTAAGCCATGGCGTTCACTTGGCAGTGTCAGGCTTCACGTAAAAAAAATGGCGGCAATAGGCAAAGTATGAGAATTTTTGTCGCAGTGGCTGGTGATTATCGATGCAACTGTGTGGAAGAGTGAACTCGAGGTAGAGACCGGTGCTAGAATTGGAGCTTTAATTCAGTTGCCAATTCAGAAACGGGTCGAGTGGATCAAGGAGGCTGGGGTGTAAGCTGTGCAAAATAATCAAAACACTGCACACGTCCAGAGAGCTGTGGCAATGAGAGCGAGAAGAAAAGATGGCTGAAAGAGTTCAGAGATGTACAAATGATGCATGATGCAAAGAGGTCTGGGAAGAGGGGAAGAATTTAAATGGGCGTGAAAAGGACAACAGCCAAAGACATCTGTATTTTCAGATATTGACAGATGTCGAATGTGAAGTTTGGTTTGTATTTGTATTAGCATGGAGAACCAGAGTCGCTTTCATAGCCCAAATATGGTCTGGTCTGTCGGTGGGAGCACTTTTTTTTCTTGCCCACTTGCTGTTTTCACACTCTTAATTCGGTCTGGTAAAAGATTTCTCGTTGCCCTGGAGTCACTCTCATTGTCCACTGGTGGTTTTCCGATTTGGGAAAGAGTGATGCATGCGCATTTGAGAAGAAGCCTGCAAACTAGACTAGATTCTGCAAATCGGTAAGCAGTAGGCAAACATCAAAACGTACAATAATAGGAAGACCGAGAATTGATAACTTAGCCAGAGCTCAAGCAGTTCAGAGCATCCACACTATTCTGAATATAGATAGATTAGTGAAAATGTCTGGAGCTTTCACGTTTCCCGACGCTATATCAGGCTGTAGCTTTGCTTTCAGCCCCTCCCCCGCCGCGGATGAAAATAGCAGGTAAATGAAGCCTCGTCAAGTCAAGATAAAATTGTTTGATCGAATGCCTGGCGTAAGTTTCAACATATGATCCCCATTTTGTCGAGTTTGGAAACAAATTCAACACGTGAACGCAAAGCAAGTTCGCAACACAAGTCAAGGCAACACAGAGAACAGAGTCGATTCCCACAACAAACGATGCAAAGGGTTCAAGGAAACATTTTAAAATAGAGCGTAAACTATACAAGCGCCACGATGAAATGCAAAAGACGATGCTGAAGGTCTCCAAATCCAGACTTTTAAACTTGTCGCCGAATACGCCCGTACCAAACTTTTCTCCTAATGTAAAACCCGGTGACCGTTGAATTTCGAATGAGCTCGGGAATATGGCATCGAAAAGAAAAAGCAAATATTGGAGGACTGAATCATGCAATCTTCCTTCCCACATTGCCAAATCCACTTCCAACGATGCTGACAATTAAATCCTCTCCTTCAGCATCTGCGTCCCGAACGCCCCATCCGCTCGCACCTAATTGACTGAGGTCTCTGCCAAGGTCAATGATCTCTTCAGTGGCAAAGACCTTCTTTCCCACTCGCAGCCTACCGACGTCCTCGGACCCCATGGCCATGAGGACAAGCATCGTCTGAGCTGCAGCTGGAGATACACAGCCTCCAAGAGAGATAGTTTCAAGCAGTTGATATGCACACTGCCGGCCAATGTCCTCGGGCGGTACACCGCCCTCAGGCGGGGAAGCAACATCGGCGGAATAGAAGGCACCGGTTGAACTTTCCGCCACCAGGGAGAGACCAAAACCGATGCCCAATTTTCGCTTTGCGTTCGGATCGGCTTTTGTTGCGGAGGGAATCAATGGCGCAGAGGAGACATCGGAAAAGACATATGTGTCGCTCACGAGAGGGTTTAGGATGCCTCTGGCAACATCAATCATGCGAGCGTTGTTGGAAGCGGAAACGCCCACGCAATATGCAACACCACGGATCCGCTTTACTCGCCCCGGATTCATCATATGTATCGTCTTCGGTACGCGCACTTGATGTCCAAACATCAGCTGCACTTCGCCGGCGCCGCCTTTGCCCCCAGGACCCGGACATGACCGTCTGAGGATTCGAAGCTCGATGTTGTTGAAGATGCCGAATTGCTCGTAAAGGGGGAGGATAGCTGTCCGCACGCTGTCGACTGAAATATCGCCCATGGGAGTCGCTGATGTAATGACGCCAGGTCCCGTAAACAGGACATTGATGGGCGCCTTTGAGAACGGCGCGAGCAAGCAGAGCGGGATCAAGAAATAGCTCAAGCCGCGAGGGCAGCCTTCAGGCAATTCGTGGCGGATAACGCCTCCACTGGCGCCACGACCCGGTGCACAACCAGTTATTAGACCGGGTTTGTACGCGATTGTCGTACCGGTATAAGAGATTTCCATGGCTGAGCCATTTGTGACTGCTTCAAGCAGGCGGATGAAAGAAATCTCATAGTTTGCAAGACCAGGATTGGTCGACGACGGACGGATATTTGATACGCGTATTGTTTTGCCAGTGAGCGTCGCAAGAACTAGACGCAAGGCAAAAGATCTTTGCGTCTCGAATTTCACGAGACGGGGTCTTGGGTCAGCCATAATTGTCGCGGGCAGTTGGCCGTGACCTGACAAAAATGCAAACGACGCCAAAAAAACATTTGAGGATTTCAAGGTGGAAGCGGAGATCGGCACATTGATGATCCGGAAAGATAAGATTGTAGATAAAAATTCTCCCCGATCCCCGATTGGTTTCAGAAACAATGGCGCAGCCAAGCAAGTAAATGATATTTCTAGACACAAAATTGGTTACGATTCTTCATGACCTTGGACTGAGCTCACGGATATTATCACTTGTATCATATAGATCAGGCAATTGCATGTGAGGGGTAGAACATATTTTATGTCAAGTTCTGTTTGGAAAATTTCTGCCGCAATTAGATACTTTGAACGCATTGATTGTGGCACTAATGACGTGAAGGAGTTTGCCGCTTGAAACAGAGCTGTAGAATTGAGCTTCATATTTGTTTTACGACACGTTCTATGCAAAAGGGATGTCATTGGTACTGAAATACCGAATAGGCGCTGAAACGATTACTTTACAGTCCCTCGGGTTACCACACAAGCCGAGGCTTGGCGGAGTCGGAGGATCAGACAGACATTTTGTCCGAGAGTGAAGAGTCGGAGCATCGTTGACTTGGCTGACGGGGACATGGTTACGGGGCGATTTCCTGAACGGGACAATACAGCTTATATACCCTGTCGACTGTCGGTCATGTTCGGGGACTTCCTACTTCCCCTCGGACCTTCGGCGATTCGGACAATCAGGCATCACTCTAAACACTTATTGTTGAGACTCTTGTAATCCGCCGTCTATGTTACTTTTACAGAAGTAGAATCCGATGAGTCGTTAACGTAGGGTGAGATGAGCAGAGATTTGTGTCGTTAATTTCCTTCCTACTTGCCCAATTTACGGTACCTACCTACCTACCTACGTAGTACGAGGGCCAGAGAGGTCCCGCCGCTGACCTCAGCCATTACTGGCGTGCTAACCCAATTTCTTACATCCCTCATAGCCTCAATTGCTGGATAATATCGAGATAATTGTACTGTCTACTGTCTATCGCAGACTAAACCAAGCAGTGTCTGTGCTGGAATGTTTTCATACTACTCGTACTCTCGGTCGCGTGCTCGATGGTTAGAGTGTTTAACTACGAAAGGCACTGCAATTGATGGTACACAGCCCTGCTTTCTGCTCCCTCGGTCGCCTCGGCTATTTGGCGGATCGACGGTGGCTCCCGTTCGACCTTTGGCCGCAAAAACGTGGGTCGCTTTGGTCAAGCTGCCAGGTCTGCCCTGTGCTATGCAAACCTTAGTTTGAATAGAGTCCCTAGCGCCGTCTTAACCCTACTCGAACCAATCACCTACGGAGTACCAGAGAAGTCGCGTGCCCAAACTTGGGAGAGAATGTGTCTATGAATCCACACTGAGTAAGCCGGGATAATCCTGTTTCGCTCCTATCAAAAAGAAAATTTGATTTCCTCTTACTCGTAGTAGGTACTGATACATCTGCCCCCGTGAGGAAAAAGAAATGCTTGACGTGTGGTGGTAGACCATGTCATTTGCCGGTCTGATCGCTAAACGCTCTCGGGCCAACGCTCCAGCCAATTCACGTCATCGACCAAGATTGAACTCTATATACCTTAGTGAAGACTTACAGCTCGCCAACGGATACATGATAAGTTTGCGTTTGTCATATCATTTTCTTTCTATATTGTGCCATTGCGGATGCAATAACGTGTCAATGAGAGGAAGAAAGCGACTTGTACCGGAAAGCTGACAGGCCGTCGGAAGTCGCATGTTCCGTAACTCCGTGTGGTGGTTGGTTAATGGAGGAGCCGGGAGGACTGTGCCTCTTTAGGTAGGTTCCACACAACACTCAGATGGTTCCTCGTCCCGGGCGAATCTGACGCTTTCGATGGGCTTATGCTTTTTACCTTTTTTTTTTGCTCCACTACCTCTTACGGAGTACAGTAAGCGATCCATTGCACCTTATCGTTCTTTCCCTTGTTTGCCGGGGTTTCCCTTGCGTAGTGGCAGCTAAATGGATGGCCGGCGCTTTTGATTGATTTTCCCCCCGTTGTCTTTGTCTGCCACTTTTGCACACGCCACTGACCAGCGCCTCTGGAGGACCCTCATCCATCACAATCTCTTAATCATGGTTGGTCCCTGGAACAAATGAAATGACTGACCCTCTCTAGTCCTCTTCTTCCTTGTTCACACACAATCTCTCTCACTACTCTCTCACACACATACCTTGCTACCCATTTGATTATTGTCCTCTTAACAGTATTTCTGTTTCGCATCGCATAACTCAGCATACTCCGCTAATAGCATCTTGCCCCACTACATACATAGCCTTAGCATAGCATTCACTGCTCCTGCTTCTGTCTTTGTTGTCTGCCTGGAGAGTGTCCTCTTCAGCCACACCACAACAATCACAATCCTCTCTCTTTTTCACTGGCATTCACCTCTACCTCACTCATCTGTCTTGGAAAGACGTTCTATCACTGTTACAAGAAGCATCAGTGAGCTGAACTTAATACCATCAATTACTTCCCCCAGAGCTTCCTGTGAGGAATCAGCTTTGCTACAGTCAACCTGGATACGCTACTAAGCTAAACACTGTCGGTCAAGAGAGGCAGACACGTTCAGAATGGGGGTTGGTGCATTTGTGGAACCTTTTGTTGTCGTCTTCCTCCTTTTTGGCGGCACTTGGATCAATCGCGACTTTGATGGCCCGTCCACACGTCCTGGTCGATGGACCCAAGACCGAGAATCTGCCGTGAGCCGCGATGACTCTCCTGATAGCATTTCGTCAGGATCATCTGGCGCCGTTGAAGAAGATACTCTGCTTGGTGATTCACCCACTCGCTCAGCCTCACCCTCTCTGCTCGTCGACCAAGAATCAAAATGGCGGAAGCGACACATTGGGCTTTTCGGACTCAAGCACCAAATTTCAACTCCCAACACACGTGTTTTCCAAGGCCGTTTGCTGAGTCGCCTTCTTCAAAAGCTTCCATTTCTAGTTGAGTGTTGGTATTGGGCTCTGGTCTACTGGGTACGTGTCTCTACGGTGATAAGCACATAAAACACGAGATTAACCTTTGTCCTTACAGATATATCAGTTGGGTCGTGCATTTAGTGCACTCACTCTCAAAGACACCACGGTCGATGTGGCTCGAAACCATGCTCTGCAGGTCATCCATCTCGAACAGAAGCTCCATATCTTCTGGGAACTGCCCATTCAACATTTCTTTCTCAAGCATCCTTTTCTCTTAACTTGGATCAACCGCATCTATTCTTTTATCCATATTCCGGGCACCATTCTATTCCTTGTTTGGCTCTACTATTACACCACCACACGAAACCGCCTGGAAGAGCGGCAATCCAGCAAAAAGTTTGGAGAAGTGAGCGGCTCGCCTGCAGGTCCTGGTTTATATCAAGCGCGCCGGAGGACCATGGCCGTATGCAATCTGCTGGCCTTCATTGTTTTCACCCTTTGGCCCTGCATGCCACCTCGCCTCCTCAGCGATAAACATGTCAAGGGTCCAGTTGGTGATGAGGCTCGTAGCTACGGCTTTGTCGATACCGTGCACGGGAAGGGCGGCGAGAGCAGCGTTTGGACGCAGAATAAATTTTGCAACCAATACGGTACGTTTCTCGAAATCCTTTTCTAAACCCAAATGAATGACCAAGGCTGACTTTATTCGCGCCTCCTAGCTGCAATGCCATCTCTTCACTTTGGGTATTCGTTGATGATTGGTCTCACGGTCGTTTTGGTTCCGCTCCCACCACATCACCGCCGTTCTATGGCCATAAAGCTTCCTTACATTCCGTCCATTCGACTTCCCTCTTGGCGCCGGCTCCTCTGTGTCATCATTGGCATGCTTTATCCGTTGACGATTCTCATTGCGATTATTGCTACGGCTAACCACTTCATCCTGGATGCGGTCGCGGGCGCTATCGTGTGTGGTCTCGGCTGGTGGGGCAATTCGGTCTTGCTGAACCTCTTGCCCATTGAGGACTGCTTCCTCTGGTGTCTGAGAATTCACAAGCCTGAGCCACGGACAATCGATGTCCTCGAGGGCGACTTTGACGAGAATGGCCAATGGGTGGTGGGAAAGGGGGTTGTTGTCTAGAGGCGAGCCATGTCTTCCCTCACGGCTCGCTCGGTCGATGCAAAGCATCATTCCGACAAGCCATGCAAGGATTACGGACATGACCTTCTCCTTCCATCTTTTTTCTCCTGTTTATGGCCGCCCAGGTCAGGCTGGCCGCTCATATTCGAAAACTAAAGATGCTGAGCATCCTCTGCTAGTAGTGATGGGCTTTTCTACCAAACTTCAGGAAAGTCTCGTGAGATAGCATCCGTTGAGCGTTCTCCGTTTCTCCCTTTTTTTTTCTTCTTTCATGATGCCACGACTAACATCAGGCACACGTCTTCTTTCCGGACAGGAGTTTCCATGGGTGCTCTCTCCTTCGTTCAGAGCATATCTTGGCGTACGGCAGAAGCGGGTTTGGTTTACTGGGCTGTTTTGCCCTATTCATGTAATTAAGAACCAGATTTTAATTCATTAATGAGATCGCCGCGCCTTTGGGTGTCCCGCTCCCTCCCCTCTACTGATATCCATTATTCTCTGTTTCAAGCATTTAAACAATTCTTGATTGTTGCCTAGGTGGCTGGCTATTGTTCTTGTTGTCGGGGGCTGGGGAGTTCCAGAAGAAGCAATTCAATAGGCTATTACATTGTATTCACATCTCGTCTGCGGCTTATGCTCGAACTTCCCAAGGTATATAAATTGTCCGCTCTCCCCCAGCTGTTTGGCCATTTCAATACTTCCCACCAAAGCGAATCATCTGCGCCCCAAACCAATTACTGTACGCTTCTTTTCCGATTCCGTGGAAAAACGCGAAAAAAAAGCAAGACGACTAGCCTTGTGCATCAGCGTAAGAGCCTAAAAGGTTCTTTTTTGGAAGGCTGATCGAATGTATCACTGACTCTGATAGCTATCAGTTGACGCTGGCAATCGAGCCGAAGCAAGCTTCCCAAAAACCGGACAAGGCTGCTTAATAGGAAAGCAACTGTTCTGTTTCTTGATTTCTTTTTCTTCTTTTATTTCAATCTCATAATCTGAAAGAATTCTCATTTCTCTGATTCGGTAGGGTTTTTATTCATTTTCTCATTCATTTCTGTTCCGATCAGTGCAGTACTTATTGTCTCACCCATTATCCGACGTCATTCCCTTTTCGTCTCCCACAGCTACCGCACTAAGCAAGCTGCGACAGCACGTGACCGCGACGGTCGGCTTCTCGTTCAATTGCCTTCCTCGCGCTCTTCTCTATCACGTACCCATTACATGGAAGCTTTGACTCGATAATTTCCACTTCCATCTCCTGTCGCAGTATTTCTTCTAGTATTTTCTTGTTGATTCCTTTTCCTTACCTATTGATTGGATTCAGATTGGCCGCCGTGATCTTTCATAATTTTCCAATTTCTAGCGTGTTGACACGCGTTCTGCAGTCCACTCGCACTCACGCCGGTCGCGATCTCACTCGTTGAGCTTCAACTTCCGATTACAATGGCTGAGGAAAAGCCCACGACTTCTCCTATTCTGCCTGAGGCTGACCCAGACTCTGCATCTGCGGCCGTGGAGACCACTACTGAGGCAAAGTCGGCCGACTCAAAGCCAGAAGCGCCTCAGGCGGCCACTGAAAAGAGCTCGGAACAGGAGAAAGCTGAGAGCGCCAACCAAGGTTCGCCACAATTTTCTTTCTTTCCTATGTGAATATTTGATCTTTATTTTCGCGAATTCCAAATCCGAGCTGACAATTTGGCGCAGAGCCCGCAGCAGACGGTGAAGGAGCTAAGGAAACTGATGCTCCTGCCGACAAGCCCGCCAAGGACAAGATCACCTCTGGCGGCGAGGAACCTGATGCTGAGAAGGTTGAGGGCTCGATAGAGTCTGCAGCCCCGGCTGCCGAGGCCAACGGAACCCCTGCGTCTAATAAGAAACAAGCCAAGCGAAGGTCCTCTGTTGGGGTACCTGAACACAAGACGAAGAGGTTGAACAAGAAGAAGTCTCAGGTTCTCACCAACCCGGATGCCAAGGCTGGTGACTACTACTTTGCCCGCATGAAGGGATATGCTCCGTGGCCATCGATCATCTGTGATGAGGAAATGCTACCCTCCAGCCTCCTCAACTCCCGGCCTGTGACGGCTCGTCGCGTGGACGGAAGCTGGCGCGAGGATCTTGAAGATGGCGGAAAGCGAGTTATGGATCGAACTTTCCCAGTCATGTTCTTGCATACTAATGAATTGTAAGTTGACTACAAAAGCTTTTTACGCCTGAAATTGGCGTTGGCGCTGCAATGTTTGCTAATGCATCGACAGTGCTTGGATGTCCAACACGGATCTCACTCCCCTTGACCCGGAGACCATATTGGAGAGCGGCGAGAAAGGAAAAGGAAAGCAGCTGTGGGCAGCTTATGGCGTTGCTGCGCAGAAGAATGATTTGGACCATTTTAAGGAGTTGCTCGCTGACCATCAGCGTGCGCTTCAAGAAGATGAAGACGCAAAGGCATCTCGAAAGGGAAAGTCAAAGCGCAAGTCGCAGATTGTGGAGCCCGAGGAAGCTCCAGAGGATGTGGAAATGGATGATGCAGGCGAAGCCGAAGTTGAGGAGGACGCCGACAGCTCTTCCAAGAAGAACAAGTCCAAGAAGAGAAAGAAGGACGCAGATAGCGATGTGGAGTCGGCAAAGGTAAGTTCTAGGCGCGCTTCGCTGGTTTGTCGAGGAATTCACTGGCTAACTACATGGTATTTACCGACTCAGCCCACCAAGACTCCCAAGACCTCTCAGAAGCTCAAGCTTAGCACACCAAAGACTCCGAACGGCACTGCTACTCCGTCCAAGGCCAAAGCCTCCACGAAGAAGGAGAAGGCTTCTACCACGAAAAAGACGCCCGCCAAATCTAAGGACGCCGACGAAGAGATGACCGACGCCCCGAAGACTGTTGAGAAGGCTCTATCGCCGGCTGAGGCAAAGAAGAAGAAGGAGAAGGAAGGTGGGTGTCTTGCCAACGAATGGAAAGAAAAAAAATTTTATGGTCTGAAAACTGACGATGATTTGATAGTGCTCTATCTCCGCTACAAGCTCCAGAAGGGATTTGTTACTCGTGATGTGCCTCCTAAGGAGGAAGAAATGACCACCATGGCCGATTACTTTGGCAAGCTCGAAAAGTTTGCCGATCTTGAAGTCAGCATCATCCGCCAGACGAAGATTCACCGCGTGCTCAAGGCCATTATCAAGCTCGGCACTATTCCGCGGGATAACGAATTCCACTTCAAGCAGCGCGCTCAAGACCTGCTCGGAATATGGAACAAGGTCCTCGCTGCTGAGCCTGAGACTCCATCAGCCGCGGCTGCCGATAAGGAAGCTTCTGCCACTAACGGACTTGACAAGAAGGACGAAAAAGATGTCCGGGAACAAGTCGAGAAGGAAGAAAAAGAGGAGAAGGAGGAAGAGAAGGAGGCTGAGAAGAAGGAGGCCGAAAAGGAGCCCGCTGAGACTGAGACCGAGACTGCCAAGGAGCCCGAGAAGCCCGCCGCCGCCACCGAGGAGCAGACTGAAAACAAGGAAGAGGCTAAGCCCGAGGAACCAAAGCCCGCAGATGAGCCCAAGGGCGAGGAACCCAAGCCGGCTGAAGAGGCAAAGTCAGAGGAGCCCAAGCCAGAAGACGCCAAGCCCGAAGAGTCCAAGCCAGCTGAAGGCGAGAACGAGACTGCTTAAGCTTTTTTTCTTCTCGTCGATTTACATACGCTATGCGGGGACCGAGTTTGGCCGTTGAACGAGATAACTCACTGGAGATATCAAGGATTTTATTCCATTCTTCACGGCTTCTTGCCTTGTTTCTCCAATCGATTCAGGCACCCTGCATTCAAATCCTCCCCAAGTTCCGGCTCTTTCCTCATTTTCCTTTTTTTTTTCTTTATTTCCATTTCCCCCTTTCTTCTCAGGCTACGTCCCTGCTTAAACTATTTTTTTTTATCGTTCTTCCTCTATCTTATTTCCCTCTTAAATTTATCGAATTACAGATCGGGGGCAACTTTTATGTTGCAAAAGCGTCTGAGCAAAGGGATGACTCAACGCGCGGCTAACACTTGCGGGGCGGATATGGCAAGATAACTTGGGTGGATACATGTTGTTGCTCTTTTTTATTTCTTTATATTTTTAAACGCAGGGGTTAACTATTTTCTTTTTTTATCTTTTGATCTTTTTTTAACTTTTTATTTATTAAAATATATGTTATAGCGAAAAATGGAATGAATGGAATGGTTTAAATGAAATGTTGCTCTGTGTAAAGTGACGCCACTAAAATATTCGGGTCCCAACGCTGTAAATGAGGTATCGACTTTCTTTCTACAATTATTTATTTATTTATTTATTTATTTATCTCTTTCTTTCTTCTTTCTACTTTTTAGAGGGGGAAGGGTTTGGGGGAGCCACAGCTGCAGCTTCACAAAACTGCGTAGTAAGACGTGTATGCCACAGTCCACTGGATGACATGTGAAGCAGTACTTCGTTTGGCCGCCACCTTTGTTGTTGTTCTCCCTAGAAGTGGGTGTCGTCAATGAACCAAAATGTCAAAAAAAAGCATAAGCATTGTGTCATCTGTGTCAAAATATTGAATGGCAACATAGTGCCACCCCTACCATACCGATCCTCTGCACGGCATCACACTGCATCCCACTGCCAAAAAAAAAAAAAAAAAAACATCTGAGTTAACTGAGGTGGTTACTGGTCACTGGTTACTGGTTAAGCACTATGTGCTGTGTGAAGGTTGCATTGATGTATGGATAGTAAGACATCAGTAGGATGGGATTGCACAGGTGACGGCTGCCAATTAAACTGTAGGAGTGTCATATCATATCATTTTATTTCATGTTATTTCGTGGCAGTGTGGTAATAGAAACGTGGTAATTGAAACAGGATGGGCGAGAGAGAGGGTGAGCGAGAGCAGTGGACAACGGGGAAGAAAGAAGAAGGAAAGATAAATAATTTAAAAAATAAAATAAAATAAAAAATAAAATAAACATTGGCAGGATATACAACTTTCTTTCCCATAATCCAGATTAACACAAACTACGACAAAAACCACGCACGGTGGAAGAGTAAAATAGTGCTGATAATTTTGATATATTTTAAATACATACAAGATCGAATTGAACAAAGTTGTTGTTTTTTTTGAACAAACTGTATCAAAGAGACCAAAGCCCGGAAAATATAAGACGCATATGGAACGCCATAGTCCATCCGTGTAAAAAACGCCCAAAAGCAGGGTAAGGGAGGTGAGAAAGGCGTAAAATGAAAACAAAAAAGGAAAAAAGAAAACACACACAGCAAAAAGGAAATTGAAAAAGGAAATAGAGAAGAAAAGAAAAGAAGGGGCTAAATGGAATCTTGTGGTGCAAGAGCACGCGAGAATGGAAACGAGTCTGAGCCAGCGAGGCTAAAAGTAATTGTAATGCAAAGGATTTGACTATTGGATATTGGGATATGATGCAGAGAAGAAGAGAAAGAAGAAAAAGTGTTCCGAGAACGATGCGAGTAAAAACCAATTGGATATTTGAGTTGTAGAGTGTGAGGGGCAAACTAAAAGTAATGTTTGATATAAGACAGTAAGGGATATTCCTTCTGAGAGAGGATAGACTGAATCGGCGGGAGAAAGGCGAGCAAGAGAGCGTGAGTAGCAGGCTAGTTCAAGAGGAAGGCTACTGTGCAAAGTCTGCGTTATATGCCTTGCATGAATGCATTAGGAGGCAGCATTTCCTAGACGAGAAAACATGAGTTAGCATTACATTTCCAAAGTTGACAATTGTAGCCCAAATGTTGTTCACAGAACATACCTTTGCGCTCTCATAAGCCGCCAAAGCGCTGTCAAAATTCCATCCAGTCTGCTCAAGACACATTCGCGAGTACTCGAGTGTCATGTTCGTCCGTTTGCTCATCTCGGCGAGCATCAATTCCTGCTGTAGTTGTTCTTCTGATTTTCCGGGAACAGCCACGGCGAAATTCTCTGGTATTTGTGGGGCAGTCGGCGTCAGTGCACTGGGCTGTGCCTGACCGTCGGAAGTCGTCTGCGCTGGCGCGGTGCCCTCTGGTAACCAAGCGGTATTTCCTCCGTAGGCGCGTAGTACGAGAACATCGCTGATGACGCGGATGCCGCCAATACCGGCACCTGGCCCCAGGACAAAAGTTCGATCGAAGCTGCGAGTCATAATGGTCTGACCGGTAGCCACGTTGAGCTCGTCAAACTCGCCATGCACCATGACAATCAGACCGCCGACACCGCCGGGCGACTGGCCTGACGGGTCCGGCAGACCGGGTAGGGAATGGCATTCGACGAGCCACTTGAGCGGTTCGGCGGTTATGTTAGCGTGTCTCGTGGCGGGCAGCGATGTCCAGCAGCTGAGAATGCTCTCGGGACCCGTGTACACGCGGGCCATTCTCGCAGGGAGATGGCTAATCTTGGATAGATTTCTGCTCTTTTTAATATAGGCATCCCATGTCTGAGATTTAATGTCTTGTCCCTGTTGCGGGGCGCGCGGTGCCGAGGTATTGACGCTGAGCGAGAATTGGGACTTTGCGTCATAGTAGCCATTGGCTAATGCCGCACGGTCAGTGTCGAAGCCTAGGAAAAACTGCTTGATAAAATTCTCTCCGATCTGTGCTTCGTCACGAAAGTCGGCTGCTTGAACCGGCAGAGGCAGAACACCCCGGACGGCGTTGGCACGCTTCTGTGCAATAGCAGCTACTTCCTCATCGGATCGGACCTGTTGGCCATTGAGGATGCGAAGTGTCGGATACCATTTCAGAATGGACTCTTTATAATTCGGCTCTTGTGTCTCGAGCGGGTTGTCTGTGAGCACAAGGTGGTCGAGAAAAGGGAAGCGTCGGCGCCAATTCTCCATCGCGCGAAGGTCTTTGAATTTGTTGTGAGAAAGGTCGAGGTTCTGGATGTCGGGAAAAGTTTGTGAGAGTGTGGTGACGGACATGACGTTGGGGAGTTCGTTATTCGCGAGAGACACACTGTGGACGGCTTCGCGTTTCTGTTGTGCTGACGAGAAAAAAGTATCGCACACCTTCATCAAAGCCGGGAAGAATTTCGATTCGGTGGACACGCTCTGGAAAAGACCCATGGAAACAAGCTCTTCATCATGACCTAATGCGGAGAGGTTGAGCAGCTTTAGCGCCGGGTCGTATCGGCGGCTCAGCACACTGGTCATCTTTTGTTTGATATCCACAACCTGGGGTGATTCAGTTGGAGCGGCAGCCCCTGTCCCAGAAGTTTCCGGTCCATTGTATTTTTCGATGGTAAGCGGCACTCCGGCAAAAGTATACGAACTAATTCTCAAGAGTTTGGGCACGTCCTCTGGACGCACCGACACAATGACCGCTTCACCCTCCGTTCGTGACTAGCGCATGTTAGTCAGACATAAGTGACACGATGGGTCGAACAGGAATTCATCGCCCCGGGAGATCGATGCGAAAGAAAAGAAAATTTAAAGAGGTAGAAGAATGAAAAGCAGAGTGTAGTAGCAGCTATGTCTTGTAACACTCGAAGCATAAACTCGTTCGCGGTCGTCGTCCTTTTGAGCTTGACATGGTAAAACGAAGGCGGACCGCGGAAGGCGAGATTGGAGAGTAATAATAATAGGTCTGAAGCAGTCGATAGAGCGTCGTGGTGGTTAGACATACCTTTCTGATCCTCACGGCTTCTCGTGCTGGTGTATCCGGTCCAGTGGCTTTGCGCTCCAGGAAGGCGAGGAGGTCCTTCAGGCCCCCATCAGGATTTGATGCGGCCTTGCTTTGTTTCAATCCGCGCACTGAAACTTGATCCAAGCGGTGATCTTGTTTGTCGCGTCCTCTTGCTTTTCCTCCAGTCATCTCCTTGAGTACTCCATCAACTCCAACTTCCCGTGGGCCTCGAACTTTGGCATCGCCGGTAGCCATTCCGCGGAGAATTGCTTTTTGCAAGCCTGCACCGCTCAACGGACCTCGCTGGGGTGCGCTTTTCAGAACATCCCGGCCTGCATTGCCCGTCTTCTCGGCACCTCTCCCACGACCAGCACCCGACTTGCCGCCTGCAACATCCATATCCAAATCTCCATCTCGATCAAGACGAACCGGGCCCGTGCGGCGTTTTGAAATGCCTCCCCGCGCGGGTCCCTTGTTCCGCGAACCGGCGTTCCGACGTTGACTCATGGCGATGAGAGACCTGAAGAGCGGAACTAGCAGGAGCTGTCTTCTAAGATGGAATTATGGGGACGCAGGTTTGAATGTTGAACGCCGCGTCTGTATGTCTCCCTCCGCCACCTGTGTATGCGTGGAAAACACAAGGGTTCAGTCAACTCGCCTGCCACCAAAAGGGTAAAGTGGTTGCGAGAAGTGGAGGGAAAGAGAACGAAGATTGAACGGTTGGAACAAACTCAGCCAGGATGGTGCTGCTGAGCGTTGGTGGTGACGGAGTGGTAATTGATCGATGCTTCTTTCGGAGGGAAAGAGTACGACTTTTGAATTGTAGGGAAAGCTAAAGAAGTAAAACTCAGGGTTGTTGCCTTAAGCGGAATGACGTCCAGGGCGGCCCAAAGCAGCCTGGTTTGGTCTGTGCTGCACGGAAATTACTGCACAATAACACCTTTAGAGGCGTAATATAATTTCTATTGACAATAGTAAGCTTTCTCCAATGTCGATAATGGCATTTATTGTACTATTGATATATATTCACAATTGGTGAAAAGAAATAATAACGAGAGCCAGACAATTCATTTATAGTTGTCCACGTTTTAACCAATATCTATCCCAGTCCTGCAGATCTACCCCCGGCCACAAGCGAGCCAATCATCGACAAGTACCTGTCTTGTCTCCATGTGGCCTCAAGTCAACACACTGTGAAGGAACACTGTCAATAACACCAAAGGAACTCATCTTTGTTTTTCCTGTATGATCCCGGCCTGTCTCAAGGGATCTATCCACCAAAGGGCCATTTCGATTCAATCCTATCTCCTCATGTGCACTTGACTGGCTGAATTGCGGTGGAAATCATTGTTCCGCCGCCTCCTCACAGCTCTAGGCTGCCAGGCTCCAACAGCTAGAGCTGCCTTAGCTACAATTTGAGCTGCCTAAGCAGACCACGTCGAGAAGCTAGGGTGAAGCTAGTTTGGAGAGTGAGGTGACAGAGGACGAGACGACAAACCGCAAATATGCCCGCAAAATCACGGTTCACCCGCCTAGACGCCTTTACGAAGACAGTTGAGGATGCGCGGATTCGCACCACATCTGGAGGCATCGTCACGCTTGCCTCACTGTTTATCATTTTCTGGCTAATATGGGGAGAATGGGCCGACTACCGGCGGATTGAAGTACACCCGGAACTGATTGTGGATAAGGGCCGAGGTGGGTAGACAATCAATTGCTGCAAAGGCCGTATCTTGAGAAATGGTACTAACACCTGCGGTTTTACCATTCCCTAGGCGAAAGAATGGAGATTCACCTAAACGTTTCCTTTCCGCGAGTCCCTTGCGAGCTATTGACATTAGACGTCATGGACGTCTCGGGCGAGCAGCAGACCGGCGTCATGCACGGTGTCAGCAAGGTCCGCTTGTCGTCCGTGTCAGAGGGAAGCAGAGTGATTGAGAGTAGCGCACTTGATTTGTACGGCTCAGACCCTACCTTATTTCCCTTATTCTAGAACCCACCAGCCGTATAACTTACGCTGAGGCTACAGACACTCGGACTCGACAAAAGCGGCTCACCTGGAGCCCGACTACTGCGGTAGCTGCTACATGGCTCCGGCCCCCGCAAATGCCCAGAAACCCGGATGCTGTCAGACCTGCGACGAGGTGCGCGAAGCATACGCCACCAAATCATGGGCCTTTGGCAGAGGCGAGAATGTTGAGCAATGCGAGCGGGAAGGATACGCGCAGCGTCTGGACGCCCAGAGACAAGAAGGATGCAGAATTGAAGGCGGTTTGCGTGTGAACAAAGTCGTGGGCAACTTCCACATTGCTCCCGGCCGCAGCTTCAGCAACGCAAACATGCATCTGCATGATCTGCAAAACTATCTCGCTGACCAAGGCATTCACACGTTTTCGCATCACATCCATCATCTGCGGTTTGGCCCGCAGCTGCCCGACTCGTTGACGATCGGAAGCGGCGTAAACATGCCTTGGACGAACCACCATCTGAATCCGCTTGACGACACTGAGCAAGTCACCGATGACTCGCTGTTCAACTACATGTACTTCGTCAAGGTCGTTTCCACTGCATATCTTCCCCTTGGATGGGAGCGCCAAGCCCGTGTCATGTCTTCAGCCGATAATGCCGCTCTTGGTGCCTATGGCCAGGGCACCGATGGCAGCATTGAGACGCATCAATACTCTGTGACTAGTCACAAGCGTAGTCTTAATGGCGGTGATGATGCCAAGGAGGGGCATCAAGAACGTATCCATGCCCGGGGCGGTATTCCCGGCGTTTTCTTCTCTTACGTATGTTACCTTCTTCTTACCTTTGACTCGACTGTTTTACTTCCATTTTTATGAATGCAGTATACTGACTGCTCAACTTAGGACATATCTCCGATGAAAGTCATCAACCGTGAAACTCGAAGCAAGTCTTTCACCGGCTTCCTCACAGGCGTATGCGCCATTATTGGCGGTACCTTGACCGTCGCCGCTGCCGTCGACAGAGGACTCTATGAGGGCGCCATTCGCGTGAAGAAGTTACACAAGGGATGAACGATACAGCAGAGTATTCTGGCTTCTCCCACCTGTCTCTCGACTGTTTTCAAACTCCACATTATCGCTGCAACCCACAGTTTCCCTCCACCATCACAAACATCTCAGCAGCACGCTCAATATTTTGAGAATCCCTACGTCTCTCTCCATTTTTTTTTTCATCTTGGACGATATCCGAATATATCTGTATTGGTGATAGCCAGCCTCGTCCTGTCATTGTTTCAGATCATTTTGTTGGTGTCTTTATACCGGTCAGGTGAATGTATATACAGAGCGGAGTTATAAACTGGTTCAACATTTTAACAATTAAAGAAGTTTTTTTCTCCCCGGAATCGATAACAATGTGGTCGAGAAGGGGTATCTCAAATTGAATATTTTGAAATGACAGCAAAATCGCTTTTAAAGAAGTTTAAATGAGCTAATACGCTCGCTGGTGCTCTTGCTTGTATTGGGAATCATGCTGCTCATCATTAGTTTCTGGTGGTTCTAGTCGGGTAAATTCCTTGTCCTGTGGTGTTGCATCAAGATTTCGCTGGTGAAGTGACTCGAGCACCTGACTCGCTGTGTCGATTGCGCTTTGAGGGAGACCTTCAACCACACATATACGCGTAAGTTCTTCACTGGCTTTCAAAATTTCTCCGAAGGAATATCAAAGCTTACCAGCCATCAAGGCGACTTTCAAAGCATGGCTCTGCCTGTTGACACCGCGGCGGACACGATGTATAAAAGAAAACGCTCCGTTACTGCCCTCACGCACATCGGTGCAATAACAGCCCACCTTGTCCATGCCTGCGGCCGCAGCCATATTAGCTAGGACGTGAAAGTGAGTGGCGAACAAGGTACGGCATTGGTTCGTGTGGTACAGGTGGTGTAGACAGGCGAAGCTCACGGCGATGCCGTCTTCGGGAGTCGTTCCGCGACCAACTTCGTCCATTATCACCTGTTGATTTTGTCAGTCCAGTCCACGGATTCAGATTCTTCGTCGAGGACCAACTTCCAATAACAACGACAAGGACAATGACACAGAAAAAAAAAAGAAGAAGACCAAAACAAAAACAAATACTTACAAACGACCGCGGAGTTGCGCGTTTCAGTATCTCTGCCGTTTCAACCATTTCAACCATGAATGTCGATTGGTCTTGAGAGAGATTATCTGCTGAGCCGACCTATGGCAGAGAAAACAAACATTAATTGGGAACTTAAAGGGAAAAAAGCCGATGATCAAAGTCATAGATATATCCGGGCAGAGCAAGGCAATTATAATTGAAAAAAAAAAAAAGGACTTCTTCGCAGAGGAAAGACATACCCGACTAAATATCTGATCTACTATACCAATCTCCGCATACGCCGCAGGGACGTAAGACCCGACTTGAGCGAGAATAGATATCAATGCGTTTTGTCGGAGGAAAGTGCTCTTGCCGGCCATATTGGGCCTGTATATGCTTATCGTCAGACGAGAAATTCTCCCACAACTTTGCTACGGTCCAGACATACCCGGTCAGAAGCCATACACGTTCCTGCAGACCGACAGAGCAGTCATTGCTCGTGAAACCGCGGCCTTGCTCCTGTAGGCTCCATGCCACTGTAGGATGACGACCGCCGATAATTTTGTGGCTCAAGCTATCTTCATTAGTATCTGGCGAGATCGTGAGCGCTCGGGGCGACATACCCGAGGTTCAAGATCGGTCTGACTAGATTTTGCTCCTCCGCGAGCGCGGCAAAAGAGCAAGCTACATCCAGTTCATCAAGAACGGCAGCATTCCGGCGGAGTTTCACAATATTAAGAATGACCTATCGGCAAGAGATTAACATGGTGAAAACTGAGAAGATGGTCGAAACAGGATATACCTGCTCCCTGAGGCCTTGAAAGACGTTTTGTTCCTCCCCCTTGATTTGTAACTTCACTTGGTCGATTCTCGAACCCAGCTCTGTCCATTCATGAAGGTGGAATGAACGCGTAGACTTACTAGAACTGATACTGCGCGCAGCACTGAGCTTATTCTGTGTGGACTTTAGATCTTTGCCCCGGATGTGGCAAATATACCCTAGACCAGGGGTCCAACGGAGAGTTAAAGTTGAAGCGCCTTTGACCATAATTAGCTTGTCACGCCATCATTCATTCGCTGCAGCCTACCGTGCTCCTCTCTGAGAGTTTCAGCTAAAGTAACCTTTTCCTCACGCAACTCGTCCAAGTGTTGATGTAGCTTCTCAAGCAGGCGACTCGCGCTGGCAACAGATCAGCAAATACTTTTGCACCATTCGCAAATACCTACGTTCGTCGCATTATCCATGCTTCCTGCTCAATTGAGTCTTCATCCCTGGCAGTAGGAAATTTAGGCTGCCTTTTGGATCCGATCCTTTTTCGTTTTGGGTCTACTTGCTCCGCAAGTTGCCCTTCATCAAACATGCCTTGAGCCATTGTGGCAAGGCCAAACGCCTCGCTCTCTTCAAGCTCATGCTGAAATGTCAAGCCATCCTCATCAATAGCTTCTGTGATCTGTGCTGAAAGTGAAAGAGGTCCGTCAAGATCCAAGCGCTTCAAAATAGAGGCGAGACACGCGTCCGACGTTTGGGCATTCTCTGTGGAGTATCGATCTCCCTTGTCTCCTTTACGAGAATCAAGTTCTGGCGTAAGTTTCGCACTCAAAGATGCGGCAATTTTGGAGGTCGCATCGATAGTCCGGGCTAGGCTGACCAGATCGTCTGCATCGCCTCTACCCAGTGCAAATTTCTGCACGAGCCTTTGCGAATCGTAACTTCCTTTCAAAAGTATTACTATTCTCTCGCGTATCACCTTGTAGTCGATGAAAAAAGAGACCAAATCGAGCCGGCTGTTGATGACGTTAAGAGATGTAGATGGCGAGCCTTTGCAGATTAAGAAATCAAGTCAGAAATTTCTCGGCGGGCAATTCAGGAGGGTTTATGGCATCGCCCAGGAGAACTCACTCAACCACTGCCTTAATAATCTCGCTCCGCTGTTGGTAACAGTCCTACGAATGGCATGAAGCAAGCTGCCTTTGAAAAAGCCTTCTCTCATAGTCGCCTTAATTTCCAACGCCCTCATGCTGCTTCTATCGATTGCCATATTTTCCAGCTCTTGCCGTCTTAGCGGAGGTTGTAGTTTCATCCTCAAGCCTTGTAACTGTATTGTTACATAGTCAAGAAGTTGGTTTCCAGCAGCAATCTCTTCCCGGGTAAATTCATTTTCGGCCACAAGTGGCTGACCTTCTAGGAGAGGTGCCCAGTCGGCAGTTGAAGAAACATATCCTGTGCCGGCATGGTAGCTGAAAAGTTTACCGTCCTCTCCAAGCAATCGCGGGATCTCTCCGGTTGGAAGGCCTTGTAATGCCTGGTCAAGGATAACCTCTCTCGGGCCTATACGAGAAATAGCAGAAGGCAAAGATAACAGAGATGTTGTCTGCGTAAAGAAATCGCCGGTCGAGAGATCTAGCCAAGCAAGACCGACTGGAAAGTTCACCCACTCGTCACGCTCAATACTGATGTTTGCATGGTCTAGACCTTCTCCATAGACGGCAAGAGTAGTCAATGGTCCCGGAAAATGCAAGGACAAAAGAAAATTATTTTCAAAGGGATCAAGAAACCTTTCATCGATCAAGGTTCCAGGGGTCACAATTCTTGTTACTTTTCTGTCGAACATAAGCCCACCTGACTTTACTTTTCCGGAAGCATTGTTTGGAAACTCTTCGCTAATGGCAACGGAGCAATTGAGATCTTGGACGAGCATTTTTAGAAATCGATCAAGTTGAAAGAACGGAAATCCAGCCTATCCCAATGAGCGTAGTTCTTCGATAGGGCTTGTAAGCAAGTACAAATAAACCCTTACCATTGGTACCAACCCTGCACTCGTTTTCTTCTGAGCCACTTTCAAGTTCAATAATGGCCCAAACTCTTTGGCATGCTCAAAATACAACTAAAAAGTCGTAAGCAGCAGTCTAATATTTCGGAATTGCAAATGCAAATATCATTTCAAGAAATACAGGGCCATCAAAATCTTAGTCATTTTTGATAGATATATCACAATGAAGCTGAGAAAAATAGTGTTCAGAAAAGGTGCCTCGCAACAGCATGACGATTACATGGTGTAATATTCCAGAACAAACGTGTGAGCATATCATGGGGATATTGAAAACAGGCTCAAAAGCAGTCGTTTCGTGTAAAAAAAATAAATTCCTACCTCATAAAACCCTCCGACCCTCGTTAATAAAACACAATTCTCAAATTTTCGCATGTTATTCCAGGCTTGCTGGACGACGGTGGGGTATCGAGGCAGTTCCGTATCTTCAACGTCCTGCACGGGTTGAGACCCGAATAGAGTAACTGTCTCATGCTCATTCTTATGCCCAGTAATAACATCGAATTCCTGCTCGGCTCTGTTGTAAATCTTTGGGTGGTCACCTTCAGTCACACTGGCGGTTTTCTTTCCGCGGCGAGATTTTGCTGAGGCACCATGCCGTAAAGTGACATCGGAATCAAGCCCGGGAAGTGGCCCTTGTGGAAGGTCTTTCAATTGAATTGTAGACTTTGTTTTGGCGCCTCGACGACACCTAATTCCGGAAGACTGCTGTCCAATGTTGTAGCGGGTTGGGCATGTTCTGGGCCGCAAGGGCAGACAACCAAGGCTTGAAGGTGAAGTGTGAAATTGAGCAACCAACGTTTTCGATTGCTTAGTGCCATAGATGGAAACCTTGAACCCAAAAGTCTTCAGCCATTGGCAGCGCATGAGCATAATTATTGCTGCTTCATAGGGCTTGTGAAGCGGGAGCTTCGTTCGTGTTTGCGCACGCGTTTGTGTTAGAAGTATTAAGATGTGCTATCACGTGATCAATCTTATACTGTATTTGCAGTAGGTTACAGCAAGACTCGCAGCGACAACATTGTTTCCATTTCAATGACGAAGCATTATGTTTTCCACGATTGCTGCCAGAAGACACATGAGGACACATGAGGACCAGGTTCAGATATACGACGCATGCAAACACCTTACGGGAGAACAGGTATGAATGATGACAATAAATGTATATCAAATACTATGACCGCTTTGATCTTAAAATAATAGAAATCAAAGCAATATGCCAGGCAATGGAAGAAATAAGATCAAGACACCGATCCAGGCAAATCTATGAGCTCTCGCATTGAAACATGTGTCAGGTAAGAACCGCGAAAGGGAAACTAAAGGAGAAAAAGAAAACTATGAAGCGACCCGTACTTGCTTCCCAAACCATTGCAATGCTTGGAGAAAATGGAAAATGAAATCCAGCTTCGAGAATCGGGGTTCTCGAGGGGAAGTGCAGAATTGCAAGATGATCTGGGTTCTAGGAACTGCGGAAAATCGCACCATTAAAATGCGCCCGACGAGAAGGAAATTGCATCAGATGAGACGGCACTAAGCCCCGGAAAAAAACAACCACAACACACACCACTTCAATGCTTAATCATGTCGCATCAGTCGTCGAACGCCATCACCTCTCAACCACTTTTTCAGGTGTTTTTTTTTTGGAACCTTTTACTGCGAAGCGCATTGCACCCGCTCACCACCAGCTGGGATGTCATCGTCATCGTCCTCCATGGCAACGCCATCAGCGCGAGCCTGCTGATGGGCATCGACATCCTCAACGACGAAATCCTCAGTCATAGCGTGGGCCGGCGGTACAGCGGCAGGTTCACGGGGTCCGAGGATCTTCTCGAGCTGGGCAAACTCTTCGGGAGTTTTGGCGAATGGCTTCTTGGGGAACCTGACATCGAATCGGATATAAAGGTTTCCGAAATCATGGTGACGGTATGTAGGCATACCCTGACCACGAATGACCTTGACATCACCTTGTAAACCGTTAGCGGTGTTGTTGGATGCGGAAGGGGATGGAAATTAAACTTACCAGGACTGATGACCTCGCCAGGGATGAGCTCAACGGTCAACCATCGGTCGTCAAGGTGCTCAATGTGGAGCTGGCCACCGGCGAGCGCCGTCACCAGGTCGATTTCAGTATGGTAGAAGAGGTCATCTCCCTTGCGCTGGAAGCGAGCGTGAGGCTTCTGCTCAATCTCGAACTGAACGTCGCCGGCAAGAACACCGGGCATCTGGTCGCCCTCGCCGCGGAAGTCGATCTTGGTGCCGCTTTGGACACCACGGTCGACGTGGACGTGCAGAACCTTTCGCTCAATGATAGTCTTCTTACCGTGGCACTGCTTGCAACGGTCCTTCTCGCGGATAATCTCGCCCTCTCCCTGGCAATCGGGACAGACGGTCTGGAAGCGCTGAATCATAGGACCCATCTGGCGCATCATAGTCTTCATACCGTGACCATCACATCCCGTACACTTCTTGACAGCACCTTCCTTTCCACCACGTCCCTCGCACTTGGGGCAAATGACAGACTTCTGCAAAGCGAGCTTCGAAGTCTTTCCGCGATAGATATCCTCGAGGGAAACCTTGTGAACATGGTGGATAGTCCGAGCCTTCTTTGGGCCGGTGTCGCGCATGCCGCCGCCAAACATGCCACCGAAAGCAGAACCGCCGCCGAAGAATTGCGAAAAGAGATCCTCTGCGGACATGCCGCCAGCGCCACCGCCCGATTCAAGACCCTCTTCACCATACTGGTCGTACAGCTGTCGCTTTTCGGAATCGGAAAGGACCTCATAGGCATGCGAGAGATCCTTGAACTTCTCTTCAGTTTCTGGGTTGGACGCATTCTTGTCTATGATACATTGTCAGAGAGTTTTCATGGGCGAAGCAAATGTATGCGTAGCTTAAGCGTACCAGGGTGATACTTCAAGGCTCCCTTCTTGTAAGCGGACCTCAGCTGCTGCTCGGTCGCATCGGGGGATACCTGTTTTGTACGTGAGCGAGTCGCCTTCATATCAAAATTGAAGAGAACTACTAACCCCCAGAACGTCGTAATACTTGGTTTCCTTCACCATCTTGAAAATTTTGGTATCAAAGGGGACACGCTACGAGTTTTGGCGATAAGTCCCAACGAGGACGAAAAGAACAGAAAAATCTCAAATTTGTCTGCTTTTGGTTTTCTCAGTTACAGATGTCCCAGTGTGAAAGTCAAAGACTTTGGACTGCTGGCTGGAAGCCTTGATCATATTTCTGACATACCTGAAATCAAAGACTTTTCAAGGAGAATTTTGAAACTGGAATAAACTGATAAAAGTAGAAGAAAAATCGAGAGCGAAGGCCTCGAGGGGAAGGAAGAGGGTAAGAGGATGAAACAGGGCTAAAGATGGACAGCGTGAAGAAGTACCAGAGCGTCCTCGACAGAGCGGAGTGGAATCGCTATCACGGAGGTGAGGGTCTTGTGTCAAACTAAAGTGACCTTTGTAGGCGGCAAAGTCTCACGCTTGGGTTCCAAAAAATCCGCCGCCCCATGAGGTGGAAGCGAGATCGAACTTTACCCTTTCGGTTCCGTTATCTTCGTCGGGCTTCTGGCAGATTCCACAGCCTCACCCTCGTCTTTTCCATGGAATCAAGGTGGCACTTCGGTCCGAGTGATGGATGAAATTTTAATCCTTTTTTTTTTTCGGGGTTAGTGGCGAAAGATTAACCTAAAACGCTTCAAAACATGATGGTATCAACATTCATCATGTTCATTTTGATCCAGAATTTAAAAAGACCGTGATGGGTTTGGGTCCTACTACTTGATGACGACAGAGCTAATAATAACAGGGGGAGAAAAATGCGTTCATTCATCTCCTTTGTACCGAGTACGTACCTACCTACCTTACCTAGCAGATACTCTTTTCGCCTGGAAAATTGGGTTTCTTATCCCCGTCCCCGCGCATTTTTTTCGAGGCTGCTGCAGGTTCAAATGACTCGTCTGCCGCTCGGCTGATTACCCAATCATATTTTGCGCTAGGTAGAATGATATTCCAGATGTCCAATGAAAACATGATTTACATTTCACGACGTCCTCCGCTATGGGATGATCGATTAAGCATGTGCTAGTAGTGTGGAGATTTGTTGTCGTGCCTATCGTAAGGCAGTTTCGCCCCTCTTAGAAACCCGCGCAATAACCTCTGGACTGATTCTTGTCTCAAGGAATTGATGAACCAGGGAAATGGAGAATGATATAGGTTTTGTAGCCGCTGTAGAGGAAGCAAAAGCCGGCGCTCAGGAAGGTGGTGTTCCCATTGGAGCTGCTTTGGTTTCAAAAGATGGAAAGATATTGGGCCGTGGGCACAATATGAGATATCAAAATGGTAGTGCCATCCTTCACGTGAGTTGGAACACAATATGCAGCATATTTATATGCAAAATTCGATCAGCAATTGTGTTTATTGACTGGGATCAGGGTGAAATGTCGGCGCTTGAAAATGCTGGCAGACTACCGGGCTCAGCGTACAAGGGATCCACCATGTATACCACCCTCTCACCATGCGACATGTGCACCGGCGCCTGTATCATGTATGGCGTAGCGCGAGTTGTTATCGGAGAGAACGAAACGTTCCTTGGCGGTGAAGACTACCTCAAAAAGCGAGGCATCGAGGTCATCAACCTCAACAATTCAGAGTGTAAGCAGTTGATGGCCCAATTCATTCACGATAAGCCCCAGCTCTGGTATGATCTAGGCCATCCACTTTAAATACTTCGTCTTTAGCTGATTAGTATAATTACAGGTATGAAGATATTGGCGAATAAGCATAACGCGTTCAAGTATATGTCCGCTGAACAGCATCTCAGATGTGTAGTGAGTGGAATGTATTTAAATAGACCGTTTTCATTCCCGAATGATGATTTTTTATATGGAATGGCAGCTCCTTGTGTAGTGTACACCACAAATGGTGCAATGTCCGCTCTCGTATATCGTTTATGCACTCGAAGTCAAACGGTGAATCTCTTCAAAGTAAAACTTCAATTGCTCTGGGTCGACAAATGGTGTGATACCTGGTAACCATGAGTCAAGTGATCTTGATGGCAGGGTTCAAACTAGCTTACCGTGGCCAAGATTTGCGATCCATCCTTTCTTTCCTCCTCCGAAGCCGTGGACCATCTCCTTGACAGTCTGAGAGATAGCAGCTCGGTCTCCGTAAAGAATTCCGGGGTCCGCATTTCCCTGCAATACGACTCTCCCTTTGGCTATCTTGACGGCTGCGGCCGGATCCTGCAGCCAGTCTAATCCAACGACATCGTACCCGGACTCGCAGAGATCGTCCAGCGCATACCAAGCGCCCTTGGCGAAAATTGTCATCGGAACTGGTTTATGACCAAGCTCCTCCAAGCGCCTCGGAAGATTGGCAGCGATATATCGAAGATAAGGAAGCGAGAAGACCTTGAAAGTCGACGGAGACAGCTCAGACGCCCATGAATCAAACACTTGGATCATCTATACTCCTATGTTAGACATGTTTCTCTTATTCAAGGCATTGTTATAACTAACCTGGGCTCCGGCAAGTACCTGTAAGGCGAGATACTCAACGCAGAGTTGTGAGATCTTCAATAGCAACGCCTTACTCTCCTCTGGGTATTTATAAATCCACGTCTTGGCCTGGATGAAGAGTTTACTTCCACCGCCCTCAACCATATAGCTCATGAGTGTCCAAGGAGCGCCACAGAAACCTAGTAAAGGTACCCTTCCCTTTAATTTCTGTCTTGTCAGGGTGATAGCCTTGTAGACGTAGTCCAACTCTTCCTTCACATCAACTTTTCGGTCCATGATCTCTTGGTATTGCCCATCGGTCGGTGACTTTAGCGGGTTAGGGAAGTGTGGCCCCTTCTTATCAACCATTTCCACAAGCATTCCCATGGCCTGGGGAATAACAAGGATGTCGGAAAAAATAATGGCGGCATCAATGAGTCCCTCATACCGCTCGATGGGCTGCAACGTCAGAGTCGAAGCTACCTCAGGGTCACGACAACAGGCAAAAAAGTCACGGTTTCCTTTCGCTTTGTGATATTCGGGAAGATAACGACCGGCTGCGGCAATGGTCAATCGGTCGTAACAAATGTAGTTTTAGGAATAAACAACCTACCTTGTCGCATCACCCACTTAGGCGCCCTTTCCACCTTCTCCCCTACCCGGATTGTCAGACTTTATACCAGAAATCTTTAATTCGTTTTACTCGCCTCTTGCTGTTCGAAGCAACAAATCATTCTTCAAAGGTTCAAAAGACGGAGACATCTTTGCTGCTGGCGAAGACAAAAAGGTGATCTGCTCTTGAACTTCCCCACCGTCGCCGCCGTCAATGGGTGTCTGCAGAGGTACAGGGTGCCGGAAAAATCAATACCCGAATCTCCGGGCTACGATCTCGGATCTGGCGCTCTGGTCCACCAGACTCAACCGCCCCTCTGAGGTGCACAACCACCACTTATGACTAGATATCGGAGTAGGCGAACGGGGTAGGAGCCATTTTCACGTGTCATTGAATCTCCCGGTCATACTCATACAGTATTATTGGATATGCGATATTCATTGAGGAGACCATTTTACATTTATTAATGCTTACTTCGTTCTACTTATTCCTCATATCCGCGTTTCCTGAGATTCTCAATCCCATATATGAGTTCCCGTATCTTTTTGGGATTCGGAGACACTTCTGTTCCAGGTCCATTGGATCCATTGATCGTCTCAAGAATGTTGTTGAATTTTGAGGTTTTTGTCCACGCGTTATTCTGGGCCGACCAGCCAAAGGCTTTCAATCCAGGAACAGTTTCATCTTCCCGTAATTCAGTAAGAGACGAGGCTTTATGTGAGGAATCGATGGTAATGAATATAGAGGAATCGTTCGGCAGGACGGCAACATCCAAAATGTTACCTTCGACGTTAAGAAATTGAGGAGGTTCAGCAATCCCTTCGCCAATCCACGAGAAACTGAATAGAACCGGGACGCTTAAGAATATAGTTAGCATCTTTGCATGCGAGCATCTTCACCGGATTTTCTTACCCTTCGCAAGCCACCAAGATAAGGCGCACTGGAGATTCAATCTCCTCGCTCTTGCCACTTGTCGCATTTGAGATGCTGACATCCCAGATTCCAGAGACAGCAATATTCGATTTTTGTTGCAAGGGTTCTCCTTTGGTGTTTTTGCTCTCTCCGTCGGATTGTAAGGCGGTTGCAACCTCTGGACGAAGGTCAATCCTTTGTTTGAGCTTTCCATTGAGCCAATCCCAGACAAAAAGGCAATCGTCACCCCCACCAGAAACTAGGCGAGTAGGTTGCCATCTAGGCAGACAAAGCTTGCTCACAAACTCACGATGGCCAAAACAGAACTTTTCAATGATGTGAGCTTGCGGTGGCGCACGAGATATTCTAATGTGCTCATCCCGGTCCGCGGTGAGTATATAGTTCCGCCGTTTACCGTCCTCGGCTTCCAACGTCACGAACGTCATATCGGTAAGCATGGAGACATGTCCAATGATAGGATCATGAGCAAAGGAAGGACCAGTCTTCTCCACTTGTTTGTTCGCCATCCGCATTTGGTTTTCCAATGCCAT
This sequence comes from Xylona heveae TC161, assembly GCF_001619985.1. Lineage (NCBI taxonomy): Eukaryota > Fungi > Ascomycota > Xylonomycetes > Xylonales > Xylonaceae > Xylona > Xylona heveae. Next base: position 240,786 of record NW_017264193.1, on the reverse strand, counting down.
ACGATTGCGTGCAGTATGCACGGTCAGGTGCGTAGCGGCGGGAACATATACTTCTTCCCGGGATTCCGAAATATCGCCTTCCTTTTCAGCTTCGCTGTTCGAAACGGCTTTGATCTCTGATTCGAGCAGAGGGAGAGAATAAACATCGCCGAATTTATCTGCGCAAAGAATCGTGCTATCTGAAGTCACAATTACAGAGGAGGGTCGTTTCGGCATGCACCTAAACACCACGCCAATCAGCCATCAATGTACTGAATCTGCGTCGCTCACAAGCTCACCTTGTGCTTAAGGCATTCAATGTTGATCCATCAAGCAGCTCAAATACTCGGATCGCTTTATCCTCGCTAGTAACCACAACAACATATTTCCCATCGGGACTCTGTGATACAATAGATACTGCTGGAAGTTCCGTAGCGGGCGGACTCTTCGCCTTCCGATCTGCATCCTCCACCTTTGCATCAGCCGACGATGAGACTTTTCTTCGTTTTCCGGGCGGCCCTTCCTCACTCTCCGGAGCTTCTCGCTTTGCGCCTTGTTCTAACGCAGCTTCGGGAGAAAACTCAGCATTTTTGCCGTCTGTTGATGGAGAAATTTCTGGCCAAGAGCAGAGCAATGCGCCGTCATCCACATTGTAGAGGTAAATTCGAGGACCCGCCGCTGCCAGAAGAAGCGAACCACCGGTGTCCGAGCGCTGGTGGCAGAGCTGAATGCATTGCAAGGGATGGCGCATTCTCTATTCAGTTCGAAAAGCTGCAATATCTTGGTGTCGGAAAGCGCGCTCTTGGCTGAGTCGCGATCCGTAGCGTCCTCGCAGGAGCTCATCGCTGGGTCAAGCAGGGTAACTCTATTCGGGGTTTGCTTGCTCGCTTGCCCTAGCGCACTAGTGCATTAGCGGTTCGGTTGCGCTACACACAATGCGATGGAGCCGAAAGGGACTTGGATAGAATTCGAGCGAGAAGTGACCACCAAATCCACCAACGAGCGGATAACTCGACAACTTCAGATCATCAACACTTGACCCTTAAACATCCTAACTTCGCATCAAAGAAGATATGGGGGGCAAGTCAGCTACCAAGGCCGTCTACTTCGATAGACTCAAGGCCCTGCTCGAGGAGTACCGCTCTGTTTTCATTGTCACCATCGACAATGTCAGCTCCCAGCAGATGCACGAGATCCGTATCTCCATGCGTGGAGAGGGTGCTGTCCTGATGGGCAAGAACACCATGGTCCGTCGTGCCATCAAGGGATTCATCAGCGAATTCCCCGAGTACGAGCGTCTCCTTCCCTTCGTCAGGGGTACGATTCTATATTTACAATTGAATGATTGATTGGGAACGAATAAGCTAATTATTTGGTTAGGCAACGTTGGTTTCGTTTTCACCAACGGTGACCTCAAGGCGACCCGTGACAAGATCTTGGGCAACAAGGTCGCTGCTCCTGCTCGTGCTGGTGCCGTCGCCCCGGCCGATGTCTTCATTCCTGCCGGAAACACTGGTATGGAACCCGGCAAGACTTCTTTCTTCCAGGCCCTCGGTGTTCCCACCAAGATTGCTCGTGGTACCATTGAAATTGTTTCCGACCTGAAGTTGGTCGAGGCCGGCTCCAAGGTCGGTGCCTCTGAGGCCACTCTTCTTAACATGCTCAACATCTCTCCCTTCACCTACGGTATGGGCATTACCCAGATCTACGACCAGGGTCAGACCTTCCCTTCGGACATTCTCGACATCTCCGAGGAGCACCTCCTTGGCGCTCTTACCTCTGCCATCAAGACCGTTGCCTGCGTTTCGCTTGCGGCTAACTACCCCACTCTGCCTTCCGTTATGCACTCTCTCGTCAACGGCTACAAGAAGGTTCTCGCTGTTGCCATCTCTAGCGAGTACAGCTGGCCCGAGATTGAGGAGCTCAAGGACCGCATTGCCAACCCTGACGCCTACGCTGCTGCTGCGCCGGTCGCTACTGAGGCTCCGGCTGAGGAGACCAAGGCTGAGGAGAAGAAGGAGGAAGAGGAGGAGGAGAGTGGTGACGAGGGTAAGTCTTGTTTCGAGCCTTTGATTAAAATCCGGCTGCTAACGTTTTATCAGGCTTCGGTGGTCTCTTCGACTAAGGTAGTTCACCTTCTGTCGTTTTATAGTACATAGGATATCGGCGAATAACCGATAATCTTAATGAAAATAGAGATCAAGCCGATCATATCTTTGAATAAATACGCGTGTGTGACTTGATGTAATGTACATCATGTTACGATCAAAATGATAAGGTTAGTTAATATCTCTTTTTCTTAGTATATGAAATAGCACATCCCTGGAAGGACATTGGCGAAAGATTAAAGATTTTTAACCCCGATTACATCATGAAGATGAAAAACAGCAACAACCAAACACTCTAATTTTTTCATGACGCCCTTTTTCAATTTTCAAGTTTTCAAATTGAAGTCTTTGCAAGAATTATGCGCTGACATTTTGAAAGTGTTTTCTAGTGTTTTGATATGTTCGTTCCAAGGAAAGAGCAATCACAATATCGCCTTATATCGTGAACTGGATCGCTCAGAGAATCCCGACCCCTGCGTAGATGTAGCTTATTACATTGAGTGATTTCCGTGCCTTGTGATAGTTTGATGCTGCAGTTTAATGTTGCGCAATACGCTGTTGTTTGACACTATCATAGCTTTAGACTACGGTTATCAATGGAGAGAATATCAATCACATACAGAACAATTTCATCTAAAGTTCCTTTGACGTGTTCTTCGCTGCAATTTGATTTATATGTACTCCGTAGATGCACAGATCATCGACTTCGCAAACAGCTACTCTACACATAACCGTCGTTCTCTGGGCTTGGCAGACGACCAAAGGGCCGAGCGGCGCTTCGGTCTTCTCGGCAGTGATTCCCCGACGACCTCGGACGCGGATCGAGGGGCAGCAACAGGCATACTACAGTATGCCTTTCTCCGCACTTCCTCATCTGATGAGTGTATTTGCTAATCCTTGGCTCTCCTTTGAAGAGGAAAGTTTTAGGTAAAAGGTTCGTCCTAAATGGTTATAATACGACTTATTTTAAAATCACAACGCTCCGCGTGACTAAATCACTTCAAATGACACTTGGCATTGCCAATCATATCAATGCTTCTTCAATCCTTCCATGCGTCATTCTGATCCTTTTGAGTTTTGCACAACTGTAGTTTGTGAGCATACTTTTGCTCAGCAGCTAAATATGACTGACTTGCTTTCTATACAAAAGCCTTGATGCTTTAGCCATGCATTTGTTTATCTGCCCTTCGTGTTTTCTCTACTCAACGTGATGGTTTAAATTATGAGCTGCTCTTGCTATGTTCCACTCTGCCCGTCATGATCTCCTCTCTCCCAAACGAACTTCTCTCCACCATTCTTCTAGAGGCGACAAATTTGAATTCTCAGAATTGTTGCAAGTTCAGTTATGGAATCACGCAAGCTCCGCAGCCGATGCAAGATGTGAAAGCTCCGCAAATGTATATCACTGGGTTCACGCCTCCAGATGTATTGCGTTGGAACTCTGCATCCTCCATCCGGCAAGTCAGTGGACGGTGGCACGAATGGGCAGTAAGATACTCTCTCAGGGAGCTTCTTATCCGTAAGTGGAGAGGTAGCGAAAGATGGCTCGAGTCGGCCTATCTCGCAGACCCGAACGTCACAGTCTCAGGCACAGTGGTATATCAGGATCCGTTCCGGTCTTTGCGGCTCACGGCAGAGCTACTTTCACGGTATCCACATCTTGCCGGGCATGTTCGAAGGCTGTGGTTTGACAACATCGTCGCTCCAGAGACGGACGAGTTTATCTTCAGTATCATCCGCTCATGCGGAAGTTTACGTTCAGCTAAAGTCCCATGGCCAGTCATGAGCCGTGCGTCTCAAGCTGAATGGTCCAATACTTTGAGGACTGTGGCGCCGGTGCCGCTGTCCTCGTTGGAATTGCACCTAACCAGTCTGAAGAAGGCTGGTTCAAACGATGTAGATCCCGATCTCTGCGTTCATGCTTTCAACCCACAGCTAGTAGACTTTGGGAGGCTCACCCGGTTAAAGCTAGTTGGAGAGGCTCATGAGCTGCCTCTTACGGATGAAGACGTCGCCGACATTGCCCGCACCGCGAGGAATCTCGAAGAGATTCATATCGTTGATGTCTCTACTGTGTCTATTCATGGTATATTATACCCTCGCCGGTCTTGCTGTTTGTTATTTGCTACACTTTATGATGTTGCAGCCTTTTTATTTATTTTATTATTTTTTATTCCACTTATCATTGTACCGCGTGGCTGAAATCTGTTCTCTACTTTAACATTTACCTGCGTTACTGGACGTACTGACAAACCCATCCAGGCGTAATGACTCTAGCTCTCGCATCAAAAAACACGCTCCGTATCCTTGAATACTGGCCTTCAAGTCACACAGGACATGCACTTACTCTGCACATTGACGAATCCAACTACATTTCTCTCTGTCCGGAAGATAATGTCCGTTCCACACATGAGCTTCCACATCCTTCTCTGCCAGGCGAGCACGCCCCTACCAGCACACAACATATCTGCCACGAGCTTCGCCAATTATCTAAATTGGAAGATCTCTCGATTACCTTGCCATCCGTCTGTCATGAACTTTTCTCAACTTTCGGTCCAGGAAACGTACCCTCCTGCGACCATTTCTCGTGGTCAGGCGTTTCAAAGGATATCCTGATTCGCGCCAATGGATTCTGTCATACTGGTAAGACCACCGGTAGCGGTCGCGATAGCAGTAGCAGTAGCAGCAGCAGCAGCCATACTTCTAACGCTCAGGTTCCTGCTGCCCTGTCCGCCGAGTCCAGCCAGCCTCAGGACCAGGTAGATGAGCTTGTGTCTCATGAGGGCGAACCTCTTCGCCAATTGATCGACGCAGCGCGGTCCTTTGTCGCAGTACGCCAATGGAGATATCCGTCGGCGCGCCAGACGCAAGACGTGCGCATCGACGATTCGGAGACGTTTGAGCCTGGGGTTGAGGTTTCGTTATGCTAATTCTGGCAGTTTTTGATCCTTTCGCAAAAGTAAAAGCTTTCAATACTTACGGAAATTGTATTATATTATGCATTGTCGCTCGGCTTTTATTCATTTTAATTTATTTATTTACTTATTTATTTTTATTTTATTTTTTTCTTGTGAAAAAGTACACATATTTCCAATACATGAACCAACATGCAGACCCGCTCTAGAACAGAGCTGTGAACTGTCTCATCCCACTCTGTACCCCGAAGTAGCTCAAAGAAACCCCAGCTCTCGTTTTATCCCATGGATAATATTCTATAATTTTACAAATGTACTGCATAACATATCATCAAGTTCTTCTGACCCGTCGGTGCCTCTCCTATGAATCCAATAAATAACACCTCTTATGATTATATGTAAATTAGAAGGGAAAACAAAAGCGAACAAAGGACAGACAAAGATGTAAAAAGAACAAAAAAAATCCGCTAAGTCTTATAATTCGCGGTCTATATAGAAGACTTCTTGTAAAACGGTAGAGTACTAAACAACAGACTCTATACCTTATAATCAGATCCGTTCAAGATCAACCTCGGCCCAATATACTGTCCAGCAGTACACCCCTCCAAGGCTTCTCGCCACGCGAATACTCGTCTCGTTATCAAAGGTGACATCCGAATGCCCAAACGGCTCGTCGCCAAACGTGCTCATCTTCTGGCTGATCAAATTTACTGTCAGCGCTTTGGCGAGACCACGGCCCCGATACGCTTTCTCGGTAGTGAGTGACATTATGGAGGAATCTGGGCCGAGGAAGGCCCATGCAACTAGTGGTGAATTTTCGGTCGATTCCTCAGAGGGAGAATGCTTCTCATAAACCCCCAAGCTTTGACATATCCTCAGGGTCCGATCCAGTCGCGCAATCGCCGTCCGACTGCGCACTTGAGGGAAGAATTGCTCCCGAACAGGCCCGAATTCGAGATTGTCTGGAAGAGCCCTTGCGGCGCGAAGAGATGGAATGTGGAATAGGTATTTGTGGTTGGGGACAGTGTACCGCGTGAAAATCCCCGTGGGTTTCAAGGCGGCAATGTTCCGGGCATGGATTGCGCCAACGAGAATAATTGGATAGTCTCGTAATGGAGGTTGCTCTGCTTGTGGGTTCTCCTGAGAGGTGTCGTTGGGGGAAGAGATGTGCACGCCATCTGCTTCAAGAGTTGCGGAGGCTGCAGCCTTTTCCGCTTCGACGTCAGGCTTAGTAGATGGAGGAAGGTCACGGACGATTTTGAATAGAGATAGGAGCTGGCTTCTGACAATCTGTGCGGCTTCTTCGTCGGAAGTGTTGTTCGAGTCTGCGTTCAGCAGGGGCCGTTGTGTTTCCGCAGCGGCGGCACCATTTGATAGACCATTTGATTGACTCTGACGAATTTCATGGTCGTGATACAAATCGTCCCACTTGCCATCCTCGTTCCCCAGACCCCAGACGCCTCCGCGTCCGAGTCCGATCCCGCCATCTTCGTTTGTAGCAGCGGATTCACTAAGCCCCGCTCTGGCGAGGATATCGTCCCATGATCCAAGAGATTCCGTGCTGTCTATTCTGTCCTTCCACCCCTCGGGCAACTCCAATGAGGTGAAGAACCACATTTCCGTCTCCGGCCCGCGGGACCGATCAACGAAAGCAATAACAAAATGCGATGGTAATGATTTTGGGGTCAGTGGGAACGTAGTAGACGCGACCTCTGTCGTAAGCGTCCTGCCAATCAGCGGCGGAGGGAAAGATGCAAGAATGTAGGAATGCGGAGATCGCGCATGGAATTGAATTCGGCGCAGAAGAGTTAGTGAGTATGGGAGTAAGGGTTTCAGCAGAGGCAAAACGGAACTGCCTGAGGGAGGATGGAAATATATGCGGGGCAGTGATGATGGCCCCGCGGGTGAAGGTTCTGGTGTTGTAGCTGCCATTGTTGTTGAGATCTGTATGTATGATTACTTCTCGGATAGGAAATGAAAATATATAAATACAATTCTAATTAGACAGAAGACTTAATTGATTGACTCAGTATGAATTGGACGTGACTGTTGACAAGTTGCCGAACAGAGACGGGAATTATATTGAGTCATGGTTGGCCCGTATCGGAGGAGAGTCCGCCGAGCTCCACCGATAAGGGGTTTGGTAGTGGATATGAACCCCAACTTTGTGCAAGTACCGCGAAGCGCTGTGTAGCAAATCTAAAGGACATGCAATTTTCTGCTAAGATTGTGTCATTTACGAATAAGCTGCTGAGGGGACGGATAGCTGAATAAATTCAGAAATAGTGGGTTGAAACAAGCATCTAATGCTGGCATGTTTTAGCTCTAATGCAAGCACGGCACGGGCTAGCGCCTTAACTAGGAGTGGGATAATACAGTGGTCTGTACAGGGGAGAGCTAGCCATGGATTTATCTAACCAAAGCACTGGCTCTATTCCACGTTTCAGCTATACTACGATAAAGCTATGCCTACGCAGTAAGCGTATTTTAACTGTAATTCCACACATTGCCCTTAACTACAGTAAGGAAAATTTCCAGATAATGACCACATCAAATTAACGGGAAAAACAATCGCCGCTTCATGACAGACATCAGGCCACGGATACAAAGGGTTCATGGCGTGAAGAGGGTTCGCAAATATAGATTTATGCAGATTTGGATTGCTGTGGGAAGAAAAAGTATAAAATATCTACACTGGAAAATAGAGGAAACCATAAAATCGAAGCCTAAATGATATGAGAAAACCCAAAAGACACAAGTAACGCGCCTTTCACCTTTAAATGCTTCATTCATTTCTTGCCCTTCTTCTTCTTTCCGGCTTTCGCGCCACCTCCGGCAGCGGAGTCTGCCCCAATAGTAGGCCCGCCGGATTCAACAAGTACGGCGTCTTCTTCACTACCAGCAGTATTTCCAGTTTGAGGAGCAGCGGCAGCGGCAGCCGCGGGGGCCTCGGGTGCACTGGGGTTCGCAGTCACACTACCGCTGGCCGGAGACTCCGTAGGCTTAGCCTTTGGTGTGCTTGGTTTCTCACTCTCGAGTTCCTTCATGAATTGGGCCTGAGTGTTCTCGCGCTTCTTGTCCCACCATTGGCGCTCGGTAGCAGCCTGCGATTGGATCTCCTCGATCCGCTTGCGCACAGTCTGGTTGTTGTGAATCTCATTGGCACTTTGGAAGATTGTTGCGCCCCAGCCGGGAGTAAATGCGTTGGCCTGTGCGAACGAAGTTGTCAGTTGAGTTGGACATGGAAAGCGTTATGTGAGAGGTCCAGCCCCTAATCGTGCAATGGAACTTCTGCCACGGCAAACATACCTCCTGAATAACATCCCGCAGCTCCTCTTCAATTTCCTTTTCCGCGCGCAAAAACCGCTGCCATAGATCGTCACCGACGCTGCCCCTCTGCAGCAATGTGGTCAGTGCAGGCTTGGCGTTGCGGACCGCTATCACGCGTTGTACATCTTCTGTAGCTCGTCGCAGAAGCGCAGCCTTCAAAACCGTCTCCGGAACAGCAGGTCCTTTCTTCTCGCCGGTGCTCTCAGGCTCGAGATGCAGAAGTGTGAGATAGATGTTGCGCTGGAGATGAGGGCCAAACCATGGCGCTAACGAGGCAGCTTTGTCTGTCAAATGTAAGCTTATGAAGCCATGACCCGGACAAGAATATCATACTTGCTTTCCTCTGTCTGTAGAGGTAGGAAAATGTTGCAAGAGATCCAACTAGAATGCCGAGGTAGGCAAATGGGATCGCCAAGCTCACCCAGTCCACCATGTTGGAGATGTGCGGTCCTTCACCTGCGAGGCTTCTGCGCAAGGAGTCTCAGCATATGACGGAGGTGAACTTTAGTCCCGTCAAAGAGAAGGAGAGGACGTAGCCGGGTAGGGGACACAATCGAGTCTTTGTTGTTGTCGTCGTCAACTGTCCGTTTCACCTCGAACTTTCAAGAAGACAAATGGCATTGAACCCTAATGTGGTTTAGCGCGGAGACTCGACTGCTGTACCTAATGTTCCACGAATTGTTACCCGGTGCGGCATCCGCCCGGATTACTGACGTCGAGGTCGCTGTGAATTCCGTCAGCTTCTCAAGCTATCGAAGCTCCAAGCAGCACTTTCTACTCCACGCCACAACGCGCCGCTGGGCGAAACTCTCTAAAGACTGGATATATAAGAAGGAACTTGGCTTCTCAACTGACTGTCGAGCAAGGAGAGACGCCCGACGACCATGTTACTCAGATTTCAAGGCCGAGACGGTCAGTTTCGGCTCACAGTCAACCCCTCCGACCACTTCACTTCTTTACTCCCAGGCGTGAGTACATTCTTGATTGACTTGGATCTACCTGTGCTCTAGCTCACATCGTCGTACAGATACTTGAGAAGCTTCCCAAGAATGTCGACGCTGCCTCGATATCCCTTTCTAATCGGCCAGCCAACGGCGACGAAAGACTTCTGAACACTCTCGAGGGAGTGTCGATAGAACGGGTTGGCTTAAAGTCAGTTCGATACGCTCTTGTTACTGGTTCAACAATTCTAACACTTGCAGACATGGCGACCAGTTATTCCTCAGCTACAAATCCCAGGACAAGCAGACTAATGGCGATGCTGCCTCCCATCCTCTTGCCTCGTCAAACCGACTCAGTGGCCAACCGATTCGTCCGACAGAAGACTATCCCATAGATCCGCCACCTCTTGCCTCGTCAAAGACGATCATAAAGAACCCTTGGGAGGTTGTGAAGCAGTCACCATTAGATGATGCGCTGGATAAGCTAGATGGCAAGATTCCGAGACCAAGGGACGTCAAAATGTGCCGGCATGGTCCAAAGGGAATGTGTGACTACTGCATGCCACTAGAGCCGTATGCGCCCGAGTATATGGCAGACAAAAAAATCAAGCATCTATCATTCCACTCTCACCTCCGGAAAATCAACACGGCGACAAATAAGCCAGAGTTGAAATCATCGTACATGCCGCCGCTTAGCGAACCATATTACAGAGTTAAGCACGATTGTCCCTCTGGACATCCTCCGTGGCCAGAGGGTATCTGTACCAAATGCCAGCCAAGCGCCATTACCTTGCAACAGCAACAATTCCGAATGGTTGACCACGTCGAGTTTTCATCACCTGATCTGATCAACACGCTGCTTGATTTCTGGAGACGGTCAGGCTCACAAAGAGTGGGATATTTATACGGCCGGTACGAGCAGTATACAGAGGTCCCTCTTGGAGTGAAAGCTGTTGTCGAGACGATATATGAACCACCACAGATTTGCGAGGCGGATGGTGTCACTTTACGCGAGTGGGAGAATGAAGCCGAGGTGGATGAGATGGCTAGATCATGCGGTCTAGAAAAAGTTGGAGTGATTTTTACGGACCTCATCGATGCTGGCCAAGGGGATGGAACGGTTATCTGCAAGCGTCACGTCGACTCATACTTTCTCGCCTCGCTGGAGATTGTCTTTGCCGCGCGGTTACAAGCTCAACATCCAAAGCCCACCAAGTGGAGTGAAACTGGCCGCTTTGGATCTAACTTTGTGACGTGCTATTTGAGCGGTGATGAGGATGGCGCCATTGCCGTTTCCGCATTCCAAGTGTCCAACTCTGCGGTAGAGATGGTCCGAGCAGAAATTGTCGAACCATCCGCCGAGCCGTCTGTGATGCTGATCCGCGACGAAGAAGAGGATGATGGGTCCGTCAGCCGCACACGCTATATTCCCGAGGTCTTTTACCGTCGTATAAACGAGTACGGCGTCAGCGTGCAGGAGAATGCGAAGCCGAGTTTCCCAGCCGAATATTTGCTTGTAACGCTTACCCACGGTTTCCCCACCGAGTCCAAGCCTCTCTTTAACGCCGGTGGTTTCCCTGTCGAAAACCGAGAAGCAGTCGGCGAGAGCCAAGAGCTCAAGTCGCTTGCAAAGAAGCTCGGCGTCTCCGGGTCCACCGTGTCCGGCAACGAAGGCATCAATGCAGTTTCCGACTTTCATCTGCTCTGCTACATTCACAGCCTTGGTATTCTGAGCAAGGTTTGTCTTAATCCTTTTTTTACCTCTCTCTCTCTCCCTCTCTCTTGATTTGCCATTGACATTCATCCGTAAATACGGCTCGGGACTAACACGTCTACACACTATAGGACGAAGAGAGTCTTCTCTGCAGAGTTGCGCGGACACATGATGTCTCGGATGGAATCCAGCTGCTTCACACACCGGGATGGGCCACACTGTTGACAATTCTTCAGGAGAGCGGTGAGCGACCCCCTAAGCGTCCTTCATCCGCATCTTTAGACCAGCAAGGATTTACCTGGGACAGCGAACGGCTTGCTAAGAGGGTCAAGGGATTTAGCCTGACATAGCGACACTTCGACGCGAACTAACCCGTGCGAACTGAGAAATATCCGGCTGCGATATGTACATTTCTTCGGAATGCCTAAACCCAGAAGCATGGTGTCGGAAAAAAAAACACACTTCTGACCATAGTTTCCCTTCTCGCTTCCTCTTCTATCGAAACGATATTTGGTGATATAAGGCTTTTTACTGCGGAAGATTTGTTATATTCAAGCATCATCTTATTTTCTTTTTCATCGATTGGGCAGGTGCATGTGGGCGGAGGCGACTTGCGAAATTTATCAATTTTTTTTTTCTCCCTTTGTTTCATTTCTTGCCTGGCGTGCGAAGAAGGGAGGTTAGCCAGCTGTCACTTATATTCGGCTTGATTTGGTATGACACACAGTACAGTACAGTAAGCACATTGAACGATACAGTACAGCACTATACTAAGCAATGCGTTTCAAAAGCTCATAAAAGCGAAGCGCTACAATCAATTATATTGTCCTCATGGCAATAAATACCGAAATATTAATTCCTTGGCCTTCATGTCATAAAACTCTTTCCGGAACCAAAACCCTGTAAAATGGCACAAAGCCTTCCTTTGTAAAATATAAATCCTTGCATGTCAAGCTTCACGACGATCACGACGATCACGACGACGACCGCGCAGCGCTCTGCGCCGCAGCGAATGCTCTAGCATACACATCTGCGTGCGGCAAGAACCCAATTCGCTTTGGCTCCCAGCCAAGCAACTGCTTCGCTCTACTTGCATCCAGGACCATCTTCGAGCTCAGGGCCTCGAGGAAGGGATGGCCTCCGGGCCCTGTATATTCAATCTTGCCCTTGTACCCAAACTCCCGCGCGGCCGCTTCCACAATCGTGGTCATCTTCTCCGTGCTCGTGAGGAGGTCGAAGACGGGATAGACGCCCGTGCCGGCAATCAGGGGCAGCTTCTCCACAGCCGCATGCAGTCCGGACGCCGTGTCGTCCACATGCAGCAAGCCCGACACCGCATCTTTGTCCAGCGGCACCTGAATCGTGTTATTTTCGGTTCCCATCTTCGTCTTGCCTCCTCCCGCAACCGCCGCTTCGAGAATCGGCCCAAACAGAGGCACCAAGCTCCACGACGAGCGGCCATAGACCAGCGCAGGCCGCACCACTATCGTATCCAGCACGCCTTCGAACGCCGCCGGGCTCGACCCGGGTGACTGCGAGCCCGAATGCGACGAGCCCGCGGCCAGCACGGCCTGCTCGATGGCAGGTCGGAAGGCGACGATCTTCGACGGCGGAGCAGGCGCATCGTCTGTCCCAACGGGCGTCAGGTCGCTCACGGGCTCCAGCGTGGATCCATGAACCCACGCTCCCGAGCAGTACACGAAGCCCAGCTTAGGGCCCCGTGTCCGGTTCCGCTCGTAGCTCGCCAGCCGCTCTTTGCCGGCCCGCACGAGGTCGGACAGGATCTTGGCGCTGTCTTGGTACGTCCCTGCTACGTCGACGACAATGTCGATCCGCTCGTCCCGGATCACGGACAGGTAGGCTTCTGGGGAATTGACTGGGTCAGGGCATTCGACGGGAGTGATTTCCTCGAGAGCGAGTTGCCGGGCTTTTTCACTGGTGCGGGCAATGCCCCATACTTTGTAGCCCCCGGACCGCAGCAGAGATTGGGAGAGCGCGAGTCCGAGGTAGCCCGTAGCGCCGATGATGAGGACTTTGACCATTTTGGAGAACAGTGCACCTTGACTTTAGGGAGAATAGATAGTGTATAAAAGTTGATTGATTGGAGTTGTAGGCTGGACGTGGGATTTTTAGAACCAAAGTTGTTTGTTGATAGCTACCACTCCGTAGGGTGGGTAGGTAAGAGCTTGAAGCTTGGAATGCTTGTGATGCGGGGTAACCGTTTTGTTTTGGCTGATTCGTTTTTGGGATAGAACTGTACAAGTACATTGCTTAGTTAGGATTTAAAACTTTTTGTATGCGTAGACGACAGTTATTCAGTGTACCCGAGGATGTTAGAAGAGGGGACTTACAGTATGAATCCCGTTCACTGATATTGTAGCTCGAAACCACAGCTGATGCTTTTCTTCTCAATATATTGATCCAATGGTGGGAAGATTTGCAATTGTGGAATTGCACAGGTGTATTTATACTAACACCATGTCCATTTATTTCCCCTCTCTTTGAAAGTCATTCCGTATATAGCGTCATCGAATCCTTGGAAATGGCTTAGCAATCTACGTTCCCAAACACAGTCAGCATCATGTTTTCTAGCTCTAGCAGCCTAGCTGGGCTGAGCTCCACACCTTTTAGCCCCTCTTTGTTAGTTCATAGCTTTTCGTAAGCTCTGTACGGGTACTTTGTACAATATGCCGATAAACGTATGATCTTACTCGTACGGCTGTAGTGTTCTCTCTCTCTCTCTCTGTGGTGATGTATAATCCAGTTAGTCATGCTGTGTGTTGGTGGAAAACTTGACCTCAGGCACAACGAGAAGATGGACGGTTCGCTGCTCTATAGGAGTAAGTGGACGGTATAGTGCGGCGCGGCAAGGCGGCCGCTCCAAAGTTCAACTAAACCCCGGTTAAACCATCGCTGGCTCCACTTAATACGGGCAGCGGGTTTAACGCCGATGGCTTAGCTGAGCCATACCTGCTTAACGCCGAACGGTCAACAGATGGATATCAGAATACGTGTGCACGATTATAATAGTATAACGGCATAAAGTAAAACATACCAGTTATGGTATAATGGATTATAATGGCAGGTAGTTTAGAAACAATGGAAGCTTGAAAACTTGATTATCAAACTCTTTGGGGTATAACTAATGTCCAGGGCTGAATATTATAAATGTTTACAAAGAATAAGTAGTATAATTACAAAGGTCTACAACATTTAATTACTCGTACCATTGAAACAACACTACAGTAAAAGATAATAAGATTCTCAATGTAAAAAATGATACTCAATTCCTCTTACATCTCAATCTTTCAGCCAACTCCGTAAACTTTGAGTCTTTGATCACAACTCGATATATTGTAGTCTACTCTTCCACAAAGTCCAAACTCGGACTAATGCTCTAACCCAGGCATTCTAGCATATTCCAATTTGTAATAACAGTATAAACAGAATGAATAGTATATCTAAAAAATTAATCTACGCTTATAATGAAGATCACTGTTACACCGAGCTTCTATGACCTTTGTCCACTGAACTGATCGACTAGCCCCGGGTAAACCCGCCTAGCTCCAGCATTGCCTGACGGTCTACCTACCCACCCTTCTACCGACGTCATATTTGCATCCTCAAGCGCTACCCCACAAATAAGTTTACTGCTTCTCAAATCAATTTATATTTTCTTCAATTGACCTTACCATCTCACCTCATTTTCTTTTTTATATATCATCGAATCCTACAGTCCTACTCAATTGAATCATCCCATTCTAGAATTCTCAATTGACCCAATCAGTAACCATACATCTTCAATAAGCGGAAACCAAAACAAAATGACCTCTCCAACGGCGGCAAACACGTCCCTCACTTCCCGCACCGCCCAACTTCGCGCCCGCGCACATAGTTTCTGCCAGGCTTTTCTCGAGGGGAGATCCCCCTCCGAGACGCTCTCTACGCACTTCGTCCGGGGGAGTCCGAAAATCACCGAGCACGGTCCGGCGATAGAGCAATTGCCCTTTTTGGGGAGGACGTTTGTGGGGCGCTCGTCTGGTGGATCTCCTGAGAGCGGTAAGACCTAGATATCACAAAATCCCCTCTTTCTTCCCGCCGGCCAAACCTCCCTTCTTTTTTTTTGCGAAGTCGGAATCGGATACTGGTTTGGAGCTGAAGCAAGATTCGGCGGATTCGGCGGATCGACGGATTGATGGATTGATGGAAAGATGGGATTGGACACACATGGACATGGACAAATTCAAGAAAACAGTTTCACTAACTCAACGACAAAAAACAGTAGGAAATTCGTGCGACGACTACTTCACTCTACTATCCGAGACGCTGCGGTTTCACCCGCACGAGCACACCTTCCCGTCGCAGCCGGGCGGGTACATTGTGGACGCGGGATCAGATAATGGGAACGGAACGGTAAATGTCGTGGGAACTGCGCGGTTCGAGAGCATCAAGACGGGCAAGTCGTGGGAGGAGACGTTTATTTATCGACTCAGTGGGTTCGATGACGATGGCTTGATTGGGCATTGGGAGATTTGGGCAGATCCGCTTAGTGCGTGGTTGGCTGTCGAGGGTAAAGCGGCTTGAGCATTGATGACGGGTGTGGGCTTTGTTTTTTGGTTTTTGGTTAGTTTCGAGCTGGATGGGCGTCAAGGCGCTGTGATTGAAAGTAAGCGCTGCAGTGGTTTCTAAAAGTCTGTTTCTATGGAATCTCCGATGGTAAATGGAATCGGGCGTTGGTTTTCTGGCTTGTATGATGATGATGACGACAAATCGACAAATTGAACGAAATTAAATGCATTGTATCTATACGCGACATTATGCTTTTACATTTCCATGATTGGGCTAAACAAGACTTGAAGAGTGAAACGAACAAAAGACGCCAAATCGACTGGTGTTTATCAGCTTCATAATACAAAACGCCGCCAAAAAGAGCAAAAGAGAAGAAAAGAAAAAATATGATACAGATATCATTTCACAAGAGTTTTTCCCATCTGTCTCCACTCAGGAACTTCATCTCAATCTACTCTTCGTCTTCCTCCTCCTCTTCGTCTTCCTCGTCTTCATCCATGCCTTCAGCAGCAGTGACCTTGAAGGACGGATCCTGATCGACGCCTACGTAGCTGTCGCTCATCAAGTACAAGGCCAGGTTATGCTCGCCGGGGCTGGGCACGACAAACTCCAGACGCATGCTGAGCTTCTTAGCAATGGTGACTCGCTTGATGGCCAAAAGGCTCTTGGTTGACTCATCTCCCACAACGAGCCACCAATTCTCCATCTTCGTTTGCGGGTAGAAAGGCGCATGGACAGTCGTGTCCGGCTCCTCATCCTCTTCCACTTCACGCTCAATGTTAATCTTGAGGTACGAAGGAGAGCCGGCAACAATGTTCTCCGGGTCGAGGACTTCAAACTCGAGGTCGATGTTCGGGTACTTGTCGTTGGTGAAATTGGCTGCCTGGGCCAGTTGTTTATTGTCAAGCCCGAGACGCTTAATGAGCTGATCGTAATCCTTGTTCTCCGAGGGATCCATGGCTTCCATGAACTCGAAGATGTCGTTGATTCTGTTCCATTCGTTAGTATTGATTTTATTAGTTTTGGTCTGGACATGCAGTGGTACATACCCAAACTCATTCGCAACTTTAACAATGTCGGGCGAGAAGTGAGGAATTTGCTTCAATGGGCTGTCGCGATCCCACATGGCTTGCACAACCATTTGAGACATCTCCATGGCACTCATGGCATTGAGGTGGCCCTCTGAAGACAGGACATCAACTGATGCGCTCAGGAGATTGAGAATCTTGGTCAGGATGGTTTCCTGGTCCTTGGCGAGATCCACGGGCAGCTGCATTCTCGAAAAGTGCGCCTGGAGAAGCACAAATGCCTTGAAGTGCGGCGACTCGTAGTTCACCTCGGCCATCTTGACGGGAATGCGGTCATAGATGCGACGCAGGATGTGATCCTCGTGACGCCGGATCTGAATCGACTCGAATTCAGTTGCTGAGGTGACAATTTCAAGAATACCCTTGAGCTTAGTGCGGCCGGTAAGAGAGAGAAGGAACGTCTGCATGGTGATGAATGAAATGTTGTAGTAGGCAGCAATCATGGCAGCGTTCAGAGGTGTCACGGTATCGTCTTCCTCGTCGAGATCAATAATCTTCGCCTCGGTGAGATCCTTCAAAGTCGTTTCGACCAGCTCCGAAAGATGTGTGCTGAGACCCTCGTGAGAAATGTCTGTAAGACCATAGTAGCTCGGGTTAGCCAACAGACGCCTATAAAAGTACGTGTAAGTCGACCAGTCCACAGCGTCCTGCGTCGAAGCGATGGTCTTGGTGCTGATTTCAGACACAAAGGCATCGTGAAGGTAGACTTGAAGATGACTTTCGATGGGCAGAGCCTCATTCAGGAATTTCTTATAGTATTCTCGCTTGACGGCCGGGACCATGAGCACACCTCTGCTGACCTTGTCTTCCTGGGGTCGGCTTGCTTTTCCAAACATTTGAAGGATCTCGCTGATGGGATAGTCAATGTAGCGATGTTCTCTGCCTTCGAAGAATTGGGTTCCCATGACCACGACCAAATGAGCCGTACAGTCAAGCTCCCAGCAGACGTCGCGCGAGGCCAGCATGACCTGAATGGCACCAACGTCGAAAAGATGCTTGACGATTCGCTTATCGCTTGAGCTCAGCGCTTCGTGGAAATAGCCAATGCCGTGCGAGATTGACTCTGCCAGTGCCTTTTCGTTGACGCGGTTAAGCAGCGGGGCAATCTCCTCAATGCTAGCATGTAGAAATCTGTCCTCATCCTCGTCTGCAATGCATGCAGAAAGAATGTCCAAAGCTGTCGCGCGCGCTTGCTTTCGGGTCGGTACAAAAACAAGGGCAGGTTTGTTTGGTGACAGTTGGAGAATCGAATGATATGTGGGTTTGGCCATGGCGAGCATGAGCGATGGGAAGTGAGGAATGGTAAATGACTGCAAATGAAGCTCTAATGGAACCGGACGAGTGTGAGGACTGAAGTTGTAAATGGTATGCTTCGTAGCTCCGATCCATTCGCCAATGTCTCGTGCATTCGAGAGAGAAACACTCAGACCAACAATTCTCATGTCGTTTTCGGTCTGCAGAGCAATGTAGTGCATACGAGAAACCACAACTTCATAGACGTATCCGCCTTGTCCTCCAACCATGTGGAGTTCGTCGGCAATGAACAGCTGGACGGTCTGAATGTTCTTCCTCCTCTGCCATTGCCGCGAGAGGACATCCCATTGGGTCGGAGTAGCAAGGATCAAATCTCCTCTCTCGAGCAACTTCAAATCGGCAGTGGTCTCGCCAGTGAGCTTGACAATCTCCTTACCACCACCAATATTGCTGAGTCTCTTTTGCCAATCGGCATGGCGCAGATCCACTAGTTCTTGGAAAGGAGCAATATAGACAGCCCGTCCAACATCTCGCTTCGACCAGTGTCTGAGAAGCGCAAATTCGGCGCACACAGTCTTGCCGCTTCCAGTTGGCGAGCCAAGGAAGACATTATCGTCAGTCGCGTAAAGTGAGTTAAACACCTGAGTCTGGATTTTGTTGAATCGATCCCAATCCGGATAGAGATCCTCGGCCTCCTTCCTCTTCAATGCAGAAACAGGAAGCGGCTGGAGATCCAGTAGTGGCGTATGGGGAGGGAACTTTTCTGGGAGTACCAGCTTCTGGAACGACACGGCCAACTTGGTCTCTGCATGCATCCATCGATCCGAGACCAGCGAGATGAAATAGTTCGGAGGCATCGGCTCAGTGATAGGGACGGTGAACTCGACAATATGCTCGTTCATCTCGGAAAGGGCGTAATTACGACGCAAAACGAACTGGTCATGGAACAGAACGTCTTCACCGTCGCAGTCCTCCACAATGATCCAAAAGCTCTCTGCTGCACCGTGTATCTCGTCGTCCCATTCAAAGTTGGGCGAAATTGTCAGCTCAACTCTCAGCATTGACCGAGTCATTGGTTGAACCTGCGCCTGAACTTCTAGACGAGGAAACTTTTGCACAAGACCACACACAATCTTGCCTGCTCTTGGCATGCCGAGCAACTCGCCCATCCGTGGAGGGTCGAGATCAAAGTAGCTCGACCAAGGAACATCAATTCTCTCAGCTTTCTGGATAATGTCTCTTGGACAAGAGTGAAATTGTCGCAAGGGCGTCATAGTAGGCCACATGCGCTTTTCGGCCGTCTTGCAGAGCTCGAGTGCGGTCTTGGCAACAGAAGCCCAACCTTTCTTCAAGCATATCTCAAAGATGGCACGGAGGATACGGCCGGCAGACTGTGTGACATAGACAAGATCCGCCATCAAAGCAAGACCCTCGAGCTTGAGGCGGGAGATGTACGCTTGCAACAGTACGTTGATCTTGGCCTGGGGTTCTTCCAGACCTTCCTTCACAGGGACTGGGACACGTCCGAGCAGCTTGGCAAGCTCAAGCTTCTCGTCCTGTCGAACCGGAATATACTTGAACTCTTCACTAAGAGCAAAGATACGGAAGAGTTCAATCGGCGTGACAGAAGGTTGAATGTGCTGGTTATAAGTCATCATCGAGGTATGACTGATGTAGTAGTGAGAGGCAATCCGACCAAGCTCAGTGGTTTGGAGCTTTCCAGACTTCTTGTCGTATTTTACAAGGTTGCATCTCTCAAGTACAGTTGCGGCCGAATGGATGAGGTCAACACGCTTTTGTTCCAGGGCATCGTCGTCTTCGTATTCAGCACCAACGCTGTACAGTCCAGGGGATCGAAGCATCCGAACAAACAGGTAAGTGTAACCAAGCCATTCGACACCTTCGTCTCTTGTCCTAATGTTGCCCAAGACGATCTCAGCATTGAGATTATCAGCAAGCTTGGCAGCAAACTGACTTTCAATTGGCAGTTGCTGGTTCATCAAGGACAAGTAGTACTGCAGCTCGCTCTGAGTCGTGATGATGATACCCTCACCAAACGTATCATATTGCGGGCGTCCAGCACGACCCAACATCTGCAGGACATCCTGAGGGCTCAACTCAACCCAGCTACCCTTTTCAGGAGAGTAGACTTGTGTGCCCTTGATAATGACGGTATGGGCTGGAAGGTTGACACCCCAAGCAAGAGTAGCAGTGCAAACGAGGACCTGGAGCATCCCGTCCGCAAACAGGTCTTCCACCGATGTACGATCTGCTCGACTCATACCGGCATGGTGAATGCCGAAGCCGTAGGGCATCAAGTCTTTAAGATCGCGATCAGTCACACCGTCGGCTTCTTCCGTCAAGACTTCCCTACTGGCAGCATCGCTTCTGAGAATTTGCCCAATTGTCTCCATCTCAAGGGCTTTGTCTCTAATGTACTTTGCTGTCTTGGCGGTTTCTTTTCTCGAGTGTACGAAAATGAGCATTTGATTTTTATTTTGACCAACCTGCTCCATGACTTTCGTATAACAGACGTCATTCATGGTCTTGAGCTGCTTGATCGCTTTCTTGTCGGTGACTCCAATAAACTCCTGACGGAGGGGGCAGGGCCTGAAAGATCCATCGAAATGAAAAACTCCCTTGATTGGGTCGACCCGCAAGAAACTTGCAACATCGCGATAGTTTGGCAATGTAGCACTGAGACCGACAATCCGAACGGGATCGCCCGTCTGCTCGGTTTTGCGTATCGTTCTGCTGACAATACTTTCCAGGACCGGGCCACGGTCATCGTGTAGCAAATGAATCTCGTCGATGATGATTAGTCGAACGAGGTTGGTATAGCTCATGTCGGTAGCCTTGCGAGTGATAACATCCCACTTCTCTGGAGTGGTGACGATGATCTGGGTGTCTGCGATTTGCTGCTTTGTCAACTGGCGGTCACCAGTCAGCTCCGATACTCTAATTCCAAATGGCTCCAAGCGCTTTCCGAAGTTTCCCACTTGTTCCTGCACCAAAGCCTTAAGCGGAGCAATGTAGACTATCTTGAAATCGTCAAGATTGATCTCTCCTGTCTCGGGGTTCCGGTTCTTGCCGATTTCACGAAGAATAGTGAGCATGGCAACGTTGGTCTTTCCGGATCCTGTAGGAGCGCAGACAAGCATGTTGCCATCATCGTTGAATGCCGTTGGGTAGCATTTCGTCTGAATCCGATTAAGTTCCTTGGATGTACCAAATCCTTGACGAGCCCAGTCTGGCATCTCGCTGGTCGGCATATTCCGCTCACCAGCATCCCTCTTTGCTTTTGGAGCCGGGACATGAATTTCTTCATAACCTTTAAAGGTCCGCTTCGTTGAGCCTTGTGGCAGCTTTACGTTGGGGTTAGTCATGAGATGGTTTCCTTGTTCAAAAACAAGATTTTCAAGGTTGATCAGACGGCGAGGCTGAAGGCCGCCGACAAGAGCGCCATCCCTAGCGCCATCGGCCTTGGCTTCGCCTTCCTTTGCAGTCCCAGGAACATCGATATCCATAAGGTCTACCTTGAGCTTCTTAGCCTTTGGTCCGGCGGCGTCGGTTCCAGCCTCTCCTCTCGAAATAAGCTCGTCCAGGATGGCGCGATGGCCCTCAGTGACCATTTCACGCTCTACTGCAGCTCTCGCTTCACCGTCCTCTGCGGCAAGTCGCCACCTTGTCACCCACACGACCTTATCTCTATTCGCAACGAGCTTGCCAACAAGCTCGTGGTGCTCATAATCGAATAGGTCCATGAGTTCGTTTTCAACCTCGCGCAAAGGCTTCTCCTCGCCATCTTCTGAAGGTGCAGACATTATCTGCAAAGCATCCTGGGTCTTTCTCTGTTGGATATGTGCGTCCGTATAAATTTGACCAATCTGACGTTGCAGCCAGTAGGCATCAATCTCATGGGCGGGGACAATGTTCTTATCCTTCTTCTTGCCTTCATCTGCTGCAGCAGATGAATCGATAATCATTGCCTCAGTATCCACAGGTTGTTCGCCATCTTCGGCAGCTGCTTCGCCGTCAGGCTGCTCGGCAGCCTCTTCATCTGCGGGCTCCTCATCCGATGAATCTTCGTCTCTGACCTCGAATGTTCTGCCTCCGCCCTCCTCGTCTTCGTCTGACTCGTCAAAGACAACGGCAACACCTTGCCGTTCATCGAGGGCAGCACCGCCCTCGCCTTCGGCGGCCATGGCCTCATCATTTTCATCCTCGTCTTGTGCGTCGTAGTCTGTGATCTTTTTACCGAGGTTGACCAATTCATTGAATTCTTTCGACCCCATTGTGGTACCAAGTAGATCATCAATGTCCTTCTTCTTGTCAAAATCCTTCATCTCCTCTTCCTTAAGAGTTTCCAAGACTGCGTCTGCGGCGCTTCGAACGACTTCGTGCGGGACATCGCCAAGATTGTTTGCAACAGTTGTCACAATCAGATCAAAAATCGCTCTTGTCGCGGGGGTCCTTGGTCGATACCGAATACCTTCGACGAGAGCATCGGCAGCGGAAAGGATACCGGTGCCGCGTAGTTGCGCGGGCTCGCCTCGTTTCCTCTTCTTTTGTTCCCGCTCAAGAACATCTTGCCCTTCTCGAATATCACCTCTTTCGACGTCTAAGCCGCTAGGCTTCTTCTTTTGCTTTGGTAGATCATCATGCGCGACACGCCCTCCCATGTCCTTGATGTTGATGCGGCCCGCCAGCGACTCAGGGTCTCCGGTAGCCTCATCCGTTCGGCGAGTGATGAATCGACGGTCCGCCTGGAGTACCAGGTTGGACATCGCCGAATACTTGTATTGCGAAACATTATTGGGGTCCGCCATGGTGACGACTTGGAATTACTGCGGATGATTTGGAGGTGGGTGTTGACCGGCGCGGTCAGTTCGGTGACTGTTTAGACAATCATAGAGGAGCCAAGCCGGCTGGCCAAATGACGAAATTTGCAGCTCCGTCGTTTGAATATGAAGCAGGTCGACACCTCAAGTTTAGCCCCGCTGATGGCTGAGAGGTTGTCTTCCCCGATGATTGAGTTAGAGTGGCGTTGATGGGAGCTCCCTCTTGTTGCTAGAGATTCTCTCTCGCTCAATCGACTTGTCTGTTTCGTCAAAGTCGCGAAATTTGGGAGCCGCAACACTAGCCGAAATTATGCACAATCTTATGCACTGAATAAAATTATCGTTGGTTTTCACCGGGTAGTTCATTGTGGTGGCGGGTTGACGCTTGCGGAATACAGTTAGTTCAGTTGATTAGCCCGATTATCGATGGCGATAAGTCTTTGCGGATAGCCATTACTGCCCATAGTGCAATTTGGCCCTGAGAGAGAGGTTGGACCAACTTCAAAGAAAACTGTTCGCCAGACCCTTCTTCTCCGCTTTCATGCAAGACAGTTTGGGCTTCATGCGAGATGGATGAGTGACTTTCAGGCGCTGCTTCCTTATCACAGATACACATGTGCGCCTGCTCGGATCATATCCCGCACTTCTTCAATACTGTCAGCTGGCCCACCTGTTTCGCCTAGGCACGGACACTCCCCTTGATTCGGTATCCTGGGTCTCGGGGGTTCAAACCAAGGGCCACGTTTCAAGCCCAAATCATTTAACGAAGAAAGGGCGAGAGAAACCTTTGCAGTCTCTTTACTGACCGAGCGAGAGACACTCTCTGGCCTAGGAAAGGCTTGTGGCTTTCGAAATTGAGGTGGAATGCTGGACGATAGATCATTTCACGCTCTCCAGTAATGCGCCTGCTAGTGCAGTTCGCCTTGCTCGCTCTGGCTTGCACGGCGGAAGCCTCGAGTCACATACGACGCAGTTATGAGACTCATGATTACTATGCCTTGCATCTCGATACGTCCGCCTCACCCTCTGAAGTCGCCGCATTGCTCGGGTTAGATCACGAAGGCCCATTGGGAGAGCTGAAGGACCACCATATCTTCTCGTCGCTGAAGCACGAAGGTGATCGCGTCGACGAAGCAAAACAGGAACTTCGGCGGCGTCGGCGAAAACGAGAGGAGAGTGTCGGGCTAGAGCTTCTTGATAGTGTTTCCTTTTCACAGAAACAAGAAGCTCGGAAGCGTTTGCATAAGAGGGCCATCCCCCCTATATTGGAAAGAAATGCTGCACCACCAGTGGACCTCAATCAGGGCCCACCAAAGGATTCTTCGCTCGCCGAATTAGACAATCTTGCCACAGCTTTGGATATCAAAGATCCAATTTTCAAGGACCAGTGGCATCTGTTCAATCCCGCGCAAAAAGGCCACGATGTAAACGTGACGGGGGTCTGGAAGCAGGGGATTACAGGCCACAATGCCACTGTAGCCATCATTGATGATGGCCTCGATATGTATAGTGACGACTTGAAAGACAATTATTTCGCGGCTGGCTCCTACGATTTTAATGATCAGACCGCAGAGCCGAAACCGCGTTTATCCGACGATCGGCATGGCACGCGCTGCGCCGGAGAAATTGCGGCCGTCAAGAACAATGTCTGCGGAGTTGGAGTGGCCTGGGACTCAAAGGTTGCTGGCATTCGCATCCTCTCCAAGCAAATCAGCGATGCGGATGAGGCGGCAGCAATGAACTACGCCTACCAAGAAAATCAAATCTATTCGTGTTCATGGGGTCCTGCAGATGACGGGCGGTCGATGGACGCGCCGGGAATACTGATCAAGCGTGCAATGGTAAATGCAGTTCAAAACGGTCGTCATGGATTAGGTTCAATCTATGTCTTTGCATCTGGCAACGGCGCCGCCAATCAAGACAATTGTAACTTTGATGGCTACACAAACAGCATATACAGTATTACAGTGGGCGCCATTGATCGAAAGGGACTACACCCGTATTATTCGGAAAAGTGCTCGGCACAGCTCGTTGTCACATACAGTAGTGGCAGCGGCGACGCAATTGTAAGTGTTTACTTTGCAAATCCAACCTGGAGCTTGAGGTCCTAATTTTCGAATAGCACACGACAGATGTTGGCCAAAATCAGTGCTACGCTCAACACGGAGGTACTTCAGCTGCAGCACCACTTGCAGCTGGCATTTTTGCGCTGGTGCTTTCTGTGCGGCCAGACCTTACTTGGCGAGACATGCAATATCTTGCATTGGACACGGCTGTCCCTGTCAACGAAGAAGACGGTTCGTGGCAGGATACTCCGAATGGGAAGAAATTCAGTCACACCTTTGGTTATGGAAAAATCGATGCCTATGCAATTGTAGAAGCTGCAAAGACATTCGAATCTGTCAAGCCACAAGCGTGGCTCAACTCGCCGTGGATGCACGTTAAGCATCCCATTCCTCAGGGCGACCAGGGTCTGGCGAGCACTTTCGAAATTACCAAGGAGATGCTTGGAGAAGCCAATCTTGAGACGCTCGAGCACGTCACTGTGACAATGAACGTGGAGCACCGGCGTCGCGGGGATTTGAGTGTCGAACTGCGCAGTCCTAGCGGTGTCGTAAGCCACCTGAGTGCTACGCGCAAAGGCGATACAGCCGAAGTAGGATACGTCGATTGGACTTTTATGTCTGTCGCTCATTGGTAAGTCATCCAACTTCAATTCCACAAATCATTTATTCTCCTACTGACAATATCTCGAAGGGGCGAATCTGGAATCGGCACATGGACTGTTGTCGTCAAAGACACTGTAGAAAACGAATTCAGCGGCAACTTCACCGACTGGAAACTCACCCTCTGGGGTCAATCCATTGATCCCGCAAAGCAAGACTTGCTTCCATTTCCCACATCTCACGACGACGATGACCACGACGTCATCTCTTCCGTCCCTGTTTCAACCGCAAGCGTGCCCGTAACGACGCAAAGTGCACTCCCGACGGGCAATCCAACAGATCATATCAATCGCCCTATCAACTCCAAGATTGGAGCAGAATCGTCTTCTACGCCTTCTTCTTCGCTAGCATCAACTACACCATCTGCATCTCCCACAGCTTCTGTCCCAGCTACCTCAACAGCTACTCCTGTCCCCGCTGAAGGCGACAAGCAAGACGAGGTGGAAGACGACAAAGACAAGGACAAGGGCGAAAGCAATCACTTCCTTCCATCCCTTTCCTTTCTTCCCACATTTGGCGTCTCAAAACGCACTCAAATCTGGATCTACGCCTCTCTTGTTCTGATCATCATCTTCTGTACCGCATTGGCCACCTACTTCTTCCTGGTCCGGCGTAAGCGACGCATGACCATGGCTGGGGATAGTTCTCGCCGCGACGACTACGAGTTCGCCATGCTCGACAACCGCGACGACTTGGACGATGATGATCATGGCGGTATTTATCGCGACAACGACTATCACGGCAATGGGCGCGCGAATGGCGCAAATGGCGCCGCCAAAGATAAAGGAAAGAAGCGAGGCGGAGAACTCTATGATGCCTTTGCCGGCGAGAGCGACGAAGACGGCGTCATGTTCAGCGACGAAGAAGAAGACGAAGATGCACACAGTCGAGGATATCGCGATCATGATGATGACGACCATACTCACATTCAAGAAACGCGCAGCGATGAGCATGATGGGGATAACGACGACGACGACGACGACGACGACGACGAAAAACAGCGTCTCACTCATTGAGTTTCCTCTTCGTCATTTTTTTGCGATAGATGTTCTTCTTTTCGTCCCCAGCTTTTCCCTCACCAAGCATTTTACGCAACTTCGCGATTTGCATTTTGTCCTCTACTTGGCATTGAGTACATGGTACACCATTTTCTGAAGCAATCCGAACAAAGTCTTGGATATGGATACAACATCACCTCCCCTCGGCACTTCTTCTCCCTTCTCTCGACTTCCTCTCTTCCAGTCTTGACTCCAATGCATCTCACCTGCCCGCTTCAGATCCCGTCACCCATACCGTCGTACGCATCATTGGCAGAACCAGTGATTTTGGAACTTGTATATATGAATAAACTTGCTCTCTTGTTCTTTTCCTTCCCTTTAATCATGAGTTACTCTTTCATATATAACCCATATGTTTGAGCCCTCATCTCTTCAACACGCTTTTGTCATGCTATCCTGCTTTTATCGTGAACTTCCCACCTGACCGCAGTTTCATCGTAGTACTTCATAGCTAGTATTCCGGTCATTCCTCTCCAATGTCCAGTGGGCGAGGGGCTCGTATACCAGTACTTCTTCTCCAAATGTCCACTGTCCTAGGGGTCCAGCTGTTTTGCCGTCCCTTCCTTGCTCTGTAAACATTATGCAATATCGACCAGACGCTCAGCCTGTCAGCCTCTCAGTGGATGTACCAGATGCCGTCATGAGCCGGCACTGCACCTTCTGTTCAATTTATGGAAATACAAGCGACCGTCGTCCGACGTAGTTATATACCTTCACGACTTTTTGATAGCTACCGAGTTACTATCACGCTTCACAATCGAGGCGAAACCAAGATTTTCGAGTCCGTACTGTTTCATATTTCTCGTGTGGAGTACACAAGTATATCTGCCGGCTTACGGCGCTGACGGAGTATTAACTTAATTAGAACTGACCGCCAGACGGATAGGGGATTATATATCATCATCCCGCCGAGGAAATCGATATCATTGGTCCAATGGTCTAGTGGTATGATTGTCGCTTCGGGTTTGGCATCTTTTGCCACCAGGTTATCTCAGATAACCGATAATCTAAATGTGACAGGCCCCGGGTTCGAGTCCCGGTTGGACCCTTTACATACTCCTTTTTTTTCGGTTTCTTTTTTATATATCAGGTATTTGACATTGGACAATATTATCAAATACTTTTTACGAAATGAATAGAGCAAAAGTATTATCAAGTTGGTTCGATTGAGAGTATGATGTGACTACATAGTAACATTGCTTGTGCAGATATATTAAAACAAAATAGATAGATTGAACTACGGATGAGAAGAAAAGAAAAGAGATAATTGGACAAGGGGATCAAAAAGAAAAGGAGAAAAAAAAAAAAAAAAAATCTGTAGAGGCAGAAAAAGGGTAGGGGGAATAGAAATTTAGAGACAGGTGATGAGAAAACGCCATCAACACCAAAAGATTTAAATGTCGTATCGTCTTGGTTTGAACGGTCTGACAGTGTGGCAAAAGAGACAGGAGCATGAAGAGGACACCCCACGACATGGCGCCGTCGCTTTTGCTTCGAAAAAGGCGGAATCCATGTGCCGCGCCGAGAGCTGGACAGCATCCGGATCAAACTGTTGACTAGCCAAGGCAAATGCTACAGCCGCTATGATACAGACACACCGTCGCGTTCAATGTCCTTGAGAAACCGCTCCCAGGTATCAATTGTGCCCGAATAGAAATTGATATGCGCGTCGGCAAGGTCGCCGAGGGTATCCTGGAACTCAGACGCCTTGATGCGTTCAAAATCAGCCACTTCTCGAACAACCTCCTCATCAAAGGCTTCCGTCGTGCGTTTCGCATCCTCCACTTCGCGGGATAACTTCTCAATCTGCAACTCGAGCTTGCGGACCCGCTCACGGCGAGCCTGCTCGTGGTCTACGCCACGGACATCTTCAATCTTACTGCGCAAAAACCCGCCAGGGCCGCCCAGTCCCGAAGAGCCGTGCGAAGATGCCAGCGTATCACGGTCTGACGCTGCCTTGTTGAGATAGTCTGTTAGGCCTTCAAAGTCGAGCTGTTTCTGCTCGCGCACTTTGAGCAGCGATTTAATCGACACAATGTACGCCTCCATGTCACGCAGTGAGCCCAGGTAGTTCTGATCCATGTGCTCCTTTAGCTCCTTGAACCCGCCAGAGCTCTCCTCGACGTTGGCGGCGAAAAGCTGCAGAGGACCCTGTACGCCTGGCTCAAGATTGACAAGCTTGTGGAATTGAGTACCCAGATCCGCATAATCGGCTTCAAGGTCACCCGTTCGGCGGGCTACTCGGGCCATAATCTTCTCGACGTGTCCGAGATCATCATCGAGCTTATCGGCACGCTCGCGAACTTCAATAAACCGCTTGTCCGGCTTGTGCACTTTGCTAAAGGCATTGAGAAATGTATCGGTAAAGTTGTCGAATACGCCGCCCCCGCCTTGCTCCGAAATAGAAGACCCTCGCGTTGGGCGAATGCGCATGTGGGCGTTCCATTCGGAGCTCTCAAGGAAAATGATCAGGATGCTGCTGCGGCGAAGTACCGGGTGAAGTGTCAATCGCTTGAGAAAGCGGTGCAACGAGTATGCTCGTCGTTGGGTGAAGTCGGGACCAAAACGGTCACCCCGAACATATTCCATCTTGTGCTTATCCGGAAGTGGAGGTACCGCACTGGCGGGGTATTCGCGGCACAGAGTTTTGTAGAGGAATAGAAAATCAGTAAAACGTCGCCGAGCCGTAAAGTCGGCGCGCTGAAAGGATTTGAAGTCGGTCTAGAATGACATTGTCAATACTCGCAGCAAAGATCAACTCAAGAGGAATAATTGCAAAGTTGTAATCGAGTACTCGAACGGGGAGACTCACATGCGTTGTCACAAGATACGAGACAAATGCATCCTTGGTGCCATCATTTTCTTTCTGAGGTTTGTCTACAGTGCATTCAAGAGTGCCTTCACCAAGTCCGGTGGGATCCCTGGCTTGGGCATGGTCCGATTGCTGCTCCTGTTCCTCAGCGGCGCTCATGCGTCGTTTGCCATGAGGATCGTGTGAAGAATCGCCGTGACCTTCAGTGCCTGTGCTCACTGCAGATGCAGGTCGCTCAGCATCGCTCTCGGGGTCATTGTGCCAGGGAACAGCATTGAAGTCGTTCTGCTCCATCATGAATCTCTACTGCTTCGTCCTTGTTCTGGGTCACCGAAGCTCACACGCAGTATCACACAATGGTATGATACAGTAGCTCTATTGAAGCTTCTAAATCTCCAACGATGAGCATACAAACAAGGCACGAAGCGACAACAAGAATTTGAAGACCACAGGTGAGGGGGGGAGTGCGGTTGAATAATGAGAGGGCTGGATAAAGGCGGTGATGGAGGAGGTTGTTGCTCGATATAGCTCCTAGTGACATGATGCTGCTGCTATCGGCCCTCGTCATCCGGCAATGCGAGCAACAAGTACAGAAGGGAACTAGGTACTTTTATATGTCAGCGCTGAACAAGTCTAATGTAGTACTGATACATTCTAAATACTTGGCCCTTCCGCAAGCTAACTTATACCCCACGATCAAAGAGACCCACCGTTTCCGAGATTGATCATCGTCACCATCATCATAATCATCCACAGTAAACAGTCAAATTGATAGAGCCAGTGAAAGAGATTCAAGTCAAATGTACATCCATCAATAGTAATTCTACCATAAACCGTATATCCTCGTATAAATAACCCAATCCAAAAGCGCACATGCCGTCCAGTCTATGTTTGATTGCGCCCAAAGAAAATCACCGCTCCGCTCCCGCCAACGCCATGTGAACGGTATATACTTTATGCTACAATCACTAATTTTCTAGGCCAAAGCTTATAGACGTATTTGACCATTCGTCCCGGGACTATTCGATCGATCAAGATTTCCCATTCCGACTCTGTGCTCTTCGTCATCACTCCCGTCCCCATGACGAAAAACATCGTCGTCGTTGTCGTCGTCGTTGTCATCTTCTTCTTCGTCACGATAATGATCAGCATCATGATCTTGTGTTGCCAGACTAATCTCGTCGCCTCGGCGCAAGGCCTCAGCTGCAAATCGTTCTTCCGGATCATCCGAATACGTTTGCAAACCATCCTCGTCAGCAGCACGCTGGACATTTGCTGCTTCCTCAGCTTCGAGCTGTTTTGCACGGGCAACCGTCCTAGCAGGAAAAATACGATTAGAAACATCTTGGCAATTGTTCATTTTGGTCTTCCATACCTCTGATAGATTAACCAGCCTGTAACGGCGCCAAGGACCAGACCGCCCGCAATGCTGGCGTAATTAATTGCCTTTGTTCCCAAATCCATCTTCCCTCCACTTTCAGCCAAATCCGCCAGCCGTGTGCCAATGAACACGTGAATCATGAGCTTGGGCGACGCCAAAGCGGTGGCCAAGGCGAACTTGAGTGGGTGAACAGTGGGAAAGGTAGCAATTGCTCCATTGGAAATGGCGTAGGGCAGAGGGCACAGCCGGATCATGCAAAGCAATTTCAATCCGTCGTGCTTGAGGGTCAACGAAAGTGCAGCGAAGCGCTTGTCATGAGCAACTAGCCGATGCACAAAGCCGGAGAGCAAAGTCCGAGATGCTAGGAAGGCACATGTAGAGCCGATGATGGTGGCCGAGGCTCCAATGAACCAACTACCGAAACTGTCAGTATATTCAGATTCTTGCAGGTAAAAAGAGTAATTATGACTGGGATCGCACCCATTGGGAAATCCGTAGACAAAGCCCGCAATGGTCACTGAGAGCGAGTGACCAATGAGTGGTGGAAATGCAGTCACAAAAGCCATGAACCAGACGATCAGCCAACCAGCTGGAATGGTACGCCACTTATGAGCCATGGGAGCAAGCCAGCCAAATATTCGCTCATTGTAGATTAGAATCAGTATACCCAATACTAATGCCACAATACCGGCCAAAACAGCGAAGAATCTCTGGACCGGAGTCAAGCGTCGAATGGCTTTCGAAAGACGCCGGTGGACCAACTCAGCATTACGGCGCATCCGGCTCTTCAAGTTTGGCGGTGTGGGCGAGGAGGGACTGGTGCGATGCGAAGACCGAGAACGTGAGCGAACCCATGATCCTCGGGGCTGATCCAGCAATGATGGTGATCGAGAAGGCGATGGAGGAGAGACTGGAAATGCAAGCGCCCTTGCGGTCGAAACATAATCGGCTGACATTCTGCCAAGCTCAGAAGAGGGGAACAAGCGACGAGCGACGACGTGAGCGACGAAAGAAAGGGAAGAGGAAGGTATGTAAAGATGATAAATATGAAATCTAAGGATGATTGGAATTAATTCAATGGTCCCTTGGAAGCAGTCATTGTTTCGTTGGTCAAAAAATGGGAGTTGACAATGGCTGTGGTTGTGAGGCTTGAGGTTGATGCTCGCAGTTGTTTAGGCATCGGCTATAACCAGCTCCGCCGCCATAGCTCCGAGCTGACGTTATGTATTTGGCTAATTCCCCATGCAAAATGACCTGACTCCCAATGGTCACATCTCTACTGAGTATATCGTTCTCCTATCAAGAAAAGGAGTCGGTGCAAAAAAGTCAATATAGTAGTTTTTGGTTCTCTACTCAATGATTGAAACGTTAATGCTGAGGTTGGTGAATATGTAGAGAGTGACCCTTTTGGACCCTGATACTGTATAGGGCTACGGGACTGATAATGAGCTCAGAGACAATTGATAACTACTCCTCTTCATCTAATGTGACGAAATATCAACACTGGTGGATCTTCTTGTCACATTTCTAGATATGAATCTTTTGAATTGGAATTCATGAATTGATCTTTTCTCAATATCTCATCGGCATCTCTTTCTCTGTGTTGCCTTCACCGCCCCCGAACTGGTCACGCATTTCTCGGCCAATCAGCTTTGACGCCGGAAGCAGAGCAGCACAACACCAAGACAAAGGCCAGCGGATAACGGCCGACCAACCTCTCCCCACCACGTTCCCACCCATCGCGGGTGCACAAGCTGACGCGAGTGATACGGCAAAGTGTCGTTGTCTCCGTTTTCGCTCATTATTTCTTTGGCAGCGAGAACATCTTCCTTGTTCCTTTCCTGTCTACACCCCGCTCCCACTCCCCACTCGGGGACTCTGACGCTACCCTCCACTAGTGGCGGTTCGCTCATATATAGGTGACAACAAAGGAGCTCTTGCGACGCGCACATTGGTGCTCTCCTATAGGATCACAGGGGTGATCATGGTCTCCGACAGTCTTTACGAGCAGTGCCTGCCCATCCTGCGTGACTCGGCTCTCGAGGATGAAGACAAGACCGAGAAACTTGAAGAGCTCCTGCGCAAGCAGACACCATTAACTGGCCCTTTGCTCGAGAATACCATTCTCGACGTACTATGGCGCTTTCGAGACTCCTCAACGCCTTCGGCCTCGCCTCCCGTACGGCATACTGTTGTCCGCCGCGCATCGCCTGCGCCATGGCAAATTCCACGTGCCACTACCCCCCGGGCGTCGTCCCCCTTGGCGGTTTCAGCGACGTTGGCAGGAACGAGTCCGTTATTCCCACCAGGTCTGGGTATTCCGCCTCCACCAGGTCTGAGTCGAACGAGATCATCTAATATGTCACCATTCACTTCTCCGCGGCCCTCGCCGCGCTTGGCGTTTTCTACGCCTTCGATTCCGCATAGTCCGAATCTCAATACATACGAATTCAGCGAACCCGCTATCACCCCAGACATTTATGGCGACTACGGCAGTGACACCGTAGATTGGCTAGTAAATGATGATGCGATGAGCAACGCGTCTTCAGCCGGTGGCTATACCGGAGAAAGTACCTTGAACGGCGGCGCAGCCACCTGGATACAACCCACACAGACCAATATGAGCCCCTATGACATGCTGCGGTCTGTTTTGGGAGATGGAAAGACTGACGAGGAGATTGAGCAAGCTCTCGAAGCGAATGGATATGACTTTACTGCTACGGTTATGAGTCTCATGGAAGAACAACAAGCCCGGCCTCAGTCGGAGAGCAACTCGCAATTCGACAACGCCGTGGTAGTGGGCAAGTCGATGAGTCCTGGTCAGAGACCGGCAACCCCATCGAATAATAACCATCATAATCATCATCAAGGGGGACGCAATGGCGTTGTATGTCGGTTTTGGCTTTCGACAGGCACGTGTCTTCGGGCGGACTGCCGGTTCAGTCACGACCTCAGCTCACACATTTGCAAGTATGTTTTCATTCTGCCCGCTTCTTTCCCTCTTGGCTGTGTAATTGACATTCTCCTGCTTTTTACTTTCCAGGTATTGGGTTATGGGTAATTGTCTTGCTGGTGATACCTGTGTCTTCTCTCATGATCCGGCCAATCTGGTTAACCGCCTTGCCCTGGACGACCACGGCAGCACGTCTTCTTCACCATCTCTTCATGGCTCGCAGTCAAATGTCTCACTGCAAGACCACAGCGCGTTTCCTGCTCTGCGCAGCAAGGGCTCTGACCAGTGGTCGACTGGATATACACCTGGCAGCTCTCCTGGCCATTACGTCTCTGGACATGCAATGCATCCTCCACCGGGTCTGAGACGCCCACCTGGCCTGGGCGATAGCCCGTATCTCAGCTCCCATTCGCGACCCAGTAGCCGGCCGCAGTCGCGGCAATCGGCCTCTGTGCCAGCGGTGGATGATACCGAGGCATTTCCAACATTAGGATCTGCAAGCATGAAGGGTAGCAAGAAGCATCACCACGGAAAGAGGGGCAGCCATGGCCATTCCCATCACGATAGTCGAGAGAATGTTCCGAGCTCTTTGGCCGACATTGTTCGCATGACGCCCTCACCAGGGCCTGCGCAGAACCGGAGACAGAACAGGTCCGGCAAGGGCGGAGGTGCCAATGCCAGTCGCGAGAACAGCGCAGCTGCACTTGCGATTCCCCCACCTCAGCACGTACCTTGGTTAGAAACCGGCGCGGGCGCCAACCAAGCCTACCTGAAAATTCGCCAAGAAGCAATCAAGCACGGCGGTCTACGAAACAAGTATTTGCAAAGGTGAGACCACCCTTCCCGACCTCTACACTCCATCTAGATACCTTTCTCCATAAAGTCTTGCAACGCAACAGTATCATAAGTAGAATCTCTCATTGCTAACAATCCCCTCTCGCTCCAACAGCGCCGCCCAGGCATGGAATCGAAACGACGCGCGAGCCGCCAAAGCCCTTAGTCTCCGCGGCCAGAGCGAAAACGATCTCATGCGAAAAGCCCACCGCGAAGCCGCGCGACAACTATACGAAGAGCGCAACAAGAATGCCAATTCCGGCGGCGAACTCTACGTCGACTTGCACGGTATTTCCCTTCTTTTCTAATCTTTTCTTTCTTTTATTTCCTTCCCCTTCTTTTCTCTCTTTTCTATGTCCTTTGCCCCCTTTCCTCAGTATCCCAGCCATGATATTAACATGCAAAAAGGCCTACACCCCGACGAAGCAATCGAATACCTCGAACGCGTTCTCCTCGAACAAGCCTCCTCTCCGACCCCCATCTACGCCATCACCGGCACAGGCCACCACTCCAAGAACGGCAAAGACAAAATCGGCAAAGCCGTCCGCATATTCCTCAACGAATGGCGCTACGCGTACCGCGAGTTTTCTGTCCCCGGGGACCGCAACAATGTCGGCGGCATCCTCGGCATCGATCCCCAGAGCTACGACAAGTCTCTTCTCAACAATAACAACCACAACAACAAACCTGATACCCATAGTACTTCTGATACTACCACTACTACTTCTGCTTCTAATAATCGTAATCCTCATAAATCCTCTTCTCCTTCATCATCTACTACAGCTACAGCTACCGCCCGATCTGCTGCGGCGGCTGTCCCCAACACAGCTCATGATGACGACGCCGAAGACGTCGCGACGATTCCGTCCCGGCCGACTGCCTTGTTGGACATTGCCAAAGTCACAACCAAGTCTACTTCTACTTCTACTTCTTCTTCGGCCGGCGGCGCTCCTTCTACCAGAAAACGGTCCTCACCGACTGCTGGTGGTGGTGGCGGCGGTGGCGGTAGTGCTGCTGTTGCTGCTGCTGCCCCGTCATCTGGTAAATCATGACAAGTATAGCTTTTTAAAACCAGTTTAAATATAAAGAAATAAACAGTTGAAATCATCACATCACATCATCGTCATCTTTGCCTTGTCTCTATTATCATCTTTTGCCTTTTCTGCATTACCATCTCTCCCTTGTCTGCATTATCATCTTTGCTTTAAGATGTATTTTCATCGCTGCTCATCGTGAATCATCATCATCATCATTGCTCCATGTACGACCATGTGTCTTACAGCACCTCCATCTGCCCACGTACTTGCGGACACGTACACCCGCATTATCCTCAGCGTAGTATCTTTACCTACTGTATGATTCACAGAAAGAGCCATAAATATAGAGAAAGCACGCTGTATCACCAACATAAGATAGCAATCACAAAATTCATTCAACGACAAAGGAACTACTGGTCTCCACATAACACATTGATAGTCAACTCACCTTCACCTCAAGAAAAAGGCGGCAGTGAAGGAAAGAAAATAAAAGAATGGAGCGATAATTAAGTTGTAAAACAAAGAATATCAATTTTATCCATCAGTCTATATATACAAGTAACAAGTCTGGTGTATCCGCCACAACTATAGAAAAAAAAATATAGATGATTTGAGCAGAAATACACAGACCAAACAGAGAAAAGAGAGAGAGAGCGATGGCGGGAAAAGGGGGAAAACCGTTCCAAACCCATATCTGCTTCTCATTAAATAATTTATGTTTGTGTAAGCGTGGGAACCACGAGGAGAGGAGGGAGGGGGGAGAAAAGGGAGAAAAGGGAGAAAAGGGAAAATATATAAAGAAAAAAGATACAACAAAGAGCCGAAAAGATCACTGAACCGATCAAAATAATAAGAATTTTAAGCGTCCACCCTTTCTTTCCGGGAAAATTCTGGGACAAGACGGACAGGCTCCCTTACAATTTCTCCATCACACCCCTTTGATTTCGCTTTTTGACTTTTGTGTAGCAAGGAATGGGAAAAAAAGAACATTCCTCGTCTATAAAACTTTCAACTTGTCGTCTTTTCAGTCGCCAGCGGAGGCTGTCATTGTTTACAATGGCTTGCCGCCAATAAACTCTGACCAGCGGCGGACTTCACTGGGGATGCCCTCCTTGCGGGGCAGCTTCTCGTTCATGCACTGAGCAAAGAGCACAGAGGTCTAGTAATTACTCCATTAGTTATATGATCACAAAACGAAAATAAAAGGATAGAAACTCACCTTGGGCTCCATGAACAAGGGAACACCAAAGTCGACGGCATTTCTTCTCATGACATAGTCCTCGTCAAGAAGAGAAGAGGCACGAACGGCAGCCAAGTTGAAAACACCACGAATGTCGTACTTCTGGAAGACCTCACGGAGGGCACGCTTGTCCTCCTTGGGAAACTCAATGACCTCGACTTCGACGTGCTCAGCAGAAGTCTCCTCAAGGTGCTTCTTGACCTCGGGGCTGGCGGCGAAGAACTTGTACTTGAGAGGGCTGAGGTAGTCGACAATCTTGGAGAGCTGGGGCTTGGTGATGTCACCGCCAAAGAGCAGACCCTCACCAGGTTCGGGCAGACGGAAGTTCATGGTAGACTGCAAGCTGGTCCAGTAGGCCTCAACGAGGTCCTTACCAAAGCAAGCAATCTCACCGGTACTGGCCATCTCGACGCCCAAGAAGGGGTCGGCACCAGCGAGACGGGTCCAAGAGAACTGGGGAACCTTGGTAGCAAGGTAGTCACGCTTCTCAGCCATGAGGTCAACCGGCTCGGGAACATCACGTCCAACAAGGGCCTTGGTGGCAACCTCGATGAAGTTGGTACCGAGAACCTTGCTGACAAAGGGGAAGGAACGGGAAGCACGGAGGTTACACTCAATGACCTTGAGAGCGGATTCACCGCCGCTGGGGTCATCAGCCTTGATGATCTGCATGTTGAAGGGTCCAGTGATTTTCCAGGCCTTGGCAACCTTCTCGGCGATGCCCTTGACACGCTGGACAGTGTTCTCGTCGAGACCGGCAGGGGGAAGAACCAGGGTGGCATCACCAGAGTGAACACCAGCAGCCTCAACGTGCTCGCTGACGGCGTGAACGAGGAGCTTGCCAGCAGACGCAACAGCGTCCACATCAATCTCCTGAGCGCCCTCGATGAACTTGGTGATGACGACGGGGTGGTCAGGGGAGACTTCGCTAGCAGAGAGGAGCTTGTCCTTGAGCTCGGCCTCGCTGTGGATGACATTCATGGCAGCGCCAGACAAGACGTAACTGGGACGGACGAGGACGGGGTAGCCAACCTGCTCAGCAAAGGTCTGAGCCTCGGCAACAGAGGTAAGTTCCTTCCAGGCGGGCTGGTCGACACCAATGCTGTCCAAGATTTGAGAGAACTTGTGACGGTCCTCAGCCTTGTCAATGTCAACCGGATCAGTACCAAGAACGTGAGCACCACCAGTCTCCTGAAGACGGAGAGCAATGTTTTGAGGCAGCTGACCACCGACGGAGACGACAACACCGCTAGCAGACTCGAGTTCGTAAATATCCATGACACGCTCGTAGCTCAGCTCCTCAAAGTAGAGCTTGTCAGCAGTGTCAAAGTCGGTGGAGTAGGTCTCGGGGTTGTAGTTGATCATGACAGTCTTCTTGCCCATCTCCTTGAGGGAGAGGGTAGCGTTGACAGCGCACCAGTCGAACTCGACGGAGCTACCGATACGGTAGACACCGCTACCAAGAATGATCACACCGTGATCGTCAAAGGTGACATCGTGCGAAGAAGCATTGTAAGTCGTGTACAGGTAGTTGGTATCAGCGGGGAATTCAGCGGCCAGAGTGTCGATTCTCTTGACAAAGGGACGGATGCCAAAGCCCTTGCGGCGGTCGCGAACCTCATTCTCGGTGCTGCCAACGCAGAGAGCAATCTGCTTGTCAGAGAAACCAAGCTTCTTGGCACGAGTGAGGAGCTCCTTCTTGAGACCAAAGAGGCTGCCCACATCGACAATGTCGCGCTGGCAGTCAACAATGTTCTGAAGCTTGTACAGGAACCACTTGTCAATCTTGGTGAGCTCGTGGACACGGTCGACCGAGTAGTTTTCGTGGAGCATAGCCTGACCAACGGCGAGCCAGCGCCGATCAGTGGGGTTCTGCAACGCCTCGTCGAGGTCGTCGAACTTGTCTCCCTGGAAACCAAGGAAGCGGGGGTCAACCATACGAATAGCCTTTTGGATGGACTCTTCAAACGTTCTGCCAATGGCCATGACCTCACCGACGGACTTCATGGCGCTACCAATATCACGCTTGACGTGCTGGAACTTGCTCAAGTCCCAACGAGGGATCTTGGTGACAATGTAGTCCAAACTGGGTTCAAAGTTGGCGGTAGTCGTCTTGGTGACGGCATTGGGGAGTTCCGGGAGAGTGTGACCGAGACCAATCTTGGCGGCGGTGTAGGCAAGCGGGTAACCGGTGGCCTTGGACGCCAAAGCAGAGGATCGAGAGAGACGGGCGTTGACTTCAATGACACGGTAATCCAAACCATCGGGCTGCAAGGCGTACTGGACATTGCACTCGCCAACGACCTTCAAGTGACGGATAATCTTAATGGCAGCAGTACGGAGCATGTGATACTCCTCGTCGCTCAGAGTCTGACTCGGGGCCACGACGATACTGTCACCAGTGTGAATACCAAGGGGATCAAAGTTTTCCATGTTGCAGACAGTGATACAGTTGTTGCTGGCATCGCGAACGACCTCATACTCGACTTCTTTCCAGCCCTTGAGCGATTTCTCGACCAAGATTTGGGGAGACAGAGTGAGCGAGCGAGAGGACAAGTCCCTCAACTCCTCGGCGTTGTTGGCAAAACCGGAACCGAGACCACCAAGTGCGAAGGCAGACCGAACGATGATGGGATAACCGACTTGCTCAGCAGCATCAAGCGCCTCGTCCACGGTGTTGACAGCGATGGATTCAGCAATTGGGATATCGATTTCTGCATAGATTCAATCAAAGTCAGGAATTGTTTCATTATTCATGGCTCGGGGGTAAAAGAAGGAGGTATTCATGACTCACCCTTGAGAGCTTGGGCGAATAGGTCACGGTCCTCACTGGTCTCGAGAGTCTCAATGCTGGTACCCAGGACCTTGACGCCGTAGCGATCAAAGATGCCCATCTTGTCCATCTTGACACCCAAGTTAAGACCAGTTTGACCACCGAAGCTGAGGAAGATACCGTCGGGCCTCTCGCGCTCAATGACGTAGGTAACATATTCAGGAGTAACGGGGAGGTAGTACACCTCGTCCGCAAGAACGTGAGCCGTTTGGATAGTAGCAATGTTGGGGTTGATCAAGACCGATTGGACACCGGCCTCCTTCAAGGCCTTGAGGGCTTGAGAGCCTATTGTGGATTTGTCCGTCAGCCGATAAGCTCAATTGCGTATCAAAATGTAGCAAATTCGCAGATGCGCGGGGTATAATTGAATAGGCAATGTCCGAAGAAGTGCGATTCGATATGATTTGCAAGATTGACGGCCTGGCGGGCAAGGCTGCGAAAGGAAAGGAGAGCAAAGCAACTCGTAGCTATCTGACTCACCAGAGTAGTCAAACTCTCCAGCTTGACCAATGCTCAAACCACCACTTCCAATGACGAGAACCTTCTTCACATCGACGAGTTCTCTGCCACCGGCAATCATTCCACTGTCAAGGAAAGCCTGGGCATTGGGGGCTTCCTGGCTGCTGACCCGACGAGAGACAGAGGTCGAGAAAGGACGAGCTTTCTGGGAAAGCTTGGGCTTTTGCGAGCGAACGGCCGGCTGCATCCAGGCAGCACGGGTCGCAAAGCGGCGAGCAGTCACGGCGGGAGCAGCATTGCGGGACTGGCGAAAGAGCACAGAGGCTCTTGATGCTACACGACCGGAGATAGCCATAGTGGAGGAAGGCACGGGCTATAGCCACCGGCCAATGGCTCCACACAGCAGCTCTTCGACGGATTCGACGTCTAAGACGGTCAATAAGACCTTCTGTTTTTGACGACGATCGAGGGAAAGAGTTGCTTGATTTGCGGCGTTGTTTGGTGTGAAAGAGGAAAAAAGAGAAAGGGACTGGAGGGAAAGCGAGATTGAAAGATAAGTGGCTCTCTCACAGGTTTGTGTGACTCTTTCGACTAGTCACCTCCGGTGCAAAGTTCAGTATGAGTCTTAATGGGGGGGAGGGTCCCCTCCGGTGCACGGCGACCAAGAAGAACCTACAGTTGAAAGTACCAACACTACAGTAGAAGCCGCGCTCTCTAGAATGACTTTGGTCAACCGCTTTCACTACTCCGCTATGTTGGTTGGTGGGTTTTTCATCGTCGTGTGTCGCTCTTTCCCCCAAACGAAAAATTAAAGTGAAGCTAGATCGAGCGTGTGATTGGTTGATGGTCTGTAGATGGGGCTATCGGCGACCCTGGGAAATTAGCCGAAGCGATTCGGGCGGAAAATGTCGACGATGATTCAAGAGAGATACACAACCCCAAATTATTCAAACGTAAAAATTTCATCCCGATAAGACAAATTTACATCTCCGTGGTATGCATGAGGATCACAATTTTATCATGCCACAATAAGCCCAAAAAATATTTCAAAGGCGCGTGATAATAATGAGACGCAGAAGATCAACAGGAAAAATTTCTACTCCTCAAGATCCTTGCGCACTTATGCATGACCTGAACCAGGTCTTAATTTTTTTTCGGCGGATGTTGCCGTCTCTCGAATTCTTGTTCACTCCCGACCTCCATCTCCACCGGCTGCTCAAGTAGAGTAGAAGTACTCCCTACTGAACTGGGAACACCTGGGACAACCACACTAGAACCTGTTCCCATGTGGGTACCTGGCGCACATAAGCCCGAGATCATCCAGTGGAGAACTTCCCGCCCAGCTGACGATTTTCGTGGCTTCGTAGGAGTTCTCCGATGTCTCCCGGCTTGCCCAAGTACCGTAAATGATCTGTATGGCCCTGAAGCGAACGGGTTACTCATTATTCCCCGGTTGCGGGGTCAGATGTGAGGTGTCAAGGTCATATACCTTCGTAGTATTTGCTATTATTGTTGCAACGTGCAGATGGGTAGATGCTAGTCAATTGCAAATTGCGCCCCTCCCAATGCATTCAAAATGAAAGAATATAGTGCAAAATCACTTCAATGACGGTATTTCTATGTGCCACGCCCAATGACTCCAATCTGGCCATTAATGCCCCGCCATTGCCCGTCCGAGGACGTTTCTGCCCCACGTCGTCTTTGCTGCCAATGTCCTTGACGCTTCTTGCCTGCATTCATCGCATCGGCAGTCCAAATATCTCCGAGATCCGTCAAGGCAGGAGCAGTCGCCTGGAACCCTTCATCCTCACCTTCTTCACCCAGTAGCTCTTTCATGGTAGCGAGCCTATCTTGCGCAGAGTTTATTGTAGTCTGACCTTGTTGAAGCGCACGCTCAACAGTCTCCATAGTATTGATGCC
This sequence comes from Xylona heveae TC161, assembly GCF_001619985.1. NCBI lineage: Eukaryota > Fungi > Ascomycota > Xylonomycetes > Xylonales > Xylonaceae > Xylona > Xylona heveae. The sequence continues at coordinate 198,794 of NW_017264193.1, read as the reverse complement.
AGAAGCATCCGCTGCAAAAGCCCACGCCCGAGCTGGCTCAATGTGACCGTATGCCCCATAAGGCCCCGAAGCAGCCTCCTCGGCGAGCGCAGCCTCTCGTTGGACTGCTCGAGAGGCAAGCACTGCCGCGGCATGTTTGAATCGGGGTTGATTGACCAGAAGCGGATATGCCGGCAGCAGGTGGCTTTCATCACTGAGCCGTTCTAGCGCCTGGCTGGCCGTTTTGTGCTCCTTAGCTAGAGCAGACTCGACATGGGTCCTTGATTGCAGCATTGATCTCTGGAAATCCTGAAAGGGAAGCAGATGCTCTCGCGCATACTGAAGAGCAATAATGGAGGAGCTTTGAGCATGCGGATCGATCCTTTCTTCCTGCAGAAGTGAATTGTCTGCGCTTTGAGCCAGGATTTTCCGAGGTTCCTCATTCGGTGAAGTATCTGCATGCGAATCTGCTAGAAGCGATTTGCGACTCTCCATGTATGCCTTATACAGTTCCATAATTTCTGTTGATCGTTGATCAATGTACGCTCGATCTGTCTCGGAGCGTTCATTGTCAGCCATGCTAACTGACGTGTCGGCCTCGGTCATGGAATTTGTGGCTTTGGATAGTTCAGTTTCAACCCACCCTATCAGGGTATTCCTGGTATTTTCCAGAGCTTTGACCTTTTCCTTCATATGGTACGGGTTTGAACCAACTTGAGCATGTTTGATGCTGTCATATTTTTCCTGTGCCTCTGCGAGACGCATTTTCTCGGCTTCAAGAAGATGGCTCGCTTTCAGGACAGATTTCTCAAGCCGACTGATCAATGCATTCATGTGAGCACGTTTTGATATTTGTCTTTCTTTGTCGCTTTCCTGGATGATCGTGGCTGGCGGGTGCGGAGGTTGAGACAGCTGGCTTGATATCTGCTTGACATCAAGAAAGTCCGGGGAAGCGGGTGGCTTCTGTGCGAGAAGTTCGAGATAGTCTTGCAGAATTCGAAGGCGCTCATATCTGTGCCGTTGACGCAACAATAACAGATACTCATGCAAATGCTCCTCTGATGCGACCCGAGAGCTTGATTCCAAAGACCCTTTGGAATCATCTCCCGAGATTCCACCAGATGTCAAAGAAGCATACTCTTTCTGTGCTTTTACATTCGCATTGACTGCCCGCAGATATTCTTTTCTCATATGTCCCAGTTCCAAGGGAACTTTGACTCCCTGCTGTCGCCCATCAGGGCACAAGATATGCTGAGTCGAATTATGTTGGCTGGAAGTGGGGTCCAAAGTGGATGCAACAAATAAAGTCAATACTTGACGGACTTTTTGTGCCTCCTGCCGGCTTTTAATGTATGGAGATAAGCTTGAGTGCACTTGAGGTAAGGGAAAGTCAATGACAGGAACAGGTCCCATTGCGACAATAGAAGCGCGTGCAAAGAAGAGTAAACAAGAGAATTAAGTTAGCGATTACATAGCTTAGTCGAATGGTGCAAGACGAAACCAGAAATCTGTTGACACCCGACGGTTACAGCACTACCCCCAGAATTGATAGGCGGGTGATCAGATAACGCCCGATAAAACTGTCAAACTTTCATAAAACGACATAAATGTACAGCAACTAACATAAGTAACCACGATGATGATGATAATATGGAGAATCATATCAATCCCAACCATTTCAAGTCACTTGTCTCAGGTGAAAATAACTACAGTTCCATTAATTTCAATTGCGAAAGGCCTTTTCAACTTCCTTGACTGCATCTGCTAGCTCTCTTGATGATTGTCGATGATTTTTATTGGTGACAGCATGGGGGTTAACGATTGCCTTGATTGGGCTCAGAACCCCAGCCATGGCCACCTGTTAATGGTTCGGTGATTCCCAATCACCAGCCACCCCCAATTTATTCCTTCCAACTCTCCTTTAGCCTGCTCATGAGGACCTTTTCTTGAATCGCTTCGGTCGTCTTCATTTCCTTTGAAATATAATGTTCTTCCTCGTTTGATGCAACTGCTTGTTGTTGTTCTACCTTAAGCCAAAGCTCTAGGAGCCAATCACGCAAGGCGAGCTCAGTTGTGTATTGCGATTATGCATTGGTGCCACACAGCATACCGCCTTTCGTATAATTTCCAACATGCTGATTTGGGGTAGAACTCGATAATTAGACGTTCAACTTGCTGAATTCTCTCAAACCAGTCACCTCGCTCCTTACTGAATAGAATATCTTGGGTGCTGAGAATCGATATCCTTACCCTGTATATATCTACAAACCAACTGTACGTGCAAATCACTTGTCATTCGGACGACTTTGATTTCATCTTCAAGCACTTGGTCTAACTTTATTCTCTATGTAGACGAGTCATCAAATAAAGCGTCAGCTTTCCCGCGGCGGACTTGGATAATTGAGTCTTATTTTTGGATCGGATCCCACAGACACTGTCATGGCAAACCGGCGTGAAACGGCGCTCGGCCAGAGTTCATCCTCCCGCCGCGCCGAACCCCCTCTAAAAATCTCGACCAAAGATGCCATTCGGTCTCAGTCTGCCTCATATCGGAGATCATCAGCAGATGCTCGTGATCCCTCCTTCTCCACGGCAAGTCCGTTCTACTCGCCTGTCTCGTCCCGTTTTGCGCCTGAAGGAGGTTTGGATCCAAGGCCATCTTCTTTCTCGTATAGCGGACCCGATAGGCCGGTGGACAACCGTAAAGCTGGCTCGCGCGGGAGGCGGACGAGCCACGATCCGCCAGTCTTCGACACTGAGAAGCCGCTGCCTCCAGAGCCTCAGATGGTCTCCCCGAATTCAACCCGCCGAATGCAAAAACCTTACGGTGACGCCAGTCTCAATGGACGTGGATCCAAGGAGTACTCAGCCAAGCCAAGATCGTTTTCAGCAAGGGCCGGGCCACTGCCAGCGGATTCCGGGTCTCCGACTGCAATGTCCCCAACGATATCGCAAAGTTCGCAGACCAGATCCCGAAGGCGCCACAGTGTGACTTCCCCGGATCGCGCAACAGACGACCTGGATCCTGAGCAGCAGGCGCAACGAGCAAAGTGGGCACACGATCGTTCCCCGCTGCAAAAACTTGAATTAACGCTAAATGATTTCAGCAAGGAGGAGAAACGCGCAAGGGTTGAGGAAGCGGAGATGTTGGCGAGGGAGGCAAGATCTGGACGCGGTCGCCGAAGTGCAGAGGAGAATACCACACCAACTACTCTTCCCGAGGCGGGGCTTGTTAGGAGCCTGAGCCAAAAGCAGAAGCACAGGCTACAGCAGAGCGTAAACATGGATCTACGGAAGCCACCTGCGCGTGGCCCGACTGGTGGGCCAGCGAGCTTCGATTATGAGGATACGAAAGTGTCAAGGAAATATGAAGAGCCGTACGATTCAGACGCAGCCTACAACGAAAGGAGAGGGCCAGATCTGGCCCATGCATCTACATTCTATCGAATGCATGATGGATCCTCGCCGGGCGATTATACAATGAATTCGCGAGGTATTCATCAGAGAATCAGTCCTGATCATGGAGTCCAATTTGCCGAGGATGTCGAGGAAGTACCGCCACAGCCGCGGCAACGGCGCGGAAGCATCTTGGGGAAATTTTTTAAATTAGGACGCGGTTCTAGTTTTCGAGGCCGCGAATCCAATCCAGTCCCAACTGACACTGCACCACTTAAAAATAAAAAGGGTCCCAATTATGAAACCCCGCCGCAGACAGAAAGCGCGCAGCAAGCCAGAGAAGATGTTGACTTTGGGCACCAATCCGAGCGGGCCCCTGATGAAACTCACCCTTTGCGCCAGCACAAAGTCAGTGAAATTTTGCACCGTGGCTGGAAAGGCCATGGTTATCACGAGCAAGACTACCAGCCGCAAAAATGGTTGGATGAATGGCGCAACGCAGAAACCGCCAGGTTGGTTGCTTCTGATTTCACAGCAGACGGGCCATCGGACAACAAAGATACCACCTGGTGGGAACGACAAGGATCAAAATCGCGACGGAGAAGCTCTGGATCGAGAAGCGCCGAGCATGGCTCACCCAGGTCCCTTGACGGAGGCTTTGATATTCCGTCATCAGAAAATACGTCATTTAACCCGCCATTATATCTGAAGTGTGGTCCACTCTTACGATACACTGGCTTGAAAAGGGAGCGGGTGTCTGGGGTTCACGGTCGTGGTGGGCAACTTGAGCGGGAAATCTGGAGGGGATCTGTCATGATTGTAACAGAGGATGCGCATTCGTCCTATAAAGTCGTACCAACTCTCCGTCTATTCTTCCAACCAATGGATCTTCTGCCACCGCCTCCAGCAAAAGTCACACTTAATTCGGACGAGCCCCTTGCGGCGGAGTACGTGGATCCAATTGCAGGCCTCCCCAAAGTCTCGCGGACAGGCAAGACACTCTATGTGAAGCCCGTTGAGCTACTTGATGAAGAAGTAGACGTTTCAAGGGTTGAAAATGACAATGGACTTTATGAACTGAAAAGGACCATTGTCAGCCAAAACCCTGGTTCTGCGCCTGGTAGTCGCGCCATGCCATCGCCTATAGCCGGGAGGATACGAGGAAAAGATGGTGAAATGCGGGGAAAGTTTCGTGATGTAAAAGCTCATAGGCTCCACACCGAACGAGGCGTCACATTTTGGAGATTCAATATAGAAGTGGAGCTTGGCGAGAAACAGGCTAGAATCGCGTATCGCATCAATCGTGGTCCGGTAAGTTTTCTCTTTGCTCTCGTATGGAATATCTTGCTCAGTATTCGATTACAGGCAATAGGGTTTTGGGTTCCTGCGCATGGCCAGACAATGAATATCATGTTTCATAGCTGCAACGGATTCAGTTCGAGCGTTAACCCAGACAAATTCTCTGGCCCAGATCCTTTGTGGAGGCACGTCTAATCCTTCTCATGGCTCATATATCAATGCTAACGCTAATTTTAGAGATGTCCTTAATTCTCATCAAACCCGTCCTTTTCACGTCATGATTGGGGGAGGAGATCAGATATATAACGATGCAGTAATGCGGCAGACGACGCTTTTCCAAGAATGGCTGGGCATCAAGAACCCAGTGCAGAAGAACTCGGCGCCTTTCACACCCGAGATGCAGGATGAGCTGGAAGGCTTCTACTTGGATCGCTATGCTATGTGGTATTCGCAAGGCTTGTTTGCCATGGCTAACTGCCAGATCCCCATGATCAACATTTGGGATGATCGTAAGTCGCCGCGCCAGCTCTGCGGGTTTCTTAGTTACTTATTTTAGCAGATGATATTATCGACGGGTATGGGTCATATCCTCATCATTTCATGCGGTCCCCGATATTTACTGGACTTGGCGCTGTTGCTTTCAAGTACTACATGTTGTTTCAGCACCAGTCGGTGGTGGACGAGACACAAGCGAATGAGCCAAGCTGGCTCCTTGGCGCATCTCCTGGGCCATACATCAATGAATTGAGCAGAAGTGTCTTCATGCATCTGGGAAGAAAGGTCGCTTTCCTCGGGCTTGATTGTCGCACTGAACGCATGGTATGGTCTTACTCGTGTCTGTTCTTTCCCTTGCTAATTTCAGTAGAGAGACGAAATCTTCTGCGAAGAGACATACGATATTATCTTTGATCGATGTCACCAAGAGATTATCAAAGGGGAAACAAAACATCTCATCGTGTTGCTTGGTAAGAAGTCTGCTTATAAGATTTTTTTCCCTGCTAACATCAATATTAGGTGTGCCAATTGCATACCCCCGTCTCAACTTCCTCGAAAATATCTTAACCTCACGGCTTATGGATCCCGTCAAGGCAATTGGCCGCACTGGCGTTCTTGGTGGGTTTGTCAATAAATTCGACGGAGGCGTAGAGATCCTAGACGACCTAGATGATCACTGGACCGCAAAGGAACACAAACGGGAAAGAAATTGGTTTATACAAGAATTACAAGAGTTGGCGGCTGAAAAGTCCGTTCGCGTCACTATTCTAGGTGGCGACGTTCACTTGGCTGCTGTGGGTCAATTTTACTCTAATCCGAAACTCAGTATACCCAAGGATCAAGACCACAGATATATGCCGAATGTCATTTCTTCCGCCATTGTCAATACGTAAGTCACCCAGTTTTCCGAGCCTTCTCAGTCATATACTTATCTCGTCGCAACAGGCCCCCTCCTGAGCTCATGGCAGACACCATAAACAAGCGAAACCGTGTCCATCATCTCGATCATGACACGGATGAGGATATGATTCCAATGTTCACCCATGACGTTGACGGAAAGCCAAGAAACAACAAGCATCTCCTGCCGCGCCGTAATTGGGCTTCAATTCGTGAATACCACCCTGGAACCACGCCGCCTCCGACACCGCCCATGTCTGAGCCCGACCATTCGCCTAGTCGTCCTCAGCAGCCCGGCGGGCTTATGCGAAGGCTGTCTTTGACAAAAAGAGACGGAACAGGCGGAGGTCTCTTTCGGCGTAACTCATCTCGTCGAGGGTCTCTAGCTGTGGAGAACCCCTCTCATCCATATGGCCCATATTCATCTGAGCCCAGACAACCTCCTCTTTCGAATCCTCCTCATCAGCCGCACGCAGACAACTATTTCACTGCACAACATCATGCGGGGCACCAAGGCAATCACTCACACGATGCAAGTGCTATTGTTCCTAGAAATGGACATCCCGAGCGGCCAAACCTTTTCCTTCGTCGACCAACAGATCTCAGCGAACGAGCTGCACGCAAAGGCGGCGCACAAGCCAACAACGACGGGGGCATCAACGACCATATCAACCTCGAGTGTGGCCTCGATGTAGTCATCAATTGCGAAGTCAGCCAGAAAGACCCCGCAGGAATCACGACTCCATACCGCTTGCTCGTTCCCGCTCTGTGGTATCAAGGCCCGGGCGACGAGAACGTTGCGCGCCTCAAGAGCCGGAAAAATACACTCTTCAATTGGGTCCGCAGACGCAAGCCCCAGCGAGGAGCCTCCTCCGTTGATTCTGCCTCGCGCTCCGGCTCGTCGTTGGCAGGCAGTGCCCGCGGGAGCGCAGAGTATGTCCATGATCGTGGCGTCGTCGGTCATGACCATCCCCACCCTGGAAGCCGAGACGTTGTAAATCACGACTACCGCGTCCACCCTGACGACCGACTCCCTACGCCATCGGAGCATCTTTATCCTCCTCAGCGACGTGCATCTTCTAATGACAGGCGACGGTCTTATTATTAGTCTCGGTTGCATTCCTGGTGTTTTGATTCTAAGAGTCTCGAAACTCAACGTTACAAAGTCCTTTTTCCTTTTCTCCGCTCCTGCTTTTCATTCCTTTTTTTTTTCTCTGCTCCCTTTTTCCATCCCTCATCAAAATAATCCCATCACACGAGTAACGACCATTTGAAGTCTTTTCCTCTCTTTCGTTAGTATACCTCGAAACTTCCTTTTTCTTCGCGATCGTCTGTCCTTTTCGTTTGATAAACCTTACACCGCGGCCTCTCACCGTTTTACGGTAGATAATTACTCTTGCGATTGCCACATCGCGACATCGTGACATCCTGCCTTAACTATAACGCACTTTTCGGGGTTTCATTATTCTCTTTTTCCTTCCGACCTTGGTCACTGAACGAAAGCGCGGAACAACATAATGAGTTACGAACGAATACACACACGAAGAATTATGACTACCGTATCATTATCTTTATATCCTTATATACCTATCTCAATCGATGTGATATTTCACAGATTCAAAACATCCCGCTCCTCTCGGACTACAAACGTAAAACCTGCGAGACTTTTCTCGTCTCGTTCCTCCATGCCACCAACACTGCTTTCTGGCTTCTGGCTTCTGATGAATAAGAAAACTTTAGAAGTCTATTTTGGCTTTATATATTGGGTATCTGTAAAATGCAAAATAAACAAACGTACATCTTAATCTTGTAAGTGTACTTTGATTAAGGAAATGAAAAAAGACGTCATGGTAGCATGCACGAGGGGTTTAAAGGACGTGCGTTGTAACGACCAGCCTCCTTTGTGCCCTGACATAGTCTCAATCCCCGAAAAGAAAAAGAAAACGCCTAGTCTTTCCCGTCCATAATAACGCCTCTGCTTCTCAAAACTGCCCAAGAGAAGCGAACGCTGATCCACTGCCGGTAGGAGAAAGCGCGGGGAAAAAATTAAAGCAAGAAATAGTTGTGACGAAAATAGGAGACAAGAGATATCAATCTCTCCCATAACTAATCTTCATTCGTTTCGTGGCTTTCCCGCCTTCTTCGTCATCAGTCGCTGCGGCAGCAGCTGCAGCTGCAGCAGAAGAAGAAGCGTTGGCACCTCCACCACCGGTGTTCTTTTTTGACTTCTTCACCGTCGAGCCTCCTCCGACTGCAGCGCTCCCGCCTCTTCCGCTAGCCGTGCTTGCAGGTGTGCCGTGTGCACTATCCCTTGCAGCACCGGCGCCAGAACCCGCATTCACGCCTGCAGATGGCGTCGGTGTTGGTGTCCCGCCAGCTGTGTTTTCCTATAGTTACGAAAAGGGGGAAATATTAGCAAAAACAGAAACTACATGCGTGCAGTCATCGAGAGGGAAAGAATTAAGCTTGTGCATAAAGCAGGCTTTGAAAAGAGGGGAGAGGGGGAAGGGAGGGCTTTAAATTACATACCCCAGTGTACGAAACACTACTCCGGCTAAACACTCGATCCGCATCGTTGATACCGCCCGCCGCCCTCCGTCTTCCGGCCCCAGCACCACCGGCGCTCCCTGCGCCTCCAGGACCAGTGGCAGATGTGGCTTTGATGTAATTGTCGAAACCGCGAATAATGTTGCCCACGCCGGAAGTGTCGTCCAGATATGACGTTTCGAAACGGTAGATGCTGTCTTCTAGTGTACTCTAGACAGATATCTTAGCATGGTTTTCGAGATAGATGGGTGTTCAATGCCAAACTTCCTCCCCCTCCTCCCCCGCCCCCCCCCATAACACTAGAGAAAACAGAATCAAACCATATCCTTCGATATCGCATTTCCCAGCATCCTCCTTGACGGGTGGTTCGACTCCAATATACTGAGGGGAAAAGGGCAAATTGCGCCCAAAAGTTTCCTACTCACCATGTTTTTATCCAGCAGTCTCTTCTTTTGTAGGGTCTCGCGCAGGTCACGTCGCAGTTTCTCATAATATGGCAACCCGCGCGTAGAGTCGGCAGCAGGATGAGGAAGGGAGTCTACTCCCGCTGCTGTAGTCGATGGGACCAAGTTCTCGGCCATGTTGAAGACAAGAAGTCTCTGATAATTCTTGGCGCGTCTCCGCTGAGGTAAATATAACACTGAAGTTATCCAAGCAGCCAAAGGAGAGAGAGAGAGAGGATAAACGGCCGGTATGCGTCAGTAAGTTGGATAGCAATTGAACTCGCCTGTTTGACGTGTTTGTTCGCGATCTCGGCGGCTCCTGGACCCCTACGGCACGTGACACAGCCAACTACGAAATGGTGCAGGATGGTGTAAACAATGCGATCAAAAATTCAAGGAGGTCATAAACATAATTTCAGAATGACTCCATTGCCCCTGAGAGACTCATATGAATTATGCTGCTAAATTCCGCAGCGTCAGAGATTCTTGAACGTTTTCTTATTTGATGACTATTGCTTCCATCTCGCTATGAAGAGCATATGACAATCCCGAGAAAGGGTGGAATAAGTTCCAGAGAAGGGGGCTTAATGTATCAGGAGAAAGGTAGAGAGTATTTTATGGAACAAGATATTTTGATCGGTACCTTGTAAACAGATGGAGGTTTGTACATAACCTTTGCCATTGAAATATGATAGTGACTGCTCAGATCACGTACGTAATTATTCTGGTTGTATTCGTGCTAATATTTCTACCTAAATCCTAAAATTTGTGTATCCATTTTGAAGCTACAAGCATATCCGAAATGTGTAGATACTACGATGCAATGGAATGCGTCCTTTTGTCCTTGAATGCAATAGATTGGTCCCTATGGACCTTTAACGAGTCATTTCATAATTTGACTTGCGTAAGATTATGGTGCAGCGCTGGGTGTCGTGGTGTTACCGGAATGTCGAAGTGCCCACACCTTTTCTCTTAGGAGCTTTTCCTTCAGAACGTTGTTTACTGAAGGCTTGTGTGCTTGTGCTCCATTCTGCAGAAAAGGTGAGTCAGAAGACCGTGGTTCAAATGACTTTCAGCAATTAAAACAGCCCAGCAGACCCTCAAGAGTCTGAATCTCTACCCACCTCTTGTGCTGCCTCTTCGCGGCGAGATGCAGGTCTATCCTGACGCCGAGTCTCAGGTGAGAATAGTCGTGGGGATTGTTCATGCCTGTTTGGTCGGTGGGAGGTAGAGTCAGCCCTTCTGCGCCGTTTTTCATCAGACGAAGAAACAGAAGACGAGCTGTGCCTCCGTTTTCCCACAGGTTCATATCTCTCAATTGAGCGGTGCCTACGCTCCTTTCGACGATCTGGGTTTTGATCTCGGCTTCGGCTTCGGCTCCGACTGACACTACGGAAGCGTCCACGATCATGTCTCCGGGCCTTGCGAGCATCAGCGCGTGTGTTATCAGGGGATTCACTGGTACGAGAAGGTGGGGAAAGTCGGGCCCTGTCTGCCTTTTCATAGCGGCCCCTGCGTGGGCTTATGGATCGGGAGCGAGACCGGGACCGGGAAACGTTAGAATATCTTCGGCGAACATGTCTCGATCGTGGCGGAGGAGAACGGCTGCGAGATGCAGTTGAAGGAGATCTCCTTCGATATCTTCTAGGTGAACGTGAGCGTGAGGATTCTGGAGTAATGGACCTGGCCCGATCATCACCGCGATCTAGCGTTCTGCTACTTCTTGCATCTCTTGGACGGGATGTGGAGCGACGGCGGTCCGAGTATCGGCGTCTCTTTTGCCGCCCGTCTTCATGATCTGAGTCTCTCCTTCTTCGGGGAGGTGTTATGGAGCGTGACCGTGACCTCGGCTGGGGCGAGCGAGGACGCCAGTTGTCCTCCCTCCGGGTGCGAGGATTCCGACCGCCAGGAACATATGTATCTCCTCCGCGCCTAGGTTGAGGTCCCCGATAATTACTTGTCTCTGGCGAGCCGCGTCGGCGAGCTGGCGGAGATCGAGAATCTCGCCGCGGACGACGGTCAAAGTCACGCCCTCCCCGTGCACCACCCCGAGTGCGAGCACGGCCGCGGTCTCCGCGTTCCCTTTGACGAACGGTGTCAATCTCTCTGTCTCGAGCTCGCTCTTGCTCTTTCCTGCGGCGGGCCTCTTCGGCCGCATTTTCTGCTTGTATCTTTTACGGTCTCAGTATTGTCATGTAGAAAAATAACGACGCTTCCCTTTAAAACTTACCTTTTCTTGGATCAGCTCTAGTTTCTTCGCTTCAAGAAGTTCCTTCGGAACACCCTGAGGGTTCGATTGTGCGCTGAGACAGAGATTCCACAAGTCTTTGCAAAACTTTGGCGTATCCTTATCCAAGAAACCAGTGAGTTGTATCTGCAGAACTTTGATATCCGGCTGCGATGGGAGTTAGTGATCATTGCGGTGTCGTATTGGGGTTATGGGGGCGACCAACGAAACGCGAACCCTCCAGTAAATTGAAGCAAAGCTCTATCACTACATCATCCTCGCTGCCCAAAATCTCTGAGATCTTTCCTGCAATCCATCTATAAAACTTGTCAGTTCGTCTATGGCATGATGGTGGATGGTAAGGGAGTAAAGCTTACTTTTTCATAACCTCAATGTTAACCTTCCGCATATCAACTTTTTGGCTGAATTCTGGGGGAAACTTTGTTTGCTTAAGCAGCTTGGCATCCACACTGGTAGCCATATTGACGGAGCAAGCCAGCACTTTGACGTCCGTGATCACTGCGCCTGGCAATCGAGGGTATGTTTGAGCTGGGACTCCTTCCGCGGTCTCAATCACTTCCGCCTGGTCCACGGAGTTGATTTCTTACGGTGACCAAGTCATTCCACTTGCGCACAACGTGCCTGCCCAAAAAAGTAACTCCAGTTCGAGCTATGTTTACACCCAGATACAGATAGATGAAGCGCTTTATATAATGATATATGCTGAACAATAAATATTTCTGATGAAATTCAAAGCTATTTGATGCATATTTTCATCTTGTGACGCAGAAAACACTACCATAAATTTTAAAGCTTTATTAGTGGACATTCCATCTCGCGCAGGAAATCGGTCTGGATTTTATTTGTAAAGCGCATGTTCACCCTTCAAGATCGAAGATTCATCATGCCAAAACAGCCAACAAGCCCGTATACAAGCCAGGCCGGTACGAGGAAAATCCACATAAGTCATGACCGACGAATAACGGCAGCAGATATTATCCCAGAAAAGTTTGATCGTACAGACTCTGTCTGGGTCCAACGAGGAAAAGGCAGCTTTGATCAGGCAATATTACCAGTGGTTCAGGAGCTTCGAGATAATGATCCATATGACTCGCAAACTTCAAGCGATTATTCGGATAACGAAGAGCAAATCAGACATGACGGGCTGTCTGCCATAGAAGAGGGGACCGATGAGGACGAACCTCAGAGTAATCTTGAGGGTAAGAAACCCCTAGGAAGACCTGGAAAGGACAGCAATGTCTCTGAGACTCGATCACGAGGAAAGTCGAAATCGGACAAGATAACTTCCGCCCACCCATCAGATGCAAGTCTCGAAGAACGTCTGACTAACAACAATGGTTCAATAGCTTCAAGATCTGATCAGCTAATGCAAGAAGAGTTATCCTTGCAAGAAGCTCCGCGCGCTCCACCCAAGAGGCTTCGAAGGATAGAGGGAAGAAATTCTCTAGATGCAAGCCTAGTAGCCGATCAATGGTCTCTAAGGAGAGGCAGCAAAACTGAAGCTCCGGGAGGAAGCGTAAAGGAACGTGCCGCATCATTTGCCTCGCTGTCGAGTGTTATACCTTCATCTGCAGAATCCACAGAAAGACCAGCTCGGCCACTGAGAAGTAGCACAAGTCGATCCTCCATACAACCCCTCATCGAATTTTGGGATTCCCATCAAAATGCGACAGAACGAACGTCCGATGAAGGCTCAGCGAGATTACCAGCTGATATATCCAAAATTGGCATGTCCCAGCCAAACATTGTCTTGGGCTGCGAAAACCAAAAAGCTCCATCGAGCTCCTCATCGGAATCCTCTGAGTCATTAAAGTTGTCAGATTTGACAGAGATATTTGAGGCTGAGGAAGTAGATGCTACTAAGCCCAGCTCTGACGTGGCAGAGGTGACGAGAGGATGTTCGACCAACAAAGCTGCTAAAACGGATGACAAGTCACAGCCTCTCCACCGACCATCCATCATGTGCACAACGGATCGCCCTTTGGAAAGTCCAAAGCCCAGCAGGAGGCAATTGTTCGTGCGGAAGGTGCGCAACGTAGCCCTTCCGATGGCTCTGTTAAAGATTTTGTTAGGTCGACAATTGGCTGAGCGGACAAAACCCGGGTTGGAAATACTGGCAAGAGGCGAGCCACTGAAACCATTGAAGACCGTTCGGGTATGTGTTTGAGGATGAAATGTTTTGATGCCAACTCAGGGGTCTGCATATCTTTATCGTTATTGCTATTTATATTATTTTCATTCTTCCAACCGACGGCCACGGTCAGCATTTGCTGACAGTAAGTGAGTAGGACAATTTCTTATGGAACCCGGTATCGGAGATTATCCTCTCTCCCGGCAGAATAGTCCATATTCGTATTCCGATGTGGTTCACACCATTCTGGTAATGTTGCTCCAGTGATCACGTTTATCAGTGGTTCTGAATCAACATTGCGATATGCTCTGCCACTCAGACATGGCTCGTTGTAAGGCTACTCAGGATGCGCCGCACATCTGCTCGGCTTCTCTGCAATGCCTCATCCACGCCATGAGAATGTTTGAGTTTGACCGCGGCATGCAGCTCCATCACATCGTTGGCTCGTTGAAGGTCTGGGTCGTCACGTGGATCCAGCATTTGTGTCTGATTTTCTATTTTCTCGGCTTTTGCATTTCCAAGGGTCTTGTGCGCATTCACTAAGGCAGATGCTTCATCATGGCCCTGGCATCTCAATCAGTTTTCTAGAGTCTTAACTTCAACCAATTCCACAAATAACGTACACAAACTTGCAAGGATGTCAAATCAGACAATATTTCTGCGACCTGCATCCTGTCGAACCTGAGATATAGACACAATGGATACTAATTTCTTTCCAAGTCTTTATATTTGTCACTGTGTTACAAACAATTGACTGATGATGTTGATATCGTTCCCCTGGTGACGTTTAATCATAGATGACGTTGAGCTGGAAAGTCACGACCCTTGGACTGGAGTTGGGTTCGGCTCTTTCGGAACTTCCAGCCGAGTCTCGGCAAAATGTGAATATTTGCCGAAGCCAGGTCACCGACATCGCACTTGCGGGCGCTATCAGTCCCGATAACCAACTAGTCCGCAACTCGCAATGAGGATGGCGCGAGAGGGTCTGTGACTCTAGGTGTGACTTACGAGTGTAATTTGGTTTCTTTACCCTTAAGCAATCAGGCCTTCAAGTTTACAATTGTAATATTCTGCTGCATTGAGCTTAATCACAATGGCTTCATCCATTCGAAGCAACTGCCGTAAAATCGTCGCCATTGGTCGTAATTACGCGTACGTGATTTCGCATTCAGCTGTTTGCATTATGATCATAAATCGATTGATCAAGTTCAATTGAATCCTTCAACGCCATTGTGCTAATTTAAATCTTCCTCAGAGATCACATCAAGGAGCTGAACAATGCGGCACCAAAACAGCCCTTTTTCTTTTTGAAGCCTCCCAGTTCGATCCTTCTTCCCGGGCAGGGCCCGATATTGCGGCCGTCTGGCGTCAGCCTACACTACGAGGTCGAGTTGGGATTGGTGATGGGCAAGGGTTTGCGGAACCTGGACCCTCAGGACGAAGAGACAGCCCTCAGTTCGATTGGCGGTATGAGATCCCTTTGGACCACCAGTTTCAGAAATTCCTATGCCGCGTGTTGAGCGGTCTGCTTGAACCCAAGCTAAACCAATTTATTAATTAGGTTACCTTGTCAGCATTGATATGACTGCGCGTAATGTGCAAGACGAAGCAAAGAAAAAGGGTCTTCCTTGGTCAATTGCTAAGGGTTTCGACACCTTCCTGCCGGTCAGCTCATACATTCCTAAAGCAAAAATTCCCAACCCGCACAAGGCCGACCTATGGCTGTCTCTCAACGACCAGCTCCGTCAAAATGATAGCACCGAGCTCATGATATTCCGCATCCCGCGCATCTTGAGCGACATTTCTCGCGTCATGTCCTTAGAACCAGGCGACATTGTCCTGACTGGAACACCGAAGGGTGTCGGTGAGGTCAAGACTGGGGACAAGTTGAAGGCCGGCATCCGGGTGGATGGCAAAGACATCAACGAGGGCGCGATAGACGTAACAGTAGCTGACAGCCCAAGTGCTTACAAATTCGGAGAGTGGTAAAAATGAGCGAAGATGTAGATAAATTTATGCCCTTCTTTCTGACTCTTTGATGTGCTCAAAAAAGGACAAGGAGTAGCCAATACATGTAAAACAGTACTTTAAAAAGTACATCATCTCTATATATACAATATATAATGAAATAGAAAAGCCCCGATGCTACCCAATATGGCAATGATGATCATGAATGGATCAAGACAAACGCCTGCGTTCTGCGCCCCAATGTTTTCCTCGCCTTCCCAGTTAATGACTCTTTTGAGTGGCATCAAAAACGACAAATCTATTGTTGCTGACTTCTCTTCTGGTCGCGTTGGTCGACTTCATGAGCCTCTCGCTCCGCGTCAATGGCTTCAGCCGCCTGTTCCTTGGTAGCAGCAATAGCGTCGCGTTTACGGAGGTCTTCCTTCTCATCGATATCCTTGTCGTCCTTTGGAGTTGTGCGTCCAACGCTCGAGTGTTCCTGATTCTGCTCGTTCTCCTCATCAATGAGTTCTTGCTGCTCCTTGAGAACTTCGAGACGTTGTTTGTTTGTAGCTGCGCCCTCAGCAGTATGAACCTCGAGCTCAATCTCGTGGAAGAGTTCCTCAGGGATACTAGACAACACAGACTGCAGAGCATCAATCTGGGATGCCATTTCGGCGTCCTTGCCCTGAGCGTACATGAAAGCATTGCTCAGCACGAGCAAAGTTGATGGGACACCCGATTTAAGGCGAAGGTCAAGCCACATCTGCAGGTCATCCCGGAGACGTCCAGGGCTCAAACCGTGGGTACGAAGGCCACGAGACATGCAGGCATTCTGCAGCTCAGTAACCGAAAGAGACTCGACTCCTTCGTAGGAAATAGCCCGATCGTCGCGCTTAATCTGTCGCATTCTGTGTCTGATTTGGTAGCGGAGCATCATGTCGGTTCCGAAACTGTTAAGATTCATATAACGACACATGGCAACCAGCTGAGGTCGAGAGAGGTTATCAAGCGTAAGGTCGTCCTTGAAGATCTTGCAGACCTTGATAACATCCGCGTGGGTGGGTTGTTCGCCGGTAGCCCGAACCTGCAAGACAAACATTTTTTTAGTTTTACATTTGACTAGGGTCAATTGAACGAAAGCCAGTAGAAGACCAACCTTGCGGAAAAATTCTGTGAACTCGTCGCTCTGAGCGTTAGCAGAGCTAACGGGAAGGCCTGTCTCTTTCAGCGTCTGCCGCAGGAAACTGCTAACTTCCTTTCTAGTCGCCCGTAGATTGGTGACCTTAGCATCCTTGGACTTTTGCCCCTCATAAGTGCTGGGTAAGAGGTTAGGGAAGAGTTTCAAGGCGACAGGGAGCAGCAGCTCCGCAAATGGGACGATGAGAAAGACTGAAAAGGGGACCAGACGGCCTAGATCCTGAACAGTACGTTGTAACTATTTGATCTCAAGTGTCAGTAAAGCCCGTTTAGATAATACTGAACGAGGGACGAACCTGTCTGTTTTCTCGTCTAGTAAGTTCATACCCGGCAGCCATTTTGACCACGAGTTTAGTGCTGATTTTGACCTCGGTTGCAAGCAACTTGGTACCATCCCAATAATGCATCACCTCCTTCTTAATCTTCTGTCCCAATGTCAATTTTTTAGTCTCTTCTTTCTTCGATTCCACCGCCTTCTTCTCTTCTGTCTTCTCTGCAGATGATTTCTCCGCTGCCAGCTCAGTCAAAGTTTTGTCTTCTTCGGCTTTGTTTTTGCCAGGGCCAGATGTGACTTCCCCATCAAGCTGGACATCGTGAGCTTTTTCTCCAGACTTCGCTGCCGCGCCTTCAGATGCTTTCGCATGTTCTCCCTCTTTCTTGGGGGCTTTTTTTGCCTGCTCGGCATTAAAGCCGGGAGGAGGAAATGATGAACCGCCACCAGTCTGCGTTGATGTTTCGGTTGAGTAGCCACGTCGAATCGCAGAAACGGCCATGGCAGACCGCATAATGGATGGGTTTTGGCCCGAAAGGCGGACCAGTGCAGGATGAAAGGTGGACGAGAGAGCCCGCTGGCTCATCGAGACTGACATACTTTTAGCAAACTGGCCATTTGGCACTCTGGAAAACATCCAAATGTGATATGAACTTACCATTGATGAGCGGCCGCCTAATTGAGGCATTGCGTACGAGTCTGGTAGAGGCACTCATAGCGACGTAAGTGATTGAAAGAATGCTAAGGATCTCGCACAAGTAGCGAGTGTGAAAGAATTATGAAAAGCAATAATAGCACAGAATTCTTGGGATAGATGAATGAAAAAAAAAAACCACTATGCGTCTGGTTGGTTCAGAAAGAGTTTCAGAAACGAGAGATGTGTTGTATGGTCGAGGCTTAACGTAAGTAGGGAGCGAGGGAGGCAAGACTTCATCGATTGTCGGCGTTTCGTAACTCCGGAGCGAAACACGTGCAATTTGATACGGCATGGTATAGGATCATTTACGCAATTTGGCAATTGTTGGAGTTTCTTTTCCACGGGTAGTTATATTCCTCTCAACGTCATCAAAAACTTGTACGAGAATTCTAGAGAACAAGTATAAGATGCTGTGAACAAGATATTATTTGTCATAACCTTGAGTTGAGAGAGTACACAACGGCCAGCAAAGGGTTCTGGCAAACGTTGTCCTCTTGACGCTGACGAATCAAATGGTTGCGAAAGTAATGTCTGTGGAATTACACCTTACGACGAGACTAGATGCAGATATAGTTGACATCTTAACATATGTCTGGGCAAATAAATCAATCATTGGATACTCTGCTATGAACGTAGAGCCGCTCCTCCGAGAGCATTTGAATTTCTGCTGTGGTGATAGGAGCGAGGAGTAGTTGAATCAATGCACATGCGTGTATCTGATACTCCCCTTCTCCCGGGTTCCTCGGCCTTCGCACAGCGAATGACCTGAGTACCGGAGAGCGAAAGGCGAGAGTCGTCACGCAACGCCAAAAGCCCCAGCATCCTCGCATGATTGGCTCCATGGACCGGGAGAACATGCATCTTCTCCGCGTGGTAGGAGCGAGGGGAGAACGATCGTAGGCGCAGAGTAAGCTTAGTTGGCTCGTTCCAATCATTTTTACTCTTCTGCCCAGCACTTTGGGAAGGTTGTAACTCGCTCCTGCTTTTACCCCAGCCCTTCCCGGCTCATTCCTCCCCAACATAAATCACGTAGCCTATCTCGTAGAAAGCCTTCCATGCCATACCTGTTATATAATAGCACGAGCCGCAACCGATAGCTTACAACGTCCTACTTTCATCTTTCTCCAGAACCTCATTCTTTTCTTCCATTGTTCTTGATCTTTGTCTTTTGTGGCGTTGGAAATCATCTTTCGTCTTTACCCCACACACACATATATATATACCGAACAATTCTATTGTTGTAGCCTGGTCGGCTCCCTTGTTCTCAACAATATACATTTTCTGCGCGGGCCCGTCCGGCGCGACATTACGCCGCGCCGCCCATGGGGCTCCAGCGGTCTGCACGCATAATTTTGATCGGGGCTCCTGGTGTGGGTAAAGGAACGCAGACAGAGCGTCTGCTTAAACGGTTTCCTCAGATATCTGCCCTCAGCTCCGGTGATCTCCTTCGAGACAATGTCAAGAGGCGAACTCCCCTCGGTAAGCCTTTCTGTGCCGCCGCTTTCCATATGACCTTTTATTCCGGTCGATTGCTTTGTACTTTTGAAGAATTACCGCTAATCAAGTTATTTGTAGGCTTGAAAGTCGAGGAAAATCTGAAAGCTGGAGCGCTCGTCCCAGACAGCCTCATGCTGAATTTGATCGCATCTGAATTATCCAGTCGTAACTGGCTTCCCACAGTCGCATCTAAAGCTGCCGACCACCCATCACGACCCGGCGTTCGTGACTATCACGCCTCTGCGACGGCTCCGACAGAGCCCCCACCATCATTTATCTTGGATGGATTTCCTCGAACGTCTAGCCAGGCAAGCCAATTGGATGAGCTTGTCCCGATTAATTTGGTCGTCAATATATACACACCACCGTCCGTTATAATCAACCGCATCACCGACCGATGGGTGCATGCTCCCTCTGGTAGGGTATATAATACATCATTTCGTGCACCAAAGGTGCCTGGAAAGGACGATATAACCGGTGAACCATTGACGCGCCGGGCGGACGATGATCCGGACACTTGGCAAACACGTCTCAAGAATTTTGAAGAGACAAGCCGCCCGCTGTTGGATTATTATCAGCGCAGAGGGTTGCTGTGGACTGTAGAGGGCCAGAGCAGTGATGAAATCAGTCCAAAATTGTTCGCCGAACTTCTGAAGCGGTTCGGCACACCGCAATGATTCGGGACCTGTATGAATGAAAATTAGACGGAAGGTGCCATAGGCAGTTGCTATATCGGCACTTGCGCACTTAGACCGTTCTTCAAGGCGTTCTTTAGGAGGCCTTGGGATTTCATATCATTGGCCTAGGATTTGATAGGTCTTTTGCAATTGCGCATTTTTGTTATACTGCTCCTTTCTCGAAATGTTTTTTGGTAGCGCTTGCGAATGTTTACGACAAGGCCAGCAGTGGCTCAAACACTCTCTATACACTGTAGTAATAACGAAAGCGTCACGGTGAAACCTTTCCCTGTACGAAGTATTAATAGTTTTTTAACCACTATCACTGCAAGTCAATTCAAAAAAAAATTGAAAGTCATTTGAAAGAAGGAGAAAATATAAAGTTCAATTTGAATCTTTTGTATATTTTATACATGTTCAAACACATGAACAAGAGGCAAAAAATAAAAACAAAATAGATAACGTACAACAGCGGGGATTCGCTGGTCGTCACCGACCCAACTACTAGTCCGCCGATCTGAGGCTTATGTATGGCAGAGCGGACGGGATGCCCAGTTCTCCTCAGTCTATGGTCGTACGTGAAAGAATTTGCTTTAATAGCAGTTTTTATAGCAAAGCAGGGACAAATTAAATGGCCGCCGAATATCAGCTGTCGGGGGTATTGTAGTCAACACGAGATGAAGGAGGCAGTGTCGGCCAGATCGCCAGGGCCCAAACATAAAGTTTCTTTATTAGGTAAAGCGCGGTGGCCACCCGCCCCTCGCGCCCCCCCATGGTGCAGAGCCCCCCTACTCGGGCCGTTACCCCGTCTGTTGCCTCCATTAATCTATCTGCCTACACCGTTACTGCGAACATCCATTCTTGAAAAGTCAACCTCCACGCTGATTGACCTTTCTCAATTCTTTCAATCTTTTTGACTCTTACTCCCTCATTACCAGTCTCTCCTTCTTTTCTTGCCCATCATGGGTAAACTATTCGCCAAAAAGGATGCCGATAACGATTCGGGATCGAGCCGCCGGGGTCTATTCTCTCGCTCAAAGTCAAAGTCGCCTGCCCCTACTCCTGCCCCGGCATGGAATCCATACGCAAATCTGCAAGGCTCCCAGTCAAACCCATACGCTCAGATGCCGCCTGAGGAAAAGCCAGATCCCTATGTTCAGGACGTGAAGCCGGTCAGTTTTGGGCGAGCGCCCGTTGGCCGAGCGTCGTCCACCCCGTCAGTCGGAGGTTACGGAGAACCTGCACCTCCTCCATACCAGGAACATACTCCCTCCTCTGCGATGAATGGAAGTGCCAGTCGATACGGGGCCAACCCCTATGGTGCCACCCAGTCAGGGTACGGTTCGGACAGATATGGCACATCAAACGATGCCGCTGGACCTTCTCGATTGGGTCCCGGTGGTTATGGTGGACTTGGCCGAACGCTCAGCAATGAGACGGCCGCAACGGAGGACAATCGCAATGCTTTGTTCGGGAATGCCAAAGAGCGGTCTCAAGCCCAGCCTCCATCACAGGCACGAAACCCATATGCCGCTCCGTCAGGCAGTGCAGGCGGGTATGGAGGGCTAGGCGATTCGCACGGAGGAGATGAGGGCCGAGCGGCGCTATTTGGCGATGCACAGGAACGAGCCCAGGCTCAAACTTCGAAAACTGACGGATACGGAGGCATTGGCACGGGCGACGATAGCCAAGACTACGGCGCCGGGCGGGAGCTTACAGCCGAGGAATTGGAAGATCAGGATGTGGACGCCACAAAATCAGAAATCCGGTTGATCAAGCAGCAAGACGTGTCAGCTACTCGGAATGCCCTTGCTATCGCGGCCTCGGCGGAGGAGACTGGTCGTGGTACGCTGGCGCGGCTGGCGGGTCAAGGAGATCGAATCCACAATACCGAGAGAAACCTGGACGTTGCGGCCAACTACAACCGAAGAGCTGCAGAGCAAGCTAAAGAGTTGAAGACTCTGAATCGAAGCATGTTTGCGATGCACGTGCAGAACCCGTTTACGAAGAATCAGCGACGACGGGATGAAGAGGAGCGCGTCATCAATGAGCGCAAGGACGAACGTGATGTGCGTGAGGCTACTCGTGCTGCAGCATATGATTCAAAATCCAGTCAGGCCCAGCATGCACGCAGCTTGGAACGCCAAGCTGGATACCAGCGCAGCAAGGGCAAAGCCAGCCTTGCCGAGCGCGCCAAATACCAATTTGAAGCGGACAGCGAAGACGACGCCATGGAAGATGAGATTCATGATAATCTCGACCTCTTATCTCACGCCGTTGGTCGATTGCATACCGTCGCAGGAGCCACTGGTGATGAACTTGATCGGCAGAACAAGGTGCTCGCCAGGAATATCGTCAAGGTAAGTCAATGCCGTGCCATCCCCTTCTTTTCCCAACCCTCCATCTTTTGCGTGTGCTAACATGGCCATTATAGACCGACAGTGTGGACGACCAGATTACTATGAACCACGCTCGCATCAAGCGGATCCATTAATAGTTTATCTGTCATTTGCCCCTTGCCCCTTTTTTTACCTCAAATATTTCAAACTCTGCAGTCCGGTCATTGCTAAAATGAAATTACTGACAAAACCGATCCACATACCCGCCTGATCCACCTCTACGTAACCACTCCTTGTTTACCTGTCCCCCTATCCGTCTTTTCGTACGACTCATAAATGGCGTTTTCGGGCTTTTTTTTTTATTGTTATGTGTTCATTTTCGGTTATTCATATATGTTCATGTTCGTTCATTCATTTCATTTATTTCATTTTTGCTGATCTAATTCATTTCCATCTCTTTTCACAATCTCATCAATCCATTGTCCTTTTTCACGGGTAATACTCTTTTCACCCATAATATCTACTATCTCATCCGCTATATCTATTATCTATTCTCTATGACACTAGGACACGCAGGCCATTGACTGCACCAATCATATCAGAACAACCATTACTTTTTTTGCTGGATTGGAATTTGGAAAGTTGAGATCAAGATTAGATAATGCAATTCCTCTCTCTCTCTCTCTCTCTCTCTCTCTCTCTCTCTCTCTCTCTCTGGGTGTGTGTGTGTGTCTGTCTGTCTGTCTGTCTGTCCGCTTCCTTTCCCTCTCTCAGTCTCTCTTCTTTCCCTCTTAGTCCGCTTCCTTTTCAGTCCTAATATCTAAACCGACGTGATAACAAGCAAACACATAATGTCTTTTTTTTTTTTTTTCAAATAAAGATTAAAATCTCTCTCTCTCTATATATATTATATACGCAGTACCGTGTACGTTCTGGGGCTAGAGCTAGAGCTAGAGCTAGAGCTAGGCCGCTAGATATAATCGGATCAGTCGGGACAGAATCGGCTGAGAATCGGATCGGAATGGACAGGTGTAAAGAAAGAAAGAAAGAAAGGTCTAAAAGGCCTGTACTACGGACATTATACCTACCTACTTACCTCTCTTCCCTCGTTTATGGACCTACCTATTTATTAGGTGCCTTAGATTTTTTTTTTTTTTTTTTTCATCCAGGGAGGGACTAGAGACTCGAGATACGGGGGCTATAAGACACGAACAAGAATAAGAATAAGAACAAGAACGAGGGCCAAGAGACAATAGACAAGGCAGGCCAAGGCAGGACAAGGCAAGACAAATTGAGTCCGGGTCTTCCATGTGACTGTCACTGTCACTGTCCATGCCGCTGTCCCTGGTGACTCAAGGACATAGAGTCAATGTGTTGCGAGCCGTCCCTGGAAAGGGGGTACACATCTCCATCTCTATACATCTGCATGTCTACACATCTACAGGCCGTACAAGTAAAGTGTAAATTTGCAATGCAATACTCTGCACATATATTCCAAACACTCATATCAATCACGACAACTGACAAACAGCCCAATTACTTAACTCAGCATTTCATCTGATACATCATTTCATCTAACACTAGTCAATTGTAAGAAGCAGCAGATGATAATAAGTACAGAGTGATAAAAAGAGTTTTCTATTAGACATACACAGAGTGCAAATATAAGCAATGTATGCAAGTGCTGTTTAAACTTCAAGACCAGATAAAAAACAAGACCAAAAAAAAAAGAAAAAAGAAAAAAGAAAAAGAAAATGTAAAAAAAAAAAAGGAAATATAATCAAAGGTCAAGGAAAAACCATAGATAACCATAGATACACAAGAAACCACAATCCAAAATAGACACATACAATAAAAATATAGAACAAAAAAAGAAACCGAACCAAACCAAACCAAACCAGACCAGATCAGGGATAACAATGATAATGTATTCTATAGTACAATTCAAGTAGACAAGTGTATCGTCCACAAGATATAAAAAAAAAGCTTGAGGTAGATGAAATCCTTGAGCGGCAAGGCGGGCGGGCCGGGCGGGACACGCCAGAATACCTGCACGACTCGATCCCGGCGTCTTTTGGAACCCCGGACAAAAAGAGACAACCGGACGGTGACCTGCATTGTTGAAATGAAAACGAGAAGAAAAAAAATGATGCACTCAACGACGCTGGAGTGGCTGCAGTTGAAATGGGATATACACACACAAAAAAAACAATGCATAAAAGAACAAGATGACCCCTTTACAAGCACGAGACAAAGAACCAAAAGAAAATTCGTAATCGTGAGTGTAAGCACGCTTTCTCTTTCCCTCTTTGAACCTTCTTTCCAAAACCAGTAGTGCTGTCATGTGTGTAATGGACGGAGAGAAAATAAGGATATTGACCATTCCGATAGGGGATTTTCTTCTTTTTTTTTTTTCAAAAACGCCAATAGGAGCAGCAGCGGATGATGGTACATCCTCACATGCATCCTTTCAAGCCATCAACCGGCGCAACGCCGCCAAAAAAAGGACAAAGAGATATAAGAGATGGTCATGTCCATGAATCGGACATGACAATGGAAACGGTTCAAAACTCCTTAACCTCGAAAAGTCCCCATGTTTCGGGAATAGCCTTTGTTTGGCCGCATGCTAGGAAGACGTGACCGCATAAGGCCAATTATGCAAGCGATAAAAAGACAGGGCTTGGAAAAAGCGCATTGAAACAGCTTCTACCAAAAAAGGGGCGGTCCAGCCACCAGAAAACTTTGTAGTGACATCCAGCATCGGTGTAATGTATATCCGGGATTGAACATGCTTCATGACCAACGAAACAAGAATATTTTGGCTTCAACCATGGTTGCGCAAAGTATGACAGACCTTTATAAGAAATAGGAGACAACCTTGAGCCAGGGGAACAAAAGGCTCCTCTCGACTTATTCGGGGGAAGGTCGGTGGTCCCGGGCTCCAGAGTGCACCTTGCGATGGCGTCGGAGGTTGGAGACGACAGAAAAGTGGCGTCCGCAGCCTTCAACTTCGCAGCAGAATGCTATTTTCATCTCAATTAGAATGGGGCTCGTCATAGTGGACAATTCAGCAATGAGCAGCACTTACGCTTTTCGCCAGTATGACTGTACATGTGCGTTTGCAACGAGCTGGGTCTGGTGAACCGCTTGTCGCAGATCTTGCACTTGTGCTTCTTCTGAGAGCTCGAAGCTACTTTGGAGCTAAATTGGGTCATCATCGACTGTGGTGCTGGAGGCACGGCCACGTTGCTTCCGACCAAGCCAGAAGGACGAGGAAGGGTTCGCGAGGAGAGGGGCTCCAACGGGTCCGAAGTCGAGCTGTAGTCGGTCACAGACGAGTCGACGGAACCATAGTACGAAGGATATGTGCTCGCCGAGGAGATGGAGGAGCTGGGAGAGTGACTGGGAAAGCCATACGAGTCATTCGAGCCGCGGCCAGCGCGAGGACCATAGATGTTTCTCGGCGTGATATCTTGGCTCATGGCAACCATGCCGCGACCCGCGTCGAGGGCGTCACTGAACGTGCTCCGCGGGGGCTGTTGCGATGAGGATGTGGTGCCTCTGTCATTAAAGTCAACCAAGGAGCTCTGTCGTTGACGGTATGGGCCAGCAGGAGCTCCCAAAAAGGTGCTAGAAGGGACTGACGGTTGTGATAAGCGGCGAGAGTGATCCTGATATTGATTCGGTTGCGGTGCGGTCGGGTAGTGTGCCTTTGTGTAGTCCATCTGAGCAAAGGGCTCAGTGGGGTTTGGTGCATAGGCATGCGAAGTGGATGAGGGCTCGGTCGAGTAAGTCGGTTGAGCGGCATATGAGCGAGGTGCATTCAGGAGATCTTGCGAGATGCCTTGGAGGTCGGGCTGGGCGTACGAGGCCATGGACAGACCGTTGCCGGCAGTGGCACCCAGGGTCGTTGGGGCGGTGACGGGGACGGAGCTATAAGGCATGGAGGCATTGTGAGTGCGGGCAGCCTGCTGCTTTGCAATGGCATCCAAGCCAAGGTTGGCTGAACCTAATGATGTCGGAAAATAGTGGCTCGAGGAGTTGGCAGCGGTTGTGGCGGTGGCCCATGGGTTTGTAAAATGAGGAGCGCCAGAGTATGCGAGGTTGTCGAAACCAAAGGACCCAAGAGTCCGATGTTGACTATCCACAGCCATGGTCATCTTGGTCAGCAGATGGAAAGGGGGATTTGGTTATTTTGTTGCGTTTGGTGGGGACCTTGTGTCTTCTTCGAAGCCAGGTCGTAGAAGTGTGGTCGGTATAGGGCGAAAAATGCTCAAGTCAGCGGTGGGAATTGAGACGAGAGGAGCAAAGGTGGGTGGTCAAAGTCGTATTGAACGTTGCGCAGACAAATCCGCATTCGAAACGCCCTTGAGGTGTGATGTGCCTGTCAAGCACGATATTGACCAACTAGATCGTTGGGTTTTATGCGAATTGCCCTTGCAGAGAGTGCCACCGACTAGATGGTCGTTCTCCCGTCAAGAGAAGGGTGATGGGATAAATGCCAACGAAACTGTGTCAGGCTGGGTTCACCGAGTTGGCCCACTTCTAGAGATGATCGACAGTGTTTGCGAATTCCAGAGGGGGAAGATGAGAGAGTAGATGAGCTGGGCAGAAGTGATCCTCGCTCGTTGCGATTTCTGAGTGGACACAGAAGACGATCTTTTTTAAACGCTGGGTAATGATGGCGGGTATAAGAGGGGCGGGTTTTGTGTCCACGTCGTCAAAAGAAAAAATGGGAATTTGGGTTGCCACGGAAAGGTGAGTGGTAGAGAGTGTCCAAAAAGCAAGTAACTGGCAGTTTGGAGCTTGATGGGTAGATAAGCGGGTGAGATGGAGATTAAAGTTTGCTTCCCTGAGAGCTGGGAGAAGACCAGAATAATAATCTGAAGGGGGAGCAAAAAGTCTAGAGAAGGGGGAGGGATGAGCAGGGCGCCGCGTCAGTAATGAATGGTCAAGCTAATGACGAGACGACAGGGAAGTTGAGTAGATTGAAGAGCGCGGGCAAGATGGAGAGATCCGGGGGGGGTTGCAGGGAAGACGATGAGGAGGAGGAGGAGCAGGAGAGGAGAGAGCAGGAGGTGTGTGCGGATAATAGTGGGAAAAATAATACACCGGAGTGACGAGTGACGGAATTGATTTTTGGAAAAGTGACGGATGACGGATGACGGATGGCGGGATGACGAAGGAGGATGAGGAGGGGAATGAATGAATGTATGAATGAATGGGGGTCGCCCCAAAGGAAAAGCGAAAGGGAAGGAGAAAAAGGGTTTGGGTTGGCTGTTTCTGTCGAACAAACGACCACGACGGATTGGAAAAAAATGGGATTTCCGGCACCGGACTGGACTGGCTCGTAACCAAGTGGAGGGACGATACCCATCGCACCATACGTAGTAGCTCCTCCTGGGGCAAACAACGAGGTGGGGACTCCAAATGCAAATGGAAGACGAGATGCGCACTGCATTCTGTAAACAAAAATTACGATTTCGGGACCTTTCTACGAATACAAAACGGGAGATGTTGGAAAGCTCTCAGCTCGCATTAAACACCTTAGTATTGGTGGTTTGCCATCATCTACTCCTACTATAACTCATATGAAAAGAATTATGCAAACCAATCAGTGAGGACCCGCGCAGTGAAAAGAAACAACGGAGAGGACAGTCCTGCGTCAGAGGTGGGTGACACGGGACAACTAGACAAGTGAAAATAAGAGACGATGATGTTGGCGATGGTAGTAGTGGAGGTGACAATAATAATAATGATGATGATGATGATGATGATGGTGGTGGTGGTGGTGTTGTTGGTTGGTTGGTTGCGGGTGATGGGAGAATCTGGTGAGGGAAAAAAGAGCCGACGTCGTTGACGACGAGGAATGGGGGCAGAAAGCAAGCTGAAGGTTTGTGTGCGAGTGAGGACAGAAAGTAATGTGAACGAGAAAGAGGAGAGAGAAGAGAACAGAGAGCAAGCACAGAATTGAGTTGAGCAAAAGGTGGATAATTTTTTGTGGGACGGGCATCCCGGGACCATCGACGTCAAATTGAGGGTCTTAGCGGGAAAGTTGGCGGGCGCCACCAAAAAAGCCACCTGCCGAGTGGGAAAAGGGTGCTGATGACGACGATGACGACGATGACGATGGTTGAATGTGGGTGTGGGTGGGTAGGCGGTGGCATCTCCCGTTTGGGTGGAGAGAGAGGGAGAGACAGAGAAAAGGGAAAGAGACCTCTCTTCCCTCGTTCTTGACTTGTCTCGCTAGTTACCTCCAGTTTAGCCTGCCCAGTGATAATGGCACTAATGAGGGGATCCAACCACCTAAAACGGAGCCCACTAAGCTAAAAGCGCCCTTTTGTGCCCATACCACTTGCAGTGGATCCTCCGTTCTTTAACTATCTAAGGTACCTACTAGTAATGAAAGGCTCCTAGTATTCCGTACTCCGTAGTCATCAAGCACTCCGATAAGTCGTCCCTTCTTCTCGGTAGCAACCACAACAAAAAACAAAACGAAGATGAAAATTGTCCCTTTATTGCTGACCTATTGCACGACCCTGTTCAGAAAAGAATACAGTGCTGACGAGCAGCTGATCACAGGGCTCATGATTGAACACTTAACTTCCTCTGTGTGAATTTCCTATGCAAGCCAATTCATGTTCGAGTCCAACTGTAGCCGCCCTTTTTGCTCGGCGGCTTGTGCCGTCCTCATCATTATTGCATTGCTGAATCTTCACCATCCATGTCAAGAAAAGAAAGGCTAACTAACCCGTCCCTGTCATCCGCGCTACAGGTGCCATCCCGGACCCTAGCAATTTATTTTCTTTTTCCGTGGCCCATTTTGGTCAGATCTGATGAAGCGCCGATATTTTTCCCGCCGTGCCCTGCGTACTACTGAGTACTCCCGATATAATCTTCTGGATACTCTAGTTCTGTAGCTTACATTTCGCCTTCATCTTAAAATCCCTATCATCATTGATAGGAAAGTTTTTTTTCACTCTCTCTGTGTTTCGCACCTACGCTAGGAGCATGCGCACGTGCATATACCTTAGGTACATTACAGTGGTGGCAATGAACCTCCCGAGAGGAAGCACTCTTTTCTCTTCCTTTTTCTTGGACTCTTGATTGCTCCTACCCTTCGTAGCAAAGTACCGTATACCGAACTGTACATTTCCTACTGAAGCCGCCCTCGCAGTTGTCAACACAACTCTACGGCCCGTTTGTCTGTGGGGAAGTCAAGGGGTGATGGTGGGTGACAAAAACATGGCGACAAGAGCAAGCCCGCCAGTTGGACGGGCGCTTTTCTCCTCAGTCATTCCAATGAGATCCACCAGCTAAGATCCTGCCGTTGCCCCCCTCCCCCCTTTTATCCCTACTCCGTAGGCCCTAAAGCATCCGCGCCGCGGCGCTTGCAGGGCCCGTGGAGCGGAACCAGCGTTCAAGTTTCTTGGGAATATTGGTCACCACGAAGCCGATTCTCATCACCGCGTGGGGGTTTTCCAAGCTTCTTCTCGACATGGGACAGGCTCTCTCAATAATGGGGCCCCTGACACATCTCAAAAGCACAAGCAAGTAATCTAGTGGGCCCTTCAGGGGCTCTCCCTCTACCGTCACCCTTTGTCTGCTCTGTGGTTTCGTACCTGCTTTGGGCCCGACCGTAGCAGCTTAGCTAAAGGTTGTTGACTGGATTCGCGTTATTTGTCTCCGCGTGGATCATCTCCCGTGCACTATTATACTGATCCACGAGCTGCTTCTGCTTCTAATGGACCGACTGCCTTGTGCAACCCACCGGGTCAACTTTGACTGGGGCAAGAAAAGAGACAGATTCAAATGCTTACCATTCTCCTGGGCCATCGCCGTAACGAATAGCCCTCGGGGCGGGTGTCTCCTTGTGCAAAACTTCGCCTTTTTTTCTCTCTCCCCCCAACCATTCCGTAGTATACGAGAGACGCGTCGCTGAAATAGAAAGAAAGAGGGTATTTCTTTTCGGAGCCCACAAGGAGCCAATCAATCAAGCAGGTCTAAGGAGGACCTTCTTCGCTCTAAGAGAGGTAGCAATATCCCGAACCAAGATGAGCAGCATGTCCGAAGGCATGGCGCACCTTTCCAGATGAGGCTACATACAGTTTCAACGTTTTCGTTGCTCCATTTTCCATTTTTCTCCTCCAAAAGACATTTATCGTTCTTTTAGGACTGGCTTGTCGTCGTAACCAAAGTCTTGGCATTTCCCATGCTGTCCTGTGTCCAAAAGAACTTCTGTCTGTACGCATGCGTCCCTTGATGCCGCGAGCCAGGGGTCGTCGCTGCACAGAGCTCGACCAGGCAGATTGCTCACGCTAGTACCAGTCTCTGACGCTGGCGGCTCGCTACCTTTGGCGCCGCTTTGGTTGGCCATCGTCTCTGACCAGCGTTCAAGACCCTCTCGGCCTCACTGGGGCTCAATTATTTCCCTCTGAGCTCTGAGCCTGCCAACTATTCCATATAATCATTACAGTCTTTGCTCTCAACACATCTCCTAGGCGGATCGCGTGTAAGGAATTAGCACAAGTTCTCATTCAATTCCAACCCTCCTATTCATCCAACCAACCCCCTTTTCTTTAAGCATTCGGCGGCTTACCCTTTCTTGCTCGAGCAGAATATTACTACGTTACGCCCGAAATTTTTAACTCTGTCGAGCATGGTAAATCAGTTAGTTTGGATTTGGCCAAATGGATGCTAAAAGCTCGTGCTGGCTTTCTGTTTGTCAACCTCCGTACAGAGATACTGTCAAGCTTATGCGGTAACGCATTCCTCGATAA
The DNA here is from genome assembly GCF_001619985.1 of Xylona heveae TC161. Lineage (NCBI taxonomy): Eukaryota > Fungi > Ascomycota > Xylonomycetes > Xylonales > Xylonaceae > Xylona > Xylona heveae. The sequence continues at coordinate 167,951 of NW_017264193.1, read as the reverse complement.
CGACACAACTGTATACCGTGTCGAAAGGGCCATCGTCATCTATACCTCCACCCTAAGCTATGAGGTCTGCGTAAGATTCTCAATTGGAGCAGCAGCTTCATTTGCCACAGCACGAGAAATGTCGACGTAGCGTTGGGTGGCATTCTTGCTTCAAATGTCGTCATAGGAGGGTCAAATCCATGATGGGCCTCACTGTTCTCAGTCGATCAAGCCGCTGTTGAATCGATTCTGGATGCTCTCAGCAAAAGAGCACTGATGCCAACTTGACCTAACATCGGCCACGCAAAGCTTGTGCATACATTGTCACTGCCAAGACGAGCCGTTAGCCTTCGGGGGCACGCTTGGGTAGAGCTTGGTCAAGACCCAATCTCACTTGAATCCCAAAACTGCCGCATCGCCGTCCATGATCGTCGTCCCCTACCCGCTGCAAAGCCGTGTTTAACATGCAAATCAGGGTTGCATATAAATGTACGGAGTATGCGGAGCGATAAGTATGCTCCTCTCCCTATGCATGCAAAGACCTTAAGATCAAGCACCCCCCATCAAGATGATGTTTGCGCGTCATGTAAATTCCCGTGGTTTCAAATTGAGTCGAAACAGGATGCAGAAACACAATCCCCCAGAGAGCGCCCTGCATAGCGTGTCCGGAAGCATTGGTTAGAGAGGACGTGAAAGCGGTATCCAAATCTTAGTCCACAAACCAACGCACCCGTAGAATGCGACCGGAGTTACAGAGTGCTTCGGTCTCAATTATCGCAGATTATCTAGTGAGAAAGGACGGTTCAAATCTCAATTGGCTTTGCCCGTCCCTTTGGGCGGGCCCTTTCCTCCATCAGTATCATCATTTTGGTGCCGGGCTTGACAAGTGACCTAGCGATATCTTGCGCGTTATTCAACGGCAATTGAACTGAATTAGCTGCTCTCTGTACAATCTCCATAGCTCAACACGTTCATGGGAGGTAACGATACATGTCTTCTCCGTCAAAGACAGTTTTCCAAGACGACGAGGCCTGGGAAGCGTCCCGGGACTCCGAAAACCTTGTCACGTAGTTTGGTAAAAAGCAAATATATGTCATCGTGCAGATAGAGCTAGCGCTATCAGGACACTACCAAAGCGCTAGCCCCTCCGGGCGTCTCTCTTGTAAGTGGCTTTAGCAGCTCCAAGACGCAAGATCAGTGTACGAAGTACCACGCAGGTATTCCCTACTAACCGGAGCATGAAAAGCCCTCCGCACGCCTTCAAGCTAAGGTAAGTCGCTCAAAACCTGTCCACGAGCCTTCTTCCCAACCATCACTTGCAGTCAATTGTTCAGCCAACCCGCTCAATGTGGTCAAAGTGCAGCTCCCTACACCACTATTGTGACTGCAGCTAGGTGAAAGAGCGCCACTACCGTCGGCTTAACATGGTAAACTACTGTAATGTTAAGGGGAAATGGTGTTGCTCCGTATAGACTTGCCGGAGAGAGATTGCACGGACCCAGAACTGCACCACTCAAGAAGTCTCTTTTTTGACGGACTGTTTCTCTTTTCGATAACGCAGGTTAAGTGCCGCATCTTGGCATGCGCTCAGGCCGCCCAAGGTACAATTTTGCTTCGCGTCCCGGCCGATGCCATTAGCAACTATTTGGTTACGAAGTGCAAGACCAGATATCCGGTGGCTAAAAAGGAGGCGTGAAAAAAAACAACCAAGAGTTTTCAGACCGCTTCAAACTTTGCTTGAGCCTTGGACCCTTTGAACCAAGCATACGGAGATGGAATGCTCCACTTGAGGCGCTTTGGATGCCCGCAAGCCCACAAATGTCCCACAGTGGGAAGCTCTGCTGTTCCAGTTTATTTGTGCTAACCTTTAGTGCACGCTGTAGACGGGAGGAGCTGACGAGGCGACGGCCACTTGGTTCCATGCAACGTTTTGGACCCTGAAAATCGAGGTTGATCAATAATAGTAGAGCCCAGGAGCTTGCGTTGCCTGCCGAATGAAGCAGCATATTCTCGTAGCGAGCACGTGATTCGTCCCGTCCCTTCCTCTTTCGTCGCCTGATTTCCCTTTTGAGCCTGGCATACAATCGCCTCGGTATTTTCGGGCCGCTCACGTGAGCGTTATTGTATACGACGAGTTCACAGTGCATCAACCTTTTCGAATTACGAATGGAATGGCACAAACTGAGTGCTCCTCACTTTGATGTACTCGTGATATGGCGTTTCGGTGCTCTTGTCTGGGAGTAATGCTCCAGACCGGGTACATTGATGAATATTGCAGCAATGCAATAATACAATACAAGTAATGAATTTTGAAGTTTATATGGCGAGTTAACTAGTTATCAAAAAAAAAAAAAAAAAAAAAAAAAAAGGAAAAAACTATTTGTTAAGTAATAAATTCATTCGACAAAACGTATTCATCATTTCCCTTGGTTTATTATAAAATATGGCTCAACCCATGTCTCAGTCATCGTGCTAGAACAGTGTTGATTTTTCCCATTGTTCCTTCCTCTATTGGAAATGTGACGATGTCCTAAGCTCCTTCTTAATCGGGCTCTCTCCTACAAGAGAAGCTGGGACAATCCTCGTGTTTTCCCTTTATACTACTAGTAGCTCTCTTAGAAAACTCATCAGTCTTGCCAGATCTCTGTTTTTCGTCTTCTGGGGAGACCATTTCATTCTTGATTTCAATTATTTGAAGCATATATAGGCAAAGGTTCCATTATTGAGAACCGGGAAAGCTGCGAGGAGATATCGTCGAGGCCAAAACACCCTCGCCATCGTATGTGCGGAAGAATGGCCCCTCCATAGCTAAGCTCTCAGTCCGTCCCTCCCAGCTGCTCAGAAAGTTCAATGTTACGCGTCCCCAGTGACCAGGGTCCAGGCTTCTAGCCGTGCTCACCTGGCCTTATAGAAAACACATATACCTGAGTTCAGGACTATTCGATGACATGTCACTTATGCTAATGATCATCTTGCAGACAGAAATTGTCAAGGACGGCAAACCTACTTGCTCAGCAATACGTGCTATAGCCGTTCAGCTGTGACAGTTTTATTCGGCAGTTGCAGAACTCGATGACGATGACTCCTTGGAGGATCTCTGTCTCGTTTTGAGCCAAAGCAGAAATAAATGCTGGACGCCCGAGTAAATTCGGTGACCATTCAATGTATACCAAATAATCTGCCTATTCTTTAAAAACCATGCGGCCCAAAGGTTAATAATGGCAGAGGCCCAACTTGCTTTCGCCAGTAAGATCCAGGACTTCGCAAGCAGGCAACTGCTCATTTAGAACCCTGATTTATATCAAGTCTCTTATATCAAAGAGCTCTCTGACAAGTCCCCTTGATGGCGAACCTGGAGTCATACACTGTGCACCATGGAAGGTCAGCAACTTTCCCGTTATAGAATTTCGAGACTCCATTGTCGAATGTGGCAAGAAATTACCAAAGAATATACATCCGGCTGTCTGGTGGTCAGTGCAACAACTCCTTTCAAGGCTCGCATTCAGACTTACAATTCCATAAACGAATACGGAAGATTACAGCATCAGTATAAAAATCGCATAATTCCGCGAAAAAGGAAAGGCGTCGATGACGCACCGTTGGTGTGGATATCATCAACACCTACCAGAGAATCCATTACAACTGTTGCCAGTTTTTATCTGAAAGTGTTCCAGGCCTTATGGTCGTTCAATCCTCAATTTTCATTATAACCGGAGAGGTACCGCACTGGGTATCCGAAGAAAATGCAAAGAGAAAAACAATCTGACACAACTGAAATTTGGATTCTTTTTTCTTAATAGCCGCAAAGAGCGGTAGAGACTTAGAGGAGCAGCGACGGTCGCTTTTCAGCTCTACCGGTCTTATTCTTTTTTCTCAAGATACCTTTCGGCCAGTGATTCGTGCGGCTTTGATAAACTGCTCCTGGAATTGCATAGACATTTTCAAATAGACGAAGGGAATCTCAACTTCTCCAGGAAAGGGTATCCTATTCCAACCAGTCTATGAAGCTCATAAAATTACACCTCAACTAGGCATTTGGAGTTGGTCGGTTATTTTGGGAGTTAACGGAAAAATTGGCTGCTCGATTATTTTTCTGGTAGCGAGCAACTTCGCCGTTGGGCATTTCCTCTCAGAGAGTGCCAGGGGCCCCTCGATATAGCCGTTCCTTATAGGAGCAGCCATTATCGGGAGCGCGGTCCCCTGGCGGCTCTGGAGGAGATACGCAATGGCGAAGTTCTCGAGAAGAAAGCCAATTAAGGGTATCGAGGGAAGCGAAGTCAAGCACGGTGGATTTGCTTGCTTTTTTCTTTTTTCTTTTCAAGTCATTGTTATATAAATGGGACTCGGACTCGTTGTGGGCGGAAATGAGCTAGGATCTGATACTGAATTTTCCCGGCAACCTGTTGCCGTCAAACCTCAAAGCAATTATTGATTTCAACTTCTGTGGCCCCTGTGGTTGCTGCATAGGCGATGATGTTGGACTTTGGAAAATCCTGGAGGGCTAGTTGAATCATTGATATTTTGGCTTCGCAGTCATCTCTTTCCAGAGCTTGTTGTGAGCCAGAAGAGACTGCATATTTCTTTTGTTGAATCGTTTCCATGTTTCCAACTCAGTTCGTGGTATTAAGAGATGACGCGGATTGAACGTTGTTCACTTTCACATGTCATTTCCCCGTAGGCATTACCGGATGGAGCTTCACGTATATATTCAGTTGTCTTGGCATTAATTGTTGTCTTTTGTTACTACATCTCTTACTCTCTCATTGACCGTTTGAAGGCTACATGGTACATACTCTTATCAAAAAAGGAAGAAAGGGGAAACAAGTAATAATGAAAGATAAAAAAGATAATAAACCGGAAAGTATCCGAAAACAGCTACAAACAGTGGGGAAAATTAAACGCCATACCCGAGAACCCGAGAACCCCTTTAGAAAAAGAAAATAATTGCAATCTTTTTTCCCCCGCTCCTCCCAAGCCAAGCAGATGATTCGCAAAGTGCAATCAAATGATGATTCCTAGTTCGTGCCGCGCTAATTTGTCGTCATCGAAAGTCGGATAGTAAGGAACCATGGAATCCGCGCCCTGTACATAAGCATCATTGTAGAGACGCCAGTATGGCTGGCGGACTTTGCGAGCAGGGTGGAAAAGGCCTGCCCAGACGTAGTTGAGAACCAGCCCAGAGCCGACTGCCATACGGATAGCCTCGATGGCTTCAATGATACGGTCGATGACGTGAGGGCTCGTTTCGAACAGATTGGGATAGAGCAGGTTGAGCAGGTGGACCATGGCGTCTTCGCAGCCTAGACCGACAACACCGAGCGCAACATGCTTGACCACAGAGGCGGCCGTCTGGCGGTGGACTTGGTCTCGGTCGATAAGGGCGTCCTCGAGCAAGGGAGTGACTGCGTAGACGTAGTCCTTGGCCATTTCGCCGATATATTCGAAGAGGAAAGAGAGTGATTTCAACACTCCGTTCTGGACGTTGAGTTCGGGAACACGGTACTCGTTCATCAGGGCCGGTAGGACAGTAAATGGCGCGCAAGTTTCTGCGACAATACCGATGGCCACGGCCGTGCAGACACGCGACTGACGTTCCTGGACTCGCAGGTTGTTCAGTAGCGTGGCGAGGACATCTTGCGGACCGATAGCTTTGGCAATGAAGCCAAAGGTGTTGTTGGCTGCACGACGAATGCCCTTCTTGTGAGCCTTGAGCATGTCGAGAAGCTCGAAGCAGATTCTCATCCATTCTCTCGCATTAACACTTTCGGGTCCGCGGTCGGCAATACGACCCACAAGATCGATGGTGTTCTCTTGGACCTTCTCGTGACGGTTTCGTAAAATGGGTGTCAGTCTGGGCAAGAGGTCCTTGATTGGCGGCTGCATGGAATTGATACCAACAACGGTGACAATGGATCGAAGAGCACCGAGGATAGATCCAAGGACTTCGGGATATTCTTCTCCGAGATATTCGTAGAGAACGATACCCAGTTTTCCCATGAGAGCGTCCTCGCCGCACTGCTTCATGACCATGGCAATACGAGAGATGAGGTCGGCTGCTTGCTGTCGCACAGTAGCTGACTTGTTGTTCAGCCGCCAGAGAATCGTACTGACAATTTGTGGGAGGTAAGGCTTGCATCGCGTTCCAAGTGCGTTGACAACGGTGCCGAAACCGTTCAACATGACAATGTCCTCGACGCTTTGCTCCTGGAAAGCGTGCAGTATACCGTCAATGAGACGCTCTTCCAGTCTCTCGCCAATATCAGCGGCGCCCAAACTGGCGACGACCTTCTCGACAGTCTCTACTGTCATTTTGCGATATGCTTCGCTTTCGTCTTTCAGGTTATTCACGATTCTCTCGATGATCTCTCCGACTCCGACCTTTTGGCCCAGGTCAACTGTGGTCTCAACTACCTGACGATAGTTGCGTTTGTCTAGGGCCATCCTCCGTACCCAGAAGCTCTTGAAGAATTCCTGCAGGACATTTTCTTTCAAGTAGCCAGCTGTGACACCGTCGGTGCTGGCACACTGCGAGACCACCTTAAGGACAACCTTCTTCATTTCCTCATCAGGTGACGAAAACTCTCGAAGAAGAATCTCCATGATTTGGCTAGTGTAGTAGTTGGCATATTCTTCGTCCATGAGAGGAATAATATATCCAACCGCTTTGAGGAAACCAGCGAGACCCTTTCCTCGTTGCTTCCGAGCACCGGTCCATAGAGGGTTCAGAATATCATCAAAGCTCTCAATACCGTATGGATTCGCAGCTTCAGCAAGTGCAGCAATAGCCAAACTGGTGACAGTGCGAACTTTAGCTTGCTCATCATTCAAATTATCCCCAATGCAGTCTACCAAGCCCTTCAGATGTGGAAGAATGGCACAACCCATCAAGATTGGGATCTGCTGCACAATCTTGACACCCGTGTGACGAGCTTGCCAGGACTTTTTGCTCCTACAGACGGCCCGTAGGAATGGCAGCAAAGCCGGAATTCCCAGAGCAGAAGCGACTACGGCGAAAGCACGCGCAGTTGTGTTCCGAACATATTCGTCGACATGGTCAATATCGGGACGCATCGTACTAATCATGTGTGCGAGACCGGCGGCTTTACTCAAATTGGAGATAATTTCGCGTCCTTCAACACGGGCGTAGTAGTCTTGGTCGATAAGGAGAGGCTCGATAACGACGAGAATTTTATGGACATATGGCCGGACTAGATCATCGAGCTTGTAAAGAATACGGTCAATGACTTTGACAAGCAAATGCCGTTCTTGGTCCTCCAGGGTCTTCTCCATAAGTAATGGCAAAATTTGGTTGAAGAGCGGACCAGCACCGAATTGGCGAGCATTGTCTGTAAGTTGACGCAACGCAGTCTTTCGCATAGGTGGTGTTCCATTCTTGACCTTGAGAAGTAATCGCATAATCTTGCGTTCCTTCAATTCGTCCACAGACAAGGAATTCTCATCAGCACCATCTACCAACTTTGCAAAGTAAGTCATGTCCTCGGCCTTGAAGAATTGCAGGTCTCCGACTCCAGGAATGTCCGTCGGCATCTGCTTTCCAAGCATGCGGGCACTTTCAGGCTCCTGCATCATGAAGCCGCCCAAGCCACCCGCACCACCCATGGGAGCAGGAGTGCTCATAAGCTTTCTAGCAGGGGTACGAATAGGCTCATAGCCAGGCGGGGGATCGAGTATCTTGTAGCCCTCAGAAGGAAGCATCAGGTCAAGTTCCTCATCAGAAAGTGGCGCGTTACGAGAGGATATATCGGTTCCAAAAGCAGTGGGGAGCATTGGAGCACCGCCCGCTTGAGAGGGATGCATTGGGGTGGCAAGCCCTTGATTGCCAACGGGCGTTGCGCCGGTAAGAGTTGGAGCCTGGTCCCATCGCGAACGTCGCTTGGGGCCCTCCTCTGCGCCGGGAACCGGAGTTTGATCCCATCGTGATCGTTTTGGTTTTTCTTCCGTTGCACCGGCGGCATCCGCGGAAGGCGTCTCTGAGCTAACGTCCCACCTCTGCTTTCGCTTTCTGCTCGTCGCCACAGAGACTGTCGATCCGGCTTCATTGTTCTCTTTATCGCTCGTGTCTTCTTTTTTCAAAGTAGCTTCATGGTGGACAACGTCATCCTCTCCCTTCGCTTGCTTGTCTGAAATTAATCTTCGGACTCGCTCCTCCTCCTTTTCCAGCTCCCTAGCGGCCATGACCTCTCGATAGCTCTGGCCTTCAGCTTCAACGCCAGCTTGGCTATTAGCCGCAAACGGGTCCGCGCGAGTGGGTGTGAGAGCACCGCGATTAAAGCGTCGCTTTTGATAATCAGTCTCGCGATCTGCAATGGCGGCCTTCTTCTCCCGTCCGAGAAGAATATCTTCCTCCTCTACTCCAGCGCCAGAGGAAAACTCGTTCATTTGGTCGCGCGATGCCGTATACTGTCCCACGAGTCGTCTGGTGTTATCGTCGCCATCTTCCATATCCTCATCATCACCATCGGCCGCGATTGAAGTATTATAGCCCGCATATTTGTCAACGCCTTCGCGCTCGTAGAGGTCGTTATCGAAGCTCTCAGTCAAGGATGCCTTGGTCGACACGTCAGTGCGCTGGTTGGAAGCATCGAAGGTCTTTGAACCTTTCGTCCCGCCAGCCAAAGCATTGCGCTCTGCCTGCAGGCGCCTGATGGTTTCAAAATCGGCTATAAGAGAAGGTGTTGGTAAGTAAATCCCTTGATATAGACAGCTTTTTGCCTTACCGTCAGACATGGTGTTATCTGCTATCGCTGAAGTTCAAATTCTGCTCTCACAAACAACGAGGCGAAACCGCGGCGAATACGCGTCTGCGCTACATGCAGAAGCAATTTGTTTGCTGTTGAAGGTACGAAGCTCAAGTCCGAGGTGAGCGGCGAATCTCGTGTGAAGCTAGATCATCAGATGTCTGAGGGGGAAGGAGAATTTCCAGATGAGGCGAGTCGAGATATATCGTTACGTAAGCGGAGATGGTGTTGCATCTCTCTTACGGGCAATAAATGTTGCATGAAAATTTGCCCGAGATATTCGATGTTTCAATCCTAGACTTTCTGCCCCACTTGTTGTGGCTCGCTGTGCACCTAGGTAGCTTAAGAAGTGCACGTTGTATTTTGACAGATTATCCATTCTATATGAAGCTTGGATTGCAATTATGCATAGTGATTTATTTTTGGAGAAATTCGGACTTTACTGAAGAAATCACCAAGTATGTCGGCCTCTCAAAAAGCGGCTATATTGTGGCTTTTATCCTAGGCCAATGATACTGCACGATTATCAGCTGAGATGATAGAGCTGAGTTACCGCATCTTCCACTGTTTAATTCACCATGCGGACGCTTCTCAGAACCAAGACGATGTCAATGAAATTTGAGATATGAGGATGGCTAGTTTAAATACAGCCCAAGTTGATGAAAGAGGTATTTCTAGACATCTTCAATTCGCAAAGATAATAATTTTGAAGTTAGTGGCCGAGTGCCAAGAGTGATGTGGAAAGCATAAATAATGCCCAGCGCTATGCGCCAGACAGTCGAGGTGCAGCACCAGTAACTGCAGCTGCCAAGCCACTTGAGCAGCTGAAGAATATGCGATATTGGCTTAGTTAGTTATACCTAAAGTTGCTCCATCCTTCAGCCGAACAGCCAAAAATGAGGTCGAGTTAGAATCTTCTAAGATCCAGAAAGCGCCTTCTTATATCGTCCCCAACTAAGCTAAAGGAGTCCCCAGCCCTTACAGCTCCGCAGATGTTTAACTTCCTATCGAGTTAGTAGCTCACAGAGCACGACGAAGTCTATAACTAAACTGCTAAGGCTATGACTCAGCTTACCAACGTTTTGAACCCCATGCGCAGCTGAGTCGCGCATTCCGCGGCAGACCCCAGTTTTGAAAAAGGTTTCAGCCTCCTTAGCGTCGCCTGATGGCTTGACAATTTATATATTGCACTAAATGTAAAAGATGAGGAGAGAATTACTCTGCGCAGATATCCTCGGGCTTAGAAAATCGGCAGCTCATTTAAATTCAGCATGATTTCTCCCTCACGATTCATATAAATTTAAGGGGAAATAACTAACAGCAGCCTCACCTCGCATAGTTCTTAGCTTTCTGAGTCTCGCAAGCATGATTGTTGACGATAAGCCAGCTACTGAAATATGCCAGCCAATTGTTGATTCCAGAATCAAAGAGCTGAGATCGTGTTTGAAATCCTCGAATCTGGTAACCCCAGGCTGCTCGGCCTACGGAAACAGTATTCAGCGCTGGGCCAAATCCAGTGAAAAGAGAGCAGTTCGTTACCCTTTATCTGGCATGTTGACATATGAATTTATCATTAATAAAAATTGGGCAGGGTTGTATCGTGTATGCCGAATCGGCCGAAGATGTTTCTGCAACTGTCCTGTTTGCTCGGAAGCATAACCTGGACTTAGCAGTCAAAGGCGGCGGTCATTCAACAAGTGGAAGTTCTTCCACTGAAGGCGGAATTGTCATTGATCTTTCCAGGATGAGCCAAGTCCAGGTCTTTCCAGAGTCCAAGCAAATTGCCATTCAAGGAGGCGCCCTTTGGGCGGACGTTGACCGCGTCGCTGGAGAATATGGTCTGGCCACGGTGGGAGGGACCGTCAACCATACTGGCGTTGGCGGCCTGACCCTCGGTGGAGGCTACGGTTGGCTGTCTGGCATGTACGGCTTAGTGATCGATAATCTTGTCAAGGCCAACATAGTCCTTGCAGACGGTCGTATCATGTCAGCTTCTGCAGATGAGAATCCTGACCTCTTCTGGGCCGTGAGGGGCGCCGGGCAAAATTTTGGCATCGTTGTGGAATTCACCCTTCAAGCATATGATCAGCCAAATCCGGTGTGGGCCGGCTTGCTCGGCTTCGCACCAGATAAACTCGAAGCAATCATCGAGTTTACGAATCACCTTTCTACGGTCAATCAGGGGAACTCCGGATTGCTTGTGGTTTTGGCGACCCCACCTGGCATGGTCATGCCAATTGTTATGACAGCCATCTACTATAACGGATCCACGGAGGAAGGAACCAGACAATTTGCTCCTTTATTGGCATTGGGTCCTATCCTCAATACAGTGGCTGAAATTCCCTATCACCAACTGAATGGGATTCTGAGCGAAGCAGGGAAGCCCGGAGACCGAGTCTCTACAAAGGGACCGGTCTTTCATGCCCCGATAAGCCCCCACTTTGTCCGAGGCATATACAATGACCTCGCTCAGTACATACATGAACAGCCGGACGCCACCGCAACAGCAATCTTTTTTGAGTTTCATGCACCCTCGAAAATATGTGAAGTCGCACAGACTGCAACGTCCTTCGCGGGCCGTGACAAGCACAACAACGCCATGATCCTAGGGAAATGGAGCCAGCCCGAGAACGACAAAACGTGCCGCGATTGGGTTCGCAAGATGGCTCGTAAAATTACGGATGAGACAACAAAGCTCAACCGAGGACAGAATGAGATTCCGAAGGAATACGTGAATTATGATTGTAAGCCTAAGTTTGACATGCAGTCATGCGAGCTGGAGCTGACAGATGGCATTGCAGCGCTCGGTGCCAAAGCTGAGGACGTATATGGTGCCAACTATGATCGATTGCGGCAGCTCAAATCGGCGTACGATCCGCAAAACGTCTTCAACAAGTCTCATCCTATTGTGCCGGCGCCAGTAAGTTAACATTCCTGCCTGGATGAACGACTCTACGTGAAATCGCAATTTCATTAAATCATTCATGTAATCCTCCAACAAATTGCGCCCTGGGAAAAGGACGACATGGGTCATAATCTTGGTGAACTGAGGACACTGTAGTAGTTTGAAGGACCACGTAGTTAATCTTATCTATATTCCGTTAAATAGCGTAATTAATAGCCCAATAAATACACCATCTTCTCATTTTCCAATAAGCTTCGTCATGAACTATGTTCCGCGTATATTCTAAAACCATTTTTCACACAAATAGAGGCACAGAATACAAAGGACAAGGAGTCCAATTCTCAACTATATGAAGCTGTATTTTGTGTCTCGCAGTGGTGTCGATCACTTTCCGTATTAGGGAGAAGGATTGAAACGAGATCGCGTCCAGGCAAATGTCGTTTACGCGACGCGATCCTCCCCCACACATTTCGCGTGTCCTTTCTCTTGGTCCGCCAAACCAGCAGAAACCCAGCCCTGGGCACTTGTTCCCCCGTACTCCGTAGACCACTTTCTTTTCTTCAAATACATCATACTGTAGAATGTCACCTATTTCACGCCCAACTACTCCTCCTCCCACCTCTTCATCGACCGAGACTACCACCACAAAGTCAAAGACCGAATCTCATCCTCCTCCATCCCTGCCCGGCTCACCCGTAACCAAGCGCGTAAAGCAAACGACAAACTCCACCTCAGGACAAGAAGAAGCCTCCGAATCAACATCCACCATGACTGTCCCCGCTACTACCAAGGTCGAGAACTCGCCGCCATTGCTCATCAAGAAGCTCTCCGAGCATGGCCGCACGCCGACCCGCGGCAGCGCTTTTGCCGCTGGATATGATCTCTACAGGTGTGTTCCCCCTTCTCTCCTCACTTCGCTCGCCGGCGTCCTATGGCTTCGCCGTCATTACGGCATCTCTAAGCTATGGGTTGAGTAAATTGACTGATGATTGATTTCTGAAATAGTGCACACAAGACGATCATCCCTGCAAGAGGGAAGGCGCTCGTCGATACGGCATTGGCTATTGCTGTCCCGGCAGGAACTTGTATGTTGAACTTGCAATCTCTTTCAAACCTCGAACCACCCACACGTCATGGGTAGTATCTACCATGAACCGTGTCACAAGATGCTGGATACTGACAAGATTGGGTTTTATACAGATGGTCGGATAGCTCCTCGTAGTGGCTTGGCGGCGAAGCACTTTATTGACACGGGTGCTGGTGTTATTGACGCAGACTACCGTGGTGAAGTCAAGGTTCTTCTCTTCAATCACAGCGACAAAGATTTTGAGAGTAAGTGGAGTTCATCAATGTCCATGGCGGCATTCCTACCTTCCCCATCAGCCGGGTTGCAGAGGCTAATATATTGTCAACAGTTGCGGAGGGCGATCGCGTTGCTCAATTGGTGCTTGAACGGGTAAGTAGAAAGAATATTTGTTGCTTTGAATCGGCAGCGGCAAGGTGATCACAAGACTAACTTTTTTGCCATAGATATATACCCCAGAAGTCGTTGAGGTCGAGCAGCTTGAGGAGAGCGTTCGAGGCGCCGGTGGATTTGGAAGCACCGGTTCTTCATAAATTTCTTTACAAAAATCTCATTTTATCTAGTATTTGCAACTCATATATCTCGGGAGCATTCAACGGTCAGGCATTAAAGACCAAGCATATTCTGATCTGTAGCTGCAAGAAAGGTAGCGCAGTGAAAGATAATTATTCTATAGAAAATATTACAGGATATCAATGACTCTGTGCGATGCTACGCTACATGTTACGTGCTAGTATACCATGCAAAGTGGAATGCGTAAAATGCTCATGATGAGATGAGAAAAAAAAAAAAAAAAAAAAAAAAAAGGATAGGCGGGTGTACATGTCTCAAACATCCAATGGCACGGCTGAAACCTTCACCTCGGGTTCCCTCAGATATTTGACGTTTCGTACCAGTCTGATCTCCGCGGCCTTTGTATGTCTCAAATGTAACCGCTTTTCGCTATCCTTTTCACGTTCGAGCGCACCCAGTGGGCCTCCGAGCTCTTCCAGTTCCTTGTCTCGTGCAATCTTTGTCTTCTCCAACACGGACTGCATACTCGAGAGCACCTTTTCTGCCGCCTTCGCAAGCGGCAGCTCCACCTGCTCGACGTCATCCGGGCTGATCCAGGACTTTTTATGCGTCAGACCTGCCGCCGTGGCAGCCTCGCGTAACCGCACGACCATCAGCGCCGCAAACATGTCGCCGGTGCCGCTGAAAAAACAGTCGATTGCTGGAACGTCGATGCGGAATATCCGCGGCGACCGATCCGAGCGCAGAGTCGACCCGACGACGGACAGCACGGGCGAAGAGCTGTCAAACGAAATGGACGTCACGACTACATGCGGCACCATGTATTGGAAGTGAAGCACGGAAATGGCTTCTTTCAGAGAGCTGAAGTCGGTGATTTTGATCCCGGATATGATTCTATACAGATTCATTAGATACGGCCAGTTGAGCACACTCAATGCTGAGAGGATGTTGAAGGGTTTTGGGGATAATGAGACGAGGTTTTCATAGGATAGGTCGAGGGGAATTGCTCACTCTGCTTCGAATTGGTTGGGCAGTATTAGGTCTGCGTCGCGCAGAATGTTCTTGTACGCTGGTAGGACGTCGTTGCCCACGTAGAGCTTTCCTTGGTCACCCATGACTGGGTCAAGTACTGTATTTGGTGTTTGTGTCAGCAACGTTTACTCCTTGGCCCTAGGAGCTTCTATGTCGTCCATGCGCGCAATTAAGAACCGCGGAAAGAAGAGATTCAGTGCTTGGGGAAGAGAGATAGGAAAAACACACCCCAGAAAAAACCACCGGGTTTCGTGGAAAACTTCAATCGCAGATCCCTTGCGATTGCGCCAACCGTCATGACTGCCTCCGCGCCGGGAACGTACCCGGAGAGCATCATGTCGAACTCGTTGAGGTAGTTGTGTTTCAGACCATCGTAGATATCGCGCATTTCTTCCGCCGTTGCTCGGGTTCCTCGAAAGTGTCTGTAGCCTGTATGATTGCCTGTAGAATGCATAAAGAACACCGTTTCGTCAGCGACGATAAGTAATGAAAAAGATGTGTCGTTCAAAAACGCTATAAGTCACAGTTGCAACAAGGCTGCTTATTGCGCCAAAGCCCCTCTATCATCGCCCCGGGCAGAGTTTTGTCTCAAATCTCAATGTATAAGAAAAAATCAATACTTACTGAAATGTACAGTGTTCAGAGCAGCGACCTCGCAGCCCAGCGACTGCATGACGAACGTGGCCATTGTATTCCCCACATATCTAAACCTGGTGTGAGCTTTCAAGTTTTCTCGGAACTTTGGGATCTGTGGGACACGGGAAATGCGACTTACCCAAACACGACCTGGACTTGAGTCAGAAACAGTCGCGCGAGCAAAATATGGAAAAGCTTCATGAACTTACATGGCTGGCGACAGCCAACACGCGTGTGTCTGGCACAGCGAATTCGTCATGGTCATGGTCATGGTGGTTGATATCTTTTGCGACTGCTTGAGCTTCTGGCGCGGGGCTGTCGGGCTCCGAGTCAGAGCGCGCTTCTTCCGCACCCATATCCAAAGTAGAATTTTCTACCCTCGGTCGCAATAACTGTTGTAGCTTCAAAAGAACATGTCGGATATAGCTGGAAATATCGTAGGCAAAATTGACAAGTGCACTGCGCCAACGAAGTGTTTCTGTGTGAATCATTTACTTCTTTAGCTGACTGATGAGGCCATACTCCTTATCTTTCGACCATTGGCGGATTTATCTATGGTGGGGCAGCGGAAGTTCCGCCGTTAAGCGGGGCGCTCAACACCGTGTACAAGTCGAATTTACTCGTAGTTAGGTACGTTGTGCATAATTTACGAGAATTGGTGCGACACAATGTAGGTAGAACGGATATTTACTTAATTGACTCTATTTGATGTACTGCCCGAAAAAATTGAAAATGGAGTATTATTGTAATACCAGACGCCCGGCAGTCAGTAGCTTTTTTTTTAAGTAACTGTGCCTATGAACCCATATGGTCCCATTGTAAATAAATTTTGAAACTTCGCTTTCAGAAAAATAAAATAAATAATTCTCCTTTCATGATCCATGTCAAACAAAACAGCGTACTTTACTCCTCATCACCAATCTGTACAATATGTTAGCAAATGTCCCTAAAAGCAGGCGATGTTTGAGAATGCTCACCTTGGGTGCAAGGTAGAAGCGCAAGTAGCTGCTTCCGGCCAGAGCATATTCAACCAGCAGTGGGACTTCGTTTGAGAGGCAGAGCTTCACGGTGCCAGACAGGCCGCTTGCCTTGCAGAAGTTCACGAGGTACTTGAGCGAAAATGTAAGAGCGACTGGCTCTGAAAGATCAATGTTAACGTTCAGGTCAGGGTTGTCGACGTTGCTGTGGCTGCGAAGCGTCACGGATCCACTGCCGATGTCGCCAGTGCAGGCAAACTTGACTCCCTCCTTGGTGGCTTCGATCGAAACTGTAAAAGCATAAAAGTCAGCCTCCGTGTTCCATATGAATGGTGGCAAGCCAACATACCAGATTCGGACAGCGCCATCAAATCCCTGCAAATTCTCTGGAACTCGACAGAAGGCATGGAAATAGTAGCGGCATATTCAGTCTCAGGAATGCCCAGGTGCTCCTGGTCAATGTCCATCAACTTTATGTCATACTCGCTGATCCTGTCGCTCTCGCTGCTCTCGAAGACAAGGTTGACAACATCAGGAGCATCCTCGGCTTTGAGGGTCAAGATGTCTTCATTCTGGGCGCATCGGAGCACCTTGGTAAGGGAGGTCAGGTTGATACCGAGGGCAATGTTTCGGTCGCAGCGGAATGGGGAGAAGCTCTCTGCCTTGAGCATCATCGAGACCAGCGCGACGTGGGAGTTGTCCATAGCCTGCAATGCGATTCCAGAGTCATTGCAATCGAAGTTGCAGTCTTGGACGAGGTCTTTAATGGCATCGACCACCTAACGCATTGTGAGTATTTAACCCGTATAGCAGTATATGGTCGATACGAACCTTTTTCAAAAGGTTGGCCTGTTCAAGTCGAGCTTCAAGCACTGTTTCACAGTTAGATTGCCATACTTTCGAGCTTGACAAGAGCTGTCTTACTTTTGATTCACTTATTGCGACAAAGAGGGACAAACTTGTTCGATTGTGTAGGACACCTGATTGTGGCAATACTGTTTATGAATAGGAAAATGAGATGCGCAAGGCTGGTCGTCGAGGGGCAAGGAGAAGTAAAGCTTGTGTGTTAAGTGACGAGCTGCGATGGATGGAAAACGGTGGGTGATTTATCTTACGCGAAGACGACGCGTCGATTACAGAGAACTCCAGGTCGCGCTCGTGTTCGCGCTAGTCGAGACCAATTATGCCCCGTTCGGGTAATAATCTGATCATGGCCACAGGCTTCAGTTTTGATTCCACTTCAAATTTCTGTATGTTTGTTAAATAGAAATCCATGTTGAATGAAGCATCCAGGTGACAGGCTTGATTGAGATTTACCGCCCATTCTCAGAGAGATATAGATTGTTAGCTGACCACCTTAATTTACTTGAGAAGAGCCCCGAAATTGACAAAGCTTAATCCCCGATCTGCAGTTTTCGCAACTGGCTTGAACATTTGTCGTAAGAATAATGCTATCATTTACTACATTTCTAAACAAGACCCGTATGCTATGCTGCCAAGATGAATTATTTGATAAGGAAATGGGGTATCACGCCTCAGAATATAGTTTCAGATAAAGGAAAGCATTCAAACAGAGTGGCAAAGAAAAGAAATACAGCTTTCACACATTGCAGAAAGCTTAGGTGCGGCCTCAGATGGAAGTTATTCGCCCGCCTACCCGCACTTTGGGCCGCAATCTTATTACCGTTTCCAGTTCACGGAGCATCCGAGTATTCGCTTCGGCCTTTTCACGGACAGATGATTGTCGAACGCGCTCTTCTTTCATTTTTGCAATACGTTGATCGCGAGTCAGGCTGCTCCTTTGTCGTGGCATCGCTATAGCCTCGAATATCTCCTCATCGGAGCTGTAAGTGTCCGAGACAGAGCGCGACGGAATGTCATCGCCATTGAGCGCACGAAGCGCGTCAGCCGGGCTCCCTTCCACAGCAGTAACACCTCCAAGGCTAGGCACGGGCGATCTCACGCCATTCGAAGCCATTGATATTCGTCTTTCGTTCCGATCAATGTTTAGCGCCAGTGCTGTCTTTCCATTTTCCCATTCCTCCATCAAGGCACGAAGGTCGGCCCCAATCGACTCATACTGGCTCATGAGTCGACCGCCCAGCTCTGTCACGTCCTCTGATTCATTTAAGCTCCGATCACTCTCTTCACGCAGAACCTGCATTTTCGCTTGGAGACCCCGGATACCTTGTGAAAGAGAGCCGAGCTTCCGCAACTGCACCCTCACTTTTTCTCGTTCTGGTGTGAAAGGAACCTTGGGAGTTGCAGGAATAAAAAAGGCTGACACTTTAAATCAGCAAGAAGAATCGGGGATTCAGATGTTCGTACTTACATTCGTCTTCTGCGAGAATTCTCCTGATGTTATCACTTGATTCCTCGGTGATAAGGGTCAGTCGCTCCATTTCTGTCACGGCCTTTTCCCACCGGGGAAGATCTGATTTGGTGCCGTCTGTGCGCAAGGCCAAAAGGCAACATAGGAAAACTTTCCTAATTGTATAGATACGGAAAAATAAAGTCTTGATGGTTCTTAGCGACTCCGGATCGTCAATTTGTTGTTCCGACAACCCGGCCGCCAGCTCCTCCAAATCAACAGAGCTTATATCATAAATATCATAGTATTTCTCGAGGTCTATGATGTCTGTCATCGCTTCCAACGTGTGAAAGGCTTCGAGATGAGGTGGCATCATTGCGGAAACACAAGCGTTTAGGGTACGACGGAGACGAGCACATCGGCGGGTCTGGGACTTTTCTTCGAGCCGAGATACAGGGGGCAGTGGCGAGCTTCTGCATTGGTTGAGCATATACTGGAAAACCGTCTATAGAGCATCGACACATACATTCTATACCCTCGAGACACGAGCTCCACCTCTTGAATCAAATTGATCGCAGTAGCACCTGCAGCATCAAATTCTTGCGAGCGATCCACATAGTCAGAAGCAGAATTGAGAGCTCGCGTACGTAAATACTGCAGCCACTGGCGGGCCAAGTAGGCATATGCAAGGAACGTGAGTAGGCCAATCAGTATGGTGGTCACGGCAAGCGGTCCTTTGCTCCAAGAAACTTTTCTGCCGCCAAGCGTCTGGTGCAGAAACAAGACCAACGAAAAGGCAGTAATAGCGGTGATAAGAACACCCGTCAAATTGGAGGAAGCCTTTTCCCCGCTAGCAGAAATGTTCCGATTTTGGGACGATCTGTCCTTCAGGGTAGAGAGGTTGTATGCTGGTTTAACATTTTCATTCAGGAGTTGCGATGCGACTATGATGTATCGAAATCTCTCCAAAAAGCGCGAATTTTCATGTCGGCTCAAGGTAGAGCTGACGGCATACTTTTCGGGAAATAATGGTCAGCGCTGCTCTATCGCGGAGGATAGGGACATGACGTACTGAACAAGAGGTCCTGAGCCTGGCAACGGTGTCATTTGATGTTACCCGTAGAGCACTGGATTCCAAAAATTTCTTTCGAAATGATGATTGAATATTTGACGTGCCACGAGGTGCAAAAGAGTCGGCCGTAATCGTTGATTTATCTTGAGGTTCCTGACGAACGGTGTCTTCACCCTCTCCTGTTTCATTGGTCAGTGTCAAGCTAGTGAGAATGGACAGACACAAAGATAATAAAAAAAAGTTTACAATTACCTTCTAAATATTCTGCGAGCGGAGAGTCGCTGAATACGACTGGTTCCATATTGCCGGCGTAATCAGCAAACGGTTTCCATGGCGCCAGCCCTGGAGAAATTGCCCAGATCTGAGAAGGCGACCCTGTCAAGACTGAAGAATGTTTGTATAAGTAGAAATTGCAGCAAAATTCAGTATATTGGAAAAGAATCTTCCTAGAGACTGAGCGTGTGCATTGGAATTGAATGGGAATCTCAGGAGTGACAGGAGACGGTCAACTATCATACACCTCCGATAATCGTGGGAGTAAGCGAATCAAAGTCCGCGTGGCTTCACCGCCTAGTAACGGAAGCACTGAACAGATCTCAGGGATGGCGTTACCCCGTGATCAACAGAGCAATCAAAACATAATTTGACTTGCATCACTAGCGCATGATCTCTGTTTATGAAATCAAGCCAACATGACACCTGGCGCATGTCGACGTGAATCACAATGGCATTTAAAATTGGACATGGTCTCTCCACACAAGCCATGTTGAACGAGTGAGTTCAGTACTTCGGGTATTCTTTCCTGCGGGTGGTGCCATCCTAAGGCTGAAAGAGGGAGGCTGGTGCTGTAAACATTAAGGAACCCCTACTTTGATAGACGGACACAGACTCTCGGGAATCTATCTCAACAGAATTCGAAACATTTGAAATTCTGGAAGTAATCCATTCATTTTCTATAGTGCACCTTTTGTATGGTAACAGAACTCAAATGGACCATTGAGTCGCTGCTCTGTGTTTGAATTGCATCGTATCTGATACCTTCTAGCAAATGCACATATTTGCAAATATGTGCAGCTGATCTTAGCTTCCCTGCAGATTGATATATGGATGAGATATCTCATATTTCCATAGTGTATCTTCTCTATCATATCGTGCATTGCTTGCTTTGATGAACTTGTCAGTCTCGGACCCTTAAACCCACTCGTTCCGGCAATTGCCGGCCGCGCGAGAGTGACGCTTGACAACCTCAAAGCTATCAAATCACGGTGACATTCAAAGCTAATATCTGAACAATCAGCAAATACGCCCGCAAAACTCATAATCTTGCTATACGGTCCTACATACACGGATTAGCAAGCCCGATTTGAAAACTCCGCATATCTACTGCTCAACAACTCCTGTAGCTGCTAGGAGCCAGCTTCCACAACATCAGCATACCAAAAGCACCTAGGGTTGCAGAAAGCTCCTTTCCTTGGATTACTCTTCAAATCCCATCAACTAGCAAACCTGGAAAGTCAGGGTCAAAGATCGGAGCAACATGATTGACGAAAAGGATCTCGCAATCCACCCCCTCGTTCCCGAAAGCATTCAACACAATAACCTTGTTAGTATCCCCATTTCATATAGCAACATCTCCTCTCGATATTCTTGCACCTCACTGAAGAAGCTTTCTAAGCTTTGGGATGGAATAATACCTCTCCTAAAGTTTGTCGCATGCAATAAGCTTTTCTCTTCGTTGCAATTTCTCGGGAATTCCCTGGCTAATGCGTGTCCTCGTCATTATATAGACTCTCTCCCAGCTACGAAATCTCAGCGCATCTCTTTTCGGCGTTGCCGCTGGCATCCTGGGCCTTGAGTCCTACCCCGGCTTCATCTTCTACTTAGTCGGCACTTTGCTGGTGTCGGCTCTGGTTTACCTCTTTCCTGCTAAGCGTGAACCGAAGAGATACTTCCAAGGCGGTCTTTGGGAGCTGATTGAGAAGGATGTACTCAACGGCTTGATGAGCTTTGTACTTACCTGGACATTGTTCTTTGGTTTGGTCAGCGCTTAAAGAATCTTTGTATTATGGGTTTTATTCTGTCTCGGTTGAATGGCTGAGGTGCATTCATGGGCGTTGGGCTGAATCTGTTGCTTTTGGCATATGTAGAGTACTCATCTGCACTGTGAGCAGCTCTCTTGACGATACATATATCCGGGGCTATGCGCCGCTTCTATATCTTCTTATTTGATAACTTCGTCCTCTTGATTCTCCATCGCTTTCTTCTTTTCCTCTTTTTCTTTGATTCGATTGTTGACTCCAAGCGCCTTCTACTCGCAGCTCGAATTAATAGTCATATATATATCGAGACACATACCGGCGAATTTATTTCACAGAATCTAGTATATATTCGGGTAATGCTATCGCTCAAAGCATGAAATTCGCAGCTTTTGTACGCCGTTTCCCAACCCTTGTCCACAGCGAAAATGTAATCTATACTACAGAGGCCCGATGCCACAAAGCAGATAATGCACGTGGGTGTAAGAAAATTATGGAAACCTAAGCAACGTTGACGAATCCTCTCTTTCTCTTACCGCGCTCAGGCTCCTCGGTCACCTCGGTCTCGTCAATGAAGTCGCTTACGCCCTTATCATGTACGCGACCCGAGACAAATCGCAATGCTGCCAGGTTGAAGCCCATCTCATCCTTCTGGCGGTTGAGTGATTGACGCAAATGCTCCCGGATCGCATCGAGCATGGGGCGAAGAGCTTTGCTGGCGACGATTTGCCTATGGTGCGTCTTCAACATGAAGAACAGGATGCGACAGGTGAGTGGCATGTTTCGCTCTTGAGTGGCCCAGATATCGAGGAAGGTAAACAACGCATGCAGTTTGGAGAAAGGCAGGACCAAGAGAGCGTCTTGGAGTGCCGCAGCTGGGATGCGTTGAACAACTGACAAGACGTGGTCTTCGGCAGAGATATTCCCAAGCGCCATGTAAAGCGGGTTACGTGCAGGCGGCGCGGCATTTGGATTTTCTGCCTTTGCCGCGCGGTAGATACGCATGACCTCGAGGTCGGCAAGGCCCAGATCGAGCGCTTCAGCTATCTTCTCACCAGCCATGAGCGTCTCGGCAGTTTGTTTTCCTGCAGCGACAGCCTCGCGTTGCTCGCCACCTTCCTCGTTTCCTTCCTCTTGTTCGAGCGAGGTCGTTAGCGTGTTCTCGTATAATTCTTCAAGCTCCTTTTCCCGCTCCTCTTCAAGGAAAATCAATTCGTCGGTTTGTCGCCAGGTACGGATGCTTTTGTCATGACTGGCTGTCACGATAAATTCGCCCGTACGACTAGGTACTAGCGCCCAAACCTCGCCGTGGTGGCCATCAATCTTCTGAATCTGCTCGAATTTGTCACCATCCCAATACTTGATAAGGTGATCCTTTGACACGGAAAAGAAGTGATGTCCGTTTCCGTCGTGATTGTGTGGCACGAATGCGACGGCCATAATGCTGTCTTGGTGGGCAAAGAAAGCCTTATGACAGTCACCGAAATCGAGACCCCATAGTCGGACATTCTTATCAGCTGAACATGTGACGATGAGCTTGCTATCGTAAGATATATCCATGTTGAGCACAGGAAGCTTGTGACCGTAGAGATTTAAGAAGAGTTTAAGCGAGTCGACGAAAAAGACCTTGACTGTGTTGTCCAGCAATGCAACGGCAAGAAGCCGAGCGTCTGGGGAAAAGCGGAGGCTTAGAATATCATCTGATACCTTGAGGGTCCGTGTGTGAACAAGTCGAAGGCGAGGCGTTGTCCGTTTGGTGCCAGGAATTTCTTCCTGGACAACTTCAAAGTTCCAGAATTTGGCCGATTTGTCTGCGCTTCCTGTCACAACGGATCTGCCATCAGGATGGACATGCAGCGTCCAAATGGCACCCTCATGAGCTTGAACCGTGTCGATCAGGGTAGAAGAAGCTATATCGAACAACTCAAGTTGACCAGTCTTCGTGCCAACGACCACCTGTATCTGTTAGTAAGTTGCAATATTAGCCTGAAGAGGGGACTCATACAATTTTATCACCGGGAAGGAAGGAAGAGCAAAGAGCATAACCGCACTCCAAGGTTCGAATACAGCTTTGCGTTTTGACGTTCCAAATCTTCAGCGCACCAGTCGAGGCTGAGGCCAACATTCGGTCATCAGAGCTGAGGGCCAAGGTTCTAATGTCGGTTCGATGGCCGGGCATATCGACGGCAAATACACGATTGTAATCGGCCATCTCCTCGTCTTTCGTCTTCTTGCTCTTATCTCTCACGTCCACGCTGTAAACTTCTAGCTGATTATTGGTTGCAGCGACTAGCAGTTGAAGCGCTTTGCTTGGTCTCCCACCGGCCCAGTCCATTGAACGCACTTTTCCGCCGGTCCGGACAATCACATATGAGACAAAAATCTCGGAAACGTCGGCGGATGTGATATCGTCGGCATTTTCCTTCTCTTCTGCCATTGCGATGTCATCACTTTGGCCACTCTCTTTTGCGATTGCTAAGGCTTTCTCCCGTCTGCGTCTTCTTTTGCGGGCTAGACTTTTCCGAACCTCGTTATCCGAACGAATTCTCCAAATTTCAACTGCCTTCTCAGATCCGTGAACAGCGATGAAATCAGCGCGAGGATGGAAATGCACTCCGAGTGTGCGATCCTTGCCCTGCCGATATATGACACCCCTTTCATGAAGAACATCCTTCTCTATGCCTTCATTAACCTGCGACGCAATCTCACGCAGTCCCAGCAAATCTATCGACCAAATCTTCAGCTCTCCGTCATTGCCTGCCGTGATACAGCCACTATTATCTGGAGCAACTCCCATGGTCCAACATTCGCCATTGGTTTGAGCAACATGTGTCTCGATACAATGTTGTGAAGCAATATCCCAGAGCTTTATCAGGGAGTCTTTGCCGGTTGTTAAAAGAAAACCCTCATGTTCTTCGTCCACGCCCATAGCGGATGAGGTGCCCTCTTCGCCATTAACTGCGTCTGCGGTGTCCAATTGAGATGGCGGCTGTAGGAAATGAAGCGCTGTAATCTGGTCCTTGTGACCACGTAGTTTGAAAAGACCAACTTCACCGACAAGGTCCCAAAGAATTACATCCGTATCCTTTGCTCCACTGGCCAGACGGGCACCGGAGTGGTCGAAAGCCAGGCATGTGATTGCTGATCGGTGTCCATTAAAACGGATAATTACGGTCGCGATTCTCGAGTCCCAAAGCCGAATGCTTCCATCAGCATATCTAATGCATTGCACTCTTGGTCAGTAAATGAAGACTCGGGCTTTGAGTGTCTTACGCACCCAACGGCATAAATATCAGGGTCGCTTTTGCTCTGCACGACGGCCGTGACCTCCGCATTGCAGTCATTATCACGCCATCTGCTAAGAAGCTCTCCCTTCTTCACATCCCATTGTAGGACTTCCTCGTTCGCGCCAACTATCGCTCTTCCAGCACCAGTTTGCCGCGAGGACGGTTCGACCGCATTCTCGTCGGCGGTCCAAACAACATTCGCAGAGGCCGAGTTCACCAACCCAAAGGTATGGGAATGCTCATACTTGCTGTGTTATAACTTTATTAGCCACGATTCCAGAGCAATTTCTTCAATAGATCGACTTACTAGTATGACTTCACCATTTTTCTTCGTGCTTGTGATGTTTTTGGACTTTGTCCAAAACTTTTTGAGCGGCTTGTCGGCGTTTTGGATTGCGATGCGCCGTGGAGTGACATCGATAAGCGATGTAGCGTATATCTCATCACTGACCCATCATCAGACCCCCTGCTCAGCCCCAAGGTAGCTAGCTGCCCGACGGTTGTTGCTTGCTGTTGCTACTACGAGGGGTGCTCGACGTCGTTACGAAGCCACTCCACGGCAGCACTTACTCTGAAACATTTCACTTTTATTTGTATCATACCCAGAGCTTTCACTGATCATCATGCTGCTGCTCGACTACCACAATGTTCTCATCCACACGTTACTCACTGAACGTTTCTCTGGGTAGGTTACGGTCTGGCACGTATATGGGACGGTGTGGACTGATAGGCATATGCAGCTCTCCACCTGTGTCAATTGACCAAATAGTCTCTGACTTCGATGGCGTTACTTTTCACTTGTCTACTCCGGAATCCAAGTCGAAGATTTTGATCTCCATCTCCGTGAAATGCTTCAATGATTTGGTCAAATACGGCGCCCAAGATGTCCTTGCACGCGAATACGGTCCATACATCGTCTCCCCAGAGCCCGGCTTCGACTTTTCTATCCAAGTGGACCTGGAAAACCTTCCCGAGGACCCGGGTAATTCTTTTTCCATTTCGCCTGAAAATACAGAAGGTTGCTGACCACTCCTGGCGTCTCCAGCTGCTCGCGATGAGCTCGTACGGAAGATTTCCCTCATGAGACGAAATGCTATGGCCGCGCCTTTCGAGAGAGCCTTCGAGGAACACGCGAAATTTGCCGAAGAGGCATCCAAATTCTCATCAGAATCTGCCCCTGAAGGCGTTCGGGAAGGAGGAGAGGTTATGGCGATCCATTATCGAGACGAAGAAGCCATCTATGTCAAGGCCAGCCACGACAGAGTCACGGTCATTTTCAGCACAATCTTCAGAGAAGAAACCGACAGAGTATACGGGAAGGTGTTCTTGCAAGTCGGTGTCTCCGCGGTCTTCACCTCTCACGAACCACCTAACATCATCTAGGAATTTGTCGACGCTCGTAGAAGAGCAATCCAGAATGCACCTCAAGTTCTTTTCAGACAAGATCCGCCTCTGGAGCTGCATGGTGTACCTGGTCTGTCTGACCCAGGAACGGGCGAGATTGGCTACGTTACCTTTGGTAAGCTAGGAGAACTTAAAAGTCTGATGACCTTGCTGATTATTCATCTCCAAAAGTCCTTTTTCCGAGACATTTAACGCTCCAGCGCCGAGACGAAGTCATTTCACATATTCAGACATTCCGTGATTACTTCCATTACCATATCAAAGCGTCGAAGGTACGTATAAATAATTCGCACCCTCCAATCCAGAAGACATGAACCATGATTGATCCTCTTTCTAGGCATATATCCACTCCAGAATGCGACGGCGGACAGCGGATTTCCTACAAGGTGAGCGATGGCAAACACCTCCATGTGTCTGCACTGCTAATTTGTTACAGTGCTCCGTAGAGCTCGCCCAGAGAATGAGGAAAAGGAAAGAAAGACCGCCAGCGGAAGAACCTTCAGGGTGCAATAAGTCCTGGCTTCTCACTTGTCCATCTAAGTCCTCATCCCAAAGCGCCCGAGAGTCCCGTTGTCAAAATGCTATTTCCGAGGTACAGAGCGTGAAAGTCCCACTGCCGCTTACATTATCATGATGAAATTTACCATGCATGGCTGTCTTGTCGAACCTGCTTTTATCGAATCTCATTTAGTTCAGGGATCGGTCTGAGAGAAGGACTCCACATATTTAAGATATTCTTGTCAAATTGATAACTTTTTAGACCATACACAACTCCATGGCGCTATTCAAATTAATCATCCACGATAATACACGGTATTGCTGACACTAAGGTTTGGGTTTCCAATGAACTTGATGCTTTTCTTCAATTGCTCTCTTCGTCTTTCATCTTTACTTTTCAGAATTCCTTTTCCGGCGCTCGCCAAGACGCCTCCAATATACTGTGAACTCGCGTACACGGCAGAGAGCATGTCCGTTTTTGCGTGAGAATCTTTTGAATCCTGTCTATTATCATTCACCTTCGACCCATACCTCTGAGCCTTGAGTTCCGAGATTGATGGCGGTGCAAGTGACGTCGAGGAATAACTAGGATAGATGATATAGTGGCCTTTCCTGATGGCTTCCCTTCGCTCTCGAGCTGACGGCCAAACGACGCCTTGGTAGTCATTCCCGCTCGAACGGCGTGGCGAGGGAATAAACTTGAATCGTTGCTTGCTCTCACTCGTCGTGTCGGACTTCCGCTGCTCAGTCTTGGGCGACCCCCTGCGTAAACGAGACATTATCGAGCTGCGAAGTGAAGCAGACCCTTCGTCATCTTCAGAGTCAGATTCGAAAAAGCTGCCTTGATCATGAGGTTTCGATGACTCTTTATGCTCGTCTGAAAACGAGTACGAACGAATTGTTTTTGAAGCGTTTGGCACAAAGGTAGTCTTAGGTTTCTGGTCCTTCGTGCTCGTCACTGATGCGACCTCTTCAGCTGAATTTGCAGAGAGCCGCAAAGAGAGAGACGCAGATGGGATGTGCTGATCGAGAAGTGGTCTTTTCCCTTTAAGATCGCTTTTGTTCAAAGATCCTCCATTGAGGTTTCGCTCACTATTCGTGGCTTGCCTCACCGCACTGATTCGCGGGCTTCGACGAGGAACAGACTGTCGCGGAGAGGCAACATATGAACAACCCTCTCCTTTGTTCCTGCCATAAGCAGAGGACGCATCGACGTGCATGTACATCCCGACATCTGACTTTTGCTGGAGATACCCGGCGCTCGGGTTACGCATACTGGACTGTGTAGAGCTCTTGTCTAGCTCTGGTGGTTCTTCAGACACCGAAGGGTTCAAATAAAAATCAATTATATCTTCCTCTTCACTATATATGCTTGACGACCTTCGAGGTACCGATGGAAGAGGTCTTTTGACGTAACTGAGCGAGTGGTTTGAGAATGATCGGAAAGATGGAACACTGCCGTCCATTTTATTTTTTCTTTCTGCCCCAAAAAACAAACCTGGATAGAAATGGGAGGTTTGGCCCTCTTGATATAGACAATTTACCTTGAGGTGCTCACAAGTGAGAAATATATCTCGAGGGCTCACAATAAAAGGGGAAATGTTTTCGTGCAACCATGCAGAGCAGGAGAAACAGGAGAATTTGGAATCTATGAAAAGTGCATTCCGCCACATGACGGTCTATATATGAGCCGGACATCTTGGGTTATTCTCGTCGCTTTGTCTACATGAATCCTCTAGATATCCACATAAAGGCCATCCCTCGTGCAGTAAACACAAAGAAACGGAGCCACTCAGCTAGCCCGGTTCCGGTGTTTTCCTCATGTCACACGCGGCAGGGTCGTTAAAATTTCCCGGCCGATCGGGCGGTTACACCGAGGCCACACCAGAATAGCAACGGCCCCCGTCCTCTCGGTCATACATCATGCATCTAGTTAAGCGAAGATGACGCTCTCAACAAAGATCATCAAGAGGATAAAGGGTTCGTAGGGTAAGGCAAATGCCTTTGTTTAATGTATATTGTGAGAGGAGAGCGTGTAATAAGCTCCGTAAAAAAATACTGTGGAGTTGTTTTGTCCGATCCAAGTCGTGTTTACATGACGGAACCAACATCGATGGCTGATCTGGTCCGTGCGAGAGATCCAACCCCGAGCCCCGTCGGCCCCGAGGGATGAACTCGCGCCAATGCAAGCCCCCGCTTCACAAACGCCCCTCCCCCCGGGCCCCAGGCTCTTCCCGCTCGTGCAGATCGGCCAAGACATTCCGCAGCGGTTTTATTTCAACGTCACTTGATGCGCTTACGGGGTACGCTAGCATCGCCCTCACCTTTTCAATCTTTCAATGTTGGAAGAAGACGCACGATTGTCGTAGGTAGATTTTGAACAAAGATGGTACTCTTGTCGGCAATATCAGCGGTTCGTTTCTCTCCCCCCCCAAATCTCCATTAAATCATGAGGCCCCCGTTTCATTGGTTGTCGGCTAATGTTTTTATGCGCAGCAAGCTATAAGTCGGTTGCGTGGTTATGTTCCTCCACCAACGTCGTATAGCTCGGTGCCTCTCTCGAGACGGGCGGCAGTACTGATATTACTGTTTGCTGATCGAAGAGGGGATTTAAAAGTCGTGCTGACTCTGCGTGCGAGCACATTAAAATCGTGTAATATCTTCCCCGCCCCCCCTGATTTTTTTAATTGGATTGTTTATTTTTATTTTGGTTATATTTTCGTTGAATGTTTTATTTCCTAAGCTCGAAAAAATTTATTTGACTCTCAAAAATATAAGAGAGTCGATGGCCTCGAAATTATCATTGTTAAATGTTCAAATAATAAAGTAACGCTGCTGTTAAGATGATTATTCGTTTCCATTTTATATATCGATACTATTCAGTTATCGTGACATGCTGACGTATTGGCAAGATCCTGGCCAGGTCGCCTTACCAGGAGGTTAGTCCTACCGACAGCGTGCGAGACTATCTGGTCTAATGGTCAAGCAGGAAAAGCGGATACACTCTCAGAGACACCGTTCCAAACTGCGCGGCGGGAAGCCTTTGAGGAAATTGGTCTTCCTGACACCGATATGGGGTTACCCAAACAATTCCGCGTGGAGCATCTCTGCGAGCTGCCGGCTACTCTGGCAAGGTCTGAGTTGGTGGTTCGACCTTGTGTAGCCTTTTTACATGCAGAAGATCGCGGCGTTTCTGTCGCGAACGCTGAAGAGACATTAATCCCTAGACTAGATGCAAAGGAAGTGGCTGCAGTTTTCACCGCACCGTTGCAAAAGTTTCTTGATCAGTCAAGTGGAGATGATTCTAATAATCACAATTCTCCATGGTACGAGGGAAATTGGACGAAATGGCATGGTAAAAAATGGAGAATCCATAATTTTAATGTCCCAATTCGGACACAAGCTGGATCCAGGGCAAGATCTGATGAGACACAGCAAACGAATGTAGCGGATCTTCATCCTTCAAGCGGAGGATCCGCTGTGACTCGCTATCGGGTCTGGGGAATGACGGCTCGCCTGCTGGTAGACGCGGCGAGACTGGCATATGATCGAGAACCCGCCTTCGATCATGACAGCACTTTTGGGGCTGAGGATGTCATCGGAAAGCTTCTGGCGTCGGGACGCCTGGGTGACGGACGAAGCCAGGACGATGAGCTTGCGCGCGAAGAACTGAGCAAGGCACCAAAGCTGTAGAAGCAAGCCAATCCTTTTTGAAACCTGACGTGCAACCATTCGATAGATCAAACACCTAACCCTCCGCACAAACCATGGTACTCCTCGCGTCCTGATATTTGCCTAGAGCTGTTAGGTACCATTGCGAACAGGCAGTCGTTGCTAGCTTCCGCTCCTTCCCCATAGGTCCCCACATGGAAGTTTACTCGTAGGGCTCCTTCTGAATTTGAGATCCGTCTTCGAAAACAAACTCCAGACATGGATACGTGCTTTGCAATTGCCAACCAATCTTGAGCGGGACTTCCTCAGGATCAACCTTTCTCTGAAGCCCTATATAAACAGTAGATTTCCCCAAACCCCAGATTCCTTCTCCTCTTTTTTCTCCCCTTACGTACCGCGTACAGCTCACATACCGCTCACATACCGTTCACAGCTCTCACAGCTCTCACACAGCGCACACATCTTTCTCATTACCCTTCTCTTCTTCTTTCTTTTCTTCTCCAACTCACTTACGGTACTCAGTTCGTGAGTTATCACCATGGTCTTCTCTGGTCTCTGCCAAGCTATTACCAGCGTCGACTGGGCGACCGTCGGCTCTATGGCCTTGGACGCGGCTTGCCTCGGTGCCGGACTGGCATACTGGCGCGCGATGGGTTACCCCCATCCCAGTGTTTCAGTCCGGGCCAGGCAGGCTAAGCCCAAGGTCAAGGGCATCCGCAACCCGAAGAGGGGCAGAGCTCCCAGAGCCAACCGGGACACGTTTGACGTTCCGGTTGGAACCCGCGGCATGGCGGCACCGCGCGCAAGGCGGTTCCGTCAGGTCGATTTTCAGGTCCCGAAGCAGCCTTGCTTCGGAGGCCCCAAGCGCAGGGTGGAAGTTCCCGCCCCTAAGGCTTTGGCTCCCGTCAAGACCCAGCCAAAGCCTCAGAAGCGGGTAAGTGTTTTATCTCCTTGAGCGCGTTGATCTCTCTTTTGGCTGACTTGCTTTAGGTGGCTTTCGCCGAGGGAGGCCCTCAGGTCAAGGTGGTCGAACGTTGGTTCGACCCCGAGATCCACCTCCACCGTCCGCTCTTCCGGCGCCTTCGGTTCGGAGTGGTTGAGCAGCGGGAGGTATTCCGGTACATTGTGCCAGACCCTGCCCCCAAACTCAACTTCCCCCGCACCAAGTGGGTGGCCCCGCTCCCGGATGTTGAGGACGAGGAAGGTGACATGGACATGTCTGGCTAGTACTTAGCCTTACACTGTCGTTGCCTCTCCTCTCCTCTTCTGAAGGCAGGTCACCCGTGCGTGAGCACCGCTTGGGGCACTCTGGGTCTCTGGGTCTCTGGCTCTCCAAGGGGCTTTTTTTTTTCTCGGTCGACCGCCACACCCGGCCGTCACGGTAGGTCCTCTCCCCTCCCCCAGAAAATCGAAAACAATCTCAAAAAAAGAATGAAAATAAAAACCAATCACCAAAAAATTGCTTTTTCGCGTATGTATTTCCTTAGCCTGTATATACTTATTTTGCGGGTCGTGTGGTCGGAGTGGCACGACCCATTTTCTTTTTTCTTTTCTGGGGCCGTGTGGTCGGAGTGGCACGGCCCATTTTCCTTTGTTTGTTGAGGGCGTTTTTGCTTTTGACCTTGGGGGAGCGAACAGGCCTTTTTCGCCTGTTCGCTGGGCGAAGGGCTTAGGCTGGACTGCACCACCAGCTATGAGCCTTTCGCTCGCGCTAACGAGCTCATAGGTTTCGCGGTCGACCTTCAGCGCGCTGGTCCGACGCACCTTCGGACTTCCTAGCCAGGTTCTCGGACGCGAGACCTGGCACAAGTCGGCCTCTCGACGGGGAGGCCGCAATTTTTGGAACCTTTTTCTGCCTCGTGCGGATTTTTTGTTTTTAACTTTTTTTTCTTCCTTTCTTTCTCTCCTTTTCTCTTCTCAAACTTCGCATCGCTTTGCTGAGGCTTGTGATAGAAGAAAAGAAAACAATAAAAGGAAGATGAGGTCGATGAGAGTTAGTCGAGACCTTTGGGTGAGAAGTTCGATTGTCGCTGTGGTACGAGGTGGATGAGTACAAATAGATGCCCTTGTGTATGTAGACGCGTCATTGATTTCATGTAGAGGTCGTCAATAAAAGTAGATGAGTCCTTGCATAGAGATAGCTTAAGTAGATATCTTTAAGATAATTTCGAATCTAACTTTGCGCTCTTGGTACAACGTCAGCCAGAGAGCCACATTTCTTGCATTTTCTCTTCTCGTCGTCGTTCCGGAAGGCATTCACGGCATCCTTGACCTGAGTTCCAAGATCGGTGCAGTGAAAGGAGGCCTCGTGGACTACTGAACCACAATCCTGGCAGTACCATCTGAGGCGGTCTACCGAATCGGCTGGCCGCGGCTGCTCGAGAACAATGCCGACTGTATTGGCAAAGCGGACAGGATTGTGAGGAGTGTTTGGGGGCAGAAGGAACATGTCCCCTTCCTCGATGTAAATGTCCCTGAAAACATCTCCCTCGTCGACGACCTTCAGCAACATCCGACCTTTGTACTGGTAAAACCATTCGGCTGTGGTATTGATGTGGTAATCCGTTCGTGCATTAGGACCACCAACAATCTGAATTATGTGTTGTTAGAAATATTATTCTTTTTAGATAGGTCACGTGAATGGTAGGGAGCGATATGGAAGGGGATTGATGCTCATGATATATTGCGAGAACATGCTTGAAATACTGACCATTACTGTGACATTTTCGTTGTAGACACAGTAATTGTTGATCGGTGGCTGTAGCAGGTGAGAGTTCTCCTGCAGCCTAAGATTTAAGCAAGAAAATGGGTCAATATCCATCGACGAATTTGAGTATTTTGGTAGTGGGGGGAACCTGATGTTTCATACCATTTTGGCAAATTTAGCGGAGAAGAGAGCATTGTTAATGGCTTGCCTGGTCGAGTGAAGCCGCTACGTAAAGTGCAATTAGAAGATACAAAATATGAGGAAACTGAGGGAACGGCACGGTTTATGTTTGATTTGGGATTATTTTACAAAGATGAGCGGTTGCCGGTCTGAATTTATCGAGAATGTAAGCTCTTGCTCATAACTGCAAAGCGGGTCCGCTGATAATTGATTTTTGCTTATCAATTACGACAATCGACCAAGTCCGCGTGAGCTAACACGTGACCGTAAACGTCAATACCCTCACTATTTGGCCTTCAGTGCTGACCACCTTACTTGCCCGACTAACCTCAGGTATCTGGCTACGTGGATCGTTACATTATTTCAATACCTGCGTCTAGTGCTTAGGTTATTTAGATAGCTTCAAAATAATTTTCTCTCATTCGTGCGAAAGCATACACTTTAAAGGCACACTATACAAGGCAGAAAGCAAGCACCAGCATGATGGACCATGGCACCCACGGCGACATGCCTATGGACCACGCTCACCGTTGCAGCATGAATGTTAGTACTCTCTCTGCCGCCGTCATAGATTGCCCTAGCGGAAGAATGAACGACAAAAATTCCTAATCCTTTTTTGCAGATGCTGTTTACTTGGAACACAAAGGATCTCTGCATTGTGTTTTATTCATGGCACGTTCATTCTACTCTAACCCTACTTGGCTCACTTGTGGCTATCGTTGCCCTTGGGGCGGGGTATGAATATGTCCGCGAGATCTCCCGCCGCTATGAGCAAAGGTGCGCTGCGCATGCGGCCACTCTTCCACGTAAGTAGCAACTAATACAACGTGCTATTCATTCCGCTTTGCCCTTTGGCTCCAATACCCACGCTCTTTCTCTTTCGCATCAGGATTCTCTTGTGAATGAATGCGAAGCTGAACAGCTGTCCCTGCTATCCACAGCAAACGACCGTCCTGAGGAAGTGAGCTCATTACTTTGGCCAGGGAGGAACGCTGCAGAGCTTGACAGAAAGTCCAAGGTCATCAAGGCGCTTCTATACGCGATACAGGTCTTTTATAGCTTCTTCATCATGTGAGTAATTTCCCGCGCTCGATGTATTCGGACTTATGTTGGTTTCTTGGACATAAATCTAAATCATCTGGTAGGCTTTTGTTTATGACGTATAACGGCTGGATTATGATTGCCGTAGCAGTCGGGGCGTTTGTGGGTTATTTGATCTGGGGCGGTTCGAGCGCGACGAAGAGCGTGGCATGTCACTAAGCCTATCATCCAGAATGTGGAGAAAGGTGGCGATTGCAGCATCACAGCTAATGCATGGTTGAAATTTAATCTTTTTTCAGCGGAAGGCATCTAAGCTGCGGCGATACTTCTAACTGCTTTATCATCCGCGCCTATTTTAAGTTTTAGCGGCATGGCGATATCCAAGTGCCCGAAGATCATATATCGGAACCTTCCAGCGACATCTTGTTTTGACGATCTCGATATAGCATTAGTTCAAATCAAATAAAGCGCTCTTCAAGGTATTTCTTCATCATCGTCACCTCCAAACCCAAAGCTAAATCCTCCGCCATTTTCGCCGCTGTCTCCGCTGTCATTCTTCACAACCTCGTCCCATTTCCGCTTCTTCTTCTCTCTGAGCTTTTCTAGCTCCTGCAGCCCTTCTTCTAGGACTTCAGGATGTCTCTCACGCATTTTCTGCACAAATGTCTCAAATGGATCTGAGACGTCAGTTTTAAAGCCCGACACCTGATCAGCTTTATCTTTAAGAAAGCCAAGTGCGGCTGACAGGTGAGCGCGTGGAATGAAATTTTGTGTGATGGCGATAGATGGTGTTAAATTGACGACGAGGTGCCACCATCCTGATACAGGTCAGTGGAAGGAAGATAACATTGACTCTTTTGGACCGACTTACCGGATGGGACGTGGAGAACCTCCCCTTCCTGACAAATTCCCTCGAGACATCCCTTGGTCCTGCGCGCTTCGGCGTGAAAACTCAAGAGCCATTCAGCGATACTCAAAGGGCTTGTCACCTCGCTCTGGTCCTCAGAAACAAACACGCCAGGAGGTGGAGGGAGTGTTGAGGTGTTAGGGAACATGATCCAGTATTTGGAGCCTCTGATCACGGCATTCCAAGCGCTGCGAGAAAAGTCAATGAGAATATGCACTTGCGAATTTTTTTTATTGCACCATTACCTTGTGGCATTCGGGTCTTTGTGGAATGTGCTACCGCTCCTCTCCGGTCCGACAATCAGCCATCTGCTATCTGGCCTTTGGTCGCCCAGCACCGCAAAGAGATCTTCTCCGAAACATCCAGGAATCCAGTAATCAGCGCCCTCCTCTTTTCCAACCTTCAGCTTCATCTTCTCGACGAATCCTCTGTCAAAAAGATATAGTGGGCTTTCATCACTGCTATTTTTCATGTACTCGATGTAACTTCGCATCGGCCAATCCACCGCTTCGGCTCGGAATTCAACGTCGCCATATTGCTCATTCAGTCCATCCACTGACCAGCGATGATACACAGGCCATTCCCGAACAGGCTCCGTTAGGATAAATGGCCGGTCTGTCCATTCAGCTGAAAATTCAGCCGCGGTGAGATTGGATAGACGAGCAATTTGATTGCGCGCGGGTATGTTGGACACGTATGGTGTCAATGGCGTATGGGCACAGAAGAAAGGTCGATGAAGAGCGTCAGAGAAGAGATAAGAACAATCAACAGGGTATTTTGCAAAGAGGGAATTAGCAAAGTAAGTCGCACGCCAAGTGCCATGCCATTGAATTTGCTCCCGTGGTGACCTATTCCAGATAATCTTAGCACGTGCCCGAAACAGATACACATATGCAGATGAAATTTTGCAGTAGAAAATTTAAATTGGACCTCTAGAGTATGAAAAACACAAAGCCTTTTGCAGGCCGCAAGTTGTCACCAAACATTGCAAGATAGGGGAATTCATTATACCAAAAACGAACACAGAAAACAATGAACAATAAGTAGCATAGCATGCGCAGCAATATCAACCTGTATATAAAACTCAAAAATGAAAGATCTGAACATTTAAGGAGAGAAAATTCGAGAAACACAAAATAGGGTTCGTACTCAATGAAGAGAGTCTTCCACAATTCCTCAAAGGTGGAAAAAGCATAAAGTGCTTTACAAGTTGCTCCAAGCCGTGTCAAGGACTTGGCATCCAAATTTTCCAATATTTGGATGATTAATTCGTCTGCGAGTGAGTAGAAGTTGCCACATGCTGTCTTCATATCATAGCGGGCGACATAGGCGTTACCCGCAGGTTTAATCCCCAAAGGGTGCTGGGGTATCGTGACTGGCTTTTCGCCAGACTCATCAGGCTCATCAATCAAGTCCTGTCGCATATGGCTGGGTAGATTGATTATCTTGCCATTTAAGGCCTGGTTTTGGATTTCCGGAGAAATCACCGACGGTGACATCTGGTTCACTTCCAAACAGTCGATTTCTGACAACGGTGAAACTTGTGACACTAGTAAATCCGTGAAAACCACGTTTGGCCACTCGGGAAACATGAAATCTTCGCTTAGCAAACACCAGCACACAACTATCATATGAGCCCTGGCAGTGAATTTTGTAGGAAGTTCTCCACCGACATTCCATTTATAACTACAACTTCAAAAATTCATAGCTTGCAGTACAACAGTATCATCTTGACGTGATAAAGTAATTGAATTTTAGATATTATCTGTCCTAGTGAAGAATTTAATCACGTAAATTCACTCAAGCAGTGACGGCGAATGGTGAGGGGCTGCTGAAAAGATTCTTGTTCCGAATGTCCCAAAACAGTTTAGTGTCATACTCTTTCTCGCCCGCACTAGTAGGAAACAATTTTTGAGATCATCTTGCGCTCTTCCGATCCTCTTCTCTTCTCCTCATCAACTTTGATACACCAGAACAAAGCATACATTTACCACCCACTAGATCCGATCGACTCTCATAAACGGGAGTCTTGGTATCTAGTTTTTTAAGTTCAATCTTAACTTTGCTCGTCGCGGTGCCCTACTGAGGACACCGTTCAACCGCTTTACGCGCAGTTCCATTTAGATCGCAAAGGCACACCTTGCGATCTTTTTCCATTCATCGCAATCATGGCTACCGACAAAGGTCTTGAGGAGCTCCCCGAGGGTATGAATCCTTTTCATCGATAAAATGGCTCAATGTTGGGTGCAAGTGGCGATATTCGCCCATGTCTGCACTGATAACGTAAAATTCGAACGAGATACTGACGGGATACTTCTTTAGGTACCATCGAATCCAACTACGATGAGACCGTCGACTCCTTCGACAACATGAACCTGAAGCCTGAGCTTCTGCGCGGTAAGCTTTTTGCCCGGATTGCATTTTCAAGAGCATTGCTAATCGAATCATGAAGGTGTCTACGCTTATGGTTTCGAGCGTCCCTCCGCCATTCAGCAGCGTGCTATTATGCCTGTCATCAAGGGTAAGCCAGCATCAAGTCCTTTTCATCCCCGCTCCTAGCCAACTAAAACTCGTGCAGGCCACGATGTCATTGCCCAGGCCCAGTCCGGTACCGGAAAGACCGCTACTTTCTCCATCTCTGTTCTCCAGAAGATCGACCCCAACGTCAAGGCCTGCCAGGCTCTCATCCTTGCTCCTACTCGTGAGCTTGCCCAGCAGATCCAGAAGGTCGTTGTTGCCATTGGCGACTACATGAACATTGAGTGCCACGCCTGCATTGGTGGTACCAGTGTCCGTGATGACATGAAGGCCCTTCAGGACGGCCCTCAGGTCGTCGTCGGTACCCCTGGTCGTGTCCACGACATGATCCAGCGTCGTGTCCTCAAGACCGACTCCATGAAGATGTTCGTCCTCGACGAGGCCGACGAGATGCTTTCTGTATGCAAACCCTTTCTTCTCGCTTATTGGAGCCCAAATCTGACCTTTTCCACAGCGTGGTTTTACCGAGCAGATCTATGATGTCTTCCAGCTCTTGCCTCAGTCCACCCAGGTCGTCCTTCTCTCGGCTACCATGCCCCAGGACGTCCTTGAGGTTACCACCAAGTTCATGCGTGACCCCGTCCGTATCTTGGTCAAGAAGGCCGAGCTTACCCTTGAGGGTATCAAGCAGTTCTACATCGCCGTCGAGAAGGAGGACTGGAAGCTTGACACTCTCTCCGATCTGTACGAGACTGTTACCATCACCCAGGCTGTCATCTTCTGCAACACCCGGAGAAAGGTTGACTGGCTCACCGACAAGCTCACCGCCCGGGACTTCACCGTCTCTGCCATGCACGGTGACATGGACCAGACTCAGCGTGACCTCATCATGAAGGAGTTCCGCTCTGGTTCTTCCCGTGTTCTGATCGCCACTGACTTGCTTGCCCGTGGTATCGACGTTCAGCAGGTCTCTTTGGTCATCAACTATGACCTCCCCGCCAACCGTGAGAACTACATTCACCGTATCGGTCGTGGTGGTCGTTTCGGTCGTAAGGGTGTTGCCATCAACTTCGTCACTGCTGACGATGTCCGCATGATGAGAGAAATTGAGCAGTTTTACAGCACCCAGATCGAGGAGATGCCCATGAACGTTGCTGGTAAGTCCTATCTTGATGCGGTTATGCGCTGCTTCAAAATGCTGACTCTATCCCAGATCTCATCTAAGTTCACTTCTAATAATTTACGTTTGGTATATCACGTATTCTCGACATCATCTTTGACTTGGTAAAGCATCGAATAGATTGGTCGGGAATGTCCTCTTAACAGGAGGAAAAGTGATGGTGAGCAGAGCTGGTTCGCCCGGCCTGCGGGGAATTTATTTAGGGTTTACTAAAAGTAGGGAAGTCCTGGGGGTTTTCTAATTCTGGGATCTCTCGATTTCTAGTTGTCTTCTGCATACTTGTCTGCTGCTTTTTTATCCTGCATTCGGCTGTCGGCTGTGGGTCTTCTCTTGTTTCTATCCAATTTCTTCGTTAGATAGGTCATCGGTTCGGCCTGGGACCTGCTTGTGCCATTTGCTCTCTAGGTGGTGCTTATGATAACTCATCTGGAGATTCGGAGTTGACACGTTCAGATGACCAGGAATGCCGATGATAATGATGATGCTCTTTTTCCAACCTTTACCACGTTAGACCAATGCTATGATTTCTTTGATCTGATTCTCCCGTGTGCACTTAATATTCTATGTCCATTGTTAAAGACTAATTTCTCACTCGCTTACGCATGCTATGGTTATACCGTCATGGGATCCTCTGCTCGTTGCAGATACACATCACGACCACAAATGAATAAGCCTCTCCCTGTTTCTCTAAACATTTTCACAGGCATCAGCTCCTCCTAAAGCAGAGTGCTCCTTCACTGGGCCTCGTTTCTGCCTTCAAGTTGATTAATCTGCCCACTCTTTCACAGCAAAAATGCCTGCACCATCATCACCCACCTCTCTCCTCTGGGCCCATAAATTCCGCCTATCTCTTGCCGCATTTTCTGAGCGACTAGCTAGACTCGAGGCATCTACTGTCGAAAAGAATGCCGCACTTACATCCACCACAGCTGCAGCATCGTCTGCAGCCACAGATGCAACTTCTCTGGCAAAAGAACTGAGTGCTAAGCTCGACACAGGCCTCCAGGGCTTCCATGATACGCTGGATGCAACCCAAAAGGATGCCGCAGTTGCGCTCGAAGCTTGCATGTCTGTTCTCAAACACGAAAATGAAACGTTGCGGTCGAGAATCAGTCACCTGGAAGGAAAGATTGAGAGATGCACACTAGCAAGCAGCCAGCTGGAAGCTCAATGTAGGACTATTAAAACACAATGCATTCAAATGTCGAAAGACTGCCGTGGCAGATATATACAGGCAGAAAGGGACAGTCCAGTTGGAATTGCCCCGCCGCAAGTGCACAGACATCTGTCGAGCCCAAACAAAAATCATAGCACCAATTTCTGCATGGAATCTATGCAAGAGGCACAAGAGATGCAACTCGTGAAGTCGCAGGAAATGCATTTAGTTCTGCAAAATAACAGTGACGTGATGCTCAACGACGATTTACAAGCTGGGGTCAAGATATCAGCAGCCAAACAAAGGCATTATCCAACGAGTCGTCTGAGGCAGCCTAGACTCTCCTCTCGTTCTTCAACGCTTTCCAAGTCGTCAAATGCCAACGCAAATGCAAATCCAGGTCACAACGTGCCGTTAAGCCAGACAACAGTATCAAATTGCAGGATAACAAGTCCTCCACAACAAACAGACTCAAGTATCTCAACTGCCTCAGATCCAAAACCAAAACCAAAACCAAAGCCAGTGACATTTCCAACCAGCACTTCTACTGATACTCAACCGGACACAGTATCGGAACGTTCTGCTCCCCTAAGACATAATCTACGCCCGAGAAGAGCCCAGCCGGAGAGACAAGCAAAGCTACATGCCAAGAGAGAACTGTCTTTGAAAAGGACCAGCTCTGTCAAGGTTACAACTTCTAGCAAGAAAAATGCAACTCTGAACGATCAGTGCAGTGGTCAGGATCAAGACCAGATACCAACAAAAATACAATCGACAATCGACGGCGAGCATTATTCGTCTCCGCACAACAACCCGCCGGCAAAAGCGAAAGATGAAATGCGAAACGTAACGTTCTCTTCCAGGTCAGGACAGCCGGAGAGGCCGTCAGTTGGAAAAGATGTATCGTTGATTTCATCTGCGGCTTCAGCAGGCTCAAGTTCAAGTTCAAGTTCTCGTAAGCGTACAAGAATTACACAACGAGGTTTTGTTGGAGAAGAGGAGGTAGAAGAGGATCCAGAACCTCGGGTGGTGCAGCAGCAGCAGCAGCGCTATAGATCGTCGGGAGTGGCATGTTATTCGTCCCCTGCGAAAGAGCGCACAGGAAGTAGCAATGAAGCAAAGACTGGTGAGGACAGTGTGGGTAATACTAGCGAGGTAGGCCGGCAGAACGAAGGGATTGCATCGGCACCTTCGTCGACGCTGAAGCGCAAGAGATATATCTTGTCCCTGGAAGAAATGGTCACGGCGGGCTTGATTCAGTTGAAATAAATTCTGTTTACTCATGTAGCTGGTTGAGCATCTTTTAGATATTACAGGAAGACCTATACAAGCATAAATTCACTTGAAACTAATTCAACATAGAAAGAATAAGTTTTTGGGAGAAGATTGTTTGCATTAGATGACCAGAAAAGGCACTTAAATACTTTCAAGTGTGTCTTGAATAAGGACCTCTCCAAGATGTGGCCATCCAATCGGCTGTATTATATTTTTGTTTGATGATATAAGGTAGATGAAGGCCGCTAGAACGCTTCAGGTATATGTATATATGCCTTGAACCCAAAAAATTGGGGGAAGAGAAAAGGTAGAAAATGGTATGAGAAAGGGATATGTAGAAGAAGACAGGATGAAAAGGATATATAAGAATACAGAATGAAAGGGATATCAAAGATCAAGCAATGGGCTTCAGTTCCAAGTTGTTTGCTTGAAGCGACTTTGCCTCAGCATTGGCAATAGCACTCTGCAGCGCACTAGTGAGATCAATGTGGAAGAGTGGGCGGTTGATGCCGTGAACAACAGCCACCTTTGGATGAGGAACCTTCAAGGCCGTGCCGTAGCCTGCAGAGTCTTTGCCTTCCAACGAGCTTTGCGATTGAATGTGGATCTCATCCTTGTGCGCACTTTGCGACCGAGCAGACTCAGCATCCTGTGTACGTAGACGCTGGAGCTCCTTGATATTTTCGTCCTTCTCGGCGACCGCGGCGGCAGAGTCTTGGCCGCCAATCTCGGCAACGCTAAACACGGGTTTCCACCGGTGGAACTGACTATCAGAGGGAGTAGGGTAGCCGAAACCAGCGGATGCAAGAGCACGTTTTGTCCAGCGGTTGTTGATGCATGCAAAGTGCCAGTCTACCCGGTCGGGAGCCGCGTAGCGGTCGAGCTGATTGCGTACATCAATGAGTTGTTGAACGGAGGTGATATCGACGTTGTTAACCGAGGAGAAGTCAAGGACGATAGCCTTGAGTGTAGGCCGGTGGTCATCCACTTGAACTTCCTTGCCGCGGCGCGGGCCAGGGTCATTCCATGGACGGTCCTGCAAGGGTAAATATTAGCCAAACTGAAATGGTAAAAAAAAAAAAAAAAAAAGAAAACGAAAAACACAACGCTGAGATGACATACTCCTGGACGTCCATAGGTGAAGGGATCAGTCCGCTGGGTCTCCTTGAAGATGGTAGCCACCAGCTTGTCAAGGTAGTGATTGGCGTTGGGATAGTTGAATCCTTCAGAGAAGCGGTAGATGTAGATGCCAGGGTAAGGTCGCTCCACATCGATTTGAGGGTTGGAACCATCCTGGTGGTCAATGGGCAAAAAGATGTTTCGGACAGAGGCATCGTTGTTTCCCTTGAGAGGCTCCCGAGCATCATCTTTATCATCCTCCAGAACGTGGTCACCAACGACAGAGTGGATCTTGACCCGACCGAGGAATCGGCCACGGGCCTTAACGACACGGAACAGCAGCAAGGCAGCAGACACGCAAATCGTGGTGTAGATACCGTTTTCGATGCTGGAAAAGACGGTAATGATTACTCCTGCGAAGAAGATGAGTACCTCCAGTGGGGAGACACGCCAAAATTGGTAGACGGTGTTGGGAGGAGTAATCAAGTCGCCAACGGCGTGGATGATGACTCCAGCAAGCGTGGCATTTGGAATGTAGTAGAAGACAGCAGGGAGCGCGTAGATAGCAAGCAAGACCACGATAGCAGTGATGACACCTGCGAAAGGAGTTCGGACGCCTGCCTTGGACTTGATGGCTGTACGCGAGAAAGATCCGGTAGCAGGGTAACCTCCAAGGAACGGTCCGAGTAGGTTAGTGACACCAATAGCGACCAGCTCCTGGGATGGGTCGATTGTGTAGTTGTTGACCCGTCCAAATGACTTTGAAATGGCAATGTGCTCAATGAGGAGTACAATGACTGTAGCAGGCAATTGGCTTGCAAAAGCCTTGATGACGGTCTTGTTGACAGTGGGGACCCGGGCATGCTTAAAGCCTGCATTGCAATGTCAGTGAAAGGGTTGCAGAAAGATCATTTGAGAGGAAATAGGGCGAAGTGAAAGCATACCTCTAGGAACCTTGCCCAAGATCTTAAACGCATGATGAGACCTCCGGTGCCGGTTGACCAACCAGGAAATCAGGGTGTACAAAAGGATGACGAAAGCTGTCCGCAAAGTTGAGATGAA
The DNA here is from genome assembly GCF_001619985.1 of Xylona heveae TC161. NCBI lineage: Eukaryota > Fungi > Ascomycota > Xylonomycetes > Xylonales > Xylonaceae > Xylona > Xylona heveae. The sequence goes on along the minus strand of NW_017264193.1, from coordinate 124,681 downwards.
AAAGATGAGTTTCTCGTGCTTGGGGTACTTTCTCGCGGCATATTTGCAAGCCGATCGGATGATGTAGAGCATGGCCAAGGCTGTCAAGCCCATGGCAGCATTTAGATTCGATCGGCCAAGATGCTTGAGGGTGTTGATGACAACTAGATAGGTTGAGGCGCGAGTGGAAAACCCTGAGATGCCCATCATCGTAGGTACCTGACCCACAGCGATGTTGAGCGCCGAGCCAGTCATGAAAGCTGAAATGGATGCGAGCGAGATGAAATCTACGATCCAACCACAGCGCACCAAACCGATGAATACAATGATGGCCCCGGCAATGATTGCCAGAGCAGATGCCACTTCGTCTGGTGCAAGATCCGGATTGGTTTTTTTAACATTGAGGACAACGTTTCCCACGATTGTGGACATGACAGCAACAGGCTGAGGAATACGTCAGCACCCAGAACCTGTTGTTGCAACTTTATCAAGTACACTTACACCAATGGTGATATCTTTTGACGTGGCGAAGAACCAGTAGATGAGAACTCCCATGAAGGAAGAATACAGACCAAATTCAGGCTTTAGCTCTGCCAGACCGGCGTAGGCCATACCCTGTGGTACAACGACACACCCGACGGTGATACCTGAAGGGGTAAATCTTAATACGGTGTCATATCTTATATCACGGGGAAAAAAAAAGACTTACCAGCAACAAGATCTCCGAAAAGCCATTGGAGATTGTAACGAAGGATCCAATTGGTGAAGGGGAAAAGGCTGCGTGCATATTGAACGAGCTCATGACCAGATGGTAAGGTCTCGCGAACCCATTCTACCGCGGTCGGTTCTTCCTCAACAAACGTGTCCGTGGTGGAAACAGAAACAATAGATTCACCGCGGGTCACGACGGCTTGCTCGTTTTGCCTCTGGTCATCCAGCTTGATGCCAAGAACCTTAGCCAGGAGATGGCCAGTCTTGGAAGGAAGGGAAGCAGCCATGTCTATGGAAATGACAGGCGCAGTCGATGCTGGCCGGGATGCTTTGGTCTGAGGAGCTTAGTCCCTGCAGAAGGCGGCCAAACGGGATGGTAAGGGCCGTAAGCAAAGCAGAACCCGAATGCAAGATGACTATCCGAACACGAGGAGAAGGTGGGATGCTTTAATATAATAAAACAAAAGTGACTTAGGGAGGTAAGCCAAGCAGGACGCTAAGATCTCAAGGATCGTGAAAGGAATCAATTTTCCTTCAGATGCGATCTAGGCGACGCCGCACCGCAGATAAGACTCCCACAGCTTTTTTCAAACTCTTCTCTGCACAATGATGAGACGATGCGTATGACCCCGGAAAGATGAGGGCGATCAAGATGAGCAATGCACAAACATCGGACGAATAGTATCAAATGAACGGACCGAAAGGGGGTCCAGACTGCAAGCCTCTTATGGCGGGAGCTGGGAAAAAAACAATGAAAAGGAAAGCACAAGAGAAGAGAATTGGCACAGCAGTGGATGAACACATGAGCAATAAGACGACATGATGGGCGGGCGGTGGCTTTCCAGGGCTTTTTGCTTGTCTCAGCATCAACTTGGTGAACAACGGGCAGTGATGAGCGTATGGGTGTCGATGGCATCACTCAGACGGACCATCATTGGAGGAGAGAAATTCTAGTTCTGGGGCTCACTCGACGCGATCTGTACCTTTTTTCGCTTAGCCGAGAGCACGCCATACGCAACGACAGCCTTTAACTGAACCAAAGCCAAAGTCTAATCGATTTTCTGTCACGTAAGTCCCAGAGTTCGGAGCTTTGCATCAAATGAGAATATCCCATCTGGGTCCTCGGAAGCCGTCACATCATGTCCCAGGCGACATGATGATTCCAAAAGTGTAGATAAAGACCAATGTAATTTGTCACGTTTATTGAAGCATGAATCACATTGGTACGTAAAGCCAAGGCCGAGTCGGAGGCGAAAGACAGAGAGAGAGAATGAGAAGAAAAGAATTGCGCAATGTTCCTGGACCGCAGTAGCAGGTCGATGTCGTTTCAATGGATGACAGCGTAGTATGGAGCATAGCACATGTTTGGCATGTGCGAGGTGGAAGCTCTAAGTGTCGTAGGTGATTAGTATAGTTATGCCCCAGTCCCTCCCGAAGCGGGAGAAGGCAAATCTAATCTATGAAAAGATTTGAACGGAGCATTAGTTAGTTATAGCCGTCCTGGTCTACCCCGAATTTAGCCTGAGAAAATCTTCCCGGCCAATCATGTTCGGCCTACCGAAGACTGACTTTTCTCGAGTGGGTTGTCAAAAGGCAAAGACTGAGCACATCGCCGTCAGTACCTCAACCTCCGTCAAACTCAGTTCTGGCCCTTTCGCCCAAATTATCTATCCCCACCGTCCTGATATCATCCTTCATCACGGTAGAGTACTCCGTAAGACGGTACGATTCCCCGCTATGCGCGAGCCGCCCTTAGCGCGTTTCGGGCGACACGACAAGGAGTAGTTTGTAAACACCCACCGCCTGGCAATGTGTAGATTTTTATGTGGGGATCATCATGAGGACATTGATATTAAGAGTGTCTCGCATTGAGTACAGCCTTTGCTAGCATCTTGACAGGCAGTGATCACTGAGACCGCATGAGACCAACTAACGGATCATATGAGGCGGGATATACCAACATACAAATATAGTATAACAACCAAATAAACTCATCTCATATCAAGTACTACCGGATTAAATCCATCTACAAAGTTCTTATCAAATAGACTGATAAATCGCTCTCAACTGATCCCCACTTTTGTTAGGATTCTAGTCCCCACGTTCTACGGTTTTAAGTATGTTAAATTGGTCTATGGATTATCGTACCTGCTGTTCCGTAATGAGTTTATAGTAGTATGGGAGGCCTCATGTCTCAATTAAACCAAATCGATGATGACTGGGATCATCTAGGGGTGTGTTTTGAGCTAATGATCTGGGTCGCAGTTATAGCTGAAAATCTACCCCACATTGCACATGGTGGAGCCTCGAACAGGAGCTCACCGAGTTTTTACCTTGTGACTCTCCCGCTCTTCATTAGCAAACGGTGCAGGACCTAATATTCTAGAATGTTTTATGAAGTTTCGATGGAGCGAATTGCTGCTAACTCAATCATTGGGGCGAAATCCAAGTCACAGCTAGAGAACCACGTGATTAGCCTTGTTCCCTTGTTACCATTTTGCAACACCGCCAGGAGAATGGAGAGATTTCGGAGACGATTCCATACTCCTGTCATCTACATACTGACAATTACCTAAATATTTTTTCAAATACAGTTCGAGTCATAATGTTATCAAGGTGTTACCAGCGCCATGCTTAAAGGTTCTTAAGACAGTTACCTTGTACCATAGTGCACGCCAAACAACCGAAATTTGGGGGTTGTTTTTAGCTACGGAGTATGCGTGGCTGGGGAAGCACGCGCCGTGGCTGGTTGGCTATAGGGGAAAGAGGCTCAACTCCAAACCGCGACGACATCACCATCAGCACCGACCTTTCTCACGCTCGTTGTGGTCAATCACGAATTCTAACCTACTCATATCGTTCGCTCCTTTAACTACGAAATCTTTCTTTCCATTCAGTTCTCTCAGCTCATGTGGTCCTTTCAAGCATTGTGATCATATTTCCATTTCGACCCCTGATCTAACACCTAGGGGTCATACCTGAGAACCGTATCTTTAAAAGACATCTCTCCATTCCGCTCGCCGATGTGATGTCGTCCACATCGTCTAATCCGTCGATACCCAATATACCTCCTCCAACTGCCCCCTGGAATCCCACACCTGTCTCGCCAAAGCCGCGCGGTCTTCGCAAGTTGCACTCTACCCAAGCCTTGTCACAATCGGCCGCTCTGAACGTCCCGATTTCTGCACAGTCACGCCTTCGACAACAGCGCTCCGTATCTGCTTTCCATAAAGATTCCCTCAACAATCAATTGTCTGCAATTAGCTCGTCGCGACCGTTTGGCCGAGCCAGATCGAATAGCGATGCCTCTACGAAAGGTCCACCCACCGTCGCACTTCCAATTCGACGTGGCGCGGGGCAGAGTTCATTACCGACACCAACCACCACCCCAAAAAGCTTAGATATAATGTTAAGACATGTCCCGGCTAAAAATGAGATACCACTGGGTATTCAAGAAATAAAGACATTGGTTCTCGCTCACGGCGTTCCAAGTGACAGTGACGGAATGGTATACTCATCCAGCAATGCAATGGATAAGCACGAACTAATAAAGTCCAGTCTACCTCCCGGATCTACTTGTGGTTAATTTTTCTCAGCGCGCCTTCTCTACCTACCGATAACTACCTTGGTTTGATTCACCGCGGTCCCTCCCCGGCATATTCGAAAATCCGCAATGATACCTTTCGTACACTGGCGACTGATCCTCTTTTCCGAAGAAGAGTTAGCGAAGCGAGCTTGATCCGATTATTGAATGCCGTGGCTTGGAGGTTACATGATGCCAAGGAGGAACGCAACCTTAGCACCAAGAATCAATCTGCAATAACAACCCTGGCTGAAGCCAGTCCTGAGCTCCACCCGGTGTTCAACTTTATACCTTCAGCTAAGCATGCTCGCGGCCCGCCAACCGCAACCACGACCGAGGGCTCTGAAGCAGGAAGTGCTGAGCCAGGTACTTATGTGCAAGGGATGAACGTGCTTGCGGCTCCGTTCCTCTACGCTGCGCGCAGTGAAGTGGAGGCTTTCGTGGCCTTCCATCGCTTTCTAACAGAAGAGTGTCCTGGGTATGTGAGAGGTGCTATGGAGGGTGTTCATCGAGGCCTTTCCCTTGTTGATAGGGTGCTGGCCATTGTGGATCCAGCTCTATCAGCATATCTGCTGTCAAAAGGCATGCAGGCCAAGTTGTACGCCTTTCCATCTGTACTAACACTCTGCGCCTGCACTCCACCTCTTCCAGAAGTACTTCACCTCTGGGACTTTCTGTTCGCCTCCGGAGCACATATGAATGTCCTATGTATTGTGGCACAATTAATCATGACCCGAGATGCGATCCTCGAGAGCCCAAGGTTTGTTTTGCCCATGTCCTGTCACTCTCTGCGTCTGCTTACGGATTTGCAGCCCCATGAAAGTTTTAAGGTCATTCCCTCCACTACAAGCTTCCAAGATAAAGTGGCTTGCTATTAGTATCCTCGACCGAATCCCCAATGGTCTCTACGATGAGATTGTTGATCACGCCAAATAACCCCCAGACCGCTGGATTTTTCTTGTCTCTCCGAATCAGAGATGTTTCGTCCGTTCTGGTGCCCCTCATTCATGCGATGCTCATTTCCTTTTTTTACGAATGCCTCTCGTCGTACCATTAGTCCCCAGACGATGGTCTACGTCATGGCAATTTGGTTTAACTTGCTCGTCTTAGCGGGCTCGAAGCACGAGTAACGACAGTTATGTTTTGATGAAACCCAATAGTTTGATACGCACTGATGACATTTTCATTTGTCTATTTTTCCTTGGCTCTCTTTATAGATAGCACATTCACGAGTCATATAACAGAGCGCTCGAGTAATATGATCATTCATGATTCTTTTCATAGATTTGCCTTTGATTGGAATCCTTCGCGGACACGTTCGATCAAACTCCAGGCAAATTCTCCAAACGGTGCCATCTGCACAATGTATTCGTGCGCTTTGGCGCTACTGGCCTGCCTTCGTGCAGACCTTGCAGCAATTCCTTGCATGATAATTGACCCTCTGAAAATGCCAAAGGCATCTCCCCATGGCATCTCTATAGATGGATCCCATCCAGCCACTTCCCGATACCACTGAATACATTGGCCTCGATATGGAATTCCCGGAGTGACCCCAGGACGAAATTCAGGGTGATCCCGAATACCGCTGCCTTCTGGTACGTTTGCCAGGACGTACGGAGTTGAAAGATTGGCAAGATCTGAAAGCGGATGTCCTATCGTTGACATCTCCCAGCTATACAGAAAAAGAAAAGTCAGATAAATTATGAACGTGAAAACGCGAAGGACATGCAATACTCACTCCAGAATACCAATTACTATTGGTTTTGTTTTATGATATACCAAATTATCAATTTTGTAGTCTCCATGTATCAGCGTCCCGCGATCTCTAGGCTGCATTTTCGGATCTCGAAAGAATGCTTGCATATCATCAAAATGCGGAATCTTGCCGACAGGTTTTTTGGTGTCAATATCCTCAGTTTGAGCCTGGGAATTGGATATTGTGTTGAAAGTCTGCAGTTGCCGATTATAAAACCCTGACGCTTTCCCGTAGCTCTCCAGGCCTATGGAGGCGGGGTCGATACGATGTAGTTTTGCGAGCGTGCGTATGGCATCATGCCACCTGCCAGAAAGACTTATGTTAGCCAAAATAATCCTCACATGGGAAAGATATTTCTTATTCAAGAAACCAAAAAAAAAAAAAAAATCAACAGAAAATACATTTCGTATCTCTCGGCAGGCGAGACCCCAGGAAACGTCGGGTCTTCAAAGATTCGACCATCCAGAAAACTCATAACGTAGAAAGGTGTTCCAATAACACTGTCATCTTCGCAAAGACAGTACGCCCGCGGGACAGGCACGTCTGTTCCCTGGAGTGCATCTATGATTCTGTACTCGCGGTCCACCCGATGTGCGGTTCTTGAGAGAAGTTTCCCGGGAGGCTTTTTCCGTAGCACGTATCTCATTCCAGTACGGTCCGTGAGCTGGTAGGTTGGATTCGACTGGCCGAATCCAAACTGTGACGGGTGTCAGTGATAACTCTGTTCCCTGCGGTACGAGGCACAGAAGATGGCTGACCTGTTTGATTTTAACGGGTATAGCTATTTCCGGTACATGGTTGCTCAGATATGCGTTCAAAGATTCCACGTTAATGGGCTGTCGTACTTCTCCGGCCATGGTGAAGCTGCCCCTCTATAGATAAACAAAACATAACCCATCTTTCGCGGAGGTGCTTGTTCGTATGGGTGTGACAGTTGTGCTGTACTGCACCCTGCCCACGAGCCGAGGTTAAGAATCAACAGGGTCGTTAACTAATTGAAATCTGGGGTTGCGTGGCTCCCGGAGCTAGCAGTGCGACCCCGGTACCCTCATAGATTTCCAGTTGAGCCTTTACCTAAAAGTCAAACAACATTGAAATTGCTTAATTTGGTATATGTACAAGTGAGATAATATTTGACAATTCTTTGTAGTGGATCCATTATAAGTGTAGAATCATTTGTCTTGTTTGCCGTCACATATGTAAATGTATATATATCATGCTCGCATCAACATTGCATCGCTGGTTCGCCCAATTGTAAAACGATGCATAACTCAATTACTACCGAGAAGCCTTGACGGAACAAGCAAAAGGAGTGGATGTCAAGACTTAGGATCTTTTACATCCTCCAGCATGGACATTCTGGTCTTGAATTCTCGTGGGCTCTCAAAATCTGCCTTTTTGGCCGACCACATGCCCTTCCTCCTTTTCTTCGCCCACCATTCTGCGTTGCGATATTTAGCTTCGAGCTTCCCAAACTCTGCTCCACTTTTTGCCTCATATACAGTAGCAAGCCCTCTCTTTAGCATCTCCAAGCCGACATCTCTGCGTAAGAGCCATCGTCGTACATAAACTGTAGAAACAACACGGTCATATTGGTCGCGCTTGTAGATATAGGCTCGCACGCGGCGGTTCGATATGTACGATGTGAGCCAGTCTAAAGCTTGCTTGGAAAAAGGCTGAGCTGGCTTGCCAAAATGCGAAAGCTCGGGGGCGTCCACACCGGCCAGCCGAATGTGGATCTTCAAGTATAATTGCGTTAGCCAATATCAATCTTTGTACAGAATAGTCTTTCAGTGGATCTTTAATTACCGTCTTTCCTTTCAATTCTTCCTTCTTCACGGGCACTCGCCGACCGGGCATCCAACCCCATCCCGCAAGCCGTCCTCCAGGTGTATGGAAGAGACGGAAATTATCGCCATCGCCGACACTTGTGACCTGCCCAAATAGACTTCGTCGACGAAAGAAATCTGGATGAATGCTTGAGGCTGCTGGAATGCGACGCAGATACGATCGATAGATACGGACAAAGAAGAGAGTCGTCCCCGTTAGCAGAATCGTAGGGACGATTGTCCGCGGATCGGTGTAGTGCGACCAATCTGTAACATTGAGGGAGTTGGTCCAAGAAACAGAACGCTCACTATCATCGCGATCGTCTTGGGATTTGGAAGACCATGGTGGCCATTTCATGGCGGCGTGGGCTGAGGATGGTTATGGGCCAGCGGCTCCCGCCATGTCGAATTTGTATGGCGACGATACCACTATACTCCGTAGCCCGATAAACATCACACTGTACTAGTTCCCACTAGCGCGGAGGCTGATAGCGAGCAGCTCCATATCAACAAGTCAGCAACCAGGTGACATGAGAATACTACACTTGGGAGTATTAATATTGTTCCCCTGGAAATGGAGCAGAATAACTTTCACTACATGGTGCGTCACTATGTTACCTACCTACTATAAATGTGGAAATAGCTTGTCTATTTGCTTCGTAGAAAAGAAAGTCTGTTGGAACCATCCTTCCTCTGTATATTCTAGGTAGAGTTGCATTATGATTCAGAGAGGTATCTTGGACAATATCCTTCTAATTAGAAACTTGACAAGATCTCAAAAAGGAGAGAAAGCCAGCATCGACCTCTGTACAGTGGTGAAAGATCGGGTATTACGCCTAGGAGGTATAACTACATTGAATGAGAGATGGTTAAAGTGCTCGGCAAAAGTTCCCGCCGAGAGGAGTCGGGAGTGCCCTGGTCCCAGTTCAAGGGGTTGGTTCCCTTTCCAACCGACGCATTTCGGATCAGCCGAACTAACTTACGATAGTTGCGGACGGACCAATAATCATGAGTACCTCTTCTGATAAGCAACTTCCCCGCAATCCTGTGGTACCTACTGAGGTCATGACCCTCCAGGAGCTCCTCGTATCCTAGCTGGTCCCTTGCGCACGCAGCTTCTTCGATGTGCTTGTAAGGGATAGAGCTGTGTAGCCGAAGCTCCAATGCTCTCTCCACTTGCCCCGCTCGGCATTGTAAGCTTGAGATCCTTTTGAAGCTCATATAGAACATTATTATTTGACTTCGAGCTTTCGTCCTCTTTCAATCTCTACGGCTTGACGAGCAAACTAAAGAATATTGAACAATCATGGGCGGCGAGACGTCAAATAGAGCTCCAAGCTCATACCCGACGCTTGCCAAATACCCTGTAGGCCAAAAGATCCAGAGCATCTACAAGGATCGTCTCAGGCAATTTACAGATGGGGGCCAATATGGAGGCCAAAGTCTGCTCTCGTATGTTGATACTTCATAGGCGCAAATCTTTGGCGAAATAACTGACACCGGCTCCTTGATAGAGTGCTTTATGAAGGCCGAGCATCAGGTGATGATTTTGTAAAGCTGTCGGTTTACTCCGTTCCAAACCTTGAAAGGCCGCCATTCAAAGAAGCTGTGTCCCACGAATTCAAGCCTACTCGAGTTGGTGAATCGTTCGGACCCAGCTGGTCAACGCATTGGTTCAAGATCGAGCTACAAGTTCCTTCGGATCTGCAGCATAAAGAACGCTTAGAGTTTCACTGGGATGCGAGTAATGAAGGACTCATATGGACCGAAGATGGTACTCCTCTACAGGGTCTCACCGGTGGCGGAGAGCGCAACGAGTGGATCTTACCTAATGCATTCAGAGACGGTAAAAGGCATACCTTCTACATCGAAATGGCATGTAATGGCATGTTCGGAAATGCTCCTGGTGGAGATTCCATCCAGCCGCCTAATCCGGACAAGTATTTCCGGTTGAACCTGGCCGATATTGTCGCTGTGAACCTGGAAGCTAAAGCACTGTTCGTTGACTTTTGGATTATTGGCGGTAAGCCCTTCTTCTCAAAACTGTGTGACTCTAGATCTCTATAAATCCTAACTTTTTTTTAGATGCTGCACGGGAATTTCCTGGCGATTCCTGGCAATCTCATGAAGCTCTCCAGGTTGGCAATGCCATTATTGATGCTTTCATCGAAGGAAAGGGAAGTCAAGAGTCTGTCCTGGAGGGGCGAAAGATTGCGAAGAAATACCTCGGTGACAAGGTTAACTCGTCGAAAGTTTATGACACTGAGCATGAGCCGCTTGTTTATGCAATTGGTCATTGCCACATTGATACATGCTGGCTATGGCCTTGGGCCGAGACGAAAAGAAAGGTAGCCCGTTCATGGGCTAATCAGTGTGACTTGATGGACAGATACCCCGAGCATAGATTTTGTTGCTCTCAAGCCCAACAGTACAAGTGGCTGGAACAGCTCTACCCCGCGCTTTATGATCGTGTGAAGGACAAGGTGAAAAAGGGGACGTTTCAACCAATCGGTGGGAGCTGGGTTGAGCATGATACAAACATGCCTAGCGGCGAGTCACTTGTACGACAATTTCTGTACGGACAACGATTCTTTGAGAGCCATTTTGGCGACCGTTGCAGGACTTTTTGGCTTCCGGATACTTTCGGATACTCCAGCCAGCTGCCACAATTGTGCCGACTCGCTGGGATGAAGCGGTTTTTTACTCAAAAGCTAAGCTGGAACAATATCAATAATTTCCCGCATACCACCTTCAACTGGGTCGCTCTTGACGGCAGCCAAGTTATTTGTCATATGGCACCATCAGAGACATATACGGCCGACGCGCATTTTGGTGACGTTAAGCGCAGTATCACCCAACACAAGTCTATGGACCAGGATGCGACATCTCTGCTTGTCTTTGGAAAAGGTGACGGAGGCGGTGGCCCCACATATGAGCATTTAGAGAAGCTCAGGCGCTGTCGCGGCTTGAGTGACACCGTAGGGCTACTTCCGCGTGTTAAAATGGGGCATTCGGTGGAAGACTTCTTCGATAGGCTCGAAAAGCGGGCAGAGGATGGCACGGAGTTTGTGACTTGGTTTGGGGAACTCTATTTTGAACTCCATCGAGGCACCTACACCACGCAGGCAAATAACAAGCGCAACAATAGGAAGGCAGAAATCCTTCTGCACGATGTTGAGCTTTTAGCTACCTTTGCCAGTCTCAAAGATATTGCTCATAAAGGGGATTCTTACAAGTATCCCAAGAAAGAGATTGATGAAATGTGGGAGAAGGTTTTACTTTGTCAATTCCACGACTGTTTGCCCGGAAGTTCGATCGAAATGTGCTACGATGACTCAGATAAGGTGAGTCTCATAACTCTCTGATTCATGTTGTTTTCGTATATTAATGTGATTTGCAGCTTTATGCGGAAGTATTTGAGACGGGCGAGAAATTGCTCGAAGACATACTCTCTTTCCTTGGATTTTCGAAGCGTGTTTCGTCTGACTCCACTTTAACAGCGGTGAACACCCTGCCTTGGTCCCGTGCTGAGATACTTGAATTGCCCCATACAGAAAACGACTCTGGAGCTCCTCAATATTGCCTTATGGCTGGCGATACCGGTATTCTGAAGCACCAAACGCTGTCAGAAAAGTCTCCAGAATCCTCAGTGTCTGTAAAAGAGGTCAAGAAGGGTGTATTTCAAATTGCCAACAAAGACTACAAGATCGAAGTTGTAGGTGGAAGCATTACTTCACTCGTTGACCTTGCCGTCGATCGTGAACTTATTCCATCTGGGGAAAAAGCCAACCAACTCGTTATCTTTGACGACAAACCTCTTTACTGGCAGGCATGGGATGTTGAAGTATATCACTTAGAGTCCCGCCAAGAGCTTCCGGCTGGGAAGACTGAGATCTTGGAAAGTGGTCCACACAAAGCAAGCTTGGTGACCGAAACCCGGATCAGTGAGAATAGCTGGGTCAAGACAATTATAAGTCTCAAAGCCAGCGTCGAGGGACAAAAGTCCTACGTGGAGATGGAGAGTGAAGTCGAGTGGAGAGAAAAGATGAAATTCCTGAAGGTGGAATTCCCAGTCGACATCCGCAATACAGAAGCATCATACGAAACTCAGTATGGCATTGTCAAGAGGCCAACTCATTACAATACCAGGTATGATTGAATATCATGTGGCCATTTAACTGATGCTGACGAAGAGTAGCTGGGACATGGCAAAATTCGAAGTCTGCTGTCATAAATGGGCGGATCTCTCGGAAAATGGCTACGGAGTTTCAATCCTCAATGACTCGAAATATGGCTTCGCCACTTGTGGCAATTTGATGCGTCTCTCGCTTCTTCGTGCTCCGAAGGCGCCGGATGCTCATGCTGACATGGGTAAGCAGAGTGGTCCTCTTAAGATGACATCTTCAACTAACGTGCCATAGGTCGCCATCATATCCGATATGCAATCTTCCCGCATGCAGGACCACTCGATGCGCGAACAGTTCGTGCAGCGTATAACTTCAACCATCCTCTGAAATTGCGCTCGCATCTTTCATCCACAACCGCAACGGCGTCATTATTGCAAGCGGTCAAACTCGAGGGCTTCCCGTCGCTTGTGCTCGACACGATCAAAAGGGGCGAGGACGATGAAGATGTATCGAAGGGTGAATTACCCACTCGCAAGGGTCGAAGTGTGATTGTCAGAATCTACGAGGCTCTTGGTGGCAAGAGCCGAGGCACTATCAAGACCACCTTGCCGGTCAAGAAAGTGTGGAAATGTAACGTGCTTGAAGACGATGGCGAAGAACTTGGTATATCCGATGGCCAGGTGCAGGTTGAATTGCGACCGTTTGAGGTGGCCACCTTCCGTCTCCAGCTTGAATGAGCAGATGTGTAACTTTGCCTCATGCTGTAGCAACAATCTGTGAGCATGGCGAGTATACTTGACTATATACGTCCAAGAAAACTTTGATTTTAACATTTTACTCAAAATTCCTTTTTTTTTATTTGTTGGTTTTATTATTCACTTAAATAAAAAAATAAAATAAAATGCAATTGTTGCAGAAATGTTCATCTTGAAGAAATTAAGAAATATCCCTTGAAGGCTGCGATCTTGATCAGTGTTCTTTTTTAACTTTGGTCTAAGCCATTGAGGATATCACCGACGACGTTGACATCTTTGCTCTGTAAGGGCGGGCTACTGCCTAGACTACGACAAGGTAGGTAATTTGGGAGTCGGCATAGTTCCGACATCGTATTGTGAGAGAAGGAGACTATGCCACAAGGAGCAGGTAGACCCTGCACCAGTGGAGATAGTCCGTTCAGCCTTCCCCCACTCGGGTCTCCAATCACTAATGCCAAGCTCCAGCCAAGACACAGACGGAAAAAATTCATTTATTTTTGACAGGGACAGGCCAAGCCGCTGGCGCAATAATTGTTCAAAATAATGTCATTTGAAAATTCAGATTTTGTATTTCTAGGAAGTTATAAAGAGAACGTTGATGCAGGGTTCATCTTTTGCGGGGTTGAAGCCTTTAAGACTATAAAGAGTCCGGAAATAGCAAGGTACTGTACACTCCGATACGGCCAGTTGAATTGAGTCCCCTCCTATCATCTACCAGGCAGGCTCGTGAGACATTTGGCCCTGGATTTATTCAGGTGAGCTGTTTGAAAGTGCAATATATACGAAGATGTCCGTCTGATATCGAAGAAAGAAAACTTATAGACTCAGAACTGTTCAGCTCCTTGTAGCTTAAGATTGTATTATAACCATCTGTACGGAGTACTCGGTGGTCAGAGGCAGCACAGACCAAGCGAGGGAGATTAGCGACTGCATAACTGTAAGTGTAACTGTAATTGAAACTGATAGTGCAGCCCTTTTCGGTCCGTTCCTCCAGCACGCGATGTGGGGATCCCATGGCGAACTTGAGCCAAATCCCAACCAGTGCTCGTGCCCTCGCTGGCGTGCCCTCTGATTTCTTGCTGGTGGAGAAAGATGGCCCTAAATCTTCCTAGAAAACATGCATTCCTTCTGGCTCCCGAGCTCTCAGCTTTGTTCCCGTCTGAGAGCTACATAGGTGTCGATTGTCGCTCATTGCCTCCATTATCTGGTACCTGCTGGAGCCCTACTGGAGCCCTGCTGCTGTTGACGGCCTCTGATTACGACAGCAATGGCCACCAATAAGCAGGATGACCACGTGAGCATTCAGGCTGAAGAGCCAATCGTTGGAAGATCTCAAGTCGTTCACGATGAGGAGGAAAGATATCTGTCGCGGCAAATCGAACAGAGACATCTGTCTATGATTGCACTGGCAGGAGCAATTGTAAGTCAGACGTTTACGCGCTAGGTTCCTTTGCCTTTGCTTGAGCAACTGTGGACCAATACGGAATTTCCAACTACAATCAACTTGGACATTGCACGTCCACCATTTCGGCCTGTATCATGTCACTAATACGCCTATTCCGCGCTTCATAGGGAACTGGACTGTTTCTAGGACTAGGATCTTCCATTCAAACCGGCGGACCTCTCGGAGCATTGCTAGGATACGCACTCGTTGGCCTCGTCGTCTGCTCAGTTCAATTCGCCTTGGGAGAAGTATCAGCCTTTCTTCCCGTGACTGGCTCCTTTATCCGCCATGCAGAATTTCTCGTCGATCCAGCGCTCGGCTTTGCAGTCGGTTGGAATGTGGTGTACGGAGCATATATGTCGGTTCCCAGCGAGATATCCGCTGCCGTGGTTCTGATTCAGTATTGGACGGATTTAGACGCGGCTATTTGGATTACGATTTTGATCGTCATCACCTTCTTCGTCGCCATCGCCTTCATCAGGGTCTATGCGGAAATTGAGTTTTTCTTTGCATTGCTCAAGATTCTTCTTGTCATTGGTGTCATCATTCTTGGACTTGTGATAGACCTCGGTGGTGTTAGCGGCCAGGACCGGATTGGCTTTCGCTACTGGAAACACCCTGGACCCTTTGTTGAATATATTGCGAGCGGCTCTTGGGGCCAGTTCCTTGGATTCTGGGCTGTCATGAGCAATGCCGTGTATTCTTTTGCTGGAGTTGAGAGTCTGGCAATGGCTGCCGCCGAAACGAAAAATCCTCGTCAGAGTATCCCAAGAGCATGCAAGCGGGTATTCGCCCGAGTTACAATTTTCTATGTTCTTGCTGTATTGATTGTGGGAATGATTGTCCCCAGCGACGATCCTCACCTCTCTGATGAATCTGGAACGGCTACACAAAGCCCTTTTGTTACTGCAGCATCTCGCGCGGGGATCAAAGCGCTGCCGTCAATCGTCAATGCGGTGGTGCTGACTTCTGCCTGGTCAGCCGGAAATCAGAGCTTGCTGGCCGGCACACGAGCGCTATATGGACTGGCTATCAAACAGCAGGCACCAAAGATCTTCCTCCGGACGACTAGCTGGGGTACCCCCTATATGTGTGTGCTTTTGCAGACGCTGTTCATGCTGCTCGCCTACATGAGCGTCTCTAATAGTGCCTTGACGGTGTTCTTCTGGCTCCTGGATCTGACAGCTGCCGGTGTTCTTATTTCATGGATTGTCATCTGCTTCAACCACATTCGTTTGCTTCAGGCATTCAAGGCTCAAAATATCTCAACTGAGCTCCTACCTTGGAGGCATTGGTGGTCCAGTAAGTTTCACAGCAATTCGCTACCCCACCGGCCTTTTTTTTTTATCCTGCACTCTCACTAACAATATAAATAGTCTATAGCTCGTGGTTTTCCTTGATAACATGCGTCATCTTCCTCTTGACTGGAGGCTTTGTAAATTTCACCCGCGGCGATTTCAGCGCTCCTTCTTTTGTTTCCTCTTATCTGTATGTCATCTTTTCCAAGCTGTGCAATAGCACAAAAAAAAAGACAAGCTAACATTGTAAACTTAGGGATATTCCCCTCGTGCTCACAGCGTTTGTCGCTTGGAAAATCTATAAACGGACCCGTCTCGTGCCCCTCACCGAGATCCCCCTCCAAGCCGCCATTGATGAGATACGGCTCAATCCCGAAGTACCCATTCCGGAGCCTACCAAGTGGCAGAAACTCAACGTCCTGTGGGGATAGACTCGGACTTGCCGTATCATTTTTGATCGATCGCAGTACTAGAGAGTTGTAGTTGTTTACACATGATACCCTTTCAACATTTTTTTTCGCTCTGACAACAACAAGCTTAACGCACCGTCAGAGTACACGTGCATTGATTTGCATAAATATGCATAGAGATTTAGATTAATCTGTAGCTGTGTCGGCATTTCAAGGAGTTGGATTCATCGCTTTATTCATATAAAAGCCTTTTTTTCGGTTCATTAAAATACAAACTATATTGCAGGATATTAATTTCTTGAGTGTGTTCGAGAGATTTGAGGCTCCATAACTCCAGCCTTACAATGTCCAAAATGCCTTAGTCAATGAAGCGGCCGCAAGGAAAATCGCTTGCGTTGTTGCTCCGCCTGCGCCCAACTCTGTCGAATATGGGCCGCATCCACTGTACCGGTTCGGTTCGCCTGCTTCGATCTTCAGAGCTTGAACCCAAGATACCGTTGTCCAAGCAGGGATACTCTCTGAACTTGAGCACTTTTCTCCTTGTCGCGTCCATTGACCGAGAGCCCTTAGAAATGACAAGGACAAAATTCGAAATGAAGTATCCAAATCCCATAACGGTATGATGCACCGACATGTAGCCGTCAATGGGAGCTCTAGCCAACAGGATCAACCAAACGATCGTACACCTTCCACCATAACCCTATATTGGCAGCAACCAAAAGATCGAGCATTTTCGATCCTTCATTCTCGATAATGAGTTTTCCTAATTTGGCCTGTTTCCCGCCGAACCCACCGCCCGCGAGCTCCTGGCCGAGAGACAGGTCCAAGCGCTCAGACTCGTCCCTGTCTGCGGGGACGAGGGAAGAAGAATCAAGATGGCGGGAAATGCTAGGGTCATAGGAGTTGCTCTTGCGGTGTCGACGGGCCGAAAACAAGGAGGAGCGTTTCTGACTTGCGTCCGACGCGGTCATAGTAGATGGGAGAAAGGATTTGGTGGGCGAGGATAAATTTGATTTCGCTGCTGCTGCACTGGGAAGGTTGAAGCGTAATTCACTGACAATCGTAGAAGAAATGGGAACGCCCGTATTGCTTGCGACGAGGTCGTGGCGACACTAGAAAGGAAAGGAGAAGTGTTAGGTTATTGAGGTAGATTCTCGAGGGTTGAGTGGCTGGAGTACGAACCTTAAGGTTTCCTCCGCTTAGGCCGGTCGAGAACCTGCACCACCCATTCCATGGGCTCAGAAACGTGTAGCTCCTGCTGAAAGAACTAGAACGATCTCTTCGGGGTTCGCGAGCGTAGTCGTGGGAAAATCGGTTCTTGTTGGACACCACGTTTTCTAAACTCCTCGAGTCTCGAGGCGCGTAGGGATCCTCGCCATAAGTTGAGGGAAGAGAGAGAGAATTGCGTTGACTATTCGATCGTACCACGCTTGCTACTTTCTGCCTCCACGGTTCGGCCTCCTCGAGCTGAAGGGTCCGGTAGAAATTATTGCCTGGCGAGTCTCCCGGGGTTGGCATATTTACTGATCCGTCTGCGGCGGCAGCTCTAGGGATTGTGCCAGAGAGTCCTCGTTCCATGCTTGGTCTTGGGGATGCGAATCTATCGTCCTGATGGGCAAATTTGTTATACCCTGTATTGGTAATTTCAATTCCAATTGACTGTCGGGTCTCATTTCCTTCCTCGATGTTGTGTGCCAGGTTTTCACGTTTCGACTGACGAGATACTGATGGCACCGTCACCCTTCCCACATTCCATTGGCTGCCTGAGCCGGGGTCTCGGCGGATGAGAGTCAAGGAAATGCCGTTCTGTGGTCGACCTGATATGCTGCGTCTGATTGGGTACCGCGGAGCGACCTCTGGAGCATTAACATTTCTGGGCGGTAAACTTGGTGGCTGTGCAGCACGCAGCTCGTCCTGAAATCCTCTCGGGTCTTTTGATAGAAGAGCATCATCTTTCCCATTTTCAGTAAATGTGCTTAGAGGACCGCCTGCGGCATGATGATTGTCTTCTGACAGGGGACGCACGGGACGGCGCTGAATCCTTGGTGGAGAATCGGACGGCAATGGCGAGCTACTGGTCTCTGACTGAGAAAGAAACGGACGCGGCCCTAGAGGTCGCCTTGTCTGATTCTCGCCATGGGGCGCCAGGGGGCTTGGTTTACTCGGTGCAGGAGAGTTGGCTGAACCGCCAACAGGCTTTCGTTTTACTGGCGATCTTTGCTGATTCTGTATCGTTCCTTGGTCTCCTGAGGAGGAAGCGCCGCAGAATTCATAATAAAGCTCGTCTAGCTCTTCCTGGAGCTCTTCCAAGGGAGTTATTGGGTCTTTTTTCTTGTCCGTTTGCTCGTAAGGTTGTGAGAGTAATTCATCTTCCTCTCGGTCAACGTGGACATAGTACAGACAACTCTGTACATCTTCTGCGGATACAACCTTTTGGCGTGGTTTCAGAGGAGTCAAAAATATGTCTGGAGGAGTTAGAAGAGTGTGGTCAGGTACGATGATTTCAAAGCGAACTCATGAAAATAGAGAAGTAGATAAATATGCAGACCGAACATGTGACAAAGAAAAACTAGACGAGATAATATCGCCATGACGGTGTCCATCATGCTTCCTTGGCACAACAAAGACAAGAAAAGTAAACGAGAAGAAAAGAACTGAAGCGTAGCATAGCGTACCTTTGCTTCCAGGCACGCGAGCGATATAGAGGATTAGCGGTTGTTGCACTGCTTGGTTTGAGTTGCCTAAATATTTTGGTGGATTTGCTGCAAGCCATGTCACAGAAGCGAGCGACCTGGCTTGCACAGTAGCTGACATTGTGAGTAAGAGCACCTCCTTGTGCCTGCTAGCAGAGCTCGGATGAGACGTTCTTGGGATATTTGCTCGCAACAAGAGATGACAAGATAAAAATGAGTTCTCAGAAATCAATGCCGAAAATTGCTAAGTTCGTAAAACCATATGAAACGCATAACGTCGAATAGCTGTTTTAGTAAGAATATTTCTTGTCAATAATACATGTCAGACCCTGAGAAGAGCTGGAAATGCAGGCATTGCAGATCAGACGTCAGGATTATAGCCGGAGCGAGAGTGCACTGCCTCCGCGAAAGCTGTGCCGACGTAAGCCATTGATCAACCATTTCTCATGACGGGACCGCGATTGATGCTTCGACCACTTCAGACAGTGATCACATATCCAAAAGACAAAACCATCATATCAAAATATAATGTCTATAGGATTTTATGCCATGATTACCGGCGAAGACAGCCAGTTGATAATGAAGCGCCGTCATTACTTGAACGGCTAGTGTGATTCTGATTCGTCGGTGGTGGTGGAGACTCAACTCCTAGCACTAACCGCAAATAGTTATGTAGAACGTGCACAAAAATAATTATGAAGGTTTGATGCCATCGCATGGCTCGGGTCTTAGCGAGTGAAATCTTGGCGGCAATAATTCATTTTGGAAGGCACCAAAGCCATTCGCTTTAGATTTTTGATCGACCGACGTGATTTCTCTTGAGGTATTCTCAGCAAACTTTGCTATTCGAGTTTTGAGTCTGTTCGGCGGCAGGGGCGATCTGCACATTATTTGAGTCGTCTTTGCATTTTTCTTTCAGATTGAGTTTATTTTCTCGTGCCTTTTTTTCGGCATCATGAGCGACAGTCTCGAGGTATGTCTTCAACTGAGTATTCTTTGGATGGCAAGAGGGGCTAAATAGAGGTTTTTGCTACAGGAACGGCTGAAGAGCCATGCAAAGGCCTTTGACGGTCTACTTTCTTTGATTCCCGCAAAATATTACTATGGGGACGACAACAGTGTTAGTTGCATCCGCAGCACCCTCGAGGCCATAGATTTCCCTTGCATGATAGCGCTCCTGATTCTGGTAGTGTTTCATTACTGACTTTTTATGATATGGACACAGGATCAATGGCGGAAGAAGAAACAAACCAAGGACGAGGCCCAGAAAGCCAAGCGAGCAAAACTCGATCCTGACTCCGCCAAAAGCGCCAAGGACATTATGGATGAAAACGCACGAAAGCGAAAGCGGGAAGAGGAAGGCGGGGATGTCTTGGATGGTTTCGACGATGTTGAAGGAATTGAGCGCGAACAGCCCAAAGAGGGCTTGAAGAAGGGGAACAAGGGGGCAAAGAAACAGAAAAAAGATGCCAACTCCGAGTCTCACGAAGATGCAACACAGACAGAGGAACAACAGACATCGGACCCCACAGAGGAGAAAACTAACAAAGCTCTGAAGCGGAAGGAGAAGAAGGAGCGAAAGAAGTCGCGCGCTCAAGCCCAAACAGAGAAACAGGAGGCCAAAAAGGCCCGGAAAGAGGAAGAAAAATCTGTGCCGGAAAATGGAGATGACAAAGATGAAGTTGTCAACCACGAAGATGCAGAGGAACCTCATGATGACGATTCTGTTGCCGATATGGAGAGGATTGATATAGATGGACTAGCCGGCGAAGGGCAGACTCAGTCCACTGCTTCGTCTTCGCCAGCACCCGGTTCTCACGAATTTGACCAGTCGGTGCCGGGATCAACCGCATCCTCGACCTCGTCTGTTGTTCCGTCTACCGACAAGGATGAGCAGAGCAAGAGTGCGGCTGGAGAAAAGCAGGCAAAGCCAAAGGTCGCTCCCGAAGAGCTTAAATCACGACTACAGGCCCGGATTGACGCATTGCGCGCTGCTCGAAAGGCGGATGGAATCAATGGCGCTCCAGCAAAAAATCGTCAGGAATTGATGGAGGCAAGGCGGCGCAAGGAGGAGCAACGAAGGACTCATAAAAAAGAACTTCGCCAAAAGGCCAAAGAGGCAGAGCAATTGGCTAGAGAGGAAACACTCTCGCGCCTAAACTCGCCGACTACCGCGTCCAATGCAGGCAGTTTTGGAGCTGCAGACGATTCACAGGATCAGAATTTCTCATTTGGACGTATCGCGTTTGGCGAGGGACAACAGTTGGACCCAAGTGGATCTGGTATCGTGGACATTCGCAAGCGCAGGGGCCCGCAAGACCCGTACACTGCTCTGAAGGCAGCCCAGAGCAAGCAGGCTCGGGTGAACGGCTACGACGAAGATAAGCGTGCGGACATTGAAGAAAAGGACCTTTGGCTCAATGCGAAGAAGCGTGCTCATGGCGAGAAAATTCGAGACGACACTGCCTTACTTAAAAAGACTCTAAAGCGCAAGGAACAAGCCAAGAAGAAGAGTGAAAAGGCCTGGAATGAGCGCTTAGAAGGAGTCGAGAAGGGCAAGGAAATGCGGCAACGAAAGAGAGAAGAGAATTTACGCAAGAGGAAGGAAGAAAAGGGTAGCAAGGGAAAGGGAAAGAAGGCCGGCAAACCAGGGAAAAAGGTGAAGCGGCCTGGCTTTGAGGGAAGCTTCAAGGCTAAGTCAAGAGCTTGAACTATCCATTTCACCGATGGCATAACTTTTGTTAGGCATGGCGCTAAAAGTTTGGGGCATGGTTGCTTAATGCATTGAGACTTGCTTTGGGATTTCTTTCGCTGAATAACTTGCTTAATGCTAAAAGGAGTTTGCAGGGGCGATATATGAACATTGAAAATTGCCCTGTTTCCTGTTTCGAAGGCCTCCAGTTTATCTATATGGAGCATCCGCTCTCGCTACAGCAGCTAATTCGGGTTCCCATTTATCTCCATTTGCCAGCAATTTCTCCTTGTTGTAGAGAAGCTCTTCACGAGTCTCAGTCGCGTATTCGGCGTTTGGTGCTGAATAGTCATTAGCAAAAAAAAAAGTCATCACTGTTTTTAATTAGACGGAAAAGCCGCACATTCAACGATAGCGTCCACTGGACAACTTTCCTGGCAGTATCCGCAGTAGATACACTTGGTCATGTCAATGTCGTATCGGGTTGTTCGTCTACTGCCATCCTCTCTCTCCTCGGCTTCGATAGTGATAGCTTGCGCCGGGCAGATTGCTTCACACAACTTGCAGGCAATGCATCGCTCTTCACCGGTTGGATATCTTCGCAGCGCATGTTCGCCTCTGAAACGTGGTGAAATTGGCCCCTTCTCAAATGGATAGTAGATGGTGTAGCTATACTAAAATTAGAAATTCTGATAATATGAATTAACAATAACAACACCCGGCTGACTTACGGCGGCCTAAAAAATTGCTCCAACACGACATACATGCCTCTCAGCATCTCTGTCATAAGAAAATATGTGCCAGCTTTGTCTAGAGAGCTCTCTTTGCTTTGGTCCCATCGTTGTTTTGGCGCTAATCGGAACCCTGCTGGCGGAGGACCAGATGGGGTGGCACCACGCAATACGCTTGATGAGAAGAATGCAATCGGAGAAAGCCTGCTTGTTGAAATTGGAAATTTTGAAAACGTTGTAGATGACGGACGAAGCCGTGCTTCTAACAATGTTAAGGGTCTGCCAGATGCCATCGTTATCGAGGTGGCCCGTGGCTAGTGAGATGTGGGGAAAGCGATGGTTGAGACCGGTGATGTCGAGTAGGCCCAATAATGTAGATTCTCGATCATTTGATTGGCTCGAGAGATACAACGCCGACGAGCTTGTTTATCACGTGACCGACTATTCCTGGCGAATCTTCCCCGAGCCATCAGCATCATCGATTCTGCCCGCGGTAATTCTTGCATTCGTCAATTTGTCGTTCTTTTCCTCGAAACAATTCCTTAAAACCTTCATCATGTTCAGATCAGCTGTTCTACGGTCCGTTCGTGGCGTCTCGAAGCTTGCTGTTCGCAGCCAAAGCACTTTTGTCCGTCCCGTTTTCCAGGCCCCATCCGCCCTGTCTACCCGTTTCACTCCAGCTGTTTCATTCCAAGCTGTGCGATGCTATTCGGCACCAGCTGGTCTAGCAAAGGACGAAGTCGAGGGAAGAATTGTTGATCTGCTGAAAAACTTTGACAAGGTTTGTGCTACAGACTGAATTTGAGAAAGCAATTTCATTTCTAACCTCCGACTCAGGTCAAGGATGCATCGAAGGTACAATGACCTTTTGCCGGCTTTTTTCCACGATCGGAAACGAATTGACATTCCTAGATTACACCCACTTCTCACTTCGCAAACGATCTTGGGTTGGATAGCTTAGACACTGTGGAGGTTGTTATGGCAATTGAGGAGGTTTGTCGAAGCCGTCAAGCTTGTTTTTGACGGTGTATCTAATCGAGAATTCAACAGGAATTCAGCATTGAAATTCCCGACAAGGAGGCCGATGCCATCCACAGCAGTACGTTATGATTCCCCTCTTACCTTCCATCAATCAAGCTGCTGACATCGTTCAAGTTGATAATGCTGTTGGATATATCTTGTCTCAGCCGGACGGTAATTTTCTTACATCCATTTGTGCAGGATATCCACCAGCTAATCCTGATATAGCTCACTAAAATATATAATTTTCGGATAGCAAAGAGGTTAAGGGAGAATTTTTCTGGGTGCAAGCAGCGAATGAATGGCTATTTCCTGGGAATGGGACCATGTACATTTTTTATTTTGCTGCAGAAATCATTTGAGGAGTTCTGCAATCACTATCGTCATCGCATATTAAAACATTCTCTAAGATCACGCTGCTTATGTGCCTCGTGAGAATACAACGCTTGATTGCCTTAAGCCTTTGAGCACTTGTCCTTCTCTTGTCCTTCTCTTGTCCTTCTCTTGTCCTTTAATGAGCTCCCTTGCTCAGCGACCAATGAAATGCGGCGGCTCAAGCTTAGCGAAGTAGGCGATCTGTAGACTACCCTCGTAATGTCGCATATTCCAACCCCCGACCCCATGGGAAATCTCCCAGCAGGGTAATTTAGGAGCTTCAACTTGGTATAAACGGTTAACAACTACAGTGCTGTGATTTGCATTCTGAGGGAGATCACCTTGACTCGGCTTCGCCAAGATTTGGAAGCCAATACGACAACGGCAGTCTGCAGCGGTCGAAGTGTAGCTTTCCTGGCAGCTCCCGCGCGGCCTCGCTAGCGATTCAGCAACGAATACAGGGCCAGATTCCGCATGGCTTCAACTGGGTCAGGATTGACCCGCCGAAGGGGCGGTGGAGCTGCCGCAGCCACAGCAGAAAATGAAGAGCTCTCTGGCAGTAGGGTCGGCTCTCCTGCACCCAAAGGTGGCGCGTACGATGACCGGACTCCGGAGACGGCCTACGACAGTGGGGAGAATGGACACAAGATTGCCTACGACCCTCGGGACATTAATGAGAACGTGGAGAGGAGCAAGCAGCCAAAGCTCACTTTAATGGAAGAGATTCTATTACTCGGTCTGAAAGATAAGCAGGTGGGTAAAAGTTAAATGGAACTTCACTCCTGAAAATTGTTCTGACGTGTCTCTGGGATTAAGGGTTATCTTTCGTTCTGGAATGACAACATCTCATATGCGCTGCGAGGATGCATCGTAATCGAGCTGGCCTTCCGAGGCCGAATAAGCATGCAGAAAGACTCGTCTCGGCGACGCTTCCCGTTGGCAGATCGACTCATCGAGGTGATTGACGATAGTTTAACAGGCGAGGTCCTGCTAGATGAGGCATTGAAGATGATGAAGTCGAGCGAGCCCATGAGTGTGAGCTCGTGGGTTGATCTTATGAGCGGTGCGTGTGCCAATCAATTTGATAAAATGTTGAGACGAGGAGCTAACAGCGGCGTTCCGAGGATGCAGGTGAAACGTGGAATCTGATGAAGATCGGCTACCAATTGAAACAAGTCCGTGAGAGGCTTGCCAAGGGTCTTGTGGATAAGGGGATACTACGAACCGAGAAACGGAATTTCCTTCTATTCGACATGGCCACACATCCTGTAGCTGATGGCGGCGCGAAGGACGACATCCGACGGCGAGTGAGGAACATGTTGACAAGCCGGACAGTGGTGATACCCGGTACTCAATTATTCCCTGAGGAAATGGAATTTAGATACCTCAGGACGATTGCCATGGTGTGCGCAGCGTATGCGGCCAATGTACTCGAAAACGCTCTGGCAACTCTTAGTCACGAGGCACGAGAACGTGCTTTTGCGCAGGTGGACGAACTGCTGGCTGAATTTTCCCAATGGCCCTTTGGCAAGAAAACAGGCGTAACGGCAGGTATCGGGGCAAATCTTGGACAAGCCGTTGCGGATGAAGTTAACAACGCTAAGGATCGTGAACTTCAGCTAGAGGTACGTTGCTTTTTAAAGACCATCCATTTTTCAGGAGCTTCGTTTGGCGCGGACACTTACTTCGGAGTTAGGTTGTGGCAGCTTGTCTGAGTGTCTTTACCAGGCTCGACTCCCTCTTGTAAGAGACGATATCACCTTTGCAAAACGATTACGATTCCTCAATCTTGATCTTGGCGGGAGACCGAAATAACTGGAATTACCCTCGTGAGAAGAGAGCTTCAGCCATGGGCTCATGGGTTTGCGTTGCAATAACGCGACAATGGGTCCCGATCCGCTGAACGTCATACTATAAAAGCAATACATTTCTTTTTCGGACGTTTCTTGACGGATTTCTGCTTCATCCACAACACGGAGCGCCGGCCGTTCGTTTTGTGTTGTTCTATTAAGTTATACCGAAGATCAATATCTGATGTACACACATGGGAAAAGTCAATGAGATGGTCCGCTTACTTCTGGTAAGTAGACCAAAATCAGATATGTAATAGGCGACAATGCGAAGAGGCCCAGACCTATCTTATCATGCATTAAAACTTATCCCTTATGGCTCTCTCCATTTCACTTTTACTTCTTTCTCCTTGAATGAGCTTGCTTTATTGTTTCCAATCAACGCCTTATCTCGATTCTTCCAATTTGAAAGGCACTGGTCTTTTCTCTACCTATTTGTTCTCATCCATTTTCTTATTTTTCTTTTCTGATACTCACTTCTCTCTTAATAAATTATGACACCATTTTCCATTTCATAACTTCCATCACAATGGTTATCATTTTGCACTGGCTTAACGTGGCGCTTAACGGTATGCGACTTTCAGCCTTTCAAGTCTTGGTTCAAATTGTCTGTTTATGTTGGAAACCACGGGGGTTATCATCATGCGGAGGAAGGCATAGAACAATACAAAGCAGGAAGAAGGCGTAGCTTTACGAGGATCATGGATTCAAGATTTGCGACGCCGAAAATTGGAACACTCTGCCTTCTGGAACTGGCTAAAGCTTGTGACCGTATCCACTTTGTCTTGACTGTCTCCAATTGTCTTCAGGTGATGATCTGGATGCAGCCAATCTAAGACAGATTGGTTGATAATAAATTTGGCGGGTTTCAGCATTAAAGAAGTTGAGAATTGGAGGGGTGGAGAAACATCTCCCAGGGTCGGTCAGGATTGATCCGGAAGAGTGCTACGCGCCGTATGCGGATTCAAGTCAAAAGGACGATGTTATCATTAAATTGACACTTTAAAGCTAGTGAATTCTTTCTATTATTCGACTCTTTCACCGCACCTCAGTTACATCATAATTGAAACCCTTTGTTGTATGTGTAATGCAGCGTCAAAGCATTGCATAACAGCCACGCGTACAGGGAAAAAGAATTGGGATATTCCGCATTGGTGCAACGCAGTTGTTACTTTTCTGGGCTATCTCTTCCTTCCCACGTATGGTTGAAAGAGTCTAGACTTACGATGCAAGTCTTCCATTGGTCGGAGCCGGCTCCAATTTGCAGCAAAGCGGGGGGCGAAGCTTACCCCGTATTCTGGGCTCAATACCTACCTTAGGTACCTACCGTAGGGAACATTCTCCTCGGCCTTCAGTACCATGGGGATAAAAGATCGCTTCAGTAATACGCATTTCTAGCATGAATTCTGTCAGCAGGTGCAGAGAGATGGACGCAGTCTGGCTTCCATTATTTGGCCTACTCTATCATTTGCGTGCACCGGATCGCGGCGATGCTTTAGGTTTCCTGTACCAACTAATGGTCCCGTAAACCTTTTTTCCGTTGGACAAAAGCTGTCGTCTAGTCATCCTACGCTCCCCAATTTGCGAGCCGACGTGATGCAATAATATACTTTCCGGGCATCGCGCGCCCCGGCGTGGCAAAATGGCGTTTGGCAGGGTTAGACGAGATCTGAACGAGATTCGCGAGCCGTCAACGAAACTAGCCAGAAACCCCACACTTACTGGATCTGCAGACCAATGAGAGAAGAAAATTGTGAATCATAGACATCAATTGAATGGTCTAAGGCGCGGGATACAAGAAGGAGGAGGGCGGGTATGCTTCCGTCACCAGTGAACTAAGCTATCTAGCTAGACCACTTGCGTTGCATACTTCCGGAGCAGACGGATGGGCTAAGAGGATGGAAGCATCTCCGGGGGCCTTGAGTGTTACACGTATCAATATATGTGGATACGTTACCGCATGATCGCCGGGGTAATTAGTTTGCGATAGGTATCACAGTAATAAGAATCATATGGTCTCGAATAGATCTGAATAACATGGCTGAGGAGGCTGGACACGGTCCATGACAGTGTGGCTTGAAGCTTCGCAGATCTCGAAGCCTAAGCCACGGGATCGCTTGAGCTGACGAGCTGACGATGTCTTTCTCTATGGCATCCGTCTTGCTCGTAATTGGATTGAGGTGTTACCCGCAACGGAGAGTAAAATGATTCCACGTTGCTTTAAAATCATGCGTTTGCAACTGATTCAGTGGCATCTATATGTGAACCGTACGGCAGAAACAAATTGAGCTACGTCACCCCACTCGGGATTCGAGAAACCTCGATATGTCGCTCCAATCTGGAATGGTGGTTGCCCACCAGCATGGCTTCTAAGGAATATAACAATTATTCTCTTTCTTTTCTCTGATACTCAGCTTGAAGGCAGGTTTTCGAGGCGTGCAGTAAGCCTTAGGAGTAATGCAGTAGACATTAATCAGATGCATTCCCTTCTGAATGCGGGAGTTCCTATCATAAAGGAGCTGATGACCAAAGTAGCTGAACGTTCCTGTCTCATTGTGTTTGCATCGGATATTCTACCGCAGTCCACAGCCCCTGATTCACTAGCCGGACATTTTCATTCACTGTCAACCAAACGTTTAATACCAAGTCAATTACTACCCATCTGTACCAGAAGGGACGGTGGCAGAGTGGTAACAGCTCTGTCAACGTTCTGGAATTTCACGAGGTGAGTTCGAGTCGGGGTGTAGCCACAATCGCAGCTGGGAATTTATTTCCAACTGCCTGAGGGGCGCCCCTGGATGAGGCCGCACCGGGAAAGGGGTAGAGATGTAGGATGCCTCAACCGTTCTTCGAATGAGAAGACGGGGCATCCGAACTCTTTTGTCGCTCACGTTATTCTTATTATTATATTTTTATTTTTTTTTTGCTCGCACGTTGGAAGGATATGATCTTCACAATAATAGTGATGAGCCATTCCCTCATGTTGAAGCTGCTCTTAAAAAAGCACCCCGGTCCAAGGGTACTCGTATACAAACCGACTAAATCTACTAGATCGGTTCGATTCACTCGCACCGCTTATACAATGTGATGAACTGGTAAGATTTTCTCAGTATACTTAGTTTTCATGGCCACCTCAGAACCACTCTAGTCTTGTGATGTTCGGCAGGATGGCATAGGAGAAGAGCTGGCCAGGAAACTGGGCTCTGGTGTCGCTGCAGACTATCGATCCATTCGACGGCCTCGTCTTCATTCTCACTGACCGCTCAAACCAGGACTCTTTTCTGTTCATCCTCGAGGGTGAAAGGCGCTGGATTCGCATAGTATTCCTGTAAAAGTTGACCTATCTTGAGGCCTTGCACTTTATTGGCATGTGGTTGTTTTTGACAGGAATCCCGTTAGCAGGTTCAGGTGCCCTTGATGGGGCCTGAATAATTCCAGATGGGCGTAAACTTCGCATTGGAAGGCAGAGTACAGGCTCGAGGAAGATCTCGTCAAATAATGCGAGGTTTTAATCCTCTATTCTTGTTACAGCGGCCCACTACAGCCGACAAGACACCGGAGCTCGCCCGAAGTGGCCACGCGGACGAGAAGCAATCCTGCTAAAACATCCGTCCATTTGGCATTTGCTCCTTGCGACTGAGCCTAGGAAAGTTAGACCTATTCTAAGATGTATCCAGGCTAAGATGCGTACCAATGCCGAGGCCTTAGGGATGAATCCGTCACTTCCGATCGACCACAGGGTGTCTCGAATCCAATCTTGCTGTGACAGAGATAATTCCGATGCTTTGTAGCAGCAGCATAACGGCCAAACTACCAGTAAGCCACTTATCAAGGGCTTCATTGGTCTGTTGTCATAATCCTGGGTTTGGGCGGCGGTTCTATGAAGGACTCCAGGGACTGCGGCACGTATGCTTCGTGTTGCCTGGTGAATGATGCCATAGAGAATTGAGTATTCCTTGGACTTTTCAAAGCTTCCATTTGAATAGACATATCTCCCGGTCTCTACAAGCAAGTCGGAGGTGATTATTTGTAAACAGTGGTAGTCGTTCACCCGTGCCAATAGAAGATGCTTAGGCAAGAGTCAGTTCTCTGTCGGAATAATTGCAATGGGATCTTACGTTTCCCAATATATCATCAATATGCATCTCGGCAATGTCAAAATTCAGGCTCTGACAGATTTTTGGAAACAAGTTGAGGTTCCTTTGGATGTGTTTGATAGAGGCTCGAAGCTTTTGCACGTCTAATTTTCGCGGAGTCTTCACCTCTTGACACAAGTTTTCGAGATCCTCTGCCACCTGACGCAGACGAAGCATTGCGATGTCTAAGATTACAAAGGCTTTTGCGATATCTCCCATGTCGTGGCTTGCAAGTGCCTGAAACGGGTCACCTTCAGAATTAGCAATCTCAATTGCAAGCTGTACACTTTGAACTTGATCATCTCCTTGATATGAAGGTAGCTGGGATAAGATATTGAGAAGCCCTCCGAGGTGAATTTGCCATGTGTGGTCCTCTGAATCAATATTGACAATCATCTATACCCGTGATCAACATTTGCAGTTGCAGACGACAAATCAGAGCATACTTCATATAATGTAAAGAGAAATGCAGCGATTCCCAAGGTAGGTGAGTATGGGGATGAGGACATTGTCACTCTCAGATCTCGAGTTGCAGCTCCATACTTGGCAAGGAGGGCTCTTCGTTGTCCCGTGGACTGCTCGCGTCGGCCTAGCCATTGAAGGCACTCTTGAATCACATTTACGGTAGATAGTGCTTGATCACCTGAAATTTGCACCCTCGTCAGGGGGCTAATTAAGTGCTGGCATTCCGACTCGCTGGTTCCCATAAGCAATTCTTCCAGAAATGAAACGGCAGTTGTGGATGCCTTGATCAGGCCTGATCTGTCATAGACTTTGCGTGTGCCTTCTAGTGAATTAGGGGAAAACGTATTTAATTCTGTTGCGTTTATCGTCGAATTTTGAAACACTGCAGTCGGGTCCGTCTGTCTTGCTCCATATCCAAGACAAGCTCTGCCTGATTTCGTACAACGTCGACAAGCGGGGCGAGTCAGGTCACATTGAATTTTCCGCAGCTTGCAGGTCGTGCAACTCCTACTTGCATGACCAGGATTAACCATCATGACAAGTATTGCTCAGCGAGACCTATCGGAGTAACAATTCTGAGCAAATCCGGGTGAGATGTCACCGTTGAAGCTGGTCAATGGTCACGGCGCAAACGGGGCTCGCGCTAAATTTCTCGCAAGGACGGGCGCTATTCCTATTAGTGTTTTCCTATCTAACCGACTCTACCAAAACATGCATTGTTCAGTAATAATTCTTGATATCCTCTATTGGTTTATCAATTAGAATGAAATTTGATATCATGGCTGCTGATGCATCCATGTTTGAGTTCTGCTATTACAAAAATTTCTGATCGGTAATCATTCGTGGGCCGGTATTACTACGAAAATACTGTAATCCGGGAGAGAGTTCCAAAAGCCCCATTTTTCGATGAATTCTTTGCGCTAAAATCCTCGCAAAACATCTCCTTCAGGCAGGATTCAATGTAGATGACTTACTTTCCATGAGCCTCCTGCCCTTGGATATGTTGGACCCTGGTAAATCCTTGCAAGCGACGGACAGATGATTTCGAACCGCAACAATGATAGTCATATCTATCAATTTCTCTGTCTATATAAATGGGCCTGGCAATCCATCTGTAGCGTATCGTTCTAGTTCTCAAAAAAACAGAACCCAGTCTGCAGCATCACGAACTGCTCTGAGCCGAGATATTGCTACCCTCTATCTTGATTAAACATGTCCATGCAACCAATTAAAGTCTGGGGTCACTGGGGTGGCCCCAACCCATGGTCAGTTATAATGAGTTTCTGATCGAGCCATCCGTGGCATTGACCTGGGTATTAATAAACGAAACAGGAAAATCTGCATGTTACTCGAGGAGCTTGGAGTCACCTACAACCTCGAGATGGTCGAGTTCCAAGATGTCAAGAAGCCTGACTATCTCAAGGTGAACCCTAACGGCCGTCTCCCTGCTATTGAAGATCCGAACACTGGTATTATTCTTTGGGAGGTAAGCTAGGTATCTATCTTTATTTTCCGTGGCTGATCCACCGAAGCGAAGGAGCTAAAAGTCGATTGCCCTTTAGACCGCAGCCATCATACTCTACCTCATTGAACAATATGACGGAAAGGGCAGCCTTTCCTACGAAAGAAGCCCCGAAAAGCACCTGTGTCATCAATGGCTGGCGTTTCAGGTGTCTGGTAAGTAATAATTCTTCCTGCTCGATGTCAACCATGAAGCTGAGCATGGGAACAGGCCAAGGCCCCTACTTTGGCCAGGCAACTTATTTTGCCCGTTTCCACCCTGAAAACCTCCCATCTGCCATTGAGCGATATGTGAAAGAGATTCTGCGAGTGATTGGGGTTCTGGAGGAAGGGCTTGCACGCAATGGCACCGGATGGCTCGTCGGGGACAAATGTACCTATGCCGATCTGTCTTTTGTCACTTGGGCTGTCATCGGTGAAGGCTTGCTGCACGAAATTGGTCAAGCAGATAGGTTGGAAGAAAAATTCCCCAGGTATACGGCTTGGCTCAAGGCACTGAAAGGGAGAGAGAAGGTGGCTAAGTGCCTGGAGGTAATTGCAAAAGGCCGGGCTGCACATGGATTGAAGTGAGGGTATTTTGATGCTATGCAGGCAATCAAAGCCAGAGCTGTTTAGCACTCGTTAGTTGAATATAGAGTTATGAATCATAGCTAAGGGACAGCTAATGGACGATGGGTAGTGACGCGAAAGCAGTAAATAGATAACCGAAGTGCCACCCCACAATAGGGAGGTGCTTAGCTGAATTCATGGCTGTTTTGGCCCTTCGTAGTCCTTTCGACCTGTACTGAGTATAACGCTTCATTGTGATTATATTTACCCCGAAGCCCTCCAAGAACCTTTCCGCTTGTTAGCCGGGCAGTGGTACCGTGGGTTGACGATGACCTTGGTGGCCTTTTTCCCTGAAACCAATGACCTCGGCAAGCACAGGTCGGAGGAACTTCCTTCCGCTGCCCCGTCTCTTTAGCTCCGCTCCTCTTGTTATGAAGAGTGTCACCCCTGACCTCATCCTAATCGGCTTTATGTTTGACCGTAATCGAAGGTTCTGTAGGAAGACCCCGAAGGTCGGGATCGACGTCGATTGATCAAGTGAGCGTAGAAAGGGTTTAGCCCGGTCCTCGGCAATGCTGTCGGCATCTGGTTGTCTGACGTGCAGATGATGGGAGCAAAGGTCGAGGATGGTTTGGAACCCAGGAGAAACGTATTTTGGTATCGACAATTCCAAATTCCATTTCTAAAATTCCGCTATAGATGTGTGAAGAATAGTATGGTTCCATCTCCTTTACTAAGCACTGCGACACATATCTCGTACTGCGTGGTTACTTTTACTGAAAGTGCTAGCATTAACTGTGGCTAGGCACTGAATCCACATTATTTCGTTGCACCTACAGCCATACCCTAAGGCCATTGACGCAGCAAATCTCACAAGATGAATATTGTTCACATTGGATTTGGAAAATGACTACGACGTCATGATGAGTGAGAGATCCGATTATTTCTTCGGGGTTGATATGATTGCAACGTATTCACGGATCAGTCGGGCGGTATTGGCTGGTCATTTGATTGTCTGTGAACCATGGATCAAAGGTGCACCAAATACAATTCGAAGCTGGATTCAATAATTGAGGTACGTATGAATGTGCTTACGGAGAGTTTATGGGGGGCAACGGGCATCGTTAAGATCGCCATTCGAACGGTCAAGTTTCGATCGATGTGTCTCGGCGGCGCGGATCGACTGAGATTGGCGAGTTGCGTCAATCTGGCGCTAATTCCTCACTAACTGCGAGCTTTTCTTTGCTCGGATTAGCGAGTATTAAGAGGCTAATCTGTTTGGGGCCAGCCCGCAAAGCTAGCCATATCAGGACGTGCGGTTGGATTCATAAGCCGAATTGCTTTACCAAAGTGCCCATAGCATATGAACGAAGGTCGATATCAATTTTTGGCCCTGACACGGGATATTGAATTGACCATTGGCACATGAGTATTGTTTCTTTTCTGCCTTGTGTTTCCTCTTTCCCACCTTCCTTCCACTATTTCTGTGTTCTGATCAAAAAGGGCAGAGGGTGGACTCAATCAGGAATCGGGGAGGTCAGCTTACTTGGGCTAACTAATTAGCAACAACCTTTCCCGCCAATCTTGGACCCTTAGCGGGTCTGACAGTAACTCGAGACCTTTCCCCCGCCCACTAAAGATTCGTGCGCTATGTCATGGGTTCCGTTCCTTCTCTGCCATCGAAAAGAACGGTCCAATGTTTTGTGATGGCACTCGTACCATAAGTGTTCTTACTCTTTATTTCACGGTACGATCATGACGAATGGCTCAGAAATAGAAGAAGAAAATTGTCCGAAATAGGCATCAAAGGGGGTAAGCTACGAGCAAACAATGTCCCATCTACGGTTACCTCGGCTCAATCTTTTCTTTTTTTTTTTCTTTCCAATCAATTCTCCAATCATTCTTGTGCTGCGGCTATCCTACGGCTCCGGCCTTTTTTCCGGCAGCCTCCAAAGTTGGGCTTACCAGAATGACGGGATAACACAAGTTGAACGCAACTTACCTACGTCTCGGAGTCTGTACGGTTGTGCCCTGGGCCGGCCAGGGAACGAATAGGAAACAGGCCATGTCGAGCGCAACCGGTGAACCCTGGCCCTCTTTGATATTATTGGAGCGGCCTTGGAGCGCCCCTTTTGGTATCGGTACCTTGAAGTCCCCTCTGCCTTTCTGTTGTGTGTCTGCAGGCAGTGCGTGGCCCCCCTCCATCTGCCGTCTTCTCAAGCTAAGCTGGGTGGACTTTTGTGCTCCCCCCTTCTCCTCGGCCACGATGGCCCTCTGCGACAATGACACAGGCCATGTTAAGGCTCATGCTAAATGCGCATGCTGATGGTTTTTCCACAACATCTTCATGCTTGGGCCCTCATGTGCGTTAGCCTCACAGCCACCCTCCTCCTCCTCATTTCCCACCTCCACTTCCCGACGACCCCGTGCTCCCACAGACACAGTTACCTTTTCCTTTATCAATCCCTCCTCCCATCCCATCTCATCCCCTCCCGCATCCTGGGAAAGTCCAATCTGCCACAGCCTGGCCCTTCTCTTTCTGAAATCGACAAATCAGCAAAATACCATTTCTGCGTTCTTTTGCGGTTTTAAATATTCTGGGTGCATCTGGTTTGGTTATCTAAAGGGTTTACGATTTGCAACCAACGGATTTCTCGCCTCAGCTATTGCAAGGAGCAAGCAGATCTCATTTGCATTCATCGTTCTTCTATCAGTGGTACCTCGAGTACTGTACCGTGTTCCAGTTACCGAGAACGCGCAGTTGATCGGGTGGCGCATGCCACGGGCGGACCAAGTTTAGCCGTCGATTGCGGTCGCACCTTTTCTCTTTCTTTGCCTTCGTTCTTTTTTGCTTTCAACCATCCGGCTAAACTTAGCTGGAAACTCTTTTCCTTTTAGCAGGCGGCCGCTTTTCCTACTTCTACCAGCTGCCCCCCCTTCTGCCCCCCCTTCTGCCCCATCGAACCGCATCGCTTCTGAGAGTCCGATTCAGATCGATCCGACCTCCACCTTTGGCCCCGTCGAGCTTGGCATCGATCGAGTCTCTGTCAAATCGATTTCTAACTTTCCCATACTCACCCATCTCGACACAAATTTCCCAACTTTACGGAAAAAACCATTGCAGTTTCGCGCATTATTACGAACGTTTCTGCTTGCGTGGTTTTAATCTGGGCGATCGCTGACCCTTCTATTTGAACTCGGTCGCTGGTCGTCTTCACTGCTACCTTGCTGCTTCCTCTCCACTCGCCCTCGGCCTACGCCTACGGAGTACTTCAAAGCTCGCAACACTCTCAACCCACCGACTGGCACTCGCCCTCTCCCGCCACACAGAGTATCGTAATTACCTCTACTTCACACAAAGTTTCTCTACTCGTGTATTTGGATCTTTCGATCAGAACACTTGGTTAATCGGTTCATTCCGTTCCTGTTTTATTTATTTATTTTCTTTTTCCGTTGCGAAAGGTTTCAGATTCAACCTTTTCTGCCAGGAGCTGTTTGCCGCTATTATTTCTTCGAGCGACAAATTGCTGTGTGCCTCACGTTATATGTGTGATAGGTGCACCTCGGCATACTTTTACGTTTCGTGCTATATGCGAGCGCGACCATCAATTTATCTTTCTCATTTGATGTGTTTTCGTTCTTGAGATCTTCCCATCTCTGCCGCGAGCAAGTAAAATTGTTTTCTCGTATCATCGCTTATTATGCCTCCAATACGCACTACGCCGGCTGCAAAGGCCGTCAAGACCGAGAGAACTCATGAAGAGAATCAAGAGAGGTAGGAAAATATTCCCCTTCTTCCTCTCCCGAGAGACCACGCATGCTGCAATTTTCATCTCCAATTCGTCGAGCTGAATATACGTGTACTGTTTGCTAATCCCCCCATCTCAGGGCTTATATTGCCGCTTCTCGACGTAGCGACCGAAGCCTTGAGGCTCGTGTTGAGTCTGCCCGCCGTGCTTCCGAAATACACAAGCGACGAACCGGTCGTTCGCTGCGTGTCACCGAACAGGATGTGGTCAACGAAGAAATGTATGAGGAAGAAGACGACGGGTTTCCG
The DNA here is from genome assembly GCF_001619985.1 of Xylona heveae TC161. Classification (NCBI taxonomy): domain Eukaryota; kingdom Fungi; phylum Ascomycota; class Xylonomycetes; order Xylonales; family Xylonaceae; genus Xylona; species Xylona heveae. Next base: position 88,700 of record NW_017264193.1, on the reverse strand, counting down.
TCTCAATATCGGCGCTTGACTGCGCATTTGCAGACAAGCTCCACCGATTTCAATCGTCGCCTGGCTGCCTATCTCACCAACCACGTTGCGATGAGGACAGCTCTTGAGCAAGCCGTCAGCCAGTCCTATGCGCAGCACTATCCCAAGGCTCCAAATTTTCCGCATAATAATCAACCCACGTATCCCTCTCCGATGATGTACCCTCCGTACTGGCAAGGTTTCAATCCCTCATACCAACCAGCGCCTCCTAATCCAGCTGTACCAGTCGCTGGATACCCCCATCAACAGCCTGCAGGTCGCTCCAGCTCTATTGCCAACCCACAATCAGCAGCGGCATCTCATCCTCCGACACCTGTGCTTGATCCGTCGGACAGCCGTCGTATGTCTATGCCCGCGCAGTTTACTTCTTCCGCGGCGACAACGCCCCGGCCTGTTCCCACCCAAGTACCCACTCCAGCTTCGATTCAGTCGCCCAAGTCGGAGCCTCAGCACACACCGTCCCAGCACCCGATGTTACCGCAGTACGGTGTTCCATATCCTTTTGGGAATGTTGATGCGGCCAACGACTATGGCCCGTTTACCCCAACTTTGCCTGCAGAGTCTCAGTTTATGCTCGGCCCTGCCTTTGGTCCAGCTGATCCGTACTCGGCCATGCTTATGGGTGGGTCTGCCTATATGCAGCAACCCTCTTACGGCTTCCCACCGCCGGTAGGCACCAACATGAAGGCACACTCCGAGAATGTTACTGCAACGCTCGCACCCAGCGATCTCACTCTGTCATCGGCATCCGACCAAGCGCAACTATCTGATTCATCCAACACAGAATCTTTGCCTACACCACTTCACCTCGGATTGGACACTAGTGGCGGCGATTTTTCCGTGCCCTCCAAAGCTCCGCCGACTTTGGGCGGTGAGCAAGTAAGCATGGGCTCGGGTACGCCAGGCATTGAAAAGGAATGGACATCATTCATTGACGATCACAACTGGGAAGAGACGATATCATGATGAAATTTCCTCTTGGTTGAATCGTATGAAGACGCTGAAACATGCGTTTTCCCTTTTATTGTTGCTTTCTTCACGTGGTGTATTGGGCGACGGAGCTTTTGCTGTCGGTGGCGTTTTTAGAGATACCATTACGGTTACGAACGAATAGTTGTAACGATCGGGGCAAGGTTTCAGGCAACAGTGTTCAATCTTGCTTGCTTTCTTTCTTAGTTTTTCTTTGTCTCAATCTTTTTCTTCTTCTGAAACTCACCAGCGCGATGTGTTGCGGTGTTTCGAGCGGTTCTGACTTTGGGAAACCCGACCATCAAGCTGTCAAAAGAGAGCTGATAATGGGCTACAAATAGTCAGTCTCACAAGAGATGACACGCAGATTTTGCCACTTTTGATGCGTTGTTCGTGTAGCGCGGCCAATTCCTTCACAACTTTTTCTCTGGTCGGCTTCGATTGTGGGCGAATCCAATAATCGGGTCGATAAAATCGGTTTCTGACGCCACGACTGCTTATCGGACAGCGCAATTTTGGCTCTTCTCGATATCTCCACTCTTCTATCTGTGAAATACTTATTTTATTGGCAGCGGGCGTTGAAAATAACTGCGTTTGACTTTGATGGGTTTTACTTCAACGTTGAGGCGGGGCTCCAATTATTATGAGCCACACCACCAAGGGCACGCATCGATAGATGCAACCTCTTTTCATTTGAGCTTTACCTTTGGGCGCTCACGTTTTCTTCTCCCCTTTGATTCTATCGGCAGTAATAACGCCTTTTTTTTTTTTTTTTTTTTTTTTTTTTTTTTTTTTTTTTTTTTTTTTTTGAGTCTGAACTTTTCCTTTTCAAACGCAGCATCCCCTGGATCAATTATTATTATATCTCGAATCTATCAGCAGGGGATGCATACTGATTTTATAGTCTACGTTTTTGCTTGTTTTAAAACATTCTCAGCCAGAGGATCTAATGGGGGGGTTGCCAGAAAGTACCCCACTGCACTTCTTTGTTTTGACTGTATAGCTTTGTAACTATCTCTCGCAGCCATCCCACCTATACTGTCGTCACTCGTCGTACTGATGGGAGGAGCGAAAGCTATAGTTGTATGCGACCACTGGATGCTCCTGGAAGATGGTGCAATCCATTGATTTGGCACCAAAGCAACTGTACCGTCTCTTTATTAAAATTAAAAAAAATAAAAGTCTTTTAAGACTTAACTATCTGTTTCCATGTGCGATGACTGTGTGTAGTGAACGTCTTCGTTGAGTCTCAATGAGGTGTGGGGCTCACATGCCTCCTTGTAGACCATCAGGGGTTGAGGGGGGAAATCGAGATATTTGCGCTAATAACATAGGACTTCGATCAGATAAATATGCTCCAACCAACAGCGAGAGCAATGATGATAGATGAAGGAGGCCGCGGCCATAGTTGGCATAGTGGGCATTTGCAGGTCAGATGAAACACCTTCCGAATTACCTGCTCGAAGATGCACAACCTCCATCTTTGGTCGAACTTGAACCCATCGGCAACTCCCCCGACCGGTCCGGTCAGGCCCCTCGGCCGCGTTATCAGATCGTGTAGCTCCGTACACTTATCATTTCATCCGGAGGTACTTGGTTACCACTGCACGCCTATCAATCATCTCCGTTTCCTTTCCACTTCCCCTGTTTCTCACATGGCTTTAACCACCTGCTCCGGTAAACCATGTATTCGTCGGCGAATATTACGAGTTAGCTTTAATTCACGATACCTTTATCGGACAAGACCTTGCATCATTGTTGATATCGTGCTGCTTATATGTACAGTATGCACAGTATCAGACGTTCCCCTTTCCCCTTAGCCCGTTGCCGGTTCCGCAACTTTACGCAAGTGGGGCTTCTCCTGACACGATAAGAGCAACGCCATATGATCCCCACATTCTTGGCTCCTTCGATAAGCTCGTCCTTTATGTGGCGTACTCTAATGCGATAGTTGCTGCATGTGCCTATCCGGTCCGGAGTCGGCGCTGCTTATCGGTCTCACTCCATTTGAAAGACGGTCGAATTATCGTCGTGTTGTTGTGACAGGCGGAGGCCGTACTTTGTGGGGTTTTGTATATATCAACATGTATGCAGCATTGATATGGCACTTTTGAAAAGGGCTTGCAATTGAACACGCAATAGCCTGCTTCTTGGGACTGCTCTGAACACAATCCAATCCACTATCCCAATTCATTATTCTAATCTCTCCATAAATCTATATATATATATATATATATTTTTCTCTATTACGGTTATCCCGTTAAAGGGTACTTTATCATTGAAATATATCAAAATGCCACACGTCGTATTCGACATTGTCGGCACATGCTTCACCTACGAGCGCTTCTTCGCCGCCATTGAGGCGCGTCTCGGCGACAAGATGCTCGCCGCGGGGATCAAACCACGTTTGTTTGGCTACACCTGGACCGAGGTCGCCGAGCGGGAATACACCTACCTGAGCATGACGGGGCGGTACCTGTCCTTCCAGCACGTTTTCAAATCGCTCTTCTACCGCATGTTGTGGTTCTCGGGCATCAAGGAGCCCCGCGCCTTCGCGACCGACGCGGACGTCGAGGCCTGTCTGGACGGCTGGCGCCACTTGGGCCCCCGCCAGGGACTGCAAGAGGCCATGCAGAAGCTCCGCGATGCCGGGTTCACGGTCTGGTGCTTCACTACGGGAGACGCGAAGCGCATTCTGGGATATTTCCAGGACGCGGGTGTCGAGATGGCGCCCGAGAGTATTCTCTCGTGTGATACCCTCGGTCTGTCCAAGCCCGCGCCGGAAGCGTATAAGAATATGCTCGGCCGCTTTGAAGGGCAAGAGGTCTGGTTTGCAGCGGCCCACAGCTGGGATGCGTCGGCTGCTAGGGAGTTTGGGTACGTTTTTTCCTCTTTCATTTCCCTCAGTTGTTAATTTGTGTTCTTTTATCTTGCATTTTCCGACGTTAAAGTGCCTTAAATGGGACGAAGAGCTGACCAATATGTTCATAGCTTCAAAACTGCATACTGCTCCGAGGGCGAAAAGGAGCCTTGCTACGACATCTTTGGAAAGTATGATGCAGAGGGTGTGACCATTGTCGAGATGGCAGACGCACTCATTGCAAAGTCAAAAGGCGCTACACAATAGATTATAGCGTTTGCATTATCGGCGTTTGTTGTTCGACTGGTTATGAGTTATTTGCATAGCTGTGTGTCTCAGCTGCATTTTGATAGTCATATAAGTATTTTAAAATGAATTTATCCAATCTCTTATTCCAATATGCCGTCCTGTAATGGGAAGTTCAGTGTATGTAGAATTTGTCTGAGACAGATTAGGCCAGGATGTATTGCGAAGCATGTTTTATATTTTTTGGTCTCGACAAGGAAGCTGCAAAGTGTCAGAATGATAATATTATGTCGAACAAGTGTATGCATCTAGAATGAATCAGATAAATTTGTCGACCGTACTATTCTATCTATCTTACATCTCATTCTACAAATGAACAAACCGTAAAACTATATCCAGAACAAAATAAACACAACCCGCCCCTGGTATGATGCCAAATAAATGCAAAAACTAAATAAACCAATGCCAACACATAAATTCTTTTCATAGTTCCAATGACCGATTAATTCTTCTTCTCGCCATTGTGCTTGTCGCCAGCCATATAGCTCTGGACCACACTCTCCGTGCTCCTGATTCGCTCCTCCGTCGCCCAGAACGGCCACGGGATATCCGTGTGGGACAGGTCGTCGACCTCGCCCTTCATGAGACCCGCGAGCGCCACCGAGGACAAGAGAATGCGGGGCATGCCGTGGCCGGTGAAGCCCGTGTTGAGCCAGATGCCCCTTTTGCCGGGCATTCGGCCAAGGAAGGGCATAAAGTCCTTGGAGTAGCCCATGATGCCTGTCCAGATCTTTGTCGTGGTGGCCCCGCTGTCCTCCCAGCCGTTGAAATGGCGCTGCATGTATCCGTCAAAATACTCGTCCGCGCCCTCAATCAGCTTCGAGTCGTCCGTCACGTTCTCCCAGTTGCTGTCGCTCAGCAGGACTTTCTGCTTGGCGCCCCCGACCACCACGCTGCCGTCGGCCCGCACGACCATGTAGTCGTACTGCTTCGGCCCGAACCGCACGGCGTACGAGTTGTTCAGGTGCGGCGGCCGCTGGCCCTCGGGCACCGCAATGTGCGCGGCGATTCCCCGAACAGGCACAATCTTGTCCTTGAACTCGGGCATGATGCCCGCCGTGTAGGCGTTGGTTGCAATCACCACGTTCTTTGCGCGGATCGTGCCCCGCGGTGTGGTCACCGTCCACCGCCCCTCGGCGTCGGGCTTCTCGGACAGAGTCGTCACCGGCGTGTTGGTCTGCAGGTTCGCGCCCCATTCGACGGCCCGTCGGAGGAGATGCATGATGAACTTGTACGGCCAGATGTGGCCTGCAGTGAACGAGAACGCGCACAGCGCGTCTTTCATGCCCGAGACCTGGATGAGATTTCCTGTCAGTCAATATCCCGTTTGGCTTTTTTTTTTTGTTCTCTTCTTTTTTTCTTCGTCCATTGAACACGCTTTATTTCTCAATGTGCAGGGGAGATGTCATACCTGCTCGGCTTCCTTGGGATTGGCCCAAAATTCAATGTCCGACGTATCGAGATAGCCGGCCTTGACCATTTCCCTGTACGCCTGAATGGTGGGCACCGAGACCCGCTCGTCCAGAAACACATCAATGGCTCGCGTGAGATGGAAGTCGCAGTCAATGTTCTCCTCCTCGACCAATTTCTTGATTTCCTTTAGGTGCTTAATCTCATGGTTGATTAATTGCGCTGCGGTCCGCGGCCCAAACATTTTCGCATACGTCCAGAATGAGAGATAGCAGTCTGGCTTCAAATGGCCGCCTATATTTTTACTGTCAGCCCATCCGTCATCATCATTTTTTTTTATTTACGATAGGTATAATAGAACGAACCATTTCGGGCGGTTGCACCAGAGCAAGCACTGCGGGCCTCGAGAATCACCGTCGAGGGACGGAACTTCTCGTCCTTGAGGAGATAATACGCCGACGTGGTTCCAGCATAGCCAGACCCGATCACGACATAGTCTGCCTCCTGGGGAAGCTCTTCGGTCGTTCGGTGGTTTGCAAGATCATCCTCGTGCGTCAACCAGTACGACTGAGTGGGCTCAGGGTGGGGGAAGAAGTCGGGAGCAGTCATCTTGACGGCGTGTAAACAAAAAAAGCGTCCCGAACAAGGAATCAACAGGTAGGGTATATACTGTTTGAATTGATTCTACGTAGAGGAGTCATTGCAATTATATACTACGTAGCTGAATGGGAAATGGGACGATTTCGGAGGAAATCATGGCTCGTCCTCCTCTTCCTCCAAGAGTCCCACGCCCATCGGTCCAGAGTGATACAGACCACTTCTCTTCCTTATCGATATTTGTCCAGATTTTGTTCAGGGTCCCAACTAACCAACCCCTTTCTGGCCGGACCTTATCAATCAGTCCCGCTCCCATCGATCTGATAACTGTGGAACTTCCGGTCGAACTCCCCGTCGAGCGTTCCGGCGTCGGCGAGAGCCCACGATAATGGCGTTTGCGAGAATGCTTCAATGGAATGAGAAAAACAAGTATGAGCATCCTGTAAACTAACGCAATCGATCGTTATTCCTATCTCGTTTCGTTATTCAATATCTTGTCCGGACCGGTCATACGCAATGAAAGCGGCCCGGGTGGAGGCTAACCGTTTGCCAAACCGCAAACAATTGGCTTCTTATCATCGCGGACCGAGTCTAAGGATGCTTAGCACCTGTCATCCATCGGACTCTGTTATCTGTTCAACCCCTTTTTGCATTATTGGACAGAGTGTACAACTATTGAATAGGACCGAACAAGAAAGGTCGCGACTGCATATTTTTGTGTCATCGTGCAGCCCGTCGGGCATCTAGATACCCTCACTCTCTCCCCATCACATGCAGTTGTTCTGTAATGTGTATACCCTTTGTATTTCTCCGGCCAGGTTGCCAGGGTTCATGGCGCTTGGCAAACCTGAGACTCCAATCTATCCTGGTCCATTACCTATCATGGGTCTCTACTGATGGCTTTAATTGGTCAATTTCCCCGTTTCTATCCTAGACATCTTCCGGACTTATGGGGTACAGTAGTCCATCTACGCCTGTATCTGAAATCCCAACCGGCATCGTCTCGCGCACTCTGCTTCCACCTGGAGACGGACCGGGGGCCCTCACATACCATTGATTCATGTTTAGACTCGTACCGGCCTATCAATCAGAGTTTACGCAATAGAGTTTCCGTTGCATCAATTGAGTGATAGTAATTCCAAGATATCTCGTGGCAATTATGAACCCCATACAATGCTTGGCATGACATATATCTGTCCCCCCTCATCCCAACAGTGAGTGAACGGGACGCAAACAATAGAAAACAAAACATTTCTGGTACTTTAAAAAGACCGTACACATCTCTTGACCGCATACCCACGCCTTGGTCGCTGCAAGACCCCGCCATGGCCGCTGTGGAAATGTCCATGTCCACAAAGGACGAGAAGGCGATCGGCACCTCATCACCACCCGACGTCGAAGTGGAAGCCGGTCAATTGGTAGAGGACCACGGAGGTGATTCGGAGCTGCAGCGTCGACTGACCACCCGCCACTTGGTCATGGTTGCCATAGGATCTTCCATTGGAATGGGTCTTTGGCTAGGTTCGGGCACCTCACTTACACGCGGAGGTCCCCTCGGTATCTTCATTGGTTATGTCCTTTCAGGAACCATTGTTTGGGCTGTCAATCAGTCGATTGGAGAATTGGCCGTCATGTATCCTGTGCCTTCAGCATTTGTGTCATGGAGTGGTCAATTCATCGATAAATCTGCCGCATTTGCCCTCGGATGGGCTTATTACTTTAGTTATCCAATCAATGTCGCCAACGAACTCCAGGTAAGCCTCATCCCTTCACACTGGAAAGGACCGAAGATCTGACAAGTTTTCGGGCGGTAGGGAATCTGCACGGTTCTTTCTTTCTGGACAGACAAGGTTCCCATCCCAGCATGGATCAGTATTTTCCTCGTCGTGGTTATTTTGGTTAATATCGGAGCTGTCAATTGGTTCGGAGAGTTTGAAGTGACAGCATCCATGATCAAGTTCTTCTGGATTATTGTCGTCATCATCTCTTGCATTGGTAAGAAGCCCACAGACTACCTCCATTTGTTTCATGCTTCCTAGCTAACCATGCATCAAGTCATCTCCGCTGGAGGAGGCCCCAAGGGAGGCGCTATTGGATTTCGCTACTGGAATGAGGAACCCATTCGTCATGGTTTCAAGGGTTTCCTCAGAGTCATGCCCACTTGTATCTTCGCCATGAGCGGTGCTGAAGCCAGTGGTTTGGTGGCAGCGGAGACGGCAAACCCCTTGAAGTCGGTCCCGGCGGCTGTCAAATCCATTTGGATCCGGCTCACCCTCTTCTACCTCTTGGGTGCGCTCATGGTCACGATCACCGTCTCCCCCAACGACCCTAACCTCTTTGGTGGTGACGGCAGCAATGCTTCTCCGTTTGTCATTGCTTTCCGCAACGCTGGTATCGAGCCTCTGGCGCATATGATGAACGCAGTCATATTTGTCTCTGTGCTCTCGTCTGGTACTATCTCGGCCTATGCAGGATCGCGTTTGCCGATCGGTCTGGCTAATCTGGGCATGGCCCCTAAGGCAAGTTCCCTACTGCACTTTGAATGATCGAAGCCTCTCCCAGCTAACATTTGAGGTTTTTAGTTTTTCAAAAAATGCGATCGCCAGGGCAGACCTTGGGCTGGCTTGCTCAGTGTCTTCATCGTCGGTGGAGGTCTCGCCTATCTCAACGTAAACCACTCTGGCGCTGAAGTCTTCAACTGGCTCTCGAATCTGACATCCCTGTTCACTCTCTTTGGATGGGGTTTGATTTGTCTCGCCCATATTCGTTTTCGACACGCCTGGAAGGCCCAAGGGTTTTCTCCGAATGACCTTCCATGGAAGACTTGGACATATCCCTTTGCAGCATATTGGGGCCTGTTCTGGTCTGTCTTGCTCATCATTGTCGAGTTCTATCTTTCCGTCTGGCCGTTAGGCGCCAAGGCAACTGCTGAGAGCTTCTTCGCCAACTATGTCTCTGTCCCAGCGATCATTGTCCTTTACCTGGGCGCCAGGTGCTACTACAGGGGCTCTTGGTATATCAAGGCAAAGGATATTGACCTTTACAGAGGAAGACGGTACTATGGCACCCAGAAGCTTGCCGAGGCGGATCAGGCCAAGAAGGGCAACAAGGTCGTTGGAATCTTCCGGAAGGGATTCGGGGCCTTCTTTGGCGACTCTGGGTACTGAGAGTCGCACAATTTAGTGATCTGCCTTTCCTCAGATACCCCGTCTTCCCCCAGATGCCAGTTGAGACCTTCTGATTTCTTTTGCTTGCTCAGCGCTTTCCCTTTTCCTTTTGTATTAGAGCGTCCGACTCTCCTCGGCCTCTCTATCCACCATATATGTCTTATCCCTGAATGACGTTCTGAGTTGTAAAATTTTAGCGAAGATCTTTGGATACCCATGCTCGTTGTATATCAGACAAGAATTAGAAATAAAATGGCTGGTCAACGTACAAAAAGCTTCCCTTTTCTTAGGCATGAAAGATGCCACAATTCGACTGGAGACAGTCATGGTGAACATTCTAAACGTGTATGACGCACTCTAGACGTGGCGAAGTTCCTTTGCGACAGCGTTGCACAATTCTACCTCCACGCCTGCACCGGTCAAGACATGAATCCAAAGCCGTTGTGTATCACTCAGGCGGTCATTCTCCGACTTCACCTCGGAGAACATGACCTTCTTCTCCACAGGGTGCCAAAGAAAAAGGTCTGGAACCCCGCCGCCTCGTTTCTGGTAGTCTTGCGCCATCTGTCAAGGTCAGAGATTGTCATCGCCTCAGTTCATTACCCATTCACTTACCACTTTGCATATTGTCGCAAGGGCTTCGCCTTCAAAACACTTTTGATAATCAATATTTGCAATCGTTCACGTATTGTTCACTGTAACGCCTGATCCACTTACTTTCGCAATTTCAACAAGATCGTCCAAAGCAAAAGCCCAGTCTAACCCAACAACACATGTCTTCTTCTCGCAATGCTTGGCGTGCACTGCCTTAATGATTCTTTCCGATTCTCCGTTGGCGATTTCCATCAATCGATGATTGATTTCAGACATTCGCGTCGGAAAAAATGCGTCGGTATGGAGGTCTAGCGGACAAGTCTGATATGCTGTTTGAAAGACGTTCGGGATATAAAGGAAGAGAATTTCGAAAAAGAGATAGCCGAACTGTGCGCGAAATGAGTATAAATCTCGCGCTGGGATGAAACGGTAAGACTCACCAAAGTACGAATGACGCCACCTTCCGAATGATATCCCTTCCAACCCTGGGTCCGATACCAGCTGAGGCACATTTCTTCAACCGAGCAAAAACCCCCATTTTCGTATTCGTCGATCCATACAGTTTTCCCGCCCTTTCCAGTCTCACTAGTTCTTCGATTTAGAACCTCATCCTTCTCGATTCTAATGCCCTCGACTACCCGTTCTTTCGGTTTGATAAGTCTGACATGGCTGAAATCGTGTTGTTCTCGTTTAGCAACTTTCAAGCTCTTCTCTAATTTCATGATTCGTTTCTGGAGATCGTAATGATAGATGATGTGACAGTCTCTGTCTTGCAGTCCTTCTTCGCAAGTCTGTAATGCTATTCTTTTCCAGTGCTTTTTTTGCGCTTCCGGGTTCCGTCCTTGATCGGGTTCAATTGCCGCCATATAATGTTCTTCGAGGAGAGCCTTTCTGATATACCAATCACCTCTTCTAGCCAGGTGAAAAAGTCTCTGATTCAATAATTCGGTCAATACTGAATGCTCCCGTTTGTGATATTTTAGTCTTCCCAGGACATGGGCACCCTTGTGCACTATCCTGGTATAAACCCACGCCGGAGAGAAACGGCGAAGATAAGCTCCCTCACCCAGATCATATTGAGATCGATCTTTATATTCTTCGTCCCGAAGTAGTGCATTCCATCGAGGATATATTTTGTCAAAGACATCAAGAACTCTCTGCAGGTCATCCTTTCTTGGTGTCCCGCCAAACTCCAGGATGGAATCGACATAATGCTGTGTTCGAATGGACGCCTCGAACTCAAGGAGGGCAGACCGAGACGTAAATATGTTGAGCGAGCGCGACACCAAGTATTCCGGAAACGTCCGGCGGGATATCTTTGCAAGGATGACAGTAATCAAGGACTTCTCTGTCCATTCAGTGGAACGATAGAATACTAAATGCACTCTTTCGAAGAGCTGAAGCGCAGGCAATGAGAGTCGAATACATGGCCCAGTGATCTCCATGATTTTTCCAAGAAAGTGCCCATCTCGGGTTTCCTTTGATCGCCTGATCGCGGGTGTGTCTGCCGTGACACCATTCGGCGGAGGCTCTCCGAGATGAGAAACATCTGATCTTGGTCTTTGCCATCCGCTCGAGAGCAGGCTACTTTGGTTCTGGCTGTTACGCTGCAGCGCCGCAATAAGCTCCGCTTTATTCTTCCCCTGGATCCTTGCGTCCTTGGCAATCGATTTGAGTTCGTCCAGCCTGAGAAGATTTAATGCCTCTTCCAGCGATCCAATCTCCTCGTTGGAGTCATCTGCAAATGTAAAACTCTCCTTAAGCTGCAGTGCTTCTTGGGAGTCGCCCGCTTCATAGGTGAAATCTGGTAGATGTGTACTAGAAGGAATATCGCGGGGAGTCTGAAGCTGTTCAACCGCTGCCGGAAGATCAGCGATGTCACTGTGGTACTTGATCTCGTTCACTCGATGCCATGCCGAAGTCTTCCTCAGAAAAAGTCTCACATATCTGTAGCCAGATGTCAGCAACATTATTCAGAGAACTTGCTAGGAAAATGCATACAGATATTGAGCTTCATAGCCAAGACTTCGCCAGTGTTCGAACAAAGCGAGCTCAGCTCGGTCAAAAAGATGAGCTTCTTCTTCAAGCACTGTTTCCAGAGCTAAGTTAAAAGCATCAACATATATCGAACTTTTCCCTCTTGCCCATTTGCCGGACTCCAGACGTGCTGCGAAGTTGGAAGCTTCGTTGCGATCATCGGCTGTTCTTCTCAGTTCATATTCCGCAATGGCTTCCTGGTCATTGGAGATGTGCGGCAAAGCACTCTCAAGTTCCGTTTCTTTCAAATCGTCTTGGAAATAAATCCCAATACTTCCATCGTCACTGTCAGAGACCGCAGTAGGCCGATCAATCAATCCAAAAGCTTCCGGCGAATTCTCGGGGCTATCAGCGGATGAGCTCTCAATGCTGTCGAAAGTTTTGAGTCGTTTTGAAGGACGAGACAAATCCTCTTCTTTTGAAGGTTTGATAAGGTACCCCAACATCTAGAAAAGTAAATTTTGAGGCAGAAATTGCTGCAAACTCGAGCATGTTGGCTGTGACGTCGAGAGACAGGCATGCCTTTCGTCCCCGTCGCGAGTTTGACGCGCTGGCACGTGCCGAGCTGGTGATCCATTAACTTATCCCAATTCCTGAAGGGCGCAACAAATCATCCATTCAGTCCGTGGAGCTTAAGGTTGCAGGTCACCACAATGGCAGACAATAATTCTACAAGCATGTCAGCTGCTGCGCAGCAATACCAAGCCAACCTAAAATATCAGTCACAGAACCCTCCGGGCACATCAGAAACACCGGCCCTCGCAAATTCACCAGAGGATGCCCCAGACGCAGTTATGAAGGATCTGCCCGCTGAAACCGTCCAGGTACTCAAAGAAAGCCGACCGCCGTGTTCTCGCTGTTAACTTCTTTTCTAGAGTCCTGCTCCGCAGCCACAATCGACAGGCTCAACACCAGTCCCTCAATCTCAACCTCGCACATCAACGCCTGGTCGCACCACCAACGGACTAGAGCAAACATCGCGACCAGGTTCAATGCACCCCGACGGTACAGAATTGCCCGCACAGGCTGCGTCGCATGGAGCTCCAGCAAGGAAATATTTAAACGAGAAGGTAACCGGGGTTCTCATGGAAGGAATGAAGATGATAGCAAAGGAGCAGTAAGTCTAAACTGAAACCCAGCACACCAATATTATCCCATTGCCATTGGCATGACTACTAACATCTCCAAGGCCAAATGACCCTCTACGAGTTTTAGGAGAATACCTTCTACAGAGAAGTAGGGAATTAGAATCCAAGTAACTATCATGGATGGGAAAGGCGGAATCGCATGAACCTTGCATGGAAAACTGGCATTTGGCGTTTTGAACGGAACCGCGAGTCTCTTCGCTACTGGGTGTTTACAATGGGTGTGATATCATTGGCGTTTCACAAAAATGCATGAAGAAACAAATTAAATGGAATACTCCTAATTCGAGAGAAAATTATGGCTTTTCATTCTTTTTTAAAAAGGCGTCATGGTATCTGCTGAGACATCCATTTCTGCACGTCTTCTAAAACACACCACAACTAGCCACAATCCACGCTCCACCGCTAATTTAGGCAACAAGGGTGCTGGCGGTGGCGCTCTCGTATCTCCAGGTGGGGGGGAGGACACCGACGGACTTGTAGTATCTGGAGAGACGGTGGATACGGGACTCGATCAAGATAAGACGGAACTTGGAGTCCTTGTCCTTGCGGTTACGCTCAAGGTGCTTGCGGACGGCAACGGCCTGAAAGAAAACCATGTTAATAATCCACGAGAGCGCACAAGAGGCTCTGGCTCATCACATACCTTCTTGATAAGCATGTAAAGATCCTCAGGGATCTCGGGCGCAAGGCCTGTTTACATGAAAAATCTCTCCGTCAGTCTCATGACCAATCAGAGGCATAATAAGGGGATATTGGAAAAAGGGAAAATTCTATTTTCCCAATTCATATTCATATTCAGTGTGGTGCAATCGTACCGTTGGACTTAAGGATCCGGAGGATCTTGTTACCTGGAAAAATGTTAGGATCCTGGCTTTCTATATATATGCAATCAAAATTGCAGCGCAAACTTACCAGTGACGACCTTGACCTGGGCGACTCCGTGAGAGTCACGGAGGACGACACCGATCTGAGAGGGAGTGGCACCCTTCTTGGCCAACTTGCAGATCTGGTCAACGACCTGCTCGGGGGTGGTCTTGAGCCACGCGGGGGGAGTGCGCGAGTAGGGGATGGCGCTGGACGAAATGCCCTTTCCTTTGCTGTGAAGACGACCCATGGCGGCGGTTTGTCGAGGTTGAAGACCGTTGATGTGTTTCGAAGGTCGCTGATCGGTGTGCTCAAACTATCGCAAATTGGAAGAAATTGAAGATGTTTGAATTGGCGAAAGAATGTGGGTCACGTGAGAGTACGCTAGCGTCTCTAGGGCAGAGTTGGCAGCAATTTTGCTGTTGCGCTCTTAGTCAGCCTAACACTAAGCGAATCCAAGGATTTTGCTGGAGCCATGTTTTCATCCCAAGGAGACCGCTTCATCTTTTGCAACGAAACTTTTGCGACACTCATATGACGCTCTGAGATACAAAATATTTGACCTTTGTGGTCAAATGGACCTTTCTCGTTTGTTTTGTATAAGGTATGTTCTTTACAAACCCTTTATTACTGCAATTTGTTTGTACCTTTTGCCGCAGCGCCTTTGTGATGATACCCCATTTTTACTTATTTCTGGTACCTCTTATGTGAGGGGATCTTTTGATCACCCATGACCTAATTGGACTTCTGAATATTTGCTGCCCTCATTACCTCGCAGTCTTCTGTCTTTGTATTCATTGAAACAGCATCGCTAATGTTTCAACAGATTTATAAGCTTGCCTAAGATAGATATACCAATGACATTCCTATTATCTCCTGATCTCAAAACCAAATTCGTTTGCTATCATGACTGCTTTTCTCAACGTCTAGCCAACCGCAGCATTGTGAATGAGCATTGGTCATGATTGTGTCAGCTTGTCCTTTGAAATATCCAATGAAACGCATACCATGCACACCTTTGCCAAAATCATGTGCAAACGCTGGATCAGAGCGAAAGTCAGATAAATGCCTTACACATCTCTAAGCCTGCCACCTTACAGTCACTTGGAATCGGCTCACGGCGTCTCCGAAGAGACTCTGCCCGCTTCTGGAAGGCTTCCGATCCCCAATGGCTTTGTTGCCTCATTAAATCCTTGCGAGGCATCCGATCTCTACGATCCTGTACCCCTCCCTGATATGCATGCGGAACAGACGTTCTTTTGGGAACAATGAAACAAACCCAAGCCACCAAAGCAAGCCAAACCGCGGGAAGTCGGCCTTACCCTAGACCCCGTCGGGTAAACCTTCCCGGTTTCCTTCTCCAATTCCTTCCCAATTCCTTCCCAATTTCTTCCTGATTGTTGATACATTCACTTTCATTATGCCTGCAAATATCCCACGTCGATCCCATCATATGTTCATCAACAAAGCGGCTGCCGATCTCCCATCGACGTCACGATGTCACATTGCAGATTGGATTCCCAGTGCAAAGGTAAGGATCAACTTGATGCGGGGGATGTTACCCTTCCTGCATGACGGAATAATGTCTGCTTCGACCACGAGGTGCCCCTGTTCTTCGCAAAATTGCAACGTAACGCACTATTCAAGCACATCGGAAAAAGGGTGAGTGTCATCCGTGTGAAATACGCTGTCGGCTGCCAACCTGCAGCGTCGCAATGGTATTCTTCATCTCGCCCCGCGTTCTGAAGAAACACCTTTTTTCTATCGGCTTGATCCCTAGAAAATTACTACTTTGACTTACCTCCCTTAGTGTCAGCACCTCCGTGGTACTGGTAGCAAAAGGATAGCAACTTGTGTGGTTTTTTGGACCTTCCGGAAAAGGTTCCGAGGACGTAATGGACGACGGGTCGGAAAGTGACCTCCTGAAACGGGCAATTTCTCCGTTGTCGACGCGGCCCAATCTTGGCTGGGGCGTTGGGGGAAAACAGATTCCAGGACGATGATGACTGTAGTCCCAAAAATTTGAAACGATCGGGACTAATTGCCATTCCCATTTCAAGTCACTTACTACGTAGGAACGTTATCATGCTGGTGGAGTACGGAGTAATATAATTTTAATTTAGTTCAGTTTGACTTACTAATATAACAGGGAAGTTAGTAAACCAAAATACAAACTCCCGGGGCTGGGGTAGTAAACAAACTTTTGGACACGCTCGTCTTACGCTTTGCGCTTTTCCTCTTTTTCTTATGGTTACTGATTCCCGGTATGAGTGTAGTGTATTTAAATACTAATTACTGTCGAGGACAAAAGCCACAACGGTCCCAACCGACTAAATTATTCTATGTCTAGCTTTCCCGAGAGTAACTTCATCAATCTCAAACCACCAATAAATATAATGTACCCTCAATCATTTTTGCGACAATGTATTTCAAACAGTACACTGGTGCTTAGATCTCTCTTAGATCGTAGAGTATCTAGCCCAGTATTGTAATCGCTGGCTGAAATAAGGAGGCACGCTAGATGCGCCCTTCAACTTTCTATTGTATATGTGGTTCATAGACTGGATAGTTGAACCACGCGCTGATCCTAACACGTCAGGCACTTGCATTCGCATGCCAAATATATTTTAGTCGGACATTTAAATCCTCCAAGGCCGCCGAGCGTGTACTATCAAGAGTCCAAATTCTGGAGCTGCAGAATAGATGTGTGCACTCTCCGCTGATAAAAGATCGCTCCAATATACTCCTTCCTAAACACCAAATAAAGGTAACCTGTATCTCCTCACTGAATAAAAAAAGAAAGAAAGAAGAAAGAATGCAATCAGGAAATCGGATATAATTCCTCGCCTGTAACGCCGACATTCGCCTTCGCTAATAATTCGCCTTCAAGGGGCTGATCAGGGGTAATAAACAAAAAGAATAATTATTTACGGCTTTTGCTGCAGTCTTTAACCCATACTTTTGCTTGAGTTATTTTGGCGCAAAAGTAGAGCGTGGGTCCCAATCCCGCTGCATAACTGACTGCGGCGCTTTCGGAGAAGAGAACGACGAGACCGGAGAACTGTAATTCGCGTCCCGGCCAAAGTAATCCGGCGAATTTCCTTGGTCCGTATGATGTATTGAGTCAATCGGGCTGATGACTGATGTATCTGGTGTCTTTAAATGCGGACGTGGTGTGGATGAGAGCATTTCGTAGGTGCGCGCATCCTGAGGGAGACGCCGTGCATCGACGCTTACAAACTCCCTCTTTTTTCGTAATCGTTTTCTTAAAACATCGAACCAGCCAGTCACCATAGTCCAACGACCAACAAGTAAGGTAATCCAATACCCATTCCACTAGAGAAACCAATTAGTGTCGAGAAATTCACATATCGAATAACTACCAGACATACCGAAAGCAATACCAACACGGCCATGACAGTGGCTTCATTGACCACTAGGTGCGACGCAAGGTCAAGACATTTGTTCTTGTCTCCGCCATTCTCGACAAGGCATTCTAGCCAGGCTTCCATTTTTTCCGGGTGTTTCATGTTATTTTGGGTCTGAGCATCCATGCTCAAGAATATCACCGAGAAAAAGACCAAGTCGACAATGATAATCAAAATTAGTGCAATTCCCCGCCATTGCAGAGCAATGACTCTCCGAACTTTTCGATATGCCGCCCGGGCGGTGGCTGCAGTCACGCTACCATTGTGCGAAGGAAGTCCAGAGCTGTTGCCGCTCCCTGTCCCTTCCGCCATTAGAGACTTGAGATAGACGTGAATACAGTATCCAAAACTAATCGCCGATCAGTCAGATTCTTCACAAAAAGGAACAAAACATACGTTATGAATTGCAGAATTGAAGCGGCAGCAGCTATGGCAAGAAGAGGTCCCCAGAAATCGCCATTGCTCTTGTCATGGTTGATATGACATGTTTTCCCAAAACGATAAGAGACCCCGGTCAGCGACAAGGCGATGGAGAGTAAAATGGCGGGAATAAACCATCCTGCAAACAGGGATCCAAAGAAGAAGACATGCCCTGGAACGATATCCCAGCAAACCTGGAGATGCATCGAAAGTACCCGTATAAAAACTGAACATTGGTAAGTAAGTGGCGTGCAAAAGTGATGGAACACGCATTCCTACCCCAGAGCATTGTGGCAAACCCTCCAGCGAGGAGAAATGAGCCAGAGAGAGCACAACTGGTATCCGATCGCATGTCATGCGGAGTGATGGCATCATAGCATTCCCCCGGATTGGCACCGAGCGGTATCACAAAACCCAACTGCCAACGCCATCAGAAAAAGCTCATTATATTGTGTTGATCGGATCAGACCTGCCTGCAAAAGTATAATAGCACCGATTAAGCAGATGCTGAGGTAATGCCGCCGCGTCTTCTCAACGGGCAAGGCCGCAAATGAAAGCAGAAGGAATAAACACAAGATTAGGCCACCGACGTTGAGCCAGTTTGAGATCAAACTCAGACGTGAAAAGTCTATTTGGCGGTTAACAAGGGTTGACAAACCACGGATGACAGGCAGATCGTACTGTCAGGATATACCCAGTCTGTCATCGGACATGGCAGACAACATGTAATATTGGTAGGGAGTGATTGACATGCTCGACCTTGGATAACTAGTCGACATTAGCGACAACAGGCCTTTGTATGTTTATTGACGACAGACGTACAGCCTCCGGTGGCAGGGTAGTCTGACTCCAGCTTGAACGGGGCCGGACAACCCGGTATATTAAGCAGAGGAGCAGACATTGCGATGAATCAATGTGAAGAGCGAATGACGTGAAATGACGGAGGCGGGTTAGAGCTTCGGCCTGCGTCTGTCCACCATCAGGTATCCTCAGGAGCGGAACAGCATTCGCAAATCTATGGAAGCGGGGTCAAGCAGGCCGAGACCGAGTGGCAGAAACAAATGTCTAGGAATTGACGTATTCGCAAAAGGCCCTATAGCATGCAGAGACGATGCCGGGAAAGCAACAGCTTGCGGATGTCACGGTCTGCGAGACGAAAAGGGATAGCTTTGAAAGCAATGGGGGGAGGGGCCCGCAGAGATGACGATTAAGAAGATTTATAAATTATACAATATAGAAATGAAGACCAACGAGGCAAAAGAAGAGAAAGGAACTATAAGAGACAGGCAGGTTTCGGAAAAATCTGGGTCGCGAAGTGATAAATAGACCGTGGCAGGCTTGATTCAGGGCTGTGGGGCAAAAGAGCAAGAGAGAAAAACGTCCGTGGGAAGAATTGGCTCTCTCTCTCTCTCTCTCCCATCGTGAATGGGGACTCCTTACTAGAGTAGACGCACCAAGGGACCGGATCGCACGAATAAACCAAACTTCCCCTGGTCCCGGACAGACCTTAAGCTAGTTGTTAGCCATTTGGGGGAGAGGGGGAAAGGGAAATCTTTGAGGACACAGCAGGCTGGTGTAACGCCTGTAATGGGCCACATCCGGCCCCCGAGGTTGCACTAAGTCACGCCCAGCGCATCATGAGCAAATCGAGATAACCAGCGAGGCTGATGACCAAAAGCCCAAAGAGACCGCTTTAATGGCCAAAGAGGACGACAGGACGACAGAACGCGTTCTATGGGCTGGGCCGACTGGAGCAGTGGTCTGAGCGACACGGTCCTGAAGAGGGGGAAAATCGTTGTTGGTTGAGGCAGCAAATATCAATGAGTGGACTAAAGGCAATAGACTCGGATGACTATGCGAAATAGGACATTAGTGAGGTACCTATTACCGCTCTTACTGGGACCCCCAATCCCTCTACAGTACGGTCAAGGGACCCTGGGGGACCCTCAGGGCCCTTTAGTTGTCCGAACCCGCGGGGGGTTAGTGGGAAGGCCCGAAACGATAGTACCTAAGGTATGTACAAAGTACTCTGTGGTGAGGCTCTTCATGCTGCTCGCTACAGTGTACAACGATTTTCCTTGGTGGAGTCAGGGAGTCCTCTGTAAGGTACGGATACTCGTTCTCTGTGATCCTCGGTCTAACCCTCACCCATGGCTTGGCTGCTGCTGGTATTTTATTCTGATAACTTGGTAGCACTTCCCTGCTCTTTTTTGTTTTTAATCTCTGCCCCAAGCGGCCCTTTTGTGTGGATCGTGCTCAAATTGACTCCAAATGATTTCTGATTGATTTCGCAAATCATTGTGTTGCTGCTTACACTTGACTCTTCCCAGAGCAACACCGTGGCGCCCTCTCTTGTAGCCAATGGAGCAGTTGCCGTGCCCGTATCTGCTGCTGACTGTCGATGCGGGCGCGATGATGGGTGTGTGACCTTTAGATTTGGATGAAGGCTTCTTGTTATTGGATCCTTTAGTATTCTCACGTTCGCTTTCTTCCTCTGTGTGTGTGATCCGCATCGTGCTTACGGAGTACCCTACCCCAAGCAAAAGTCCCCCCCCCCCCAATAGCGATGAGGAGCCCGGCGATGGCTCACAGCGCCATCAAGTCATCAGCCGTCAATCAATGTGCGCAACGACCCGAAGGATCCATGATTGGTTGCACGTTACATGGAGGGCACGAGACTGTACCCTTTTGATCAGAACCTGGCTGGTGGGTTCTGTGGTTGAAGAAGGCGTTATACCAGGAGGAGAGTGGGTAAGGGAGAAGGAAACGGGCGTGCTAGCGCGGCCCGATATTCCTAGACTCAGCGTGGAGCCCATGCTACTATTTCCCCTATGTCCCCATGTCCGCCATCAGGGAAATGCACGTCCAGAACGCGAATGACAAGCGGGCCCGAACCGTAGACGGGTGGCCGAGGGATGGGCCGCCTTCGTTGGCGTTGTTGCCGATACCCTTTTTCTTGTCCCAAATTCGCCTTCCAAATTAGGTTGTCCCTCCCCTCCCCCAATTTTCTAGGCTCTCCAATAACATGGGACAATCGACAACAATCAGTGATGGGATTTCGAATTGGTCACTTCCCCCCCCCCCTCTTACCTCATTCAACGTCTGCTATCGAGCCATTCATTGGGCGGCCTGCCGCTTTGCGCCTGAGCGGATCATTTTCCAGCGTCGCCCTCCCTCCCTTTTACTATTGTTCTAGAGGTTCTATGGCATTTGGGACGGTTACCATCATTTGTCCTCGCTAATCTGAACTAGATTTCGGATATGACTGGCACAATAGTGAATAACTACGTAGTCCGTTGGCTGAAGAATGATGGTGCGACCCTTGATCAATCCAATAATCATCTTCAGCATGCTGTTTCTCATCTGCAAACGGCAACGAAATCGTAAACGGTTCTCAGCATCTATCCAGGTAACGGATTATCATAGCGGGTCCAGAAAAACAATGCATGATAAGTCATTAATATTATTCAGGCAGATGCTTCGAGATAATTACATCTAACCAGATAGCTTGCCCAGATAACCAGTGAGAACCCTTTAAAGGAGATGAAGGAGTGACAGGATGTAATTTCGGGAACCCCCAGTGGTGGTAGTTTCCGACTCAAGTAATGAGTAAATGAATGTATGGCAATTCATGAAAGCAGAGAAATATAAACATTAGAAGAGCAATAGATGGCGCTTGAACATGGTATCTCGAGAAAAAGGGGAGAGGGATTGAGCTTAACCGGAGAATTCACCTGAAGCCACGGATTTTAGAGCCACAACTGTCCAAGAAAAGCAGTCGTGGACTGTAGCATTGAATGGCAGCGGAATGATGCTCTAGGCTCGACGTGATGAGGAACATGTTGCTGGATGACAAACTTGAAGAGTATTGACCGAAAACTTTTCGTTTGAATAATTCGCAAAACGCCGAAGGGAAGGCATAGGCCATCAAATCATCGGCGCATCGCCCGGCCCGCGAGCACCCCGGCCTAGATTGCCAAACAAGTGCTCTGGGGGAATTCGATCCATATTACTGTGTTTGTCAAACATCTGGGTGGGAGCCGGCACGTAACCTTCCCTCTTGCGACGCAGACGTTCAGCGACGATGCCAATCACAACAAGAACAAAGATGAGTGCAAGTGCAATCGCTAGCGCGATAAGGACAACGAAGCCTACAGCCAAGTGTCCACCTAAAACGGGCATTAGCGCCATCCATCATGCAAAAGGGATTAGCTTCACTTACCACCCGATTTGAAATAATTCTGCTTCTGGGAAAATATCTGAGAAAGGCTTCCAGGCTGGTTGTCCGCTTTGTTTGCGAGAATGAACGGGGAGAAAGCGGTGCCATTAAAGAGGGCTGCAGAAGCGTTGCCGAAGTTCGGGAGACTTAGCTGGCCTGTAATGAGGAGGACTTGATCAGCGTCAACCAGGTCGCTTCCAGCATGATTCTTTGACAGCGAAAGAATCTGCAATCCCCGAATAACTGTGGACTGCCCAAAAGTCTCTTGGACAACTCTCCACTTAGAGCCATCGTATTTGGAAAGGAACGTTGAACCGTTAGAAGCTTGTCCAGCCGCCCAAAAATTGGTTTGCGCATTGTTCGCCGCGGTTAATGCGCTGATGGGTCCAGGCAGGGTGTTGGCTTGGTCAAAAGAAGTCCATGTCTGCTGATTTGCGTCATAGACAGCCATGGTTGTCGAGTTGCCATTGACGTTCAGCGAGCCGCTAGCGATCAACCTGTTCTTTCCAGACCATGTCAACGCGGTAACAGTCCCGGTGAGACCAGAGCCAGGCGTATTCCACTGCGAAGCTGAAGTGGTAAAAATGCAGACGCTTGGGCAACCCAGTGACCCAGCCGATTCAAAGTTGCCGCCCACATATACATCTCCGGAACCGGGGCGCGTCGCTATAGCGTTGACTGCAACATTCGAACCTGCAAAAGCTGGGGGTTGCGGATCAACAAAGGTAGACTGTGCCAGGTCGTACAAAATCAAGCCATTAACGTCATTCCCGTCCACTTCACCTGTGAGCGTCCCTCCAGCAAAGAGAACGCTGCCCTGGGTCTCAAGTGCTAAAACCGCGGAATCTGAGTTGATTCCGGCACCAAGCCCCGTGACTTTATCTGAGTTCGAGCCATTGATGAAGGCTAAATTGTGAATGAGAGACCCATTGGACGCACGGGCTGCGAAGTGTCCTCCAAGTACAGTAACGTTCACACCTCCGGACTCGTAGAAAAATCCTGTCACAGCGCCACTGACATTCTGTGCAGTAGACGCTCGCTTCTGCAGCGATGTAGAACTGAGTTCATGGGGCTCAATATCGATTGGAAGTTGACTTAGGCCCAGGGCGCCGGATGTGGAGAGCTCAACAGCACCACTCACCCCAAGGCCTTGTGACGCGACAGCACCGGCAAAGAGAGGAGGACCATTGGGGAGATTGGTACCTGCGGTCAGACGCCCGCTTATCGACACCGCTTGGGTTCCCAGGTTCTGTAACCAGTTCTTTTGTGATGGTACCCAAACGGCCAGGCCAGAAACCGCCCTTGACAAGTTCTTATCAAAAGGCAGGATCTCGTCAAAGTCGCCACTTATTGAGATGACAAGTTCAGGTTTGTTGGCTGTAACATTAAGAGTAAGCGGCACAATTGCATCCACTCTTCCGTTAACACCAGCACCCAAAGGTTGCCATGCTTTCTCTTGAGTGGAGAAGACCGCAATGTGGTTGAGGTCGGCAGTGTTGGCTTTACTAGTATTGTTGAAAACGCCGCCAACATAGAGCGAATTGCCAGTTAGGTACGTCGTGAGTACTTGGCCGTTCAAACCGCCGTGGGGCAGCGAAGTTGCATTGCCTTGACTGATGGCGAAGACGTTATCGAAATTGGAATTTGAGAAATTTCCGGCCACGTAAATGGTATCTTGAGAGGCAGAGAGAGAGGTTATTGATGCATTTGAGTCGAGGTCCATTCCGGCTCTGTCTACGGTTGAGTTGGAGTAATCGGTGGTGGCAGAGGCTTGGTTGGGGTCAAATTCATAGAGGCCATTAAGGCCATCAGTGGAGGAGACGAGTTCGAAGCGCACACGCTGGGCAACGATGTATAAATTGTCGCCCTGATTCGCGCTCGGCGTGAGAGTGATGCTTGGCTGAAACGAATCGCTACCGGCATCAACATGACCGTAATAGACCTGGTCATACTTGTCGTAATTGTTGGTCTGATATATTTCCGTCTGTACGGGTGCACTTTGGCGTGTTTGCGATGCCATGGTTCCCGTAATGTTTACTCTGCCTCGCTGAGCGCAGCTATCATCTTGAAGGCACCCCGGGGTCCAAACAGTGACAGAATAGTTTCCTGACTGTCTAATATCCGGTCTGAATACAACCGACGCTGATGAGGAATCGATGGAAGGACCAGTCAAATTAGCACTCAGATATTCGGAACTGCTTTGTCTAGATGGCGTAACGGCCCAAGGACCAGTTACGGTGGCGTTTGAAGGCTGAGATATCCCTGCGCATGAAGCCTCATTGAAGTCCTCAATGGCAAAGGCATAAATGTCTAATAATTTTTAGTCAATCCTCAATTTGTAATGGTAGACCTGGACATCGCTTACCATCTTGAAAGAGCTGTATTCCATTCAAACCGCCACCTCCTCCGTACCAATCGAGAATATCCAATCGGAAGCTGCTCATTCCGATGACATTAACAAAGTGAAAATCTTGATAGCCTTCCTCGGTTTCGCTTGCAAGAGGGCACCAGGCATCGCAGCTTTCATTGCGACCTGTCTTGGGATCGGTGTATGTGAGATTTAGGATGCCATTGATCGGGAATGCGTTGAACCGAAAGATTTTTGTGCCTCTCCCATCCTGTCGAGTATTCCATAGCCTAAGCTTAGTCGGGCGGAAACCGAATCCAAAGTCCGCTTTCCACCATCCAGGCGCATTGTCGGCAAGAAGCCAAGTGTGACCCGAGCCATCTTGCCCATCAGAGCCACAGGCAATGTTTTTGGGGTCGCTGAAACCGGCAGTGGTGGTCGAAGTAGCTGTCGAGATGTTTGCCTTCGAGATGTTGATGATTTGTTCATCCTTTTTATTTGGAGCGGTGGAGGCATTGCCTAAGCCATCGAATGATCCACCAAATATGATGTTGCCTCCAGGTGCTTGGATGATTGATGACACTGGGCCATTGAAACCAGCGAAAGGGAGATTGGCCCATCCTGTCATTCCCACCCAGGCGATCGCATTGGTCGAATTTCCGCCTTTAAAATCACCGCCGACATAGACGGTATTGGATTTCTGATCACACAAAACGGCGGAGACACGGCCAGTAAGTCCAGGTAGGGGGGTCACTTTTGTCGTATTTGGATCAAATAATGCGATGCCTTGTGCTTCGACCCCGCCAAGGCTCGTGAAATTTCCACCGGCTACCACACCTGCAAAGGTTCCATCTTTCAGGATGAATGGACACATTGTCTGTATTCCAGCATCTGCAGAAGTGAGGCTTGCCAATGTCCCATCTGGCAACTGAGTGAAAAGGGACTGGCTTCCGTTGGTACTGAATCCATCTTCGTTCTGGAGATTATACGTGTACAAGGAAATCGAGTCAAAATCTCCTGTGAGTGCGACGCGGCCAAGTTGAGAAAGATCGAGGTTGGGTGATGGAACGGGTTCTACGCTGAGCGCTTGAGCTATGCCGAAAAATGGGGCTTGGAAACACCAGGACGTGAGGGTGGAAAGCACGAACGCCGTCGCAGGGCTGAGCAACGAAGGCCCCATTGCTGAAAGCAGAGCGTTCGGCTCGAATCGATCGAGGATAAAAGTTTAACGCGGATATGATGAGTAGCTATTCGAGTTTCCTTGTAATTTGAGAAGCGGTCGAGTGTCGCGTCTTAAGTGAAGTGTATGCGATAACAAAGAAGTAAAGAACGACTAAGAATTAATTCATCCAGAATAAACGATTGACCGATGAAAAGGAAAAAAGACAGTAGAATATCAAAAGGGCGAAGACTCCTCCAGCTCAAACTGACGAGTTGGTCACCACTGAGCGACTCGTGGTGATGAGTTTCAGGAAATAACGAGAAGGGGGTAAATGGTGATTGTCTCCATGGCCAGGTACCCAGTGTACGTATAGCGTACTTCTGAGGACGGGAGCAAAGCGAAACCATCGTCATGCTGTACCAGGAGAACATGCGGGTAGGCTTGTCGACTTTGGGTATAGCCTTGCTTTTGCAATAAGCGAGGGAGGACCTAGCAACTGCCAGGAAGGGGCATTTTGACTCTTTTTACAAAGTACTTACCCAACTTGGCCTGGTGTTTGTTTTGCCTCTCTTGGAATCTTGGTTCAAAGACATCATGTCAATTCGAGGAATCCTGATAAGGAGCAATCGATGGTGACGAGGCAGTACTCAAATTGAAGATGTTCTTGACAGATAGCTTGTTCAGCAACACTCTTTTCAGAGGTTTTTTTTGTTTTTATTTTCTTTGTTTTTTCTCAAGAACAACAATATAAATTAATAATTTGTTTTGGCAAATATCTAATCTGAACATGCAGGAGCTTGAGATGGACGTGATGATGTTATCCCGCAACCCTATTCCCAGATCTAATATCTTATAACATTATTGACGATTCTTCATCTAGCAATTGCAGGAGTAGGAGGGGTTTCAAGCTAACCACCACGACATCCCTGAGTTCACACGTTCTCGTGTATTGTCATTTTGAGTTTCTTGAGCACGCAAGAGCAGGATCCTCGATGAACAGAAAATGCATTGATGTAAATATTCTGCAATACTATTGTTTGTGATGCAGATGAAATGCTCATAGCATAGAAAATACAATTAGAAAAATTTACCAGGATCCAAGCATAACTAAAAAAGAAAAGACTGTCCCATGTTTTACCGGACGTGCTGATCGGAATCATAGAATGTAAAAAAAAAAAAAAGAAAGAGGGAAAGGAATTCTAACGCCCACAATCCTGTCCTTTGCCGTGAAAATTATGACCAAGATATCCAAGGATGACCCAAAAAGAAAATCCCTTTAAAAATGACCGTAATAGTACACGCTTAACTGAACATAAGGTATCTCGTAAAAATTGAATGAAAGCACCTAACTCGGCTCATTAATCCGAGGGACAAGCTCATTGTTTGAGTCGCTCGCCTCATTGGAATCACTTTCTTTCCGGTATCGCTTCTCGAGCTTTGCGATGGCCTGGCTCGTCAGTTCCTGGCGGAACAACTTTTCAATGACTTCCCGCTTGCGAGTGCGGTGGTCACCGACAGAAATCAGGACGCCAGCCGTAATGTTACAGGCAATCGAACAGCAAAGAATGACAGTAGTGAGAGCGAATGGCCGGACTTTGTAGGAAATAGACCAAGTGCAGGTGCCTAGCGCGATCTGGAAGAGCGAATGGCAGTCCAACAAAACCACAATCGCAACAAGCAGTCGCAGCGGGAAAGCATGATGGGTCAAAACCTCGTGCGGCTTGTAAAATGTATGAGCCTTGGCAAATTTTCGTTGATGATGTTGGAGACGCAGTTGCTGGCGCGGCGTTAAAACAGTGAACTCTGCCTCTTCCGCAGTCCCTGTCTCTGCAGCGGTCGCCGCCATATTTTCCAAGTCCACGTCGGGATTCATGGTATTTGTCTTGCGCTCTGCTGGCAAATCGTTCTTGTCTTGTAGCTTTGGCAGCTCCCATTCTTTGCGCTTCCGCCAGGTTAGATGGTGGTAGTGAGCAATGAATATCATATGATACGTGTCCACGGCACGAAATGGAGCGAGACCGTCGCCCATGACGGCAAACAAGGCGACAAGGACATTGTCGATAACGTTGATGACATAAAGTTGTCGACCGCCAACGTTAACCCAACCTGAATGATGTTAGAATTTTGTCTGCTCACAGCATCATGCCAGAAAGTTCAATCTGAAAATCAATGTAGAGCCAGCCGAGACCTGATCGAGTCTTTCTCGTTGCATGGTTGCTTCGGATAGTGGATGGAGAGTAGTCTGAACCTACCAATCAAGAACAAAACCCACGCAAGTCCAAAGAGAGTAATTAAGGTTGCGTACAAGGTCACAAAAAAACCAAGGGCTTGATAAAATCAGCACATGGCAAGTTGAAAAGAGGAAGAGACATCTATTAAACTTACGCCGGCGCACATATTGACCGAAACCTTTCAAACCACGCTTGATCTTGGCGCGTCGTGAATGTAACATGTGGCGGACCAGGTCGTCGAGCTCAGCCTTGTTGGCTTTGGTCCATCCTTCAAGAGTAACACCCTCTGGTAGAATGGCGTATCGGCCCTCGCTGATGGTAGACGCGATTGTGCTCAAGGACCTCGTCCGTTCGGCTTGCGGTGGCTCTTTGGGTGTCTCTGCGCCTTCTTCCCGTGCAAGGTCTTCGTCATCTCGAGGACTTTCGACCTCTGGGATATCTGATGGGTGACGTGTAAGGGTATATGTTGGCTGGCGATTGATCCAGCGGCCGAGATCGGGAATAAAGAGCGAATTTTGAACATTGGTTAATGTTGAGAGAGTGGAAACTTCTGGGTCTGAAGTTGCAAAATCAGTACTGAACACATTCACTTCAAATCAAGATACAAGCAGCCATACCGATTACGTCGAGAAGATTAACAATTTCAGAATCATATTGTTGCCTTGGAGCAAGTGGGACAGGAGGCGGTCGTCGTGGAGCAGCATCCAAACCACCTCCTGTGGTCGCTGAGCGTTTCATTCCCAGTGCTGACCGTGCACTCATGCGACGTAGTCGTCCAGATCCCGCTCGTGGACGGGTGGGGGGTGGAGGTTCCAGGGCATTGAGCTCGACAGGGGCCCCCACACTCTGGGCATGAGGACGGGCATGGCGTCGTTGTCCAAGATCCGCCTGATGTGTATCCAATCCATGCATCCTCTGTGGCTCAGAGCTGCTTCGTCGCCTCCCCGACTGAGCAAGATAATCAGTTGGCTCTCCATCGTGAGCGCGGTTTTGATTAATCGGTGGCGTTCTAGCTGCGGTGCGTGTCGATGCTGTCGAGGTGGTTGAAGGCAAACGTAATATTTGGATGCTGGGCTGCCTTGGTCCTGATATAGTCGTTCTTGAGTCCAGCCGACGCGTGATAGTTGGCCTTGGCGCTGGGCGCTGGGGCTTGGGATTGGGATTGGGATTGGGATTTGCGCTCCCTGAGGGGCCGACATTCAAGTCGCCATCATGACGAGCCGTTGGCTCAATTCGGTCCATTTGTGCAGGCGGAGATCATAAGAAAATTGGACCTGCTGTCGTAAGAAGAAAAGAAAAGGGGATCCCCGCCTGAAAAATGTGGGCGCCCGGGGAGAGTATGAACTTTTTTTTCGTCTTGGTAGAGGCTTATCAAGAATATAGGATTTTGGGGGATGAACAAGGTGGGTGCCCTCATTTCCGGTTGACAAGCGGGAAAGTGCGGGAGAGCATGTGATGGGGTTGATGGGTGGTTGGCAGTAGACCTGCCAACTCGTTCAACAATGACATAATTATGTGGAATTACCAACCGGAGACAGCCCCGATACTCCGTACCTCGCCATACAAGTATGTGCCACAAGACTTTGAGTTTGGGATACATCTTTCTGCTGCACAGATCAAGATCTCTAGTAAATTCACTACGGGTGAAATTTTTGAGGTGCTAGAACAAGAACGGAAAGTATGATGCAAGAGGAGCAATAAGCTGAGTGAGAAACGCTCCCATCCATCCCAAAGCAGTAATACTCTACCCCAAAACGGCCACTTTTCTTTAGAACTATGTAGACTAATTTCGTGTTACTTCCCCTTCAACATTACGGGGAAAAGACAGTAAATTCCGGTGAAAATATTAGCAACTGGGAAAATTATAACTCGTGCGGTTTAGAAAGATTCGTGCCTATACCTATTATGGCAGTGAAATATGCTTAGTAACTCACAAGGATCAGCGAATCATAATTTTTTTATTTTTATTTTCATTTTCATTTACCGTTTTATCCTTAATATTCTGCATTGCTATAACTCTCTAGAGTAATACTTCTGTATCTCAATTGTTTATATGATCTCAGATATCTCAGAGCATATAGGATGAATAGAAAGCCACGTAAAGGTATTGAAGTACGGCCGTGAAACTTTCTGAACCGTACAAGCACTTCAACCAAGCATAAAATACCTGAGTGGATCTGATCCAGGTACTGCAGGGTTTGTCACAAGCATGACACAACCACTAGTCATAGATTGGTTAGTCCTCCCGCAACACCAAGATTTGTTCACGCGTCGCCCGCCAGGGCCGCGCGACTCCCCTTTCCCTTGGAGTCAGGAGCATTAATGCAAGTACAAAGGTAAATTGTCAAGTTTACTGAAGAGGTCCCTTCGGGGGTCTATTTTTTTCCTTCTTTCGCTGCGTGTAGTCCTTCACTTCAAGCCGTCCCAATTGCCGTCTTGATTGTCGCCTCTGTTTTGCACGGAGTGGAACTCGGAACGCCCTTCTTGCATCGAGCAGCCTCCCTTAGCGGATACTAGTATGTTTCTTCCCCTTATCCCTGTCATTCTGTGAGATAGGCTACCTCGAGCCTTTCGTTTCCGACCTTTCGATCCAACGACCATTCCACCACGAAATCACAATGTCGAACAAGAAGAGCGAGGATCTAGAGATGAATGGGATGGATGGGAAGGAGTTTGGTGAGCAGGAGAGTTTCCTGCTGAAGCCTGCGCCCCATGACTGGGCTCCCGTCGATAGCAGCATGGGTAGCGCTCTCTCCCAACTCAAGAACACTCCTGGTGCTGCTGTCCTTGCCTACTGCTTCTCCTCGATTAGTATGACGGTCGTGAACAAGTATGTCGTTTCAGGTTCGTCCTGGAATTTGAACTTCCTTTATCTGGCCATTCAGGTACGCGCGCCCGCGACACCCTGGCACCACATCAAGACTCTACAGCTGACACCTATTCGACAGGCTGTTCTTTGCACGGCTGCAATTCTGGTCTTGAAGCGAGCGGGTTTTATCACTGACCTCGCTGCCTTGGAAAGCGGCAAGGTCAAGAGATGTATGTCCAGCCAATTGACGCTTGTGCAATTCCTCGTGCTAATACAGAACCAGGGTTCCCCGTGTCTGTGTTCTTCGTTGGCATGATCTACACCAGCACCAAGTCTCTTCAATTTCTATCGGTACCCGTGTACACTATCTTCAAGAACTTGACCATCATCGTCATCGCCTATGGCGAGGTCCTGTGGTTTGGCGGCAGCCTCACCCCGCTGCTTCTGCTGTCGTTCGGCTTCATGGTGCTCAGCTCCGTCGTAGCTGCGTGGGCTGATATCCAGGCTGCCCTCAATGGCACTGGGCACTCAGGGGAGACTGCCGCCGCTATCTCAAACTTGAACGCTGGGTATGCGTGGATGGGGCTCAACGTTGTCTGTACTGCCTCATACGTCTTGGGCACGCGCAAGTTCATCACTTCGCTGAACTTCAAGGACTGGGACAGTAAGTTTTAAATCAACCACTCAGGATTTGCAATGCAAACTGACCCGGAATCGACCAGCTATGTTCTATAACAACTTGCTCTCCCTCCCCATCATGATTATCTGCTCCCTGGTAACCGAGGACTGGTCCTCGGCCAACCTGGCCAAGAATTTCCCTGCCGAGTCGCGCTACAGCCTCTTGATTGGCATGCTCTACTCGGGCCTGGGTGCCATCTTTATCTCGTACTCGTCTGCCTGGTGCATTCGAAAGACTTCGTCGACTACGTACTCGTTCGTCGGTTATCTGAACAAGCTCCCGCTCGCCATCAGCGGCATCGTCTTTTTCGATGCTCCCATCACCTTTAGTAGCGTCTCGGCTATCCTCCTGGGATTCTTCAGCGGCCTTATCTACGGTTATGGCAAGATGAAGCAGAAGGAACAGAAGAATCAGGTCCTCCCCACCGCCCGACCGGCCATGAGCGCCAGTTCTCAGAGCCAGAAGGATGCATCGAACTCATAAGCCAATACCGGCCCGGCTAGTCGAGTAAGCAGAGAGGATTCGAAGAAATGGGGAGGCAAGGAGCCCTCCCCCAAAACGGCGATTTTTATTTTGAACTATGCGACTGTTTTCCGATTACTTTCCCTTCAACATTAGGGGGAAAGGCAGTAAATTCTGGTGAAAATATTAACAACTTGGAGATTATAGAATTTATCGTCAAGACGTCTTGAGCTTTATAACCCATCCCTGCATCGACAACTACCTTCCTAGCATAACCATAACACCATCTTGTCAGGACAAGAACTTTCCATAGACCGTTTGCGGTGAAACATTTCCAAGAGAAGCAGTCACATGTATGCGTCTTTAGATATTATCACTTGTCACAGCATCGACAAGTACAGCAGAGCATCTGGTAGTGCAAATTCTCTTTTCGGGAACCCTGCAGTGCAATTAATTCATAATGCCGAAAAGGCCGATTCCATTTTACCTGGGCTCATCGGAGATATCTGCATCGTTGAAACCTTAAAGCAATATACATGGGCGTGTCACGGAGAGCATATAATGTTTTGAAAGAAGAGTCGCCAAGCCAGGAGACTCTTCCAAAAAAGTTCATAGCCAATAAAAATCAATTCTATATGCGCCGGAGTCATCTATTTACAAGTATTAAAAAGGAAACCGAAGAAAGACAAGTCTATGAGTAACGAAAAAAGAGTGTCAAAGGAAATTCGTGGCACGCCAAGATGATGGCGCCGAGCTTCGCGTCAATTTAATAGCCCTTCATCTAAAATTTCAACTGGCTGAAAGGCAGATCAGGCTGCTCAATGAGAGCGCGCACAGTGTTGGCGGTCTGGTCAACAATGAGTTGGGCGCGATCCTCCTCAATGTCGGTCGTAAGTCGGAAATCGTAGCCATCACCATTGGCTTGAGCCTCCATCATGGAGAACTCTGTCTGGGAGATTTGTCTCGGTCCGTGCTGCTTGAAGACCTCCTTTTGGAAGTCGGGGTCCTCAGTGTCACGGACCAAGATGTTGATCAAGGTGTCAATGTGTCCCTGTTTATGACCAGCTGCTGCCAGAGACTCGGTCAGACCAACACGGCCGTGCTTGAGAACTTCCCAGAAATCAGTGGAGACGGCCTGCATGATTTCCCTGAGCGTGGTGTTTGTGTCAACCTTGAGACGCTGGGGAATGACAAGGAGAGCAGGTCCATTGACTCTTTCGACGTCCTTGACAGGCACATCGCGGCCCGAGATAAGCATAGACCAAGTGACATCGGTCTGGCCGGTGTGGTGCGTGAGCACAAGGGCCCAGGCAGTGTCAATGAGAGTTGCAGTAGTGAGACCAAGAGGTGCAGCAGCCTTGTCAAGGTTGATTGGGAGGTGCTGTCCGGTCCAGCGGCGGCCAGCAGGAGGAGCGTGGTTCAAGATGGTTGGAGGTGCTTCGGCCAAGTATGGCTTCCAGAAGGCGTCCTCTGCCTCCTTGTCGACCTGCTGGTGGTGGTGGATCAGATTTGTATATGCCGGTCTGGGAACGAGGTCAAGACCGC
Organism: Xylona heveae TC161; assembly: GCF_001619985.1. NCBI lineage: Eukaryota > Fungi > Ascomycota > Xylonomycetes > Xylonales > Xylonaceae > Xylona > Xylona heveae. The sequence continues at coordinate 55,407 of NW_017264193.1, read as the reverse complement.
TGTAGAGTCTTGCAACATCCTCATAGAGGAAACGGTGGGCCCAGAAGTCGAAGATTGTGTGATGCATAGACACCACTAGAGTTTCGCGGTTGATGAGGGCCATGCGGAACATCAGGCTGCCTAGCTCAACTGGAATGCTACGATCCAGGTCTTCGTATTCGGGCAAAGACATTTCATATTCTTTCCAAGGCAGAGTCACGTCTCGTCTGGCGGTCTGAATGAGACCGGCTTCCGTCTGGATCACCGTCGTGCGGTAGATGGGATAGAGCGAGAAGACCATCTTGAAGGCCAGCTTAAGTCGGTCAATGTCCAAGTGGCTCACGTTCCAGAAACGGCGGTAAAGGTAGATCTGGTTTCCGCGGAGAATGGCAGAGAAGAATTCTTCCTGCAGAGCTGTGAGGGGGTAGGCGTCCTCAATGTTGCGGTCAGAGCTCAACGATGCAGCCACAGATTCATCCTTGATCAGAGAGAAAGGAGCCACGCGGACCGGGCCATCGTCATCGACACTGTCAGGATCAACCAGATTGACACGGCCACGAATCTGTGATAGGTTGTTCGGACCAAGGAGGTCGGGCAGCTCCAGCAAAATACCAACGCGACGGAGGTCGTTGATGATACGAATGGCCTGGATAGAGCTGCCACCGAGATGGATAAAAGTGTCTTGCCGACCAATCGACTCGGCAGCCATGCCGAGAACTTCGGACCAAGCATCCCGGATTTGCACTTCGACCTCCTCAACCACACGGTCTTCCTCCGACAACGAATGGTGGGCTGCACGTCCCAGCATGTCCATCTTGGGCGTCTCTTCTGCCGCCTTGGTGATCAAGGCAGGGACTACTTTGCCGTTGGGGTTGGTGGGGAGGGCATCCAAGTGAAGCCAGTAGCTCGGAACCATGTATGAGGGCAATGCCGCGCGGGCCTGCTCACGAAGTTCCTTGACCAATGCGCTCCATTCAACATCCTCAGCGGGGACAATAGCCGCAACAAGCGACTTCTCGCCGTCAACGACGGCGGCCACGACTCCGGAAGCAACAACTCCATGGTTCTTCGCCAGAACCGCTGAAACCTCACCAGGTTCGAGTCTCTGACCGTAGATCTTGATTTGGTTATCGATTCGGCCGACGATCTCAAAAGTGCCGTTCTCGTGCTGAAGCGCAAGATCACCGGTACGGTACATGCGACCCTCGCCAAATGGGTTCTTAATGAAGCGTTCGGCAGTCTGCTCCGGCCGCTTGAGGTAGCCATCTGCAAGTTGTGGACCGGCCAAGCACAATTCTCCCTTCTCACCCTGAGCAACAAGCTCGGTGGTGCCTGGCTGCAAAAGATAGGCGGTGGTGGTATCCGACGGCTTTCCGACGTTGCGGGGGTTGCTTCCCTTGTGCACTTGTGTGGAGAAGTTGAGCTGAGCGCATTCGCTCAAACCGTATGAGACACGGAGGACAACCTTGTCCGCCCACAAGTCGATCAAAGTTGAGCTAGCAGGCTCGCCAACGGTGGTAATTTGCCGAAGCGAGCGAGGCACGTCATCCGCAGGCAGAAGGGCCAGAGTTGAGGGCGTAATTCCAAGAGCATCAATCTGCATCTTTTCAATGGTGTCTTTCAGAGAAGTCGTCAATCGGTCCCGTCTGGCCAAGCAAAGGCAACCTCCCTTGGAGAGAGTGGCCAAAATGGTGCGCTGCGCCGCAGAAAAGATAGGATTGAAGAAAAGCAGCCAGCGAGCTTTGCCATTGAGCGAGAAAGACTGGATGCCAGCCAAAGCTGCACCGTGGGTGACGACGACACCTTTCGGGGTGCCTGTTGATCCGGAAGTGTAGACAATGTAGGCTCTGCTCGATCTGTCGATATATGGCTTGTTGCGAGCTTCGCCAGTGATTTGTTCCGCGGAGATCTTTGCAATTATTGATTCAATGGACACTGCTTGCTCGAAGGGGGCCGCGTATCTCTCATCCACAATAACGACCTCAGAATCACCTTCAGCGGCGATGAACCGGTTTCTGTCAGGAGCTCCAGCAGGATCAAGAATGGTGTAGGCAGCCCCGGACTTGAGGACCGCAATGACAGTAGCGGCAAACTCGACAGAGGGGTCCATGCAGATTGGCACAATGGTCCCGGCGCGCAGGGACAAAGCCTCGACGATCTGATTCACGAGCTTGTTGAAGTCCGCGAAGCTCTGAGGCTCACTGTGCTCATGGTGGACTGCGGGTGCATGAGGTGTCTGCTCGACCTGACTCTCGAATAGATCAATAATAGAGCTCGCGGCCGATGAGGTCGCCTGCTTGGGTTCAACGGCGGCAGGCTTTGCAGCCGAAAGAGGCAGGAAGAAGTTCTCAAGGCCTTTTTCAGCTTCCCCAAAGCCTTCCCAGGTACTGGCAGCAGGTCTTTCCAATAGCATGGGCGCCATGATGATTGACTATTGGGATATCAGCTTCAAATCCCAAGAAGATATTGTAGGAACGATGAACTGGAACGTACTCTAGATCAAGTAGTCGTCAAAGCAAGTTTACACCTCTGCTGTTTCGAAGGAGCTTGACTGATGATGAGAGATCTGAGCGGTCGAAGCAGCATTCTTATACACAGATGTTCAACATTGTTAGGCCTCGTCGATGAGGTGCAAAAAACATCTCTTTGCCGTTTTCATCCGTTCCTCGGGTGTTTTCGTAAGTCGTGAGACCTAAAGTCAGAAACATCAAGATCCGCTAAGTGAAGATGCATTAGCTCTTTCGAATAATGACACGGTAACTTGGGTAAGGTTGATCCCCGGCTGCGTCGTTGTCGGGTGCATGTTAGTTTCCCCAAGACTAGTGGATTCAGGACCAAGGATTATGCTGCGTCAGAACCCTCCTCCTGGGTATCCCAATTCAGCTGGAGGATCACGACTTGAGAGAGTCAAATCGTTCGAGCAGGCCATTGCTCTCAAAATGGCGCAACCACTCAGGTGGCAGGATAGCGTACATGGGGCCAACAGCCGTCCATCAGAGCTTCACGGACTGGAAACCCAGCCAGTCGCGTATCGGAGGTAGATTGATAGAACGTTTGCTTTTCCTTATCGAACCCCATGATTTGCAGCTACGAATTCACCCGAAAGGCTCTGATATCTGCCGTCGAACTAGAGCACCAGTTCCCGCAGTGAGTGGCGATGGATCTAGCAGCCTATCTGGTGCATTGTGCGGAGCATATGAAAATTTGGCGAGCTTGAAACCTTGAAAGCGTGTAAGTCTTCCGGTAACGAGGACGTGCATGCGCGGTTTCCACGCGAGTATGCTTGTTGCCCCAGGCGCTCAGGTACTCGCGGAGAGCGCAAACCTCTGAAAGGCCGCAAGCTGCATCTCCACTCTCGTGGGCTGGGGTTCGATCAGCGATCGCAGCTCGTCTGATGGGAAAGAGAAGCCATTCACCTGCTAACATTCATTCGAAAAGGCCTGATCGACGGGCTATCCGCGGGCTGATATCAGACCGATAGCCCCACCGCGGGAGTGAGCAAGGGGCCACCCGTTCCGTGACGCTGGTGGAGAGCTTATGTTGCTTGACGAAGCCACACGTCTTGCCAAGCCCGCTTCAGAAGACACCTAACCTCCCCAATGCAAAGCATTCGAGAACGCGCGGCAAGCCGATGCTATTGGATTTATTGAAAGGAGAAGCAATAAAAAAAAATGATCCCATCTACATCTTGATGCCACGTAAGATAGCGTACATGTATCGAAAGAGCCGCTCACCATGAGCAGGTGATATGAGGATGAGGGAATCCCAGGAGCCTCGAACAGCGTTCGACTCTAACGGAATCAGTCAAAGTGCGCGCCAGATCTTCACGCCGTTTGTCGATTGCGCTGACCCTGAAGTCAGAGGGTAGTGGCGCCAACCCTGCGTTAGCTAATATTTGGTGTGCAGAATCCATGCCATGAGCAAGCCACATTGAACCGTGAAAGGCATGTCGTTACTCGTAGTTGCTCACTCCGACCCATACATGATCGGAAGCGACGTGGAGTGGGCCCTGCAGCTGGTCTACAGAAAGATTGGGAAGCGTTGACGAAACCCGTGCCGGCTGGCATACCATCCAGGCGGACGACCATGAAAATCGCAGTTATTTTTGTTCCTTTTGCTGATGTATCTGTGCTGTAAGCAAAGGTCCGCGGTCAGTGGCCATCCTCAGAGCGAAGAGTGACGGTTGGGAGAGCCAATCAGCGTTTGGCAAGTTTGGCGGAATTTGCCTTTCTTGGGACAGTTGACCCCGTAATTGCGGGACGACACTCATCCCAGGTTCCGGGAATCCCGAGAATACGTTGAGGACCCTGCGAGAGAGCTTGTTGACGACATTACCACAATGCGCGGAAAGGGGTCTCGGGCCAGCGATCCCGCATATCACGCGCTGCGTCAGGACAGTACAGGTACTGATGTTAGAGTTGAAGGGCTAAAGGTAATCGTTGCGTCGAATAGCTCATCTTCGATCATTGGGCCCGAGCAGATGTCAACTCCCTGTTGCTCCCTGTTGCAAACCGCTCTTGCCGGCTAAATTGATCCGGCAGAAAGTGATGAGGGCAAGAGAAAGCGATAAGGCAAAACCTGCGTGTCAGAGACTTCGTGTCCTCCAAGGATCATCGATGGGAACGTCATGTTCAGAGCCCAGAACATCACCGTTCCTGAATGAGAGCTAGGATTAGTTGCATGTGGTTGAAAGGGTCAACCCCGACCCGTTTCAACCAGGGTTTGGAAGGTTACAGCCCAGTCTCGCATTCTGTAGATTTGCTTCCATAGGACTTCTGTGCCCGGGAAGTCTCATCCCACGGGAAGAAATAGTGGAATTCCCGCAGCTTTTATTCTGCCGCCGTTCGCCCGGGTAAACCCTAAGTGACTGAAGCTGTCTCAATCTAATCGGAACTTCGGTCCGCCATAACTGTCAAGAACGTCATCCTGAGTTCCGCAACATTCTCGTCGCGGGGCTCTTATGCCCAACTTTCCAACGGCGCGCAAGTGGTGATCTAGTCATTAAACTTGAGAAAAAACAAAAACACAGTATATTCTAGTCTGCCCTATTCCACTCTAGAAGAATTAGGCGGCATGCCAAGAACCGTGATCTCTCGATGATGTTGTTGTTGTTCTTCTTCTTCTTCTTCTTCTTAGCATTGATGTAAACAGATCGCAATGCTGAGGTTGATGATGACCAATGAGACCCATCTTGGTGGTAAATCCACGCGTGGACGGCGTTTGTTTGGCCCGAGCTCTCGGACAGCTTGAGTAAGGGAGTTTTCGTCCTAAGGTACAGAGGTACCCAACTCCTTCCTTCCTAAAGGTAGCCCCAAGTACCTCTCACCTCGGATTCGGCAGACGAGTACTTCTCTTGAAAATCCACCGTGGACGGTGCCGAAGATCCGAGCGGTTCCCACATCCGCCTTACAGCGGGCATTTGTAAGCCCATTGTCCGAAGCGCGAGATGCTGTGTTTCTTGGCGCCATTCATTAATATTATTCGTATTTTCTGCCCACGAGATGGACTTGCGAGGAAAAAAGCTTTGGCTGGCGTGATGGAGATCCAGCGGGAGAATAAGAGCATATTACTCTTAGGGGGCGCACATCCATGTCGCAGAAGATAATTTGCATTTTCTTTTGTATTTGCGTGTTGGCTCTTGTTGTGCGTGTTGTGACGCGAGAGATCCAACCCTTTCCATTCGTTGCTATACTACGTCCTGCTTCGGACTGGACTTTTGACAGAGAATTTTTGTCAGTCTCATAGTCGAATCTAAAATATCTCTCTTTCAATCATGGCTGAAAGAAACCCTGACCACACCGTGATAACGTTAAACGACCAGCCGACTCAAGGTGTTGCATGGTCCTCGTCCTCAAGTGACCGTGCAACCCCCGACGAGAAATCCGAAGTCCTGCCCAGCGACACCGAGATCAGCGCCTCTCAGACAAAGGAGGCTGAGGCTGCAGCGGTAGCGAATATCAATAATGCCATTCCAAATGGCGGATTGCAAGCGTGGCTCCAAGTACTTGGGGCCTTCTTTCTGTTCTTCAACTCCTGGTTAGTGACTTTCCTTGGAGCATCAAGATCCGTTGGCTGACAATCTCACCCTTTCAACAACATCCAGGGGCATCATCAACACTTTTGGCGCGTTCGAATCTTACTACCAAAGCACAACCCTCAAGGGTTATTCCTCGGGAACCATATCCTGGATTGGCACCGTGCAAGGGTTCCTGCTGGTTGCTGGTGGGATCGTAACCGGCCCGCTCTATGACCGTGGTTATCTCCGCCACCTTCTCATCGGTGGAAATTTCTTAGTCTCATTTGGCATGATGATGACTAGCTTGGGCAAGAATTACTGGGAAATCTTTCTGGCGCAGGCGCTGTGTGTCGGTATTGGAGCAGCGGTAACATTGACGTTTTCCTTTTCTACATATTCTCTTTTTCGACCAGATTTACTGACGATTGATTGATTTATTCAGTGTTTATTCGTACCCAGCGTGGCGATTGTGGCCACCTATTTCAGTACCAAGCGAGCGGTAGCAATTGGTATCTCGGCTGCGGGCGGTAGCGTTGGTTCGTGCACCCCATTCCCCCTCGTTCCCCTCTCGCCCCCTCCTTTCACGTTTTTCTGCTCCCGTGGGTAAATCAAGGACTAGTCAGCGCTAATTGGGACCCTGAGTTAGGCGGTGTCATCTACCCCATCGTTTTTCGACGGTTGACGCCAGAGATTGGCGCTCCCTGGGCGACAAGAATTATTGGATTTATTGCTTTTGCCACCCTTTGCATTTCGACCGTTGTCATGAAGCCTCGGATCCTTCCCAGCGGACCGCGGGCTTTGCTTGATCTTCCCGCGTTCAAAGAGGCCCCCTTCACCTTTTTTAGTATTGGTCTCTTTTGTTGTTTCATGGGCATCTATATCCCCTTCTTTGATATTCCCATTTTTGGTGCTGTCAAGATCGGCACTTCGGTCGATTTTTCATTTTATCTCCTCTCGATCATGAATGCAGCCTCTGCACTCGGACGTATTATTCCGAACCTCATCGCCGACCGATTAGGTTACCTGAATGTCTTGATACCCTTTTCCGTCGCTTCCGCCATTGTCGCGCTAGCATGGATTCGGATTGACAATGACCCGGGCACTATTGTTTTTTCAGCGCTATTTGGATTCCTTTCGGGTGCCATTGTTTCGTTGCCTCCGACCGTTGCAGCTTCATTGTCCCCTGACCTGAAAAAGGTCGGTACTCGCATGGGTATGTGCTTCTGCTTTGCTGCGCTTGGTCTGCTGATCGGCAATCCTATCGGCGATGTTCTTCTCAACATCCCAGAAAAGAAATTTTACGGCGCGCAAGCTTTCTCTGGGTCGATGATTCTTGGTGGAGCTGGCTTCTACATTATTGCACGGCTGTTTAGGCGGAGGGAGTACGAACACTGGAAGGCTTGAAGATGATTAATATGGATACCCAATAATGTCCGGCTTCCAATTGCTGGCTTTCTCTTTCAAGATATTACTTTCTTACTTATGTACACATTCTTAGTCGACCAGAAAGGGTAAAATTGGCTTAAACGCAAACTGTCTTCAGCACCTATCATGAAGAATCTGATCTAATGTATATAGAGATTACAAATGAAAGTGGCTCCAAGGGAGGGGCGAGAATCTTTCTATTTCTTGATACTTTTGACGAGACTCAATTCGTGGTTGACGTGACGGCGATGATTTATCGAACCGCTATAATCATTGCTGAGTCATACTTCGTGGAGCCATCATTGAAGACTAAAAGCCATTTTAAACCCTTCAATTAACACTTCAAGCATGACAGTTCGCGCTTCAAAAATATACCGCAATACAATAAGATGACCGAACCAACCCAAGAAAGACAGAATACTCTGTACAGAGAAAAGGTTCGGTGCGTTTTCGCTTGTCTCGAAAGGACGCCCTTGACGGGCTTGACAGTGAGCGTGACGTCATTAACGTTGCTGGACAAATCAAGGCTGAGATTGGCATCATCGGAATTACATGTCACAACTTTACTGGATATTGTGACTGTGTTTCTTTGGGGTTGAGGCGGCCGACAACGCAATCAAAGACGCCATCACGACCCTCTGCTTCATCGATGATAGCCGATCGTACCTTGTGGAGAGAAGGATATTCTGGAGTGACCACGTTCCCAATAAAGTTGAAAATGGACATGATCACATACGGACAACAATGAGACCATAAGCGGTATAATCATACTCATCATTTTGCTTGCTCCGCGCCTCGCAGAGCTTGAATGACGCAAATAGAGCTTGTACAATGGAAGCGGCCGCTTTGGCAAAGTTGGAATCGCGTCGCAATAGAAATGACAAAACTACTTCGAGCCCGCTATCAACGAGTGTCTCTCTGGGGACGGATCGAACTGTAGCAGTATGGAGAACATAATTGGTATATATGACCGGCAAAAGAGCGGTGAAGATCGGTAAGAGCAACAGGAGGGCCGAGGAAAAGCAAAAGGGAGACAACGAACCGGACACTCATGATGCTGGCTCGTATACGACCTCTGGAATCATTGCCATGATAAGCACGGCTTTTCGAAGAAAGTCTCACAAAGAAGAGCTTTCAAGACAAGGAGAGAAGCCAATACCATTCAGGTACGGATGGATGTACCAGTATTACACGCAAAAAGAAGGAAAAATCAATCTGCTGGTCATTGGCAGCGGCAGTGATAATGTACTTGTTCTGTCATTTTTGAATTCCTAGATTTGACCTGTTCAGCTACCCCAAAGGTTCAGGTCTCCAGGCGTTCGATCTCATCAAGGACTACAGTATTGTATGCTCTCGCCTCTCGAGTGTTTCACTTGGCTAGGGCTATGCCATGTACAACCGCATTGAGCTTACTTGTTTGATTTGTCATGGACAGGGGGATATACGCAATGAGCAATTTCCATTCGCTCGTCCTCGCCTCATCATTACCAGCATGGCCAAGCCACGCCGCAAAGAGCTGTCACTCACATCGAGAACTTTGGTCACCCACCCCTTCGGGCAAACACCCTCTATCTAGGTATCATGGCCAGCGTCTCCCGGCTACACGTCTTATCTGGGACAGTCCGAGACCTTAGCCGTGGCGCCAATGTACGTAATTATACCTTGAGACCGCTCTTATTTCCCAATTGAGCTCCAGGCCCACCAATTAACTAGGAGTAATGGTCCTAACTTTTAATACCTACCTACGTTTCCGATGATGGCCGCAGATCAAGTTGATCATTTAGAAAAGGATCGTCAAGTGTCTGCCTGCCGAAACGTGGCAACGCACATTCTGTACGCCGGGTTCAATTCCCCCTGCCCAGTCATGGTTGACCTGGTTGCGTTCATCTATGACCTACGCGGGCCGACCCGACCCTATTTTAAAGCTTAACTCCCATAGCTTAAAATGATCACCGTAGACTAAATTTACAACGTCGGTGGAGCATCCCCGTTTGAAATAGCATGACGCCAACAAAGACACCATAACCCTAGCCCTACAACCTGGCCCTATCATATGGATATTTCTTTCTGAGTGAATTCTTTAATCGCTCATTCAGATGCCATATATCATTGAGAGTCCAACTACATCTTTTGATCGATTTTCTCTCTTCAAAAAACCACGCTTGATAGAGGAATATATGCTTTAATTTCTTCCGCTGCTTGAATTCCATAATTGCAATAGATAAAGAGAATACACTTGACATTGCCTGAATAGAGATCTACCCAAATCTTGGGTTCCCGATTCTAATCCCTGGGTGTGCGTAGACAAGTAATGAGTGGATCCGGACCAACAGATCCAAGATTATAATGTCTGAGCCAAAGGTACTACAATTGTAGTAGTAATAATGGATGGAACAGTAATACCAACAGAAGCGCCGCCCAGACCAATGCCAACATTTATCTTATCGCTCGCAACAGGTGGAAGAGTTACAGGACCGCTAACGGAGACCTTAAGGGAAGTAGTTAGAATCGCGGGGACGGTCACGCCGAGCTGTGCATAGGTTTTTGTTCCTGATGAACTAAGGCCTACACTGAGTATATTCCCGCCATTGACAGAGGAGGTTGGAGCGACAGTTGGAAGCGTCGTAACGGTGCTTGGTAACGTTGTCACTACCGAAGGTGCAGAGGTTGTGGTAGTTGTTGTTGGAGTCGAGGTACTCGGTGTGGCAGCTAATGGAACAACAATTGTTGTTGTTAGAATCTGCGGAACGGTAACTCCAACTGATACGCCATTGAGTCCGACCCCCACGTTGATTCGATCACTTGCTGCAGGCGGGAGCGTTACTGGTCCCTGGAGGGCTACTGCGAGTGAGGTTGTAAGGACCGCTGGAACAGTCACTCCGACTGATGCAATGGTCTGTGTACCACTAGTCCCAAGAGCAACATTCAGAATATTGCCTCCGTTATCTGCTGTTGATGTTGTCGTCGTAGGATTCGCTGTCGGCGTCGGGGTTGAAGTGGTGAGGGCAACGACTATAGTTGTGGTTATAATACCGGGTACAGTAACACCAACTGACGCACCACCAAGACCAACTCCAACATTGATTCGATCATTTGCAACTGGTGGTAAAGTGACAGGACCGTCAAAAGCAACTGCCAAAGATGTTGTCAGAATCGCCGGCACAGTTACTCCGATGGATGCATAAGTCTTTGTCCCTGACGAACTTAAGCCCACGTCAAGGATATTGTTGCCGTTAGACCCTGCTGAGGTGGAAGTTGTGCTCGTAGTAGTTGGTAAAGCAACAACTAGTGTTGTAGTGAGTATTCCTGGAACTGTCACTCCGACAGATGCACTGCTTGAGCCAAGGCTGACGCTTATTTTGTCGCTGGCTGTTGGTGGAAGTGTGGCAGACCCATCAACAGCAACGGACAGTGAAGTGGTAAGGATAGCAGGAACGGTGACTCCAACGGAAGCATATGTCTGGGTTCCAGATACACCAAGACCAACGTCCAGGATGTTACTTGGTGAGGCTGTAGGTGGGGGCGTTGTTGTTGTTGTTGTTGTTGGAGTCTGGGTAAGGGCAGCCACCAATGTCGTAGTAATGATCCCAGGAACTGTAACTCCAATGTCAACGCCACCTAATCCGATTCCAACATTGATCTTGTCGCTGGCCACAGGGGGAAGGGTGACTGGTCCCTGCACACCGACGGACAAGGATGTTGTAAGTATAGCAGGGACTGTTACTCCAATTTCTACATATGTCTGCGTTCCTGATAGTCCGAGCCCAACACTCAGAATATTCCCACCATTATCGCCTGTACCTGATGTTGAAGAGGTTGAGATGGTGCTCGCTGAGATGGTTGTAGAGAAACTTCCACTGAAACTTGGGAGAGATGTCACAGATGACAATGTGCTCACAGATATAGTTGCGGTGGAAGACGAGCTCGCAGTTGCAATCGGGCTTGAAGAAGCCCCGCTTATGCTCGACAGTATACCGATCGAGCTCGAAGGGAGACCGGATGGTGATACAGATGAACCCCCAGATGAACCCCCAGATGGAAGTCGAGACGACACCGATAAGATCCCGGAGATCCCAGACGTCAGACTCGCTGAGAGGCTCGACTCTAGGCTTGAAAGAAAGCTGGAAAGAGCGCTTGAGGGCAAAATGATCGAGGTCGTGATAGATGAAAGACTGGAAGAGGCCGCAGAGGGTAAGCTGGAAGGGTTTATGGACGAAGAGCCCAAAGATGAAATAGAAGAGAGACTAGATAGGAGGGAAGAAGCTGCGTTTGATGACGGGCTAGAACTGAAGCTAGGAAGGCCCGATGAAGAAACCGACACGGGAGTAGATTGTAAACTGGTGGGTACTGTGATGCTGGCCGTTTGGCTTGTTGAGAAGCTGGAAATGGGTGTAAGGCTTGATAATGAGCTTGACAAAGCTGAGAATGAACCTGATGTGTGGCTAGATGATGCGCCAGATGCCAAGCTTGTCGAGCCAATCGGTGGAGAACTGGTGCTAGAGCCTGTCGTGTTCGTTGGGCATTGTGACTCTAGCAGGGATAAGTAAACCGAGATTAGTGATTGGTATTAAAGTGAAGCTCAAAAATCAACTTACCTGGCAGCGCGACGAGTGCAACCAAATTACAACTTAAAGGAGTGCTCCCATTCAGGACAGCAAATGCTTGGCCCTCATTTGAGTAAGCACAGAATTCAGCAACGCCGAGCTGAAATGCTGGATTGGACCAGATGAGGATATCTGCGACCATGCTCCATGTTTGGGCAATAGATCCAGCCGGGTCAAGGGGGATAAGAAGCTGGCTATCTGTTCCGGGGTTGGTTGAAATTGAACCACCTGCACCTATCAGTTGCCCATCGTTTATGGAATATCTTGCGGCATCATTGCAGCTTTCAACTGTACTGCCATTGTCACCGAGATATGCCAGAGAGATTTCTTGACGTTTTCGCAAGCTATTGACTTCCACCGTTGGAGAAACTAGCACGTAGAAAGTGCCACTAACACTGGATTGAATGGTGCTGCTGGCAGATATGGTGGAGCTAGAATGTGCATTTGATGCTGCCGAGGAAGCCGAAATGGTTGAGTGGCTGAAAGAAGAGAGTGAGGAGATGCTCGCACTCGCTTGAGTTCCACTCGAGCTGCTGCTTGGTATCACAACAGAATGACTCGAGGAACTTTGAACCGTACTACTGGAGGTAATAGCGCTGATGCTTAAGCTGCTGACACTGCTCAGAGCACTGCTGGAAGAGCCTCCGGAGATGCTTGCTGAAGAAATAGAACTGCTACCCAAGCTGGTGCTGGGCTCTAACGTGCTTCCGGAGCTGCTCAAGCTACTTACGGAGGAGGTTTCGCTTGAGATAGTGCTAAGGCTTGTTGCACGCGTGCTGCTGATGAGTGACTTGGAGCTTTGTGGGATGCTATTACTGGAAGCAGTGGTTGGAGCTTGGCTACTGCTGTTACTGAAGGGCGCTCGTGAGCTAAAGCTGCTTATAGAAAATAAACTACTGCTGCTGAGGCTCCTACTCAAGCTTTTGCTAGTGAAGCCGTTGCTAGAACTTGAAACGGAAGTGCTTCCAGTAGATATGCCCGAGCTGATTGAGGTGCTACTGAATAGATTGCTTGAGCTAGATGAGGCGCTGGGAATACTTGAAGTTGCAAGACTTGAGGTGGATGTCGAAAATGATGTAGGTGAGCTTAAGGGCTCCGATTGGCTGCTTGAAAATGTATTGATGGAAGAGCTGGGTGATGTCGAAAACGTTGCGCTCGATGATGAAACAGTCGCTATTGACGAGCTAGCAACACTCGAGCTAGTGACATTGCCACATGAAGATGCTAGAGAGCAAGTAAGTACGTGCCTAAAGCTTTCTTTTCCTTAACTTACTGGGTAAAAAGTTGAGGGAGACCTCAACTGCATCAGCAGGAGAATTTCCATCCTCAAAGGCTGCATATACTTTACCCTCGGACAGGTAGAATGTCGCGAAAAAGCTTGAGAAAGCAGGATTTGACCACGTGAGCGAAATTACACCAAGAGAAAAGGTGGTGGTGTACTGGCCACCCTGATCAATAGCAAAAAGTGCGTAACCATCGCCGTCAGCAGATATTATTTTCCCTTCGCTAAATAATTGCCCATCCATGAGGGTAAAAATTCCTGCCGCAGTGCAGTCATCCGTTGTGTCCCCAGAACTCATGACATAGTTGCTCGTTGTCCCTTGTCTCTTGTGTAAAGCTGACCCAGTTGGGTTAGCACTCAGGAGAAAGCTCGTTGAACTTGCAGAGCTGAGAGAGGACGAGCTGGACGAGGCTGTCTGACTTGAAAAAATGGTACTGGATGAGACCTGTGTACTGGACACACTGGATAGACTGGAACTCAGGCTCAGTGAAGTTGATGATGCTTGGCTTGAAAATATTGGCGACGAGGAACTGGTGATGACGGAGGAAATGCTACTCAATGAGCTTGACACTGTAGACACAGAGCTCGACGAGCTTAACGGCAGGGATGATATACTGCTAGAAGAGCTGGAGCCCGATGAGCTTGAAGAGCCAAGACTTGAACTCTGTATGGCACTGGATCTGGAGATACTTGAACTCAGCGATGAGCTGATACTTGTCGATACGGATGAAACAGAAGATAGCTCGCTAGAGATACCGGAACTGGATGAAATCGACGCCACGCTGCTTGAATGTGAGGATAAGCTAGAGAAGTGACTGCTGAAAGAGCTAGATGAACTTGGAACGGCGCTGCTGGATGAAAAGACCGAACTGGAGGTCGAACTACTGGAAGAGCTAGATGAACTTGGAACGGCGCTGCTTGATGAAAAGACCGAACTGGAGGTTGAACTGCTGCCAAAACTTGATGTACTTTCAATGCTGCTGCTTGAAAGGCTCGATGCTGAGGTCTTTGATGAAGACTGGATTGGGCTTGATGTACTCGAAGAAACGGTCGAGGACTGCAAAGATGAAATCGAGGATGTTTGAGGGCATGAAGCCGCTGAAAATTCCATCAGTGAATGATTCCCATGAGGGCTGAACGACTACTTACGATCAAAATACACCAGAGAACCAGCTACAAAATCTTCTGGTACACTTCCCTGGAATGATGCGAAGACGTCAAGAGATGGCGAGAGATAAAAGGATGCATAGAGGTTTGCGAATGCAATATTACTCCAAATGATATTCGACGCGGTTGCGGAAAAGGTTGTGCTGTATTGTGCACCCAAGCCAATTGAGAATATGGAATAGCTCGTTGCATTGGTTGAAATATAACCTCCATTTGAAAACAATTGTCCACCAATGATCTGAAAAATGCTGGCACCGCGGCAGTCCGAAGTAGTGGACCCATCCGCTCGAATGTATGTATTAACTGTCGCCTGTCGCCGTCGAACCTGTCTTGCGGGTACTGCTGTTTCGATAGCAAGGATAAAAGTTTCGGCCGAGGCGCTGGAGGCCGATGAGCTAGAGACTGTGCTAACACTGACGCTTATTGAGCTTGGAAGAGTCGACGTGCTGACCGAGCCGGGCACAGTTGTGGTACTAACTGATCCGGAGATGCTCGAGGTGCTGACCGAGCCGGGCACAGTTGTGGTACTAACTGATCCGGAGATGGTTGAGGTGCTGACTGAAACAGACGCAGTTGAAGCACTTGTTAGGGTACTAGAGGAGCCTGAGATGGTGGTCGTGCTGACCGACTCTGAAATGGTAGAGACCGAAGTAGTGGTTACAGTGGATCCGGAGAGTGTAACAGTAGTGGCTGATCCCGAAATGCTTGTCGTCAGGGTAGAGCCGGATACTGTCGTTGTAGTTGTTTCGCTCGAAGTTTCGATTTCGGTTTGTGGAACAGATGTAGTAGTAGTTCTGCTTCACGTTAGCAGTCGCCCTTCCCTCTAATTCTCAGACATAAGCCTCCAACGTACACGGTATATGTCTTGGTCTCGGTGTATGTTGCCCAAACATTGGTGATAAATGTGGTAGGTTTGTAAATGTTATACGTAGGACCATTCCAAATGTTGATAATTGTAGGAGCATTAATCACGGTGCTGACATAGACCGGGTACTCGATAATTTGACTAGACACATGAACCTGCACAGTAGATTGGCCATTTGGACAGAAATCCCGTCTCTCGATCTCGCCTGCGCTGGTTAGTGCTGCACTTAGCAAGGGAAGCGCCTTCAGAGCTTTGAAAAGCCTCATAATCAGATAAACAAAATAAGAATTGGAAGATTAAAGAGAGAGAGAAGAAGAAGAAGAAGAAGAAGAAGAAGAAGAAAAACAAAGAAAAAAGCAGGAAAGTTTCAAGCCTCCCAGGGGCGACACCAAAAGAACTATGTTAATTTGGAAAAGAAAGTATGCTGTTATATCCTCAACATGGGGCTGGATACAAATTAAATATCCAAGTGCAACATATATAGTTTGCCCTTCATCACAGGTTCCAAACGGAGTGTATAACGCAGGATAGTCTCAATTCGATGAATAAAAGCTTCAAGGGCTGCGCAATGCCATGGATGAGTACGATTAATATTACTCAAACTGCCGTAAATGAAATATTCTCATACCTATGAGCCGTCCTTCATTCCCATGTGCCCCTCCTGTCAGGAAGATCGAATTAACGGTGGTCGGTGGGGGTGAGTTTGTAGGTCTCCAACATCCTTGGTAATTTCGAAATAGGAATTTGACATTTCAGGTCAGACATATGGGGATCTGCAACCGCAAGCCGATGAGTAAAATCTCAATGTATCAAAGTACTGGGCCGGGCATGACTGCTGAACGAGGGCGAGAAATGTTGGAGGCGTCATCTCCTCCTAGTATAGATCGGAGATTTTGGTTTTCAGGAGAATGTTTGAAGACCTCAATCAAACCGGATTTGATGAATGTCACAAATATGATTCAACAGGGCTTGTATGTCTCCGATGCGGGGATAAAACATATGGCTCGTAAAGTTCTAATAAAATCAGCATGAAGATTGACAACACCTTGTGCACAATAATGTATAAAAAGAAAGTGGTCTAGATACCTTTGCAGCTGTTCAGCATGTAAAAGTCTGGATCAGGGAAAGTATAGTAAGCAGAAGATTCTTCTCCTCGTGCAAATGCAAGGAAAGGAGACAATAAGTGGATAGGTGAATACTAACTTCTACCTTTTTGCTAGGGGCGAGGAACGGTTCTCTTGGCACGATAGTCTTTGTGGGTCCCTCGCTATGAATCCTTGAGAGCCCGAGGATTTTGCGTGGAGCCCATGGCACGATACAATGTCTTTCCCCCCTCCCTTTGTCCGCAACAGCACTTGCTCCATTCCAACCATATCAACGTGAACCGTTCAAAGATTTTTATTTAGCCTGTATCTTGGCGACAGGCCGCAGAGCGGTAATGGTTTTTGGTCGCTCAGTCGTTACATCTACAGCAAAGCCAGCATTGGCAGCCAGTAGGTGGAATATCGTTAAAGGCTCAAGAAGAGGGCCATGGTCTCTGTGTAGATTGCATTATTCCCTGGGGCTGAACTGACAGGATGTATCAGCACACCGAACCTTTTGGATTTTCAGCCATTTTGTCGTAAGAGAAAAGCCCAAAAAGAAATTCCTTACTGTTGTAGGGTCAGAATCTTGCAAAGCTTGTGCGAATGGTCGTTGTGGCGCTCTCAATCTATTGGTAAACCAATGCCAGAAAGCCACTCATTTTAGGAAGGGTTCGCGAGAATGACAGCCTTGTCGATGTCTGCCTTGACATTGTATATAATTGTAGGCTATGAATATGCGGCAGTTATTCCAAGGGGATGGAAATTAGGTTTCAGTTTTGAGGAGGCGCCTTTCAAGCTGAATTTTTCACGCAGAACCACTGCCAAGCCACAAGTGTCACGGCACAGGTCTATCTTGACAGGGCCGGCTAGCTGTAAGCAACTTCTGTTTACCAGGATTAACAGCATTCTACAGGCGGCTGTAATGGGACGTTGGGCTTACAAGGAGTTTCAGGAAGAACCACGTCCTGCTCGAGGTCTCGGCGCTCACTTTAACAGCCACATTGTACAAATCCTGTTTATCAAGTACTAACATCTGGTATCACTATACTTATGATGTCAATTTTGTGGTGAACGACAATGAGATGAAGCATGCAAACAATTGTGTTTCAAGAGAATACATAATTTTCAATATTCAAACCCCTTTGGTCCGGAATAACAGCACCCATTACGACCAAGAGCGACGGTTCCCAGTATGGGAAGTTAGCGAAACTTACCTCTACCTTAGCAACGAGACAGGGGCTTCAGTAAGCATTTTCCCAAGTTGTGGAACCAAAAGACCAACTGGACGCTGAATCATGTAGGATGAGCTCGCCAGTGACAATCCTTGTCAGGATTGAACTGTCGTTTGACAGTAGCAACTAATTCTGAAAGGATTTGCCGGTTATTGGCATGTCCCCTGTTCAGCTTTCAACCCCCACTGAGATGCTCCTCTCTCCCCGCGACTCCCCACGCCTTCCGGAGTCTGGAATCTCGGTTTCGGGGAAAGGAGATCCAAACGGTGGGCTAAAGGTAATTTCAACCTGTCTCTTGGCCTGTCAGTTCTCTGCTGCGTCTTTTGATTTGAGAGGTACCCATTCCAGTACTCTTGTTGGGGATAATATGGAAACTTAATCAGGTTACATAAGTATATCAGAATTGGATAGTATAAGCGGCACGGTATAGCCCCTGCCACATTTCGGCTTATTCAAAAACCAATGTACAGTTGTCAGTGTAGCTTTTCATCTTTTCGATTGGTTTCAAGGTTGTTCTACCAGAAATAGTCCTCAGCATCATGTACCGATGGCTTACGGAATTGATTTGTTTGGGTTGCAGCCTACCCTTTTACAATTCGAAATTATGTAAAGGTCCCACCCGGACATGGGTGATGTTGCCCCCTGAAGAGAGGACAAGCACCTGTATTCTCCTTTAGTATTGGTCTAGACGAAATGATCCTGGTGATGCAAGATGTTCCCGACTTCATGGCGATGAAAGTAAAGATCCACAGCATCGTCGTCTCCATCTGTGATTGCGTGAGTGAAACTGGGTCCCCCAAAGTTAAAGGGTTTAGTATGCTTCTACCTCCTCACATGGCGCCTCAAAAAGCATTCGGTTAAACGGGCCGAGTTCGTTGCCAATCACAGTCGCCATGTCTCGCAAGGCAACCAAAGGCAAACATGCACGTGTGTTAGCACAACTTGCCGGCGCTCCGAATCACATTGCAGTACAACCACCAACCATTGCAGTACACCCATATGTGCACCACTGCAGCAATTCCTCAAATCCAATCAGGTAAGGGGGAAATGTGACCTGTCTGCTAATTAGGGCTCGCTTTAATCTCCCAAAGTGGACAGGGATACTTGTTCGGGCAAACGAAGAAAGGCTGTTTGTTTCCTCGACTTGCGAAACCCACACACCGTGTATATCGAGTGGCGCGAAGACAAAGTAGGGGGCTCCAGATATCGGGAGGGGCGTTTGGTTCAACGGTAGCAAGCCACACAGTATATCTATTACTGCCAAGACATGCTTGCTTTGATTATTAAAATGTGTAACCTGGTCATAATTTACAGTCATCCCCAGAGCATGTCGTCCCCTTAAAAGTAGTTCTGACTGATGAGCAACTAATACTAATCTATGCACGTGGATCAAACTCAAAGTTAGTGAAATCCAAAAACTCAAAATACCTTAATCCAAACTTAAAAGATCCGATATCCGAACAAGTGCCAATCTGTAACGACATTAGGAACCGTTTATGGTCGTCAATCATTGAATGGAAGGAATCATAACTAAAAGACGGCTATTCAAAGTAAAAAGACCGCTTTGTGGTTGGAAAATGCTAAGGAATGTGCAGGACATATGGATGATCTCATGACTTAAAAAGGCGGGACTGTGTCCATTGGGGCGGAACAGTTCCGCAGTGACATGAGTACTGCCGCATTCACCCCTTTCAAAATCGCCCTGGCTTACATTCAGAACCCATATGCTCCCAAGATCGAAGTGAAATCGGTAGACAAGACTTCAACACAAAGGGTGGAAAGGAGCGAGAAGTGGCTCGCCGTATAGATTGCTTTCGCGGGGGTTCGAAGTAGTATCAAAACCCCCACGATTGTATCCCTTGTATCGTCTGCAATTGCACTTACAATCACATTGCATCGCATAGTGTTCGTAAGTGGAAGGAATGGGATTCATCTCTCAAAGGATACGTACTTTCCTGCAGTTCGCCAGAGTCTCGAACAAGGGCCTAATTCCATCGGTTTCATGATGATATCTTGCACTTGCAATTGGCTGGCAATGTTCTAGGCAAGCTGAATTTTCTTGTAATACCGACAGAAAGACATGACTAACCGGAAAAGTAAGTCCAACAGCATAGTTCTGAATTCTACAAATTATTGACGTTGATTCACAGACAAATAAATCACTTGTTAGATCCTATAAAATGCCAAATTAGGCTCGTAGCATAGATTCCCTTTGTTCAATAGACCCCAGAACTAGATGAAGAGCAACCCCCTACTTTTTACGCTCTTGCCTGACTTCTGCGGTTGTGACACAAAGCTGTATGACGACTATGCTGGTTCGATGATCAAGGCTGAAAGGCCACCTAGGGTGTCTGCCGTAGACCAACCCTGCAAGAAGAGCCCCCAAAATCGAAGAAAACACCCTTCTCTGTTTACGACAGACGAAAACGAACAAGATGTTTAGTAGACGCTAATGTAACCAAGGGTAATCTGCGCAGGCCGGTCCTAGACAGAACGACAAGGTGATGACGGGTAAAGCGACAGAAGTGACGAAGCGTGTCGACACAGAAGTCTTTCACGGTTTATTATCACTGTTTATTTTGAGGGTGTTCTGGATGCTTTGAATATGTGAGGACTGTGATTTCTCTAGCCGATTATTTTAACGTGAAACAAGGTATGTAACAGATTTTTTTTTTCTTGCCGAATCATGAAGCCCATTAGAAAATAAAACCGAGGAGAAATTTATTCCCATGATACGCCATTCGCTTAGGCTCTGCTCAGCTTCTCACCAGACTCCTCCTTCATCAGACCGTATTTCTTCAGTCTGATGGCCTGAATACCAATGAAACCGGTGGTATCGACAGGGCTGAAGTCTTCCAGGGTGTCCATGCTGCTCTCCTCAGCGCTGTACAACTTCTCCGTGTCACTGCTTCTGCCAAGAACACTGGCGCTGCCCTTGTAAACCCGCAACCGCACACTGCCATTGACGCGGTCCTGGCTGGCAACGATGCTCTTCTCGATGAACTCACGTTCAGGCGAGAAGTACAGACCATTGTACAGAAGCTTAGACCAGGTGAAAGTGACAAACTGGTCGCGAAGAGCACGAACCTCACGGTCCATCACCAGACCTTCCAAGTCCAAATGGGCCAGACGAAGGATGGTCATAGTAGGGGAGTCGTAGCATCCACGGCTCTTGAGACCAATGTAACGGTTCTCGACAATGTCAATACGGCCAACTCCGTGCTTACGACCAAGAGCATTGAGCGCAAGGAAAATCTCCACCGAGTCGGTAACAGTCTTGCCGGAAGGAAGAACAAGCTTGCTTGGCAAGCCTTGGCTGAAAGCGATGGTAAAGTCCTCGGGGGTGTCGGGAGCTTTAAGAGGAGAGTCGGTCATCTTCCACATATCCTCCGGAGGGGTGTGGTCAGGATCCTCCTACGAGAAATATCAGCAAAACATCCCACACAGCGACAGTTGCAGTCCTTACCAGGATGCCTGCCTCATAAGAGCAGTGGGCCAGGTTCTCGTCCATACTCCAGGGCTTGCTTCGTTACAATCAGCTTAATGCGGGCGGACAAATGTAGCGGGCAAATCTTACGCCTTGGTGGAGGTTACAGGAATGTCCATCTTTGCAGCATAGTCGAGGAGGTCGTTTCGTCCGGCAAACCGGTTGAAGAACTCGGGAAGTCTCCAAGGAGCAATGACTCTGATCGAAGGCTACAATTGTTTACATGTGAGTCCGCCTGCAGCCAAACAGCAGTTCAGTAAGCTGCGAAACGTACCTGAATAGCGTAGAATGCCAATTCAAACCGAACCTGGTCATTTCCCTTGCCGGTGCAACCGTGGCTAACAGCCACGCATCCTTCTCTCTGAGCGACTCTCATCTGAGCTCGAGCGATGACGGGTCTAGCCAAGGAAGTGCCCAAAAGGTATCGGTCTTCCCAAATGGCGTTACATTGGACCGCACGCCACAGGATCTCATCAACAAACTCCCGCTGCAAGTCTTCAACGACAAGCTTCGTGGCACCGATCTTCAAAGCCTTTTGCTCGGCGGCCTTCCAGTCCTCATTCTGACCAACATCGGCCTAGAAATTGTGTTAGGTCAGGAGTATTTGAGCAAGAGCCTTTGTTTATCATACCGAAAAGCAGACAACCTCATAACCCTGCTCAATGAGCCATGCTATGAAGGCAATTAGCAATTGATCATCGATCCCGAGGGCAGTACTGGCAATGTACCGAGAATGATAGAGGTATCCAAACCGCCGGAGTAGGCTATTTTTTGTCAGTCAATAGAGTCGCTCAGAGAGATGGTATATGCATCTTACCGAGGCAAACCTTTTCCTTCGCCATTGTTCTTATGATGTGAAGACAAATGTGAAAATTGACCGTTCTTTAAAATCTGTGCAGTTAATTTAGAGCTGGAACCCAGATAAAAAAGGTCCCTAACCATAAAGTTCACCTTGTATCTCTGAGTCAGCGCCCTGCACGTGACCTTATCTTTCGAGCTGCGAATTCGGCGAGAAGACCCGATAAACGTTAATCATTCGGGTGACTAACAATTAGAGGACGCTTCTACCAACCCCTCAGGCAAATGTTACGGAATCATGCAGCTTTCTTTTTAGAGATGATCTGTAGGCAAATGTAGATTGAGTTTTCCAGATCAATTCTGGTGACATATCTGGACAAATTTATTAGATCTCGCACAACTTTCATAGTAATTCTGAGCCATTTTCAGTTGAATGCTTTATTTCCCTCGCTAATCTGATAATTAGTCTGAATCAATAAAAAAAAAAAAAAAAAAAAAAAAAAAAAAAAAAAGAAGAGAGAAAATCGATTTCAAATTTTTTATGATTACTGTGATAAAGTTGTCAATTGTTATAGCAGTGATATTGGAAAGGGAAGCAACGCTAATGGCTTGGATATGAGGACAGCACCTAGGCAGCGGAAGTTTGAAGCAAGAAGGTACCTCTAGGGAGGGTACGGGAGATTTGCGAACAAGTTTGAGTGATATATCCTTCCATAAAAGCTCCCATTTCCAAAGCATGAATCAGGATCGATGCTTTTGTAAGAGATCAATAAGATTTATATATTAAAGTGATTGACCGCTTGACCGCTTATTCCTGTCTTCCCGATTAATTGTTCGAGGACGCTGCCCTTAATAATGCCGATATCGCTTGCTTACGGAGTAGCAGGAGAAAGGGGACGAACCGGCGGGCACCGACCAAGTCTTTTGCGGGGCTTGACCAAGTGATCCGTGCACCTCCACTTCGAGATACAGTCAATTCAGGGTGCAAACGATACTGTAATGAGGAACGGATAAGTTTCATTTCTGAGTCATGACATTGCCATTCCTGAGAATTGGAGATTTTATTTGAGCACTCCGTACATCTATACGAAATGATGCAAATGAGTTGATAATGTCGGTACATGTCAGAGGCCGTCAGACAAGGGTTGAAGATGGCAATAATAAGCATGATGTCGAGAACCCTCTAATAATCAAGTGTCAAAGGGCGGTTCAGGAACATTATAATTACATAAGGGTTGAGAGATGATGAAACAGCACGTGACTTCTGAATTTGGATTGATAAGATCTCTTTTTTTTTCGGGTGGCGGTTGTGGCTGCACAACCAGAGTATGCTTACCAGGCTGATTGGTTAGAGGTACAATAATCATCATCATCATCATCAGGTATAGAACAAACTTTGTCATAGGAGATTTCTATTCATTTTGATTCGAAATCTTTCAGGGATCGTCAACGCTCCGTGACAGATTCCCTTGGCTTGTTTGAAGTGGGATGTCTTTGGGAATTACGTGGTATTCGGTCTGGATTCGCCAGACGGTCGTCTGCTGTGTAAGCCGAGTCTTGTTACAACTGGCCAGCCCACCCCTTTAGAAATCAGTCTCCACCCACTACCTCACATAACCTGGATCCCTCTAGAAGATAAGAACCGAGGGGTCAATCAACACTATTTTATCCGCATCAATTCTTCTGACATTTTCCACACATCATCAGCATTCACTTCGACATCCTCTGTCCCGCATTGATTATCATCGCAATCTCTTCCTGACAAGAGGATTTCACACCGTTCGAAAGTCCCAATCACGCCCATCATTGACGAATTTTCGGGCTTCTTTTTTACCAAGGACCCCTCCGACCTACAAACTGTTTTCTTCCGCTTTTCGACGCGCTCCATTTACTCTACGTTCAGCGGTCGGGCTACCTCTAGCAGCTGCCGCCTCATTCCAGCAAAAGACTCCCGTCTCTACGAATTCGATTCCTAACAACACCCGCAAAATGCATTCCAAGGTTGTCAGTAAGTACAAACCCGAGTCGAAAAGCTTTGCGTCGATATTGGCTTGAAATAATGGCTAACTGGGATGTTTTACAGTCATTGGGTGCGCAATAGTCTCTATCTTCCCTCAAATGTTTCCCTGCCACTGACAACTCACTCTTCTAGCTCTGGCCCTGCCGCCCACACTGCCGCCATTTACTTGTCGAGAGCGGAGTTGAAGCGTATGTTTATGCTAAAATGGTCATGTATGCGCCGAATTAGGAGCTGACAACGCCTCTAGCTGTCTTGTATGAAGGCATGCTTGCCAACGGCATTGCCGCAGGTGGTCAGTTGACCACCACTACCGATGTGGAGAACTTCCCCGGCTTCCCGGACGGTATCGGAGGCGCCGCGTTGATGGTCCGTCTATCTACCCTATAATACCTTTCATGTACCAGTGAATTAATATCGGTTGTAGGACAACATGCGGGCTCAGTCAGAGCGTTTCGGCACCGAAATTATCACCGAGACCATTTCCAAGGTCGATCTTTCCCAGCGTCCCTTCAAGTACTGGTTGGAGTACGCTGATGGCCCCAACGATGAGCCTAACACTGCTGATGCGATTATCATCGCTACTGGAGCTTCTGCCCGCAGACTTAACATTGCCGGCGAAGAGAAGTACTGGCAGAATGGTGTCAGCGCTTGCGCCGTTTGCGATGGTGCTGTGCCCATCTTCCGCCAGAAGCCTCTGTTTGTGATTGGCGGTGGAGACTCGGCCGCCGAGGAAGCCATGTTCCTGACAAAGTATGGCAGCAGTGTCACTGTCCTCGTTCGAAAGGACGTGCTGCGTGCATCTAAGACGATGGCCAACCGCTTGTTGAGCCACCCTAAAGTTGAAGTCAAGTTCAACACCGTTGCCACCGAGATCAAGGGAGGCGAGAACGGCTTGATGAACGCTCTCAGAATCAAAAACACAGTCACCGGCGAGGAGTCCGATGTTGAGGCTAATGGTCTTTTCTACGCTGTTGGCCACGACCCCGCGACAACCCTTGTCAAAGGCCAGGTCAACACTGACGCCGAGGGATACATTGTTACCCAACCCGGAACTGCCTCTACCAACATTCCTGGTGTCTTTGCTGCAGGTGACGTTCAAGACAAGCGATACAGACAAGCCATTACTAGTGCCGGTAAGTGAACATCAAGCAGTTTTTCGGAGAGTCATCTTTTCGATGCTGACTTTTTATCTAGGCTCTGGCTGCATGGCTGCACTTGAGGCTGAGCGCTTCATTTCCGAAGAGGATGCTGAGGTCGAGAATGGAGTCGAGGCCGAGTCCGAGGTGAAGAAGCCCGAGGCCAACGGCGTCGCTCCTGAATACAGACAGAACCCTCTTCTGTAAACGTTTCCTTTTTAATTCCCTTTGCTACCCTTCACACGAAGATACCACATAGACGGGTTTCGCATACTATGAAACATTTCCTTTAGAACTTTTTCAGCCGAAGCATTATTTGCGGCTTTGCAGAGCCCTTGCATATTCACGCATGCATTCTAGATGCGTTTCTTTTGCATCACAATTTTCATGAGATTCACTTCATTGTACCTATTGACTGCTCATTTCTTCCAATCTAGAAGGCTTAGTATATTGCGACGCAAATTTGAAGTAAATAGAATTAGAATTAGACTTTGAAATTTGTCAAGATATATTTTGATAAATGATTTCCAACAATCTCGAGCAGAAAGCTAGTGCAGTGGGTATAATCTCGTGACATCGAAGTGATACTAGTGACAATTTGTTCGTGGCAAGCAACAGCTCTTGGTCCATGCCTTTTGAATTACGACTTTGCCACCTATCAATCTCAATCGAGAGCAAGTCTGACCGCGGCGAAAAGACTCCCTATTACAGTTTGGGTAACAGGAACCAACGTTTAAATAGACTGGACATTATGAGTAGAATGGAGCGCTTCGGTGTAGGTAGGCGCAGCGGGATCGTCGGAATAGTAGTTAAGAATGCGACCTCGCGAAGATGATAAGCCGCATTGATGCTTGCAGGGTGGGACGTTGGGCTTCGATCTGTCCGGAAATGATTTCGACTCGGACTCTGCCATGGAAAAGTAAGTCATGCACTCAGACTATTGGCTCTCAGGCTAGCCCTCCGCAATGGATGGTCTTCCCTCGCCTCATGCTCCTCTTCGGTGAAGACCTTACTTCCTTCAATGACTGGGAACGGTGTCAGGATTCGACTAATGTCGCCCCACCAAGTGGTACCATACTTCCGATACCACTCCACTGTGATTCTTAAACCTTCGTCGAATGTTGTTTTTTGTTCCCAGCCCAAGTTGCGGAGCTTGCTTCCATCAATAGCATAGCGGCGGTCGTTAAACGGGCGGTCTTTTGTGTGCTGCACCCACGCATCGAATACCCTGGAATCGCCGCCATCAAGCCCAAAGAGCCCGAGTAACTTGGCGCAGAGGCCTAGATTCGATATCTCATCGCGAGAGGCGAGATTGTATGTATGGCCAATAGCCCCTCGGTGAAGTATAGTGTCCAACGCATCGGCGGCATCACCAGCGTAAAGGTATCTCCTCGTATGCCGTCCATCTCCATGCACTAGTAGTTTCCTCTTTTGTTGGAGGAGACATGAAAACTTGGGAATGATTTCTGCAAATGAGATGGTAAGTTTTTCAGAAAACCAAATCAGACTTTGAGTTTTCTCACTTTCTGGGAATTGATGAGGCCCGTAAACATTATTGCATCGAACAATTATCACGGGGAGGTCGAAGCTTTTCCAGTAAGCGTTGACAAGCATCTCCGCTGCGGCCTTGGAAGCCGCATATGGGTTTGACGGCGCCAAAATACTGCTCTCCAACAACTCGTCCTCATTCGATTTGACTTCGCCGTACACTTCATCCGTAGATATATGGACGAAGCGCCGTATGCCGCATGCCTTGGCACTTTCCAAGAGAACGTGGGTACCATAAACATTGGTGCTAGTGAACTGATAAGAGTTTCCGAAGCTCAAATCAACGTGAGATTGAGCTGCAAAATGAACAATAGTGTCGACTTCATGAGCCTGTAGGCAAGTAAGGACATCGTCAGGAGAAGTAATGTCGGCGCGAACAAAAGTAAAAGATGCCCAAGAATCAAGAGGTAGAATATTATTCAGAGAAGCACAATAATCTAAATTGTCGAAAGAAATTATCTTGTATGCGTTTGGATATGTTAGAACGAGATGACGGACCAGCCAACACGCGCTGTTCGGGCGCAAAGATTAGCCAATGATTCCGCCTTCAGCGATCGGAAGGACGGAGGGAAAGCTCACATGAAGCCAGCACCTCCGGTGACCAGTATATTTTTGATTGATGGGCTCGGCTCAAACACAGTTGATCCTCTATACATTGGGGCATCCCTCCATATCTCGCTCTTGTGGCCGTTTGGTTCCTGGCTAGACAGACCGTTGGAGTGTCTGGGCGTGGAAATGCTTGACAAGGGCGACATTGCATATACAGTAGCAATCGAATTCGCAATTTACCCTAGGCGATTTATATATGGGTTCAAAAGTTCGGACTATGTAGTGGAGCATCCAAACAAGCCTAGATGGGACCCCGATCGCTGCGTCGCCAGTGCTATGTCTAAGTAGCTTCGAGATTCGTATTGAGACATTGCAATACCGAAAGTCCAGCCGGACTCTCTTCCATAAATGTATATATATGTGTAGTTGCTCTGACCAATACGCCCAATGATTGATCATCACAGAGACCGAGGACGGTACGGAGGAAAGATAGGAGGGGTTGGGATAGTATCCTGCAGTGTGGGGTGATAGGATAATGAAGCTCGGGGAACATTATTGCGGAGGGACTTGGGTCATCGCTTGAAGCGAGTGACGCTGCCGTCACTGAAATGGTCCTAGCGCCCTAGCTCAACTTAGCGTTGGCTGAGACGCTCTACCTAATCAAGCAGCTGGGCTGAATTCATCAACCCGTTGAGATACTCGGATGCTCTCACCCAGCAACCTCCCAATCAATGCTGGTACTGTGGCTTGCCATGCGTATTACTAGGACATTGCATAATTAAGCAGTTTACGGGAGCCATTGAGCCAATAAGAAAAAAACCCCATATAATTACGCTTTTATTCCAATTCCACAATCGCCCGGATCAGGCTGTGCTAGAAATACAGTTTGTTGCATCGAATGTTGACGGGACGCTGAGATGAATTTGCATGGCCAGCAGAACACCACGAGGTAGCGAGGTTATTATTCAAGGTTTGGGTCTTTTAGAAATTTATCAGGAAAGGCCTCAAAGGGGCCATTTTACCAGGCATTGACGTCAAAGTTTTCCTATAAAAATGTTAGTGACATAGCCAGAATACATTCCAGAACTGACAACCTACTTCGGAGAAGAAAGTGGTCACGACTGTCCTATCCGCGAACTTTCTGCCTGCTAGAGCTTGAAGTGCTTTGCCGGCAGATGCTGGCGAATCGTATTTGATGAAGATCTTGCCGACGCCGGCGGATTGTCTGCTGCCTCCGCTAGGCCGAGGCACTTTCATTTCAAGGATTGTGCCGAACTTCGAACACTCTTCTTGAACATCTTCACAGATTTCTGTCCATATTTTATCAGCAAACGTTTGAAATGGCTAGCAAATTGATGCCTGTATTCCTCACCTTCATAGTCCTCATTGTCAATGAGCTCATCCGGGGTGACCATGTTAAGCAACTGGATAACGCGGCTTTCTTCAAGGTCATGGGATGTGGTCCCAGCGAGCATAGACATTGCATTGACGCCCATCTCTAATCCTGTGGCCTGCTGGACGCCTATACTAGCTCGCTGCACCTTCAAATGCTTGTCGCCGAGCTCCATACCATTCAAGCCCTCGACAGCGATGTCAGTGGCTGCAGGGTCCACATACTCGCAGAAAGCAACGCCCTAGGAGAATTAGCTCAAGTGGCAACGAGAACTGGAACAAGTCCCTTACCCGAGATTCTTCCGTTCCGCGGTCTTTGATGAGAATAAAGGCCTTAAGTTCTCCAAACGAGACCAATAATTCAGTTACTTGCTCGTCGGTAAGATAAAATGGAATGTTCGATACGCTGATTTTGTTTGGCGTATCGGGAACGATGCTTGAGACAACCCCCTCCTCGTAGACCGAATCATCAGTAATTGCTGGAACAATGTAATCCTTCGGTCGACGTATAGAGAGCCCAGATGCGGAGCCATTGGTAGCGCCACTGCCTCCATCATCCATTGTAATGCCATCGAAAGCCAACGCTAATGTAGCCTCCGAAGGGTTTTTGAACTCCAAGAGGGCGCGCTCATGGTCCTGGGATACCTGTGCAGAGATACATGGGTCTGCGGCCTCAATGACGTTCAAACCATTAAGCTGTAGATTGAAAAATTGGACGAGCGTATCCTCGGTGACGGAAGCCGGCAAATTTGACACAAAGAGACGTTTCGACTGTCGAGAAGTTGATGGTTTGAGGGAAGCGTTACTTGCTGTTCCGCCTGGCTGATTCATAAAGGCTTGAAGACGACTCGGATCCACTGGCTGCTGTCGAGGAGCACCGGGGAGTGGGAACATTCCTGCGAAGAAAACTGGTTAGCAAGTGTTAGCTCAAGGAAGAGCAATGTGCCATACCGGACAACTTTGCTTGCTCTGCGGTGACATTTTCGTAGCCAGGCGGCTTGATATCCCACTGAGTCAAGCGACGCTTGCGGTCTAAGACGGACACGACATCGGTCAGATCAGGGGTGGGCTCTTTCTTCTTCGCAGGCGGAGTAGCACTCCTTCTGCGCTCCCGCCCACCGCCAAAGCCATCCCGATCTGCTCTCCTGCTCCGGCCTCCGCGATCATCAAAAAGGTCCCTGTCTCTATCCCTTCGATAAGATCGGTCGCCGTCATCGTCTCGTCTTGCATCGCGCCTTGAACTGCCACGGTCTCTATCCCAGCCCCGGTCATCCCGCCTATCCCTCCCAGAGTATCTTTCCTCCCTTTCACGCTCCCGATAGTCGCGACTAGAGGAATACGTGTCTGCTTCATAATCGCGTCGACTTGATCGAGAGCCACGGTGGCCCGGTGATCTGGATCGACGCCGGTCGCTCCCTCGATCGCGCTCTCGTCGTTCCTCACGATCCGGTCTCGAAGACTGCGCAAAACAAAAAAAAAGTCAATATGCTTCCCACTGGTCAAATGCAGATAATGGCGTACGTAGTAATCGCGAGACGACGAGTGCCGTCCAGCATCTAATTAATTAAAGCGTCAGTCACGGGTCGGTATCCTCTAAGCAGGTGTGGGTATTACCTCTAGAAGAATAGCTGTCGCCGTTCATGATGAGAACGGATCGATAGCAACACTTTGAGCAAGAGATATGTTGATTTTTAGTAAGGTGCAATGGGATTGAGAAGAGACACTCGCAACACAGCGACGTGTTGTGCGCAATCTTCAATAATCCTGAGCGTTCCCAGCACTAGTGCAGACAGTGGACAGTGGCCAGTGGCTCGCGAAAAGTTGAGGCTCTCAGCCCAAACGATTAACCCGAAAAAGTCGCCTCAGCCACAGCGGCCAAGGAACGCCTCTCTGTAAGATACGTAAGGGTGAACGCCTCGCTTCCTACCTACCTACGCTCTTGACCTCACAACAAAAGCTTCGTATCTATAAGAATCGATTCACCAATGACTGGAGAGTGAAGGAATCCCTAATATGAGCACCCAATGCTGATACAGCAAAACAAAATCGACTCATATAACATAATGACCTCATAAATGTGCACCTTCAAGTCACGACAATACTATTTTTCGAGATATCCATCCACCTTCGTAGTCGCCCTCAAAAATGACGTCTGCCCGAGTCGGCGAATGGCGCAAGCTGCCTATTAATTTGGCCGAGCTATGTATCAATACAACTTTGCGATCTGGCCAGTCTTTCAGGTAGTGCTGACCCAGCCGGAGTTTGCTCATCAGCACTGATGATATTTTGTGAAGGTGGAGAAATTTCGGCGAAGACGAATGGTAATCCAGAACTGCCTGTGGGATCTTGCGAAGCCATGAATTAACATGTTCAAGGTCCTGCACTCTCCACGGCCGCATCATCTCGCTCCGGCAAGACGCGACGCATCTCCATTATCGATCGATTTTCCCTGCGTCCAAACAAGTCTCAACTAGAGAAAAGAACGATGGAGACGATGATACTCAAGCGTTGCTCCGTCATTATTTCAATCTTGACCCGAACCTGACGCAACTATATGAACAATGGTCCTCTGCAGATCCAAACTTCAAGAAGAAAGCCCCGAAATTTACTGGCATCCGTATATTGAAACAAGATGCTTGGGAAGCACTGGTGGGATTCATTTGCAGTTCGAACAACAACATTGCAAGAATCTCACAAATGGTAAGTTTTTCACTACCGAACTCTGGGAGATTATTGTTTGTGCTGAATGGCGTATGTAGGTAGAAAAGCTATGCATACACTACGGCCCCTTGATCGGCCACATTGGCTCACAACCCTTCCATGATTTCCCTTCTCCAGATGCGCTCACAAATAAGAAAGTCGAACAACATCTTCGAGAGCTCGGTTTTGGCTACCGTGCCAAATATCTGCATCAGACAGCTCTAATAGTTGCCAACGACCGCGACAAAGGCTGGTTAGATGGTCTGAGGAATCCGGAGAGTCCCGCATTTGGACTCAGCTCCAGTTCCGCAGGGCCGATGAAAGAACAAGGCAGAGATGGATACAGAGCCGCGCATGAGCAATTGCTAGCATTGCAGGGTGTTGGCCCAAAAGTCGCAGACTGCGTATGTCTGATGGGGCTCGGATGGGGAGAGGCCGTACCGGTTGATACACATGGTCAGTAATTACCTCGATGACGATTTTAAAACTTATTCAATTGACAAGCCCTCCAGTGTGGCAAATTGCTCAACGTGATTACAAATTTGGTCGCGGTCGACATCGAAGCCTTACAAAGGACACATACGATGCTATAGGTAATCATTTCAGGAAGTTGTGGGGCAAAGAAGCGGGCTGGGCACACTCCGTTCTTTTCACGGCTGATCTGAGAACTTTTGCGGAAAGGCTTACAACAAAGATCGAGGTGAAGGAAGAGGAGAAAGAAGTTGGAGGAGCCTTGACAGAGAGCGTTCAGACAGTTTCAAATATTGTACGGTTAAGACCAAAACGGGAACTAGAGAATGGAGCTGGAGAGTCACAAGAACTGGTAGCTGTCAAGAGGTCAAGAGTCCGTAGAAAGTCAAGACCAAATTAAAATCTCGACATCTTTATGGCCTAGCATTTCCCTATCCAAGAGCAATTCCGATTTGAACAGCTGCGAAATACTTCTAGCTTTAGAACTATGGTTTATATTGAACTAAAGTGTTCTCATTCTTTACTGGATCGCAAATATTATGCATATTTAAAACTGCTATTGATATTCGATCTCATCTGACCCAACCATTCAGCGAAACTTTTTACTCGAAACCGTACTACAGTAATAAAGAATTTCTAAGATTTTAGATCCAGTCGAGAGATGATGGCTAAGGTCTCGAACGCTGCTCTTGGGCGCGCACTCTCTTTCAAACTCAGCTGGCGAGGGTCTGTTCTCGCCATTGGCCAAGAGAGTACTTCATGACAGGGATGGTATTTATCTTCGCCCTGAGAAGCCAGCTACCATTCGTCGGCCATGATGCACCTGCACGGGGCGCGGCAAGTGAAATGCGAGTCTGAGGTTCCTCCATGTAAAGGGATTTACCCCTCTCAGCTAATCGACCGCACATTCTGGACTCTCTGCTATAGCCCTTCCCGCTGCAGATGCCGATGCATGCCATACAGCTGATGATGCCCCCCCTCCCCATCTCCCCTCGGAAACAACGATAAGCGCTCGGAGATGTGACGATGAGCCAAAACTAATCGCAGGCAGTCAGAGCGATATATAGGTCATTGATTTTATATTGAGTTGGAACGCCGTTTGTTTCTCATTTGGGCCACCGTTTGTATCAGCCACCAAACTATGTGTTATTGCTGTGAGGCTTTGCGAGTAAGATGCGGAATAAATATTGATTGACATCAAGAGTTTGAACGGATGCTGATATTGACAGAGGATGGACTATGAGCTTTCCATTGGCGTATACGGCCGTGGACTAGATCCGCAACATCGCTCTCATTGGGGCTTCCTCATATGCCGCCGTGGCAGCGAATTCGGCAGACTCATTCATGTGGCACTCATTGACGCCAACAGGTTAATCTACCAGCATGACGAGCGGGATCCGCAGTTGTTCAAAAGTCAAAGTTGCGAGGGCCGCCTAAATATAGGAACAATGTCGGCCTCAATTTGTGAACAGGTTAAGAACGTTATGCGCAACGAACCGGCACCTAGGAATGGGAAGGTGCGCAAATTTTTCTGGGCTGCTGATTGAAACCGAGACTAACTACTGCCATGACAGGACCGTTGCCAGGATTGGATACTAAGCTGTCTGATTTCACTTGAAGTTGAAGATCTTATTCCTACCGGCACGGCACATTGGGTCGAGCCTCTTATTGGCTGCCCCTCTAGAGAAGTAGCCGCTCGGGCTGGTCAGCGGTGGGAGACTGCAAGAAGACGGTAATTGGAAGCCAAATAATTGCTACAATACCTAGATTCCACTATATAGTCTCAATGCTTCGTTGAACTCATCATAGAATATATAGTCTTCACGCTTCATATGAGGCAGCGCTGCTTCTGCGATCTCAATCCATATCGGATGATTATCACGGGACGTTGCTTCGAATGCCTCCCTTTCTGGAATACTGAAACCCGATGCCCCCCAATCTATGATAGCAGTAATGGTAAAATTGTTGTCGACGAAAATATGGTCTGGATATAAATCGCCATGCGAAAAGGTTTTTTGCTCACCAACAAGAGATCTAATGCGGTCGGCAAGGGACTGCTCCTCTTCACCCCAGATCCCATCTGGCCTAGCATTTCTCAGTGCCTCTATCAGACCCTCATTGTACTCGCTCCGGGATGCATAAGGGCCGAAAGTTCGTTCTGATTTACCAATGGCTGGAAGGTGTTGAAAAAATACATCTCCGCATGGCCCAGAGCCTACGGATCCGTAATAGTCGGCAGACAAACGTCTCCAATCTTGGACATATGTAGAGAGCTGATCAATAAGGTATTGCTTTTTCCCTTCGTCTATGCTGTCCCACATCTTCCACAGCGGTTGTCCCTCAGCCATAGCCATAATGATATATCCCCTTCCATCCTTTTCAAATGAAGCATAGACCTGGGGTACCGGCACCCGTGTTTTTGAGGACAGGAGGCGCATGGCATCAGCTTCCGAGACCTTCACTTCCGGACCTTTCTTTAGAACTCGGTTGAATCTGGGATAATACCATATCTGATTTCCGATCTTCGAGGGGCAGATGTTGACTGTATTAGATTTGCTAGATGTATGATCGTTGAGGATGTCGGATGGAGGGCTATTGAGTCAAAAGATAGGTCGTTAGTATCGTATGAAGCTGAGTGAATTTCTGGATTTTACTTGGATGTATCTAGTTGCGTCATTCCCAATGCGGATCAAAGTTATCACAAGAGTCCTGATAATACACTGCCTTTGTTTCCCAGAGGATGAATAACTTAATGTCCGGTCAGTCAGGAAATAGAGTGTATTGTAAACGCGTCAATTGGGGGTTGGGGGTTTTCTGGGTTCGGGGCATTTGATGGTGCGAGGGACGGCGTGCTTGGTGAGGATTGTCGATCTTTATTTACCTAGAATTACCGCCGCTTATTTTTAGGGTACCGAGGTTTGCTGTAAAAAGGGTCTGGCTCGGGGTGGGAGCCGCCCTACTCCGCTAGACAATCCCGGCGCGGGGAACTGAGGTTGAGTAAAGTTCCCAATCCTTTTATTAAATAAATGGTGAGTAAAGTCAGGGATAGTCAGAGATGATCGACTGGATTGCCGAGTAATTCCAAGGACGGCTCTAGTATTGATTGGAGGTAAATGTATTACTCATTGCAACGACTTTTCTATTTTCCAAGCAACGATTTCATCGGACGAGATATTTGTGCGCCCCGGCTAGCATGACGAGCCATCGCATATCTGAACTCGATATGGCTCTAAGCTAAACCTTTAATTATTCACCCACGTGCAGCTCATGGATTCTTATTTGATAGGAGGACCTGAATCTAAATAAGTTCGGGCGATTTAGTCTTTACCACCTTCCTTGTCGTCCAAGCATATCTACAACATGAACATATATAGCCGAATGCTTTGGGCCTGGCGAACAGGCCCTGAACTCCGCGCCGTCTCTCTCCCTCTACATTTCTTTTCAAGTTCCTCGTGTCAGACTCTCAAGCGCCATAATCGCAGAAGCGCAGCCGCGTTCTCCACTGCACCCAAGTTACCATCGACATGGCGATTTCCCTTCTGGACCTGCCGATCTACATGGAAGCGAGCAGGAATCAACACCCTTCGCTGCCTTGTGGGCTGCACGATCGGCGATTTCTCCGCATTGTGGGTGCTCCAAACCCACTATCCTGAACTCGGGACCGGCGCTATCATGGTTGCGTCCAGTAAGTTTTCTTTCTCAGTTGGCTACAGGGAATAATTTGTCCCTAAAAATTCGGATACAGTGGTGTCTGGAATTACTACTTCGATCATAATTGAAACAATTTTCCTCCGGCGCGGAGTTGATCAACTCTCCTGGCCGATGGCGGCTCGTACTGCGATGGGGATGAGCATGGTATCGATGGTGGCAATGGAGGCGGCAGAAAATGTTGTTGACTATCATCTCACTGGCGGAATGGTGGCCGTGGGAGATCCGCAATTCTGGCTGGCAGCAGTCTTGTCGATGGCAGCTGGTTATCTGACTCCTTTGCCATATAACTACCTACGCTTAAAAATATATGGAAAATCCTGTCACTAAAATATCCATGCACAGGCGCAAAAAGGCAATCTCATTCGTCCGAGATTGAGCTGGGAATGAAACTTATTATTCAGTGTTTTTGTACGGAGGTAAGTTTGAGTGTATCCAGACCCTGTCTAGGGCTGGGTTCCGTCTAGGGTCTCCGTCGGTCCGGTCTGGGTTGGTCTTTGGTCCGGGTGATTCCTTCATTCCACCACCAACCAGGAGAGCAGCTTTGGGCCGGTGTTTTTGACTTGGTTTATTCAAATTTGCATCACTTAAAGCCTTTGGATTATTTTCGGTAGAATCCCTCCTTTATTATACTCAACATCAAAGGTGTTTTAAGTGCATTGTTAATAAGATTTAATAGTAGCGTATCAAAAGGATTTTGGGTTAAGTAAAAAGACCTATAGAAGGGCTGAAAAGTGCAATAGTTTTGAGTATTTCTGACATGAATGCATTACAAAATCACTCTGGCGGAAAGCCTAGTAAGCTACCATTTACTTGCTTTCAGAATCTCAACCACCAAGAGATCTCCGCGCCTTCTACCCTCCTCCTCTTCCTTGACTGGTCCACATATTGCTTGAGAGTATTCGACCACAAACCCACCTTCAACTTCAACAGTCCTGCCTGCAAAGTCAATGCAATCACAGTGACAAGTGCGACACGGAACTAACTTAACAAGTTCCATTATTTGGGTCATCCAGATACTCGAAATTGCCATGCTTCTGCCTGCTGCCACGCTTGCAGCCGTTCATCTCGATGGTCAAAGCAGCTTCACAGTCATCGTACGTCAGCGTTTGAGGAGTGCTAGCTGTGTTTGATGCCGAGAAATTGATCCGGGTGCCTGTGTCGGGGAAAGAGGCGCACAAGGATCGCGAGGCGCCCTGAGGATAGCTGCCGGCGAAGGAGTTGCATGCACTGCTTCGAGCAGAGGCAAGCTGGCTTGTGTCGCTCGTTACTTGGCCATATGTTTCCCCACTACCAAAGCAACCCAACGCGGCAACAGACTGTGCTGCCAGCAGGGCAGTGGCGATGAGCGAAAGCAAGGAGGTAGCAGGAGCCATGACGGTAGGATTAGAATCTCTTCTGTCACGCATAAGTGTGTGGGTCACGAATATGATGGGCTGAAGACAAACCGGCAGGATTCTTCAGGGGAGAAGCGGGTGCTCAAAGATTGGTGAGATGTTGAAAGAAAGCTTGGTTGGAAGTGCAAGGTTTGTGATGAGCGTTGAAAGCTGTTTCGGGATGAGATGGACGCCATATTTATAAGTGACCTGCAGTCGTCCACGTTGGCGGTGATTGAACGGTGGGTCTCCGGGTAGAGCAGCATTGCTCATGATCCACAATCACAAATGAAACGGCCTTTCCTTCTCTTTTCTTCCATCCTGGTAGTGGCGCTCCCAGCCTGGTTGCATATCTACGGATGCCATCATGCCCTTGTCAAAAAGCGGGCCCCGCTGATACGAGACGGGATCAAATGGAAACTGCAGTCTTTGGAATGCTTGTTTCCGGCCACAACATCAGATGGTGATAATAAAGTTAGAAGGCTGTCCTTGTTGGATTTTGACAGCTCAAACGCATAATCTGGTCACTCTCTGCCAGACTCCACCTGAGCTCCACAGCTGGTAGCCGCATCCGCATGTCCATCTCAAAAGAAGATGCATGTCGTCGTGAGAAGTAGTGGTATCTGACAAGAAACTCAAATCAGTACCCGTGCTCGACAACGAGAAATCGGAAATCCACAAAGTGGGTAATCGTTCAACTGGGGGTCCGAACCAATCAGTACTTTCAATCCAATAGGCGACCTGCGCGGGTGTTGGTAGTTGAGACTCGGCATTACTATGCTAAGCTTGAAGGTCGGCGACCTCGATGTTAAAGGTCGGCGACTTGACTTTAGAAGAATTTCCAACTCTCGCAATTGAGTGCCGAGGGAATCGGTAACCACAAAGGTAAGCTACTAACCTGAGGTTGGGTAGGTTCTTACATGGACCTGTTCATATTCCTGTCAAGATAAGCAGACGGATCGTGCCGTCAATCTCAGGCCATGCCAACATGGGTTAGATGGGCAAGGGGTTTCGGGAGGGGCTGCAGGTGGGGGCGGCGGGCTTCCCCTGGTTCACGGCTAACTGTTATTATTATTATCATTATAAAATCTGATTACTATTGTTCATCATCATCATTATCGTCATCATCTGTCATCGGTACATGCACTCTTCTTGGCCATGGCACAGATTGCTACTCTGTTCCTTAGAAAGGTTACATTGGGGGCGGAGGAAGATTCGGCCCTTGGAGATCAAATCCCTCGGGTAGTCAATTG
Source organism: Xylona heveae TC161 (assembly GCF_001619985.1). Lineage (NCBI taxonomy): Eukaryota > Fungi > Ascomycota > Xylonomycetes > Xylonales > Xylonaceae > Xylona > Xylona heveae. Next base: position 17,314 of record NW_017264193.1, on the reverse strand, counting down.
GTGCACAAGGAAAGGTATAAACTACCTTAAGTAGACTATAACTATAACTGTAGGTAAGGTAGGGAAAGGCTTGGTATGAAATACTTATATTTCGGCTATCGGGCCAGTCCCTCGCCTGTGGAGAACGCTGGACATTGGCAACGGAACGAGGAAGGCATTTGCTCCATGGCTTTGGCCCTATCACGCCGTTCCTATCATATCATTCTGCCCCGCTGTTGATCCCTCTTTGCACATTGCCCGGGCTACCCTGTCTAGGGACCGACAATACGAACCACTCTACAAGTACTCCATGGGGCAAATAGTAAAATACTGGTAACTCACTCATCTGCAACACTGCTCCACAATCACGGAAATCACAAGAGCTGATGGAGAGTACTGCAATGTTCTCACGACAAAAAACCGGTGGAAAAGTTTCTTTTTATTTTATTTTATTTTAAAAAAGAGAACATTAAAAGATTATTGATTCAACCTGTTCAAAAAGTCATGGCGTTGAGACAGTGGGGGCCAAAGATGCATTGGGGAAATGGGGCCGAAAGCATTGCATAACCCCGAAATCAACAGAGGCTGCAAGCCGCGTACAACAGTGCACCCATGGCATGGGACTTCTCAGCCAAACATGTTGGAATAACGTCACTCCTTCTTGGCACCGCTTCGACATGAAGCATCCTACTGGTACGACATTCTGTTCTGGGAGATCCTTGTCCGGAAACATTTCCCCTTAGGAAATTTTCCAAATGGTAACGCCATGACGAAGACACACCTGTTTGGAAGCCCAGTCTCTCTTGCTTCAGCAGTACGTTGATGGACCGAAAGCCGTCCGCATTTGACGTATGATCAAAGGTTGGGTTTGTTTGCGCCGTTTGTCCTCGCGGCAGGGACCATAGCTCTCAAAGGTATAACGACAGATTGGTGAAGGTATCATGTAGGTTGTATCGGAGAAATGTCATATACATTCTAGTTTCTAAAACACAATAGCACCACCGTCAACAACAATGTCTGAACCATTAATGTATGACCCTGCACTGCTTGCAAGGAGAACAATGGCCCCTGTCAATTCGGATGGACTTCCCATCCTTCCACTAGGATTTCTCTCCGCCCAAATTTGACGATGGTGTGCAATGCCATCACCCTCATTCAATATTGTATCCATGTATCCAGGACTCACACTATTGGTGCGAATGCCATAACGAGCCCATTCTGCTGCCAGGCAGCTTTTAAGCATCAAAAGAGCCGCCTTGCTAACATTGTATGCCGCCTGCGGCTGGGGAAAATTGACTCGATGAGCTGAGATAGATGCCACAAAGGTAATGGAGCCTCCTTTTCCCTGCTTGACCATTTGCCGCGCCGCTGCCTGAGCACAGATGAATGTGCCAGTTGTATTTATATCGATTATCTTGCGCCATTGAGATGCCGGCATCTCGAGGCTTTCCATACAGCCCACCACGCCGACGAAGTTGACCAGGATATCGACGGACCCGAGCACACGGACGGTCTCCTCCATGGCCTCATTGACGGCTTCTTCAGCAGTGATATCGACCTTTAATGTAGATATATTGGTCTCGGGAAATTTTTCTCGCATTTGCACAATCTCTTTCTGGGAATTGGCCGGGTTGACATCGAAGATCATGAGCCCTTGGAGACCATGCTCGAGGAGTGCGTCACAGGCGTACAGGCCAAGGGATCCAGCGCCTCCGGTGACCACGGCGTTCCCCCGCACAGAGAACCTTTTCTGAGCCCCAACGTGCGGATCGGCCTGGATTATGGATGTTGGTGCCGCTGTCAACGACGAAGGGCTGCCATCGCTAAGGACCATCGAAGGGACGATGCGAGAAGTAAGCGCGTCGCGCCCAGGGAGCTCCGCTGAAGGCGCCATCTATGTTACAGCGGGACAGATAGTCCGTCAATGCTTCTATTCTGGTGAATGAAAGACGAGTACAAACATCTAGAAGTCGAAAATGGAATTCCGATGAGGGTCAGATATAGCCAAGTTGCATGCGACAGGAAGTGATTGTTGTAGTCATCTGGGCGTGTTGACTGCGTCTTGCCTCAGCCTCAACAAGGCACCGCGCATCCATCTTTCTTTGGTGAGCATCGGACAAATGTATTCCGAAGTATACGTGATGGAGTAGCAGTTGGTGGAGACGCCGATTATAGACTTTGGCTACCCGTTGGGAACACATGAGGAGGCGATAACCTTCGCAGATACTTTGATACCTGTTTCGGAGTAGAGAGCACCGGTGACGGCTTCTCAGGAAGCGTGGCCAATAGAAAGGAAGAGTTTCGTGGTAGTCGGAGCACATCTTGCCGACGAATGCTTCTGACCTGTTTCAGTTTAACTCTGCTTGACAGCTCGCTATCAACACGTCCAGCTTTTATTTATTTTATTTTATACTTTTTTTTCTCACAGAAATTCAAGTTAATTTATTTCTCTCTATAAATTTCATATCATTATTAGTATACTTCGATAACTGATTATTAAATTTAATTCATCAAGCTATTTTCTATAACACTAGAAAGTTTTCCCTTATAAAAAGTCGTGCTATTGTTTACCTAAGGCTTATAATGGTAGCATATTTCAAAGATACCATTGAGAAGATAACCCTGAAAAAGAATCAGAAAAATTGAAAGGACATAGACTCTTTGACTTAAAGCATTGTATTTCCTATCGATGTTGTCACTCCCAAAACATGATTTAGAATGGCATCGTCTCAGAGAGCTCGGGCTGCATCTACGACCCTAGGTCTATCAATAAACATATTCTACATCCATATGGAAGACATGTATTCATATAACTCAAATTACTTCATTGGCTTTGTAGAGAGGTAAATTGACACGTATGCTGACCCGTTAGACTAGTCTATCCATGCATCAAATTTGCTAACATCAATATCTATGGCAATCATCTATGATCTATAAAACCCTCTCAGTTACTTCACGGCAGAACATAGCCACCGTCGATAAGCACATCAGTCCCCGTCATATAGCTAGAGGCATCACTGGCCAGATAAAGGTACAAGCCCTTGATCTCCTTTACATGACCTTGCCTACCCAGCGACGACATACGATATGCCTCGTGCATGGCCAGTGGGCTAGCACCCATTTTGGTATCGAAGAAGCCGGGTGAGACAATGTTTACTCGAGCAAATTCCCGCCACTCACGTGCTAGTGACTTTCCAAAATGGGTGACAAATGCTTTGCTTGCGTTGTACACCGGCTGGTCGACAGGGACATTCACAGTGTGGCCACTCATACTCGAAGTGATGATAAGATTGCCAAAGCCTTGCCGTTTGAACACTTCTCCAGCGTACTTGGCGCAAAAGAGAACACCGTCAACTGTGTACGAATTAGTATAATTCTCAGTATCACAATTGAACTTGAGCACCAACCATTTACAGACATCTGTTTTCGGTATTCGTCAACAGTCTGCTCCAAGATGGGCTTTGAAATTGCCATTCCTTTGTCAAAAGTCAGCTCCACCCTCTATGGAAGCCTCTACTGCAGTAGCGTACCCGCGTTGGCAATGAAAACATCGATCTTTCCAAAATCTCGGACAACCGTTGCAATAGCTTCATACACCTGATTGTGATCCGAAACTAAATTTCTCCACTTAGTATTTGGTCATTAATCTCTTCTTCAATATTTGCTTACCCTCAACCTTGTAGGCCGCCGTCTTCACGTTATGAATTTTTGCTAAAGCTTGGGACCTTTCAACTGCAGCTTCGTTCCTGTTTAAAATCGTTGTTAAACAAATGTGCGTTGAGGCTTCAGAGAGTGATGCCATACGAATTGTACCACAGGGCAACGTTTGCATTGGCTTCAGCCATGGCCTCCGCCACAGCCAGACCAATGCCATCGGCAGCGCCGTTGACAACAACCACTTTCCCAGTCAAACGGAGTTGTTCCAGGACATTAGAAGGGGTGTTGGGGTAAGGACGTGGGAACCCCTCACGGGCCTGTGTACAATCTTCAACAGACATGGACATCTTGACGTGTCCCTTTTTAGAAGCGTTGATCTTGGTAGACAATATTTCCCGTTCATCTAGCCCTATTTATACAAAGGGAGTCGACTCTCTACGATCAATTTGGCATCGGTGCCCTGTCACCCGAAACAGTTGTTGGCAGCGTTTCCCAAGAGCGCTAGGCCAAAGCCTGACCAGGCTGTTCGTTGATGTCAACCCTATCTTGGCGCGGAAACGGATCGCCAAGAGGCATATTGTGTCGGGAATTGAGAGTTCTTGGGAAGCAGCAGTATTTAGAGCCGATCAAAATGATCTTGTTAACGGAGACGAAGTCCGCGCTCATTTACTCAAACCCAGTCTTATAGTCGAAAGTGTCGAAGAAAGCGATGAATTAAGGGATGGATCAACAACAATGGATACAGCGGTTTAAAATCAATAGTAATAGCTTGAGCACTGTATCTGTAGCATCCTTTATCTACCTGACGCATGTGGTCATGTCAATAGGAGTATTATGGTTATCATCATATCAACATTTTCCTTTCATATTTTGTCCGAGAGATCGGCAAGGATGTCACCCTTCTACAAAGCCTATCGGCCATATCTTCTCTTGCAAGTCCTGAGAGACTGAAAGAGCCCTGCATTCCTATAAAGTATCAAAGTCCACAATTCTACTCGGAACTATTGTCGGGGGAGTGAGCTTGTATAGTTATCACATGAAGTTAAATTGGAAAGCAGGAAAACAACAACAACAAAAAAAAATACATTATTATATTCTGTACTTATAAAAACGTTTAACTTCAAGTTGTATTCAATTCCTGGGTCCTTCAATCAATGTTTTGGTTCCTTCACCACGCTTTGCTGTTTCCCAGGCTTCGGTTGCCGACTCGAATGGGAATACTTTCGTAATTATCCCTGACAATATGATCTTTCCCTGACCTACAAGGCGAATTCCTAGGTCGAAATCTCCAGCACCGTATCGGAAGCTACCTCTTGCTGTTATCTCGTGTTCACACAATTCTGATATCGGGAATTCAATTTTCCGCTTTCCCATGCCTACTTGAACAAATGTTCCGCCCATTCGCAACGCAAAGATGGCTGTTTGAACTGATGCTTCTGCTCCGGATGCATCTATGGCAATGTCTGCTCCCTCTCCAAGCTGGTGCTCCTCCACCAGACGTTTCGCATTTTCCTCCGGGGTTAGGGAGGAATCTGGCATTGCAGTTCTCCCCACTGATGAACCGACAAACTTTTGTGCAAAGCGTAGCTTGTGCTCCAAAATGTCCACTGAGACGACGGTGCTTGCTCCAAATTCCCGGGCCACAGCAGCACAGAACAATCCAACCGTTGCGGCACCGAACACAATAACACGACTTCCGGGCTTTATGTCTGCGAGCCGAATTGCATGTACAGCAACTGCTAAAGGCTCCATCAAGGCGGCTTCAGACAAACTGATGCTTTCAGGCAGCTTGTAGCAAAAGCTGGCAGGCAACAGAAAATATTTCGAGAGGGTGCCATGAACCTTTGGAGGATCTGCCGCGAATTTCATTTCCGGGCAAAGATGGTAACGACCGGATTTGCAGCGTTCACAACGGCTACATGGATATCCCGGTTCAATGGCAACCTTGTCTCCCGGGACCAGCGAACTGACGGCAGAGCCCACTGCATGGATAGTTCCAGATGCTTCATGACCCATGGTCAATGGTCGGGCTTCAGAAACATAAGTACGAATTCCTCCATCCAGCCAGAAATGAACCTTTAATCAAAAGTAATAAAATGTTTAGCATGTCTTCTCGAGTAAATCTAGCAATGGTCGGGGGATCGCAGGTCTTATCAATAATAGCTGCAGAGTGAAGGTACTTACATCGCTTCCACAAACACCTGTATAAGCAATGCGGAGAATGACATCGTGTGGGTCGCTAAGTACAGGGACAGGTCGATCCTCAAATCGGGCGTCCAGCGGTCCATAGAGAAGACATGATGGATTTTTGGCATCTGAGTCCATGATATTTGGGTTGCAAATTGCAGGATCCTTATCCAGCTGGTCATAAAAAGAAACCTATTGCGCTCATCCTGCTGGCGGAAGGCGACTTCTTATATACTGAGTTTTGACTGCACAGTATGTTTAATATTTACCCAGGACATGCAAATTCCGATGTTGATCAATTTGTCGGCCGACTGTGGTCCGACAAGTACGTGGCTATCGACAACGGTAATGTAAATTCGAAAAGACAATAAATGCTAAACTTCATAAGCAGCCGGCTCATCCTGGTTGGATACATCATCTGCATGTAGGTAGCTACCAGTAAGGAAGGTAGGTAGTTATCTCAGTGAGCTCGGAGTTACTGGGTGTGACTAAAGATTAGCGAGTTTACTACCTAAAATAAGGCTTTCCAACTCTTGCTGTCAACCGCGAGTACTACTCCCGCCATTACATGTGCTGTATACATAGTCGATATTGAACTTCGCCACCCCGCAAAATTGCCACCACGCGGGGCACAATAGTCCGATAAATAGTCGATAACGGAATACAATGATTCAACTCTTATCTATCAAAACATAAATCCAAATCACTTCATTCGTTCATAGCTATGTGAGTTCTAAACTTAAGTCTCCAGGCATCGACCAACCCTGAGTATCATTGGTCGTCGAGGCATCTCCCAGAAAGTAATCAAATGATTGAGCCTCATCTGTACTAAGGAATCCTTGAAGATCTTCAAAGATGTCCATATTCGAGGAGTTACGTTCGAAAATTGTCTCGAGTGCAGGATCTATGGCAAATGCTGTTGTATAAGTGTCCTTGTTTGTGAGATCAGCCTCTAGCTGGACAGAGCCATTGTAATTATCCGGAGGGGGTTCCGTTAGTACTGTTGACGCAGACTCCGACGGCTGAGATATGTTCCTGATTTTATCAACTACTGCCAGGCATCGTGTTGCAGCCTTGCTTTTTTGACTCAATTGAGCGAGACAGTTGCGTGCTCTGGTTATGGAGAAATCCCAGAGATCCTGATTGGTTGCCGCGAGGCTAGTATTCGTTGTTTGGCATGGCCGGAGATGATGAATACAAAGCACAATTGATGCCTGAAATAAGAAGTATGTCACGTACCAGGTGAGACAAAGGTTGAGAGTATCAGGATAGTCTTGACAGAAAGTCGTGACGTTGTGAATAGTCTCGACTGCAGCATAGTAACACGTGTTCTGTACTTCTTCACCATCTGATAGTGAGTTGCAGTGGGCCTGGCTTCCCCACCAGAGCATCATACGCAAGTTTTGTTCCTTCCACCCGACTATCGCTCGTGGACCACGAAACCAATGCGGAACGTCTTGCGCTGTAAAGTAGACGGGGAGCGATAATTTCCAAGCCTTGAACTGATGGTCGAGCGAGCGCGATATTCTTAAGTCGTAAGGCGTCTTTTTGGGGGCGGAGAATATGTCATTGTAGACTTTATTTCCAATAGAAGCTAGTCGGGCGTGGGCAATGATGGCTGAATAGGTGGTTGGCCACTCCGTTGGTGCAGGAAGAAAGGAATTCAGAGTACACTCCTATATTCAAGTAATTAGCATCATAGTCTCTAAAGCAGGAAATGATTTCAATATACTGAATCGTTAATGTTTCGTGGAATTCGAGTTTCGACAAAACAGTCAGATGCCATAATAGGTCTCCCCGTGGTCAAGCTGAATCCACTGTCGAAGCAAAAGACAATCCACCAAATGACTCTTCTCCGTTCATTGAATAGTGTATCAGCCGTTGATTCCGCGGGTGGCTCGCGATGAAGCCCTAAACCAAGTGCCATTCTGTACGCAACTCCAATAAAATTGTACCCTGTATTAGGCCGATCTCGCTTTTGGAGATAATTGCCCTGCGTCTATATTAGTACAACAAAAACTTGGGAAGGGATCGTTTCTTTTTGTGGGTCTTGCCAGCAGGAGAAATGCTTGAATAGCGAGAAGAGATCCAGACTCTAACATACGCATTGACAGTTGTGATCGTGCGACCATGTAATATCTGGACTGCTCTATCTCTGATTCATCCCCCAGAATCCAGTCCCCAATTGCTAGAACAAGGTAGAAAATAAGATGCCAGCTCGAACGGGCTTGAATCTGCTGACGGTTCTGGTAACTTTCTCGAAAAGTACTCTCATGTAGGATCGGGTATGATGGATTATACCACATAAACTAGGCATCAATGAGACGATCTAAGACAGTAGTATTACTCAAATGCGCTGACAGCGAAGGACCTTCTGTTTGGCTGGCATGTGCAAACGAGGCTTGCTCGTGTTGAGGGGGCTGCAAGCCAGGAATCAAGTCCGAGATAGTTTTCAAAATGCTCGATCCCGAGCTATTTCCTGGGATTTTTTTAAAACCAATTGTCACAAAGCGCGGTTCCCCATTGCTTACCAAGATACCCGGATCCCGTGCTTTGACTTGGAAGTGATGCCATTCCATCCGGAGCTTCCTTTTGCACACGCCATGAGGAAGCTAACGAAGCTTCATCCCACTCAAGTCTGTCCGGCGATGAAGGACTTTCTCCACCAGAATCCCCGCTCTTCAGCCTCTCGAGAAGAACTTCTGTAGCCGGTACACCTGTCCCTGAGACTGTCTTCAATGCATCCTCGATATCGACCTCCGGATTCAGTTTACGGATAAGCGCTATCAAGTTTGTGCACCGGCGTTCTGCATCATCTAGATTTCTACCTTTTTTGAGAATGGCAGTTGACGTCGGAACGGGAATCAGCACTTACCTCCGGGTGAGTGGTGTGCGTGATGGAGGACGGTCGAACAAGCAAGGTTTTTTGCTTCGAGAACAGTACTGGCAGGGAGCGACTCCGGAGCACTATGTCGCAAATTAATAACCCATAGTATTGCAAGGAAGACTGGCTCATGCAACTTACTTTGCTCTTCAGTTTCTAGAGCGTGTCATGTGCATCATTAATAGGCAATCGTCAAGGACGTCATCGGTTTTCTTCTTACCCGGCACTCTGTACACTGTTACTCGTCAACTAGCCAACCAAGATACTACACAAATTGAAGGCTTACTGCTCGAAGTTCAATTGGTCCTGAGGCAGACTTTGAGGATTTCGGCATTTTAAGAGTTGGTCAACATCTCGCGCGAAAGCACAAGTATCAATGACGCTTCAAATCAACCCCTCGACTAAGGGACCTAATAACATACCTGACTACCGAGTTCCTACAGGTAGGTATTATAGCGAGACGAACCCCAACCAAGAGTGGCCGAGAATCAAATAATCTCAATGTACTATTTTCTATACAGGCATTTTTCTTGGACAAAATTCTTGAACATATCCAAGCTTATTCTCTACGTAATGACATTGCTATTGTAAACTAAATAGTACGATGAAAATATATAATTGGTGGAAATAAAACCATATCCATCACCCATACCCCAGCGAAGCAGGCATCCCGCCGTAGATATGAATTCTCGAGTTGAGGAATCTGGATTTCTATGATTAAAAGTGAACGGCTCGCGATTTTGTTTCGTGTCGTTCGTTGCTGTACTACGGTACGGAGTATAGTGGAAGCATTGAAGATGTTTCGCAGCAGCTGCTAATCAATGGTGTGCCATACGGCAATCTCGTAACGGTCCTGCAGTTCGTTCCGCTCATCCATACAGCCGACATTCTGAGTGACACCCGGTCCACTGGGCATGTCGCGAGGCCTAGATACTGGTGGCTTGCGAAAGAAGCATCGACGAAGGCGTTGTCCGCTGCACAGCTGGCCTGAGATTTGCTGCCGCAAGGCCCGAAATACTTGAAAACAGTTTTACGTCAGTCAGGGCAAGACGATTCTCCAGAGAAACCTGATCTTGTAATTTTTGTTTTTCATTATTCCCTCTCTTTTTCCTGCAGCGATTTCATATGAAAGGCGAATTGTTTACCGTGATCATTATTAATCACCTCGGTTGCAATATTCCCGGTGCTCTTTCATTACTATTTTGTGCTCGGGACGGAAACATTTATGTAGACCAGGGTCGTGAAGCCTAAATTCGCAACCAATTGAATTTCAACCCTGCTTGTTAATCAGGATATACTAGTTAGTTATCATTGTATTGTATGTTAATTTGATTTCGAAGCAATTTAACAATCGGTCAAGGTACATTGACAAATTCACTTAAATGTGTCTTTCAACATTGCATAAGCGTTTGTAATCTAGAAGGCATAAGTAAACCCTGTCATTTTCCGGCATTATCAGCGCTATTGAAGTTGGCACCTTGTATTTTCATTGAAAAATCCCATCTAGCCCGACTTCAAATGAGCTATGGAAAGAGAAGTACAAATTACTCTCTTGCATATGGTATCTTGTTCCGCTCCACAAAGTATCTCCGAATCCACCAACATATCACCGACCAATAAACTAGTAGAAATACACCAGAAACTATGACGGCTTCCACTATTGTTTTGATCACGGGTGTCAGCAGAGGCATGTCATCCCCCCGGTGCATTTTATGTCCTAGCTAACTGCTATTCCCTACAGGTATCGGAAAGACTCTCGCTGAGACCTACCTCTTGCGGCCCAATCATATCGTCATCGGTAGTGTCCGTGACAAGACAGCCTCGAACGCTCGGAGTCTTGCGATCCTACCCGCGGCCAAGGGTTCGCGCATGCATTTGATACAGATTGAAAGCACGTCTTCAACGGACCCTGCCAATGCCGTCAAGGAACTTGAAGCTGCTGGCATCGACCATATTGACGTGGTCATTGCAAATGCAGGTGGTGCTGGCGACAAGGGCATCATCCCATTGGATGTGGTGGATGTCAATGCCGTGACCGATCTCTTCAAGGTTAACACCATCGGTCCCCTCATGCTCTACCAGGCCGTTCGACCTCTGCTTGAGAAGTCTAGGGTGCCAAAGTGGGTGTCCGTCACGAGCGCTGCAGGGTCTATTGGCAACCTCGAGATCTTCAAGGCCCACGTTGCACCGGCCTATGGTATTGCTAAGGCCGGATTAAACTGGGTGACAGTGTATGTAGTTTGTTACTCTATCCTGCCTCCTACCAGCCTCGACTAAACTTTAGTATCGACAGAGCTGCACACAGCGCGAACAAGTGGTTGATTGCCTTTGCCGTACACCCGGGGTAAGCTTTCCTTACAAAATCAAAAATTAACCTTGCTGAATCCATCCAGTCTTGTACAAACCGATGGTGGAAACCGAGCCGCCCAGGCAATGGGGCTACAGCAGGCACCGCATACAATGCAGCAGAGTGCTACTGCTATCATTGGTCTGGTATGTCTTACATTCCAGGACACCATTAAAAAAACAAAACTAACATAGTACAGATAGATAATGCAACCCGTGAAAAGACATCGAGCAAGTTTTTTAATGTTATAGATGGTACTGAAATTCCCTGGTAAATATTTGTTGTACTATCAATTTGAGATTAGTTTTTAATACAATGTATTATTATTTTAATATTAAAATGTTCTAAAAACATAGAAATGAAGAGAATACAAGAGACTATATTATTAGTAATTGTTTAACAAACTATTTCTTCTTTATAAAACTATAGTTATATATTTATAAATTATAGAGGGTTTTTCTACTTTTTCCAAAGGGTTAGACTTAGGAATTTATATAGTAAGAATTTATCAAACCATAGTTTAATTTGTTACTGC